>NC_134147.1:38933333-39539166 GCF_033958435.1 Carettochelys insculpta
CATAGTGCCCATCTTTAAAAAAGGAAAGGAGGACAATCCAGCTTTACTTCAATCCCTGGGAAAATAATGGAGGGAATCCTCAAGGAATCCATTTTGGAGCACTTGAAAGAGAGGAAAGTGATCAAAAAGTAGTCAACATGGATTCCCCAGGGGAAAGTCCTGCCTGACCAATCTAATTAGCTTCTATGACAAGGTAGAAGGCTCTGTGGACCTGGGGAAGTCAGTGGATGTGATATACCGTGACTTCAGCAAAGCTTTTGATACGGTCTCCCACAACATTCTAGTCCATAAGTTAAGGAAATATGGTTTGGATCCTTGGACTGTAAAATGGATAGAAAATTGGCTTGATGGTCAAGCCCAACGGGTAGTGGTCAATGGCTCAGTATCTCATTGGTGGTTGGTTTCAAGTGGAGTGGCTCAAGGCTCAGTTCTGGGGCCGGTGTTATTCAACATCTTTATTAATGACCTGGATGAGGGACTGGTTTGCACCCTCAGCAAGTTTGCAGATGACACACAACTAGGGGGAGAGGTAAATAAGTTGGAGGGTAGAAAGAGAATCCAGAGTGACCTGGATAAATTGGAGGACTGGACCAAAAGAAATGTGATGTAGTTTAACAAGGAGAAGTGTAGAGTCCTGCACCTGGAGCAGAAGACTCCCAAGCATTGTTATAGGCTGGGGACTGACTGGCTGAGCAGCAGTACGATGGAAAGGAACCTAGGGGTTACGGTGGATGAAAAGCTGGATATGAGTAAACAGTGTGCCCTTGTAGCCAAGAAGGCTAACAGCATACTGGGGTGCATTATGAGGAGCATTTCAGGTAGAGCTAGAGAAGTAGTTATTCTCCTCTATTCAGTCCTGGTGAGGCCACGTTTGGAACAGTGTGTCCAGTTTTGGACCCCCCTGTATAAAGTGGATGTGGATTTGCTGGAGCAGGTTCAGCGGAGGGCAACAAAACAATTAAGGGGCTGGAGCACAAGACCTAGGAGGATAGGCTGAGAGATTTGGGCTTATTTAATTTATAGAAGAGAAGACTTAGGGGTGATTTAATAGCATCCTTCAGCTTCTTGAAGGGGAGCTCTAAAGAGGAGGGTGAGAAACTGTTCTCAGTAGAGTCAGATGGCAGAACACGGAGTAATGGTCTGAAGTTGAAGAGGGAGAGGTGTAGCTTAGATATTAGGAAAAACTACTTCCCCAGGAGGGTGCCTAGAGACATGGTGGATTCTCCATCCCTCAAGGTTTTTAAGTCCCAGCTTGACAAGGTCCTGGCTGGGATGACTTAGTGGAGGTTGATCCTGCTTGAAGCAGGGGGCTGGACTAGATGACCTCCTGAGGTCCCTTCCAGACCTATGATTCTGTGATTCTCCCAGTATATCACATTTATCTTACTGTCAGAGCTTCCCAGCTCCTGTGGCAAAACCAGCACCTTCTTCCAAGTTGTCACACTGACCCAGGCCCTGACATCACTCATAGGATTTTCACCAGCTTTCCTCAGCAAGTGAAAATAAACCTTCACATCAAGAGTATGAAGATGCCTTTGTCAAAAGCCAACACTTTCCTCAGACCATAAAAAACGGTATTTTCCTCATCGGCAAAAGTGATCGTTCTACCTAATGCAGAGTAATAGGTACAGTAAGCCCTCAGTTTAACAGACCTTGACTTAACGGACTTTAGAAATAACAGACAGTGGCTACGTCTGCACGTGAAGCCTACATCGAAGTAGCTTATTTCGATGTAGCGACATCGAAATAGGCTATTTCGATGAATAAAGTCTACACGTCCTCCAGGGCTGGCAACGTCGACGTTCAACATCGATGTTGCACAGCACCACATCGAAATAGGCGCTGCAAGGGAACGTCTACACGCCAAAGTAGCACACATCGAAATAAGGGTGCCAGGCACAGCTGCAGACAGGGTCACAGGGCAGACTCAACAGCAAGCCGCTCCCTTAAAGGGCCCCTCCCAGACACAGTTGCACTAAACAACACAAGATCCACAGAGCTGACAACTGGCTGCAGACCCTGTGCATGCAGCATGGATCCCCAGCTGCAGCAGCAACAGCCAGAAGCCCTGGGCTAAGGGCTGCTGCACATGGTGACCATAGAGCCCCGCAGGGCCTGGAGAGAGGGCGTCTCTCAACCCCTCAGCTGATGGCCGCCATGGCGGACCCCGCTATTTCGATGTTGCGGGATGCGGATCGGCTACACGTGCCCTACTTCGATGTTCAACTTCGAAGTAGGGCGCTATTCCCATCCCCTCATGGGGTTAGCGGCTTTGACGTCTCACCGCCTAACGTCGATTTCAACTTCGAAATAGCGCCCAACACATGTAGCCGTGACGGGCGCTATTTCGAAGTTAGTGCCGCTACTTCGAAGTAGCGTGCACGTGTAGATGCGGCTAGTGACTGCCAGCCCTCTCCTATCCCCAAATATATGCTGGTGACTCCCCAGAACCTCCGGAGCCGCTGCTGCCACTGGAGTTGCTGGGGTTGGACAAGCAACTGCCACAGCTGGGGCCACCGGAATGGATTGGACCACCACTGTCACTGGGGCCACCAGAGCTGGAGGAACCACCAGAGTGGCTGGATCCAACAGGGCCTCCATGGCAGCTGGGGCCACCCCAGCAGCTGCGGTCATCAGGGTGAGAGGAGCCATCGGGCCTGCTGCAGCAGCTGAGGCCTGCTGTGTTTTTCCCTGTCTCAGATGAAGTGCTACCTAGAGGGCATTGCAAGGTGCCTCCAGTCTTGCGGATTTGGATTTAACCGACTTTTGGCATTAACGGACACCCCTTCCCCTCATTCATCCATTAAATTGCGGGTTTACTGTATAGCTTGTATTTAGTGTAAGCTACTCTCAATATCAGTGTGGGAGGGAATGTGTCCAGACGAAATAGCTTGGGGACTCAGGACACAGCTTTCCATTGCTGCTCTAGGGAAGAATAGAGCAAGGGATGTCCCCCCCGCCCCTTTAATAACTTGTATTGTTGTTGTTATTGCTGCTGCTGTTAAAGAGCTCTAGGGGGAGATGCGGAAATGGTAAGCTCCCCTGTGTAATGCCTGATATCAAAGCTGGAATACATCAGCTCAACATTGACTGCCTGTTACTGCCTTAAAGCTAGTTATTAAAAAACAAACAAACAAATAAATCACATCCCCACACAAGATTCATTACAGAGAAGGAACAGAGGGGAATTTAACCTAGTGGCGTGAGCAGTAGGCTGGGAATTAGAACTCCAGGATTCTAGTCCCAGCTTCCCAAAGATCTGGGCAAAGCCAGTGAGAACTGTTTACAATAGAGCATAATTCTGTTTAGATTCTGCACTCTTTTGGGAAGTGCATCCATAAGTGCAAAGTATTCTCATCCCATCTCCAACATCAGATCCACCCCTCTAGTGTGTGCAAGTTGACTTCCCAGTGTGGGATAAATCAATGGCAGAGATTGGACATGCGCTAAGTGTAGCATACTTTATTTACATGCACACAGAATCCCGAAACAGAGGGGTTCAAACAGCATACAGGAAGTCCCTTTATGCAGGCTCTCTAAAAACAGAGAAAGTGAGGAAAAAAGATTCACATTTCCTCACACACACACACACTAAAATTTCTGATATTTCCTCACTCTGTTCTCCATCACTTTTTAAAGCAAAATCCCTTCCTCACCTCCCACCCCCCCACACACTTTTTTTTTTAAACACACTTCAGCGGATAAAGGGCAGGATTTATGAAGAGGAAGGTGAGAGGAAGAAACAAAAATTCAAAATGAATGGGAGGGAGGGAAGTTACGCTAAATTATTCCACTTTCAATCTAATAACTCCTACCAGGATCCATTGACGCAGGCCCTTCAGCACCAGAGACCGAACATGGACTGCTTTACTTAGCGCACAAAGGCCATTAGCTAGTAGCATTAGCAGCATCTATTATTTATATTGCTATAGGGCTAGCAATGAACCAGGACTGCATTGTGATAAGGCCTCTACAAACACAGAAAAAACAAAAGGACAATACCTGTCTCAAGGGACTTACAATGTGCCTTCATGGACCAGCCACAGAAAGAGACACACAATGTTTCTAATATTGATTATATCACTGCTGAGGCATGCAGCATCTCTGAATACGAGGAGGCACATGCGTGGTGGATCACAATTCCCCCAACCTTGACTATCTGATGTTTTTCTTCAGAATTGAATTTAAAGCACACGCCAGAAAGAGAAAACACCAAGAAAACAAAAAAAGTCGAACGTAAAATGAAGTACACACACGTGTTTCAGCACAAAAAAAAAAATCAATCAAGAAGAAAGCTATCTTACAATACTTTGAGATTCCTGAGCATGTGATAAAGCTAGTCTGGAAATAAAGGAAAGGAACACTGAGCAGTTAGGATAGTAAAGAGCTGAACACAAATCTCTGCAAACCTTAGAATGAGATGGCTGCCTCTGAAACATTTTTAAAGACACAGAGCTCATCAGTCATTTCATGGACAATCCTGTGAAATGAGGGATTAGAGAAGGCTGGTATCTGGAGAAAAATGCAAAATTTCCTTGGATTTTTACAAATTTATGAAAGCAGCAGCTGGATTTTTGCTTTAATTCATTTATGTAAGGAAAAAACTTCTTGGAAATGTTACTCTGTTACCAACAGTAAATTTTGGAGGAAAAAAAAATCACCCAGAAAACAAAACGTCTAAAATGGAAGCTCTTTGCACATTTTGTCCATGTGATTAAATTTATTTTATTGTGTGATATTCAGCAGAAAAAATGCATAACTTAGATGTACAGCTTGCCATACAGATGAGTCCAAAATAAACCCCAAGATCCACACTGTTACCAAAATCAAGCCATTGGACAGTCTTCAAAATTGTATTTACTGGCAGATCTGGGCAAAATTAGTCATTTGTGGTCTCTGTATAACTGGATCAATCAATTAAATGGGAGACCCACGTTCTGATCATTCGTGGGCTTGTTTAGTGTAGAAAGGAGAAGACTGAGAGGGGACATGATTTACAAGTACCTAAAAGAGGGTTACAAGGAGGATAGGCCAAGAAGCAATGGACTTAAACTGCAGCAAGGGAGGTTTAGATTGATTATTATGAAAATTTTCTGTCCAGATGGTGAAACATTGGAATAAATTGCCTAGGGAGGTTGTGGAATCTCCATCACTGGAGATACTTAAGAGCAGGTTACATAGACATCTATCAGAGATGGTCTAGATGGTACTTGGTCCTGCTGTGAGGGTGAGGGCAGGGGATTGGATTTGATGACCTCTCCAGGTCTTTTCCAGTTCTAGTGTTCTATGACTCTATGATTCTACCTTAGATGTTTTAAAGGTATCTACCAAGTCCTCTTTCCCTGACAGAGCTGCTTTCTCACAAAAATGACACAGAGTAACTTGTTTATTGGGTCCAAGCTTCAACATTCAGCATATTCACAGCCTTGAGACACACTACCAAGTTACAAAGAGCCCAGAAAGCCTCACTACTACAGAAAACAGAAGAATTTTACATCTGGAGCTGATTGAAATGTTCCTGTCACACGTTCTTCAGTGGAAAATCAGGTTTTCGACTAAATGAAATTATTCACAAGCACAAAGCACTGAGTATTTTAAGGGATTTGCAGTATATACTGTTGAGTGAGTCTGGATACTAGAGAGACAATGTAGGTGAGTAATATCTTTTATTGGGCCAATTTCTGCTGGTGAGAGAGACAAGCTTTAGTGCTTATACGGAGTTCTTCTGCTCTGGACAGCCTTTTATACCATATGGTTATTTGCATTCATCATACAGTTTCATCATAGATTGGATGATGAATGTAAATAACTATACTGCACAAAATATTCCTCTGTCTAAACTCAAAAGCAGGTCCCTCATCATTTGTCTCTCTAATATCCTTGGACAAACTAGCTACAACAATACTGATTTTGGATGCACATGCATTCTCAGCACAACTACAAATGAGCAAAGGTCACTAATAATTTCTAAAGCTAGCTACTGCTCCTGTCTGGATTGGCCAACGATGAGATGGTCACTCTGGCTGAATCATCTTCAAAGTGCATCCATTCTATTAAAGTAACAATGGCTACAACATCAACTGGAGAATGTTGTTCTCAAATTGTCATGTGTGAACAATCAAAAGCATCCTGTTTGATTTTCACTTTTCTTCCCTTAATATTGACAGCAGGATAGGGTATGAAGTGAGCCTCATTTTTTCCCTGATTAATTCCTAGGGCTCTTCTGCATTCAGCTTTGCGGTTGTGATTCAGGGTATGTTTTTAAGACGTCAGCTTCTATATGAATCAGATCTTCTAGATTGTGAAGATTTAATGATGCATCTTGGGATAGAAATCCACAGGAATTAACACAGGGGATATTCAGAGGCCTAGATTTCCAAAGATGACTAAGATTTTCACGGCAAAGGTCCATCTTGGACTTACATTGCTCTGTCAGAGCACTCAGGGGTATACTTAGCTGAACAAAAGAAAGAGTAAGTTAGCCCTTCTCCAGCAGTATATCCCAAACTTACTCTTCATTCAACTGTTGAAGCAATATCCTCATTCCTGATAGTGTAGCTGGGGTAGGAACCTATCTCATATTATAAACCTCTTTGCATTTGTAATTCATTTACACTGTAAGGCTGTGTCTACATTTGCATTCTTCTTTCAAAAGAGCCATACAAATGAGGTGCATATTTCCATATCTAGCACCTCATTTGAATATTCTTATTTCAAAATAGCTTCTTTCGAAGGAAGAAACCCAGTGTAGACACTGCTCTTTTGAAAGTAAACCCCATCTTCAAAAGAATCCTTCTTCCCTTTTTTTATGGGCAGAAAAATTATTTCGAAAAAGCAGCATCTACACTGGTCTTCTTTCAAAAGAAGCTATTTCAAAATAATAAGCAAATGAGGTGCCAGATATGGAAATGTGCACCGCATCTGCATTTTTAATTTCTCTCATTTGCATGCCACTTTCAAAAGAGGAATGCAAGTGTAGATACAGCCTATATGTCTTGAGGGCAGAGCCTTGTTTTCATGCTGCTAATAACTGTACTAATAGCAATTGTTGACCAGGTGAGGAATTTAGGCAGGAATATCAATTTGGTGAATGGCTTGTCAATCCGACCTAAGACTCTCAAGGTTCTCCGTCCACCCTGGACTACAGCTGTTAAGAACTAAAAGAGCTCTTTGTCTGGAGGTAGGTCTTGGGACCTGCAGTCATCACACAACATCTGTAGACAACATCACAGCAGCACAATTTTCTTATAGACAATATCACAGCAGCACACTTTCCTTATAGTCAGTAGTGGAATTTCACACAATCAAATGTTTGAAATTATATTCACATACAGATTAGATTGCTCTGGTTAGTTACGTACATGTAGTTTGAGTATAAAATCATATAAACGCCTAGTATAACACCATACTCACTCTCCCTCCTGAGAGCACGAGGAGTTGAAGGACATGCTCCACTCCACTGTTGGTGAGAGTATTATTGTAGAGGAAACGTCAAAGATTTAAATTGGAACTAGTACTAGTAGGAGAAAAGAAGAATTTTAGAGAGGTCTCAGGAGATCTTTAGAAACCCTTGGAGAAATGCATTCCTCGTGCTAACCACCATGGGGTCTTATAGGCCCCCTTTGTGTCAATGTGACCCAACCTCCCAAAACCAAAACCAGACTTCCACGCCTTAATATTTTGAGGGTACACACATCTGATTGTGGATTAAGCTAACTCATCCTCTGAACATGCATAAATTATCTCTTCGCAACCTTATGAACAAATTCCTAAAATGGGCATCTATGGTTCAAGTACCA
This sequence comes from Carettochelys insculpta, assembly GCF_033958435.1. Classification (NCBI taxonomy): domain Eukaryota; kingdom Metazoa; phylum Chordata; order Testudines; family Carettochelyidae; genus Carettochelys; species Carettochelys insculpta. Next base: position 38,941,133 of record NC_134147.1, read on the forward strand.
AGAAATACCACCTGATGACTTTAGTGACCCTTGCTTCTACTTTACAGTAAACAGGATGTCTGGTTTGCCCAGGACATTGTATTTTTGGCACTGAACAATACCACACAAGATTAATGCCACCTTTTACGTCAGCATACCGATCCTTTTGTAGGTAAAATAGCCAAGCTAGAAAGTTTACACTTACTAAGATTATCTCTGTAAATTTCTACATATGGTAAACTTTCAGATCTGGCAGCCCTGGGACCGGGAGGTTGATGGCTATTCAAATATTCTAGACCATGGTTTCCCAAACTGGGGGGCACGAAGAAATTCCAGGGGCACAAGACAACCCAGCTCCCGCCACCACAAGCATTCCGAAAACCCAGCCTTTGCTTCCGGCTCTCAGCCCCTACCATTTCATGTGGGCAACCTGGCCAAGCTGCTATAAAAAGCAGGCAGGCAGCGAAGGCCACATGGAGCTAGCTGCCTCGTGCAAAGGTGAGTGAGTGTGGGTTGTAGGGGAGGAGGCAGATTGAGTTAAATGAGGGGCTGGTGGTGCCTGGCTTTGGGGGAGGGGAGGGGCTCAGGCAGGCAGCTCACATGTGGCTGGTCTGTGGGTAAAAAAAAAAAAGAGGTGGGCGGGGGCGTGAGGGTTTCTCAAAAATCAAAAGGGGGGCATGATGCCAAAAAGTTTGGGAACCACTTATCTAGATAATAGAGGGGCATACCTAGCAATGCCTAACACTAAAGGAAAACACGATTAGATATTGAGAAACAAAAATATATACACTTTCTTTACCAACAACGGTAGTATCGTACACTGCATCTGCTGTATTTTTTTTTTATTTACTTTCACTATACTGTATTTCTGGAAAACGGAACTAGAATTTATTTATGGTTAAAATGCTGGTTATGTGAGTGTTCCAGATGATAGAATGCTGGTTAAGACAGAGTTTACTGTACTAACCCCTACTTAAAGGTTTTTAAAAAAAAGCAAAAGCTAACCTCTTACAGAGTATGATCCCTGTAGGTCCTTTGCATTACTGCCGAGATAGAATAAAACAAGAAAATTAAGGAAAAATAGACCAACCATGTTTAGGCTTGCAAGCCATAAATCTAATACACGTATCCTTACAGGCTACACAATGATAGCATCAGCTCTATACTACACTGTCATTATCTCTAGCACAGACAGGCTTGTAAAATATCCTTCCATTTTCCATTTTTTGTAGGTTATAATCTATTACTTTATATTTGCATTCTTGTTCTGAATATTTGCTGCTGTTGGCACTGCAAAGTATTCAAAATGCATTTTAATAATAGCAATTTCTCAGTAGGAACCTACAGAACATTTGCTAATATGCGATGCAGGTTAAGTGATATCTAAGCAATTAACATGAGACAACATGAGCATTTTGCACAGCAGTTCAGTAGCCAGAATAATGTAGACATGATTTTGAAGCTTTGTAACGTCGAAGCAGCACTGCTCATTTGAAATCCTTCCCCCGCGGAACAGCAGCTGAACCCCAATTTTGTACAACGTGTTATAAACATTTAAGGATACGCTGGGCAGGGGATGTACATCCAAAGCCCGATGGTGCAATTATTCGTACGCCATTTAGAAAATGATATGCTTTCACCCATTTACCATATGTGCATTTTTTTCAGTACAATACCTCTTGCCGTTAGCACAAAGATGACACTGTATGTGCAGCTTCTTGCTATATTTTGGCTGCCCTCACGTGTTTCTCAGCATACATGGGAAAAACTAAATGATCAATGATCAAAATTACTACCTCTGGACGCAACTCCAGAATTTGGTTTCCTAGGAGGAATATTTTCTTTGAATCATATATTTTCCCTTGGTGCTTGCACATTTGCTGTTGTTTGCAGCAGAGTGCAGGAAGCTCAACCACCAGCTCTATACATTTGTGCAAGACTGTCTATTTTAACGCAGCTTGGGAAAGGAACTGCAACTGGCTAATGAGAATTCTAAATTAATCATTGTGAATCACCACCTCAGCAGCAACTGCTGTTCAATATTCTTAACTGCCAGTACCAAAAATATACGTTTGCTCCACAATCAACACTTTTTATAATACCAGTAAGGCCACTCCAGGGAGTGTTATCATGAAATAATCATACCCCTGTGGGATGTGAGCGTTTGGTTGTGCTTTATGTCTTATAATGCTGGTGGGACTATGATTATATCAGAATAACAGCACTCCCCTGTTGTGCCTTTTTGCTTAAAGATTTTTTCTAAAGATTTAGGCACCTTGATTGAGAACATGTGCATAAGAATTGTAAGGGAAGCAGCAGCTGTGACTTACTTTCTTACAGCCATCTGTATTCATGTATTTTTAATGGATCACTCTGGCTGTTAATTCTCACACGCAAAAGTCTTAGGTTTGGTGCTTTTCTGTTCTGTCCTTACCAGAGTTGACAGCCCTGTTACAATAGTTAGTCTAAGTCCATATCTACACTAAGAGATAAAATTGACTTTATATACGCTACTCCTGCTACGAGAATTACCTAGAGTAGACATATCTAAAAATCGATTTTTGCTGCCATCCCCACAGTGGGAGGTCAACAGGAGAAATGCTCCTGTCGACTTCCCTTGTTCCTCATGACTGCCAGGAGAACCAAGGTCGATGGCTGCACCATAACAGTTGGATATAGCACAGCCCACAAGAGCTATGTCTACACGTGAATGCGACATCGAAATAAGCTATTTCGATGAATAACGTCTACACGTCCTCCAGGGCTGATGCCGTCGACGTTGGGCAGCACCACATCGAAGTACGCGCTGCAGGGGAGCATCTACACACCAAAGCAGCCCACATCAAAATAAGGGTGCCAGAAACAGCTGCAGACAGGGTCACAGGGCGGACTCAACAGCAAGCCGCTCCCTTAAAGGGCCTCTCCCAGACACACTTGCACTAAACGGCACAAGATCCGCAGAGCCGACAACTGGTTGCAGACCCTGTGCATGCAGCATGGATCCCCAGCTGAAGCAGCAGCAGCCAGAAGCCCTGGGCTAAGGGCTGCTGCACAAGGTGACCATAGAGCCCCGCAGGGGCTGGAGAGAGCGCGTCTCAACCCCTCAGCTGATGGCCGCCATGGCGGACCCCGCTATTTCGATGTTGCAGGACGTGGATCGGCTACATGTGCCCTATTTCGACATTCAACGTCGAAGTAGGGCGCTATTCCCATCTCTTCATGAGGATAGCAACTTCAATGTCTCGCCACCTTACGTCGATGTCAACTTCGAAATAGCGCTCACCACGTGTAGACGTGGTGGGCACTATTTCGAAGTTGGTGCGGCTACTTCGAAGTAGCTGGCACGTGTAGACGTGGCTTAGGTGTGATAAATTGAATCCTGGAAGATTGACCATCAGCACATCAATCTTCTAAGAAGTATAGATGTTTCATAAGTAGTAAGATAGAGGTTAATGCAGCAGGAACTGGACTAGAATTTGCAATGTTAATTTGACATGTTAAGGGACTGCTCCCACTGAATTCAGAGAGACAGCTGGTATTGACACCAATGGGAAGAAAGGATCAGGACCTTAACAGTAATAAAATCCTTTCTAACCATTTTGTTTCAGAGATAGACAGATAAATTAAATCCTACAGGGACCAGACTTGTATGATTCAAGAGAGCAAATTAAATAGAGACAATTAAATGTCCTGTTTGCTTTCATAGATTTTTAGGTTTCTACCCAAAGAAATCATTCATGTGTTATACAGTGATAAATATTGTGCAACACTGTTCATTGGCAATAAAAAAATTTACAGAAAATAGCACTGAAAGACTCTTGGAAATGGGGTGTAAGCTAGAGAACATATTATATATATATATATATATATATATATATATATAAAAACCAATAATTGAATAGAAACACTGCTTTAAAGAGACATGCATCAAGGAGGTGAAGTTTAGATCTGTATTAGTCAGAGATGGGTTCAAGGGCTGAGGGCAAATTTAGGCTAGGACTCAGATGTAACAAAGCTGAGACATCACCACCAGTATCCACGAGATTCCAGTCATAAATGGTGTAAACGAGACCATCAAAGCCAGTGGACAGCTCTACAAGTGTCAGAATCAGAGGTCCTTTCCTTGGGGCCGAATTTATTAACATAAAAGATGCAGGAACGTGGCAAAGCAGCTCAGAATGCTTGGCTCCAGGCACTGGGGGACTATCTAATGTTCAACAAGCTAGGATGAAAAGGACATTTCCCCCTCTGGCAGCTGTCCCTGCAACTGCTTCCTTGGGCTTTTATAACTCCACCTACATTACTGAAGCAGTAGGCAAAGAACTTCAGTCCTCCTTGGACCTGTTAAGGTTTAAGAAGTGCCTTCATGCCTTGTCACAGAATAGTACATCCAATATGAAATTCCTCATATTCTGAATGGTCAAAATCCCACAGTGTTTTTCAAAGATTTCACTCCATTGCAAACAACATTGCAAAAGAATGGCAATTTCTGCAAGATTTTGCCCATGCTCCAAAGGAATCTGACTCCTCCTTATTCTGTAATTGACCCAAACGCAAACCTAGAGGACAAATTTAGCTAGAAAGCCAAACTGATCCACAGCATAACCCCACTTATTTCTGTAGAGTTGAATTATTAATACATTTGAATCCTTTAGCCTCAAACAATACAGGGTAATGACTACTGTATCTTCATCACCATGACCCTTCACCTCATTGATAGCAAGCTTTCAGATGGCATCAAGATTGTCTATAGAAAGAACCAGGAATCTTTTCAATCTCAGGAGACTGAAGGCTAAAAGCAAGACCTCCATGACCTCTATCAGGAAGCTCCAGTACGTGAGTGACAATATGGTGTTTCTCCTGGAGCCCTTCAGACCATCTTAAGCACCCTCATCAAAGCATACGAGAATCTTGGCCTCACACTGAATACAAAAAAAACAAACAAAAAACAAAAAACCAAAGGTGCTCCACACCAACCCTCACCAATGCAACAATCTCATGCACTTCCTATTGAAGTCAATGGAGAACTGCTGGAAAATATGGATAATGTCCCATACCCTGGAAATCAACTTTCCACTAAAATTGACATTGACACAGAAATCCAGCATCATCTGAGAGGTGCAAGCTCTGTTTTCACCCACCTGAGACAAAGGGTCTTCAAAAACCAGGACATCTATTCCCAAGCCTATATATAAAGTGTTCTTTGGAGGCACTTCAACAATATCATCAATACTGCCTCAGGAGAAGCCGATCTCTCTCTTGGGAGGATAGGCGCATGAACACTAGCATCCTGGAAGAGTCGAACATGACAAGCACTGAAGCCATTATCCTACACCAACAACTTTCTTGGGCTGGTCACATGGTCTGATCAGTGCCTCCCAAAACAGATTCTGTTTTCCAAGTTGAAGGAAGGATGGAGGAGTGTGGGGCCAGAGGAAATGATATACGGACATGCTGAAGGCACATGCGAAAAAGTGCAGCATCATTGGGAGATGGTCCTTGGAAGAACCTTGCCCAGGACCATCCCCAATGAAGAGCGGTAATCTGTGAAGGGGTGGCACAATTTGGGAGGTCTGCAGCAGTGCAGATGGGAAGAGTTGGAGAAGAGGAAAAGATTGGCAAACCTGCCCTGTGCTCCTTCAACAGCTACCAACACCGGTCCGTTCTGTGAAAAGACCCGAGGCTCCAGAATCAGGCTTATCAGCCATCAATGTACTCACAAATAGGAGAGTAACATGAAGACATCCTACTCGTTATCAAGAGAGATACTGAGTTTGGCCCTTTTTTTAATTCTGCCAGCTCCTGCAGTCACAAACATGTAACACCATTTCATGAAAAGGCTGCACAGGTAGAAATGAGAGTTGAATTCCTTAAAAATAAGCCATGCACCCTGAGGAAGCTTTGGTATATTTACCTATTTATGGTTAGCACAGAAATGAACAAACAGGATGCTCATGTGTTTTCAAACTACCGGGCATTTTTGTTTGCTGTCTCCTAACAGCTGAAAACTTTAGTGACTGGAAATGGACAGAAGTGTAACAAAGTTCACCAGAGCTAATGTGGTAGAAAAAGGTTGACTGGTTCAGAGAAATGCACTGCCTTAAAACTAAACATACACACAAACCCCAATCATCATAAATGAAACAGGTACATTTGAATCTTGTAAACGCCATGGAAATCAGGGCTAACTTCACTAAACTTAACAAAATGCCCATGATGTAGAAAGAAGAATCAGGTCCTATAGCTCTATATATGCAGCATTTACTAGACGTAAAACAGAACTTAAATCTGTTTTTCTTCTATGAAGGTTAGATTTGTACCTCTTTACCTGGCAAACAGCTGTTACAAATATATTTAAGGAAAGTTCTGTACCCTGGCAAGAAAGAAAACAACCTGATCTACTTTAATCAATTCTGTTTTTGTAGTCTACCCAAGTGATAGATTTTAATTTAATTCAGGAGAAATTACCGTGTAATGTCTTCAACCTCCATTTTGATCATGAATTCTCAGGAAGGAGCAAAATGGGAAACATCAGCAGGACACTTCGCTATCAAAATGTATCTTTGCTAATGTAATAATGGCTATAGGTTTATGAACCATTGGATGAAACAGCCAACAGAGAAATTAGTTCATTGGGCTCTGGCTGCTGCAATGTAATAGATGTCTCTTCAGTTCAGGTGACTGAGCACAGACCTCAGTGATTAATGTGAGAAGCCAGCATGTGCAAAGACGGTTTAACAGACAAGAGCAATATGGCATGCAAACCAAACTAAAACAACCATAAATATTTTAGGCACTTTTATAAAGATTCGAGAATATTTATTTCACAAATAAATCCTCTTTTGCTGTAATATCAGCAAATATCCTGCATTGCTTTGGCTATTGCCTAGTTAATTTATGTGGAACATAATGGAAATACCACTCTGGGAAGGTAAACACTCTCTCCATTTCTCAAAATGTCATATGACATCTTAGTTAAAAACCTCCCAGAGTTTGCATCCCAAATAAAGCAGTGCTCCTAAGTGCTGTTAGAGTTGTAGAGTCAAAATCTGGTTATGGGCCTCTGCACAGCATAAGACTGGAGCAGGGACAAGAAAGAGTGAGTACAGCTCCTGGATTCTGTGATGGAGCTCGTGTCAAGACAGAGAGTAGGTATGGGGCTGCTCTAATTTATGCCCCACAGAGAGAGCGAGCTTAACAGACCACATTCCAGTGGGGGAGAAGCAGAATGGACTGGAGCTCTGCCACACCCCTGCCTATCCCACTCCGCCTCCAATTTCTCCTGCCAGATACTCCCCTAACTGGGAACTACTGGCTCAGTAACTGCATCTATCAGCTTTAAGCCAGTGGAGAATTCTTCTGCAAGGCAAGCATCCAGCCTATTTCCATGACATGGACGGTGCACACAAGCCAGGTCTTAGATTAGAATCTAGCCATTGTTTATTCTTTGTATTGCTGTGACGATGTGGAACTGGGGCATTTCTCCAGGAAAAAGCCACGAGATGAACAGCTCTTGCATGAGGGGGTGAGAGGATCAGCTGTGTTCTCCGGCTTTCCCAAAGTGTGCTGTCAGATCACTGAGCAGGAGTGTTGCCAAACTGCAGTGGATCATTGGGGGGCAGAGTGGAGAGTCCTCTAGGCCCTGCTGGTATGTCATCTGTTATTTGTAGTGTGAGCAGGCAGGGGATATCTTGCACTCTCTCACTCACCAGTACCTGGTCATGAAGGGCACAGTACAATCCAGCCCCTATTCTCTAACTGCCACGCAAAAGTGTGAAAGGACTTGAGCCTCCTTCAGTGCATCACACCAGGGAAATAAGTGAAGAGGGATTGGTGAAGTCAGCTGTGACACCCATTCTTACCTAAGGTGGCCAGGTGCCCAGTTTTCAACCAGAAAGTCTAGTTGAAAAGGAGACTTAGTAACTGGACATGCAAAGTCTGGTTACTCTGGGCAGGTGCTGGATCAGCTCACACACCAGCCCCTATTCAGCCTGTCAGGGGCCTGCACCAAGTCCCTCCTAATTCAGGCAGGGGAGAGGCGAATACTAGCAAGCGACAGTGGAAGGAGGTAAAATGGAGCAAACAAGATGGGGTCTTGGGGGATAGAAGATACAGGGCAGGACATGGCCTCAGGTGGAGAGTCTGGCATTGCTGCTGGAGTATCTACATTTTAAAGATTACCCACATGGCAGCCCTCTTCTCACCCTTACACACGAGGGCACCCCGGTGGTTTCCCACATTCGGCTGAGTTCCCATCCGCTTCTGAAGTCAGCACCGTTGGAAGCAGGAAAGTATGGTTCACAAACAGGAGAGCGCCTCAGGATTTTTGCCCTTTTTACGGATCCAAATGCCAGGCATGTTTAAAATTAATAGCAGCCAGCGTTAAAGGAAAAAGGAAATAAAAGAAACATTTATTGCTTCAGAAACAGCCCCATGCCCCTGACATTTCCATATCAGGGCAGCGTTTCTCGGTTTTAGTACCAAGCAAGCATAAAACATGCTCTTATTGCAAACACCATGAATTTTTCTGTCCTTTTAAACATAGCAGTGTAAGGTTTCCAGTACTATAAAATGAGAGCAAGAGAATGGAGGATTTTTATTCTACATAAAGCAATTTCCACTGCTGTCAGCAGAAGCCAAATTTACTACCGCAGGAAAGAGTAAGGAGCAAGGGAGATGCAAAGCAGTTCTGAAAGAATGAGGACCTAATTGAACACTCCCTGAACCAAACTGGAACCTCAAACACTGCTGAGGTCCCCCACATTTTAGAGCCAGCTACTAATGTCCTTATTCCTGGTGTGCAGTGTAAGAGTTTCCATAGACGTCACTATGGCTACTTGTGGAATAAGGTGCTTTCAGAACCTGGCCCTATAATTGGTTTTCGTTGGCCTCCACTCTCTGGTGCCTATGTCACAATGACATGAGACAGAATAGGGACCACCTATTGCTATTCTGCAACCACTGCTCCAAAAGAAGTCCCCACAGACAGACTGCACAGCTCTCACCCCTCCATGACAAAGGGCCCGATGATCTAGCCAGCTTTTTGACAGGTATCAGAGGGGTAGCCATGTTAGTTTGTATCTGCACAAACAACAAGAAGTCCTGTGGCACCTTATAGACAGATTTATCGGAGCATAAGCTTTTGTGCGCAAAGACCCAGATTCATCTGACAAAGCTGCCCACAAAAGCTTATGCTCTGGTGAACCTTAGTCTATAAGGTGCCACAGGACTTCTCATTGGTTTAGCCAGCTTTCTATCCACCTTAACAGTCTATTTATCCAAGCCATACTTCTTTAACTTGCTGGCAAGTATACTGTGGAAGACCGTATCAAAAGCTTTACTAAAGTCAAGGTATATTATGTCCACCACCTTTCCCATACCTATAGATCCAGTTACTGCATCACAGAAGGCAATCAGGTCGGTCAGGCATGACTTGCCCTTGGTGAATATATGTTGACTATTCCTGATCACTTCCTCTCCTCCAAATGCTTCAAAATAGATTGCTTGAGGATCTCCACTGCGACCTTTCCAGGGACTGAGGTGAGGATGACCAGACTATAGTCCCCCAGATTCTCCTTCTTCCCTGCCCCCCGCCACGTTTTTTTTTAAAAAGACGAGCACTACAATTTGCCTTTTTCCAGTCATCCAGTACCTCCCCAAATCACCACAAGTTTTCAAAGATAATGGCTAATAGTTCTGCAATCACATTAACCAACTCCCTCAGCACCCTTGGATGCATTTGATCTGGCCCCATGGTTTTGTGTACATCCAACTTTTCTAAGTACTTCTTAACCTGTTCTTTCTCCACTGCCCTCCTCCTTCCCCTTCTGTTCTGCATCGTGCTGCACTCTGCGAGAACCTAGTTTGTGAAGACAGAGGAAGAAAAAACACTGAGTACTTCAGCTTTTCCCACATCATCTGTCACTGGGTTACTTCCCTCATTCAGAAAGGGTCCCACACCTTTCTTGCCCATCCTTTTATTGCTAATATATCTGTACAAACCTTTCTTGGTCTCTTTCACATCCCTTGGAAGCTGCAACTCCAACTGCGCTTTGGACTTCCTGATACAACCCTGCATGCTCAAGCAATATATTGATACTCTTCCCTAGTCATCTGTCCACGTTCCCACTTCTTATTAGCTTCCTTTTTGTGTTTAAGCTAACCAAACAGCTTACCAAAACTTTAAAAACCCCAAGCAGTCCTGTAGCACCTTAAAGACTGACCAATTTATTTATTAGGGAAAAGATTTCTCTGTTAAGCCAGGCTGGTCACCTACCATGTTTGCCTTTTTTCTCTGCAAATTGGGATGGTGTATTCTTGTGCCTTTAGTAAGGTTTCTTTAAAACACCGCTAACTCTCCTGGACTCCTATCTCCCTCATGTTAGCATCCCAGGGGACCCTGCCCATCAGCTCCCTGATAGAGTCAAAGTTTGCTTTTCTGAAGTCCAGAGTCTGTATTTTGCTGCTCTCCTTTCTTCCTTTGGTCAGGAACCCGAACTCAATCATCTTATGTCCAGGTTGCCACTCACATTTACTTCCCCTACCAATTCCTCCCTGTTTGTGAGCAGCAGGTTGAGCTGAGCATGGCCCTTGGTTGGCTTCTTTAGCACTTGCACCAGGAAGTTGTCTCCAACATTCCCCAAAAACTTCCCGGCTTGTCTACGTTCTGCTGTACTGGTCTCCCAGTGGATATCCAGGTGAAGAAAACAGATAAATGCTTATTACACCAACCATATTCTGTGTGTGTAATGCCAATAGGCAGAACCTAACTTGGGAGCTCAGAAGCTTCATATATGAGCCCCAGTGAATAACTCCCAGGAGCCCACAATGAGCTAATGACCAGCTGGCTCATACCCCAGTGACAAGTGCAGTGCAGGCACTCATGCAGAATAGATAGGATTTCCTTGGCAGGTACAAACAGTCTGTATTAAAAGCAACTTGGTTTCAGTAAACTCAGGAGAAAGTTAGGGGAGTTAAGTTGGAATAATTTTTAAAATTGCCAACCCATTGTTATGCAGAGTCATACATAAATATTAATTCTAGTGCTAAGCACTTGCATTTCATATTCCAGCTTGGAGCAAGTTTTTATTGCTGAGTTGTAAATGCTTGAAATTAACACCCTTTCCTGAAAACACTGACGGATCGCTCGTTGTAACAGTGCTAGCAGGCACAAAACAGAGCTCTCACTCTAATACTCATCTATTTAAACAAGGACACAAAGCAAAAAGAACGCTCAGGAAGCTAATAATCAGTCAGCCAACCTCACAGCAGCCTGGCCACTTTAGACCCCTACACACATCTCAAGAGATAGCTGCTCAGCTGCCAGAAGAGAAGGGCAGAGAGCGCTCCAGCTGCCATGGCTTGAAAAATATCTGCCACAGCTTGGCACTGCCACCTCCTATCTATTGTATGTATCTGGTCATAGATGCTGACCTTGCTGCTGGGAGAATGTTAAGGCCAGCTTTCAGCTGGATGCCTGTAAGGAACAGAAAACCTTTCAAGAACAATCTCACCTTGATTGTTTTGATTCTTCATGATCACTGATTATGCTACTTTTTAAAAGAGATCATTTCCTTTTCCTACTGTGTTTCTGCACCAGGAAGGCAGCAGAATTTGGACATGACACAAGCCCCAAAGGACTTGAACTCAGAGTGTTGAAAGTTGAAGGGTTTGTTTTTTTTAAAGCTCTTCCATCGCTACATGCATTCCACCCACATATAGACCCACAGTTGATTAATTGATGCCCCCTCTCCATTTCAATCCTTTTATGATTTTTTAAAATAATAAAAAAACATCTTGATGGGAAAAACAAAAGCATAGTGTCAACTCACAGGACCAAGGATGGATGGGGACAGGATTATGGGATTTGCCTCAACACAGAGCTGATTAGGGATAATGTACTTTATTAAGCTTACTACTCCAGGCTACTACAATTTCACAGGAACACATTAGCAAGCAAAAACACAGAAGGACAACACACTTAATGGAAACAAGCAGCTCTCTGGGATGCTTACACCCCTTTCTGCCATATGGAGTCCCCTTCCCGGCATGTTTTACACCAGGGCCATGGGGGGGTGTGACTCCCTCTGGGGGAATCCAGGGTACCGCCAAGGATAAAAGTCCCCAGTGAGATGCACCAGGGCTGTGATCGCCCAAGGTTTTATCCGTTAGTTGTTTACTGGGTGTGTGCGCACTGGCTTAATACCACTTTTAGCATTTTCACAAGACCAAAGCCAAGATTACCCTTGTCTGTTGGTTCCCAGCTCAAGTGCAGGTATCAGGGCTGATATGGCTATCTGGTGTTTATGTTTGCAGTGTCTAAAGCTGTTACAGGCTCTCTGTGTCTGCACTGCCTTTCCCTTTCAAAAGGGGCATGCAAACATAGCCAATTAAAAAATGCAAATGAGACAGTGGTTTCAATGTTCAGTGCCTCATTTGCATAATACCTTTATGGAAGTGCTGTTTTCAAAAGCCAAAAGAGCCATGCAGACATCGTTCCTTCAAAAGGAAGCCCCCCTTTTGAAAGCACCCTTCATCCTGAAAAAAAGCGAGGAAGAAGGATGCTTTTGAAAGCAGGGCTTTCTTTCAAAGGAACCCCGTCTGCACAGCTGTTTTGGCTTTCAAAAATAGCACTCCCGGAACAGAGAGTGGCTGCTATTATGCAAATGAGGTGCTGGGTATGCAAATTAGAGCCTCATTTGCATTTTGATCAGATGCATTTGCATGCCCCCTTTTAAAAGGAAAGGGCCAGTGTAGACACAGACTCTGTGACATAGGGATGGGAACTTGGCTGTACAACAGGAATGGCACTTTTGCTCTCTGAGTCCTGCAGGCTGCTCCTTAAAGCCTGCAGACAGTCCTGCTGGCATGTTACATGACACGTGGGCAAAAGTTCAAAGCCATGTCTTATAAAAAGTAAGATATTAGAAAATGTTTATTTGTAAAGATTTCTGAGTAGCTGTCTCATAGGTACATGTTACCCATATCCAGAGGCAGCTTTTTCCAGCTGTCTTTGGAAGTTGCAACTCCCCAGCACAATCTGAATTTTTCAGATTGAACCCAGGTGAAACTGGCCCAGTAACAGGTTTCACTGTCAGCCACGAACTGCACAGAGATTTACTCACTCTCCCTCCACCCCACGGCCCATCAATTACTGCTGCCTCCTTGCCTTCACTGATCTCTTAGACAGGGCTCTCATGCCCTGTGTCCCAATGCAATCAGAGAGATGGTGAATGATCCCACCTTCCCTCTCCTCTAACTCCAAAGAATTTCTTGAGGGGAACTGGTGCTTAACTTCTCCTGGGTGAAACCCTGACATGGATCTCTCCCTAACATTGACAAGAATGGCAAAGCTCCCAACAATGTGAACAGGGCTGAGTTCTGCCAGGCTTCACACCAAGATATGTTTCCAAGTCAGCAATGGAAACATCATTCAGATCATGGGCCTGATAACACATGTGGCAAGAGATACTTTGTCCTTCTGCAGGATCACTATGATGCCATCTTTCCATTCCCTTGGTATTTTGCCTGATGCCCACACTTTTCAGAACTGTTGATATAGGCCATTGTTCAGTGGTTTCAAGGCATCTATGAACAAGAAGAGTGGAAGTGGATCTCTGTTTGCAAGCTGCCTGTTCCCCAGCAGTGAGTTGGGGAGGGATGTCCAGGGGTCAACAACGGATGTGGATGTGTGAGCCTGGTGGTGGGGAGCACAAGCAGGGCTGGTCACTCCCCATGCCCCCCCTTGCTATCCTCTCCCCTTGTTTTGCCTCTTCAGCCCTACTGCTCCCCCACAGCCCTGCCTCTGCTGACAGGTGCCTCCTACTGCTAGCACTGCTCAGACAACCGGCCGCTGGTTGCGGTGCTGAGCTCATCCAGAGCCTAGCCAACAGGCTTCTCTGCCCCACATCTCTGGCAGGGCTGTCACCCTTGAAAAACCCAAGATGCTCTGGCCCTGGGTGCTGATCAGAAAGAGCCAAGCTCTGCGTCTGCCAAAGCTCCGAAGGGCACTAGCATAGGGAACCCTCTCTTCCCCTCAGCTAAGCTCTGGCTTGGGAGGGGAGAAGGAATGATTTCTAGCCTGTTCCTGTCCCAAAGCTGCAGGGTCCACTGTAGCTCTGCCCTGAGTCTTGCTCTCAGAGAGCACAGGTCTGCTCCCTCCCCGGGGCACCCTCCCCTTGTGAGCGATCTCTCTGGCCAGGTTTGCTGGAGTGCCTTTAGTCAGTCTTCCTGAGTTATGATGTACAGTGCACCGTCAGGGCTTAGCTCCTTCCTGCCAGTAGCTAGGGATAAAGAAGATGGTTGGGTTATGTTAGTGACCAGCTGCAGCCTGGAGATGTTAGCTGCCTTTTGACACTGCATGGGCAGGATGGGACAAGCTGCTTCCAGCCATGTGGGGATGGAGGTATGGAGAAGGAGAAATGAGCTCTGCAAAGAGATAGGCCAGCTCATCACTTCCTCTCCTCTCCACACAGCCCCTCTTAGATGGCAGTCAGACCATGAAGCTACATCCTGGGTAGCAGCTGTGTCACCTTCCTTGCACCACCATGTAGCAAAATGCCTGACCTAGGATAACCCTGTTTAGAGGCAAGCCTGTAACTTGTTAAAATCCCTGAAAACTAGGCTTTTAAACACCTGGGGTGGTCTCTTTCCAATTCATCCACAGGGGACTGGAATGAGAGTGCCTCATGCCCATCATGTTAAGGCTGTCCTCTTTTGTTCCTGCTAATCAACTTTCCCTTCCCTGCTTCTGTAAATATCCCAAGCCCTCACACCTTTACACCAGGTTTAGTAAAAGAAGCTAGTCAAAGGGAGATAGCCATGTTAGTCTGTATCTTCACAAAACCAAAAAGCAATCCTGTCACACTTCAAAAGCTAACAAAATGATTTATTAGGTGATGAGCTTTTGTGGGACAGACCCACTTCTTCAGATATTGACATTCTGAAGTGCATTTGTCCATGAAAGCTCGTGACCTAATAAATCATTTTGTTAGCCTTTGAAGTGCGACGGGACTGTTTTCTTGCTTTGTAAAAGAAGGTGGGCATCCCAAGGGCATACCTCGTTTCCTTGCTTCAGTCACCTGCCCTGATACTGCATTTTGTGTGTACTGCTGTTGCCATGAAGTTACTCTGACCTCAGTTTTGTTAACACTGTTTCCACAAATCTGTCCCAGTCTCTCATGACAAATGTTTGGTAGATTTTACAACTGTTCCTTTAAAAAAAATCAATTTTAGCCAATAAACTCCCCATATACTGTGCATAATTATTGATCTCTGTCACTTCCTACCCTCCTGACCTTTTGGAGGAACGGTGTTACAAACACTTCACATCACTTAATCAATTGCTGTATTTCACTCCTTACAAGTGAATCACTTTGGTTAATCTGTCTTCAATCCATGCTCACAACATCACAACTTCCTGCACATGCATTCAGACCCCACTGAGCGCAAAGAGCAGGATTCACACACTGCACAGGCCTTGACTTAAGCAAAACAGAATGCGAAGTGCAGTCCACATGTGACTGTGTGAACTTGAATCACTTTCAAGTGCTCCATGTGTTTTGAAATTTGACTTGCAACACCCTAACCACACCCTTTTTAATCTTGTCAAATTCATGGCAGCGGAGGCATTTTTAAGCAAACACTTCTCTTTTCTTTTCCTTGCAGTCCTGACTTCCTTTCTCCCTCCTATGCATTTTGCCAACCTTTCATTTGAAACCTCTTCCAGGCAAACACACCAGGATGGTGATTTCCAGAGTTCCAGCATCCTTGTCCACTCAGCATCGATGGAGCTGTTTGGACCTACACTTCCATTGTGACAGTCACAAATATGACTTGTCTAGATAATGGGCCAGAACAGAACACTTTAGATTTTCACCCTCACTACTGACACCCATTTCACTCCCTCTGCACCTCCAACAGCAAATACCAGAATACACAACCAAGTTCACAACAGCACCCTGTGAATTCCTCACTCACAACTTTCCAACCTTTTTTATTATCTCTCCTTATTGCCCAAAGAATCTAGTTAAGTTGTATACACAACAGGAACTCAATATCTAACCAGAAAAGCTTCAAGAAGCTTGCCTGTTTTGAGTGATGCATTAGCATGAATTTATGGCATAATACGGGTGACCATCTTTCCCTATGCTGAATATGAGACACCTGGTAAAGTTACTTGTATTCAAGTAAGTTCAGATGCAATCAGATCTATAGAAACATTCAAATTAACATCAAGTTGACTGACAGACTGTCAAAAAAATACCATGAGGTTGGATTCTTTTTATTTACCTTCTTATCATTCAGGCTTTAGCCATTTCAAAATAGGTGCTATTTCTCGGAGAATGAGGTTTACCAATTTTGAAATAAGCCAACCACTATTTCAAAATCATTTCGAAATAGTGGCTGTGGTATGTAGATGCAAGGACAGTTATTTAGAAATAATGGATGTTATTCTGAAGTGACTTTGCTGAGTAAACCTGCCCTTAAATTTGAACATTGAGCCAAATTCAAAAATGATGCTCATGATGGAGGAAAGTATATGAACGTAGAGGGAAGCAACATTATAATACCCAAGGTAGAGAATGAACAATGTTCTTGCTATCCCATCTATGAATTTGGCCTAAAAGGTCAGAACACAGAAGTTACACCAGGTTCTCCTCATCCTTATGTTATGTAAATAATTTAGCAGTTGGCTAATGCCATGTACAGCTGTGCAGGACAATAAAGAGGAACTTTGTCAGGTTCCAAAGAATATGTTTAAAAATACAAATCCAACATCAAGATTTTTTTGTACCTAAAGGTGTCACTACAAACAAGTTTAGGTTACATGCAATGTTCCCTGTAGTGTTTATAATCCAAATGTGGCTGAACCTTCCAAGTATTTGAGAACCTGATGAGGGACGACTTTGCACTACAACGTTGGATCCAGTTTTTTTAGAAATCCCACAAGCTTTGCAGATGGGGTGGATCAATGATCTTGGCTTGTGAGTGGTCATGGCTGAGCAATTGTTCCAACCACCTAATGCGCCTGGCAGGTGGTCAGGGTAATGATGATCAGTTCTGGTAGTATTTTTCCAGGACCAGCACCAGCAATGCTTCAGATTCCTGACACCACTCGGGATACAGAGCAATGCATGCAGTGAACCAGGGCTTTGTTACCTCATTAGGAGAGGGAATAAATTGCCTATGAATGCATTTTTCCATTATAGTGATTCTGGCTGGGCATACAATGAAGCATGAATTTCCTTACAAATGCCACACTGTAGGACATACTATGCTATAGTGTCAACCCAGCAATGCCCAAATACTTTTCAGAAAAGCAGCATTTAACAGAGTGGTCCAAACAGTTGCAAAGGATTTGGGGAAGATGCAAATAGTTACAAAGAAAACTGACTTCCTCCCCAAATAAACAAGGCTAAAGGGTAAATCAGATGCCCAAGTTCCCACAAAGACAAAAAAAAGACATTTGTAAATCTGTCAGGCTTCCCCAGTAGCAGAATGGAAACAATCAGACTCGACAGACATGCAGTGAGGTCACCATGGCAGTTGTAAGAGTGGTAGCAAACATTCTTATAGTGCTGTGGTTTTATGTTTTATTAAAAATTTCCAAATTATTTACCACTTTTTGCTGGAAACCCTGCCAAAGCTGCCACCAAACAAAGAGCACGGAGCTATTCAAATGAGATAACCAGCACCGCATTTGTAAAGTCAACGTACAGAGAATGTACGCCAGCGAGATGTGTCTAATTATGCCCATCAGCAGGTATTTAGCTACAGTGGGTGTTTTACTGCCCTTACAGCTCTGCTCCAGATCTTGGATGGAAATCAAACTTGTCTGAACAATCAATGCTCATTCAGACATGACTTGCCAGCACTCATCCTCTGTTTTTGCTTGTGCTGAATTACAATGTTGTTTGTTGGACACTAAATGGATCACCACAGAGCTGCTCTAAAACTTTTACATCACTTTTTGTTTGGGGGGCTGTGAGTACGATCCTGCTTATATTTTCAGCATCATCTGCTTTGTTCTGTCTTGACTTTTCTCTCCTCCGTTTTTTGGCAGCCTCTATCGCAACTTAGTTTTGGCCAACGCAGCCAGATGCATGTGGTCTCCACAATTAATGTCACTCCATTGATTGATATGGGAAAGTTAAAAAGAGAAATAGGAGCTTTAACTGTAGTAATTTCATTACAGATCACTTGGATAATCTTGAGCTTCTCTGATTCCTGGGATATATTGGGGAAGTCTCCATAGCAGACAATGTTGATAGATACATAGATTATAAAACCAAAAGGGAGCATTATAGTAACCTATTTTTGCCTACTTGGTAACTTTCCCACAAACATTTTGGAAGGGTGAAAGGATATGTGTGGCTGGACACAGGCTCACATAATACAATGTAAACACTGGAGCTACAAGCCAGGACTCATGGTTCAACAGTTCCTAACTTGGAATAAGTGTAGATGTTCAAGCCATATATTAACAAAACAGGATCTGCTCACTTGAGTTCTGTCTCACCTCTTTCTTTGCACTGCAGTGTGAACATACCCTTAAAGTCTTTAAATCAAGACTGGATATCTTCCTAAAAAATATACTTGAACAAAACAAGATGTTGCAGGCTTAAATAAATAATATTGTTATGATTTTAAATGCATAACTTTTTAAAGAATATGGTTGTGTCTATGCTAGCAAGTTTATGCTATGCTAGTAGATAAAACTGGGGTTTTGTTGACAAAACTTGTGGAGCATTTATACATAGAAGGTGTTTTGTCAACAGAAGCTCTCAACAAAGAAGCTGTGTAGACACTCCAGGGCGCCCTTTTGTCAACAGAGGGGGTCAAAAGATTATCTGCTTTTATGTGCAGGTATGATCTGTCAACAAAAGTTTTGTTAGAACATCTCTTCCAACAGTAACTTCTGTAGACAGATGCTTCTAGTGTAGATGTAGCCAATATGTATCTAAATGGAATGCAATAAAAATTTGCCTCCAATGAAGATTATCATGTATATTTTACAGTTCTGACACATTTTTCTTTCTGTCTGTGCTGTAGAAGATACATGTGAACAATATATTCAAAGACTACAAAATATGTCACTTCTTGATGGGGAATTGTATGAGGAATTCCCTTTATCTGTCCTGAATAATATACACATTCAGCTGACTGATGCACTTTGAAGGAATAGCGTTTGTTGAATAAGTTGAAAATCAACAAGCAATGATCGCATTACAATTATCTGGGAATGTTAAATCCTTGAGTTTAATTGCACCAGGAAACCAAATGAGATTTGTGAGGCACCAGCTCCAGGTTAATAGCCAAGAGCATGCAGACCTCTATTACATTTGTCCAGAATGGATGGGGCATGCATGCCTGGAATCTGACTTGTGCTTTCATGGTACACATATGGTAAACCTCTCTTCCGAGCAGCAGCTAATTTGATCTACTGATAAAAGGATCCCGAGTGTTTAGAATCTTTTACTGAACTAATGGATGCCTGTAACGTCCGCCTTCTGTCTCCCCTCCCCGCTCAATCCTCACTCCCCAATTCTTTTTGCTAGGAGTAAATACATATTAAAAAGATAACAAGTCCTGTTGCACTGCATAGACTAACAGATATTTTGAAGCATAAGCTTTCATGGGCAAAGACCTGCTTCATCAGATGCATGCTCCAAAATATGTTAGTCTATAAGGTGCCACAGGACTTCTTGTTGTTTTTGAAGATACAGACTAACTCGGCTACTCCTCCGATACCTAAAAAAAGATAGTCAATGTGTAGCAGCTGGATACTTTTCGCAGGACAGTTTTAAAAAACAGGAGCCTTGCTGATCTTTAGACTTGAGGGTTAGTGAATTGCAGATGGTTCAGATCAGTTCCTGATAAACATCTGGATGATTCGATAGCTGGTTGAACTCTTTGACCCAGACTTCTGAGATTCTCAGACTGGGGAATGAAACCAAAGGTTCTGGCTGTTGCACTAGCAATGATCCTGTTGTGAAATATTCATAATCATTGGACAACTCTACAGCTGGGTCTGAACCAAAATTCTTGATCTGACAATCTCCAAATTGGGTATGATCTGGTTCCAAAAAAATAATGTATCAGACCAAAACCCCTTTGTTAATAAGTACCAATCCTTTGATATTTGGCTTTTAAATCCAGTTACAGATTTAATGGAGACACTCCATTGTTTTCTCTAGGTCAAACTGTGGCCCTGGACACAAAAAAAGCCCAGGATTTGTGCGTGTTCAGATTTCAGCTTTGTTGTTGTGAGCCCTTCTTGGCACTACAGCTGGCAAAACTGGATAGAAATCTCCTGAGAACAGTCTCTCTTATGAACTTCTCAGGCCTGGGAAGAGCAGCTTTTTAGTAGAATTTTGGCATTCTACTGTGGAATCTTTTGGGAACCTTAATGTGCAAAGGTTACAAAATCCATCATTGGGGCACTGCAAAAAGGCAACCAAGTTTTGGTTCAGATACGAGAACTGCTTTAAAGGGGTCTTGTGCCAAATAGTTTAGCCCACTGCTGCTTTTAAGTACTGCCTGTGGCAGAGGTAGAGACAACCAGCGTGCTGTTTGACTATCCTGGTGCTTCTGTTCAAGTTGAGGGATAGCAGTTAGTGCTTTTCAAAGCCTCATGCTGTTAACCCAGTGCCTGCCAAAGCCTAGTTCTGCACTTCAAAGGATTAGACCACTGCAGAAACTACTGACTGAGACAATTCAGAGTGGATCTCAGAGGAGATGCAGTGGCCAGTCTTTTCTGAGGGGTTCCCTTCGCACTGCAGGTGATGATGTTAATGATAAATTCAGCAATTGCACAATTGCATTAGTAGTAAGCTTGGTGATGACATCTCATGGGGGCAAAAAGATAATTTGGGCAAAAGATTCATATTTTTCTTTTCTAAAGCTTAGATGCAGAAGATACAGTGGAAATAAAGTGTGAGACAAATTTGGGGGATAAAATAAGTGTTATGACTCTGGCTCTAGCAGTGGGCCTGTTGTAAAGAGTTAGTGACATTAGACAACTCTTCATATGAAACTCACTGTAGAACATAATCCACCTACCCACCACTTCCTTCCTTCCAAAAGGAAAAAAATCTGTCTGCTGTGTGGGAAGCTAGCAGAGACCGCATGGACCGCCTGTGAGCCAGATAGACAAAGCTGTCCATATGCATAACATTGGCATCTGTCAGCTACTTGACTTGGGATGTTGTTGAAGGTGAAGATACTGAGGTGGAAAAAAATAAGCACATCACAGATAACGATCCATTTAGTTCTACATAATACTCATTTCCTCTACTTTTATGATTCCCTGGGGTTCCATATATAGCTTTGAATTTCAGAACTGGCCTCTAATATTCTGCATGTCATTTTAGTGCACATAACCATTTGCACAAACAAATTACATTTTGGGGTAAATGTGTTTTATATGCACAGGTCTGTTAGCCCAGTGACTTAACTGGCGAATCCTACTGCAGACGATTTCAACATTTTGAATGGTTATTTGATCTTCAATGATTTTGGTGAGCAGTGTTCATCAATAAGTGGGCTGAAAAAAAATCAGGAGCAAAGCAAACCAGTGGCTAGGCTGGCACTGAAGGGCAGCAGATTACCTTTGTACATTTCATCTTGATTCTATGCAATACAGAAGCAAAGAATGTGTAAGTTGGCTGCAAAGCATCGTCCTAGCTCTGCTCATTCGGAAGTCACTGGAACTACTTACATGTTTAAAGTCAAGCATCCCACTGTAGATTGGGGGTCTAGGTCTTGGGTTTGAGTCTCCTTTTGTAAAGTAGCCATGAAGAAGTCCTTCATTCTATGGCAGTGCTCCTGAAAATGATAGGACATTCTTGTATGAACTTCCAAATACCCACCCCATGTGTTTCCAGCTACAACATGGTATTTACACAAACTAAATCAGCGGTTTCTTGTAAATTCATTTAAGTTGGGGAAACTCCACTTATTTTCCTCAGGAGTGAGAAACATCTGCACTAGACCGACAGGTATGAACACCTCAGGAACAGAAGTTGTTCATAACTCTGAAACATTTGTAACTCTGAACAAAATGTCATGGTTCTTTCACATTCACAACTGAACATTGACTTAATCCAGTGGATGATTACAATAACAGGAGTCGAAATCGTGAGTGGCGGGGAACCAGGAAGTGGGCAGCAGCTACTGACCCCTCCCAGGAGCCTGGAAACTGATCCATGCTGCTGCTGCCGCCCGATTCCTGGCTCCCCACCACTCGCTGGAGGCAGGAAACTGACCAGTGTGCTGCACCTGGCTCTGACCTCCTCGCCGCTCATGGGAGCAGGGAGCCAGGAACAGCCAGGACCAGGAGACCCAAAGACAGCACTGCCACTCCTCCCCCTGCCCCAACTTACATGAAACTTGACTTACGCAAGGTTGCCCAGGAACACAACCTACACATAAGTCAGGGGTCTACTGTACAGCTATGCAACTTCACCTTGTAGAAGGCAAATGCAATTTTTACCATCGTAATATAAATTAAACAGACAAATTTCTTAAATCATTTTTTAAATTTTCCTTTATTTTTGCAGTAATTGACATTTAACGGCACTATTCTGCATTGCCTTTTTTCCATCACCGCAACTGTTGGTTACATACTTCTGGTTCCTAATGAAGTGTGCAGATGACCAGTCAGTACATAAAAACTCTGGTGTTAGTAACTTGGAGGGTCTACTGTGCCAAATTTGGGCCTCATCCCCCATTTTATACGCAGCAAGTACAAAATGCGTTCTCTTGGATGTGAAAAAAGCAAAGAGATTAAAAATCTCTTTACATTTTTAAAAACAAATGTCTTATTAGTATCATAAGTGATATAATATCACTGAGATCTTAAAGCTGAAAAAAACTTAAATGTTCTAATTTATTTTTCACAATAAAGGTTTGCTGTTTACTTTTTGTCTTTTAACTCACTCTCAGTGATGACAATCAATGGGTCATTTTCACTTTTGTTTATGTATTCAGCTGCACTTTTTTGCTCTCAAGAACTAGCAGTGTCTGTACTATATGGGTTGCAACCCTGCAGAGGAATGCTTAAATCCAGTGAAAAACAGTTTCCAATGTAATTTTTAAAAGAAACATAAAAACGCTTTTATTAGGATTGGATTCTATAAAAACTTTTAAAAATGAACAAACTCACAAATGGCAGGCTACAAAAATTGTATCAGGCAATGTTGTATAATATTGCTTTAATAGCATAGTTCCTCAAAAGACATGAGAAATCCCCAAACCCACTTTTTATAACTTAAAAAAACATGAATATTCCCACAAAGTTGTATTTATTGTAGCAAATCAGATTCCCTTGTATTGACAGTTATATTTTTCTTTAGAAAAATAAAGAAATTTTTAATTGGGGAATTAAGAAGTTTTTAACTGGGGAAACCTGTATATTTCTCTCCAAACAAACAACTTCAAAAAGTCATCTTGATTACAAAGAGCTGAACATGCTGCTCAGCAAAATCCAATGGATGTGTTTAATGAGGGGTGAAGACAATATGGAGACAGACTTGTGGACAGTTGCTTTTTCACAGTTGGTAGGCTGTGTTGCAGGTGCGTTTTTTTAATGAGGGTTAATTTGTCTCATATTTTAATCTGACAGTACTTGGCATTGTTATTATGTCACTTTTTGAGGTAAGTTGGAACTCTTCCTGTGCAAAATAGTCTATGTCCTGGCTCTTGTTTTCAAGCAGTCTGTTAATTCTTGATATTTGTGTCTGACATGACACAAATATCCTATTATTAATTTAGCCATATGTTGACTTTTTTAAAATAAAACCATTTTGACTGCTTTGACAAAATAAACCAATGAAAAGAGGCCAAATTCTGCTCTCAGTTATGTTGTTGTAAATTGAGAAGAAGGGAGATAGATTTGATATATTTGAAATGACTGGAGTTTATCCAAATTGGCACTGGAAAAATCATGACCAGAACTAGGCTCTTAACGTATGAGGAGAGAATGCAGAATAATCTTGTGAATATGTTCTTCTCTGATTCACTCAATATAGCATAAAAAGATCTGTCCTGGTCAAAATATTAAAAGTTTCTGACTGAGGCTCACCTTCCCTTGCATATTTCAAATAGTGTTTTTTGGCTATTCATCAGGTACTTTTTGCTATGTCTGTTTAGGAGAGAAAGATACAAACCCTAGAAGAAACACAGAAAATTAATAGAAGGAAAGAAATGGGCAATTCCTTGAAAAGGCAAAAACAAACCATTCCATTTTTGCCTGCTAATTCTCTGCCAGGAACCTTAGGACTGGCTAATACGAACAATTAAAACTCTCTTGAAAGAAGCATGCTGGCCTGTTAGGTACCCTGCAGTCTCAGCAAGCTTGGAATTACCTGAATGAATAAGAGCTATTCACCTGGCGAAGGCCAGCAGGAGCAAACCATAAAAGTTTACCTGATCACCATAAAGAAAAAAAAAATATATATATATATATGTTTTATAGTGGAAAGAGACTGAAATAAGGCTAACAGTCATACAGTTTTTCATTAAATATTGTGTATAAACTATCCTTTGTTAGCCTGCTGTGTAATTCATAGCCTTTGATACTTCATATTACCTTTTGTACTGGGTCTTTTTCATCAAACATCAGCTCCCATGAATGTAGGATGCTGAAGTGTCTGGCTTGGAAATCAATTCCATCCTTCTAAAATATTACCTCCCTGCTGGTGACTTCTGCTCCAGGGAATCTAGTTCAATATCTACCTTTCCTGCCTACAGATTACAATGGTGGGGACCATCCCTTCACGTTTCATATATTAGGAAACAAAAGAGGTAAAGTAAATAATACAAAAGCTATTTATGAAAGGGAGATGGGGTATCTCTAGCAACCGGCAAATGAACTTAGAACTTTTCACTTCACTTTAAAGACGGCCTGCGTGAGTGATGCCAAGAATCTCATAGGGTCTGTTCCACTCAGCTTATGAAATGACTTGGTGGCTGCATTATAGACATCAGTAAAGCAACTGGCTCCCTGGTTGGAAATCTCAGCCGATGGACCACAGCTCAGTGAAAATGAACTAAGATACCCTCTCGTGCTTTACGTGTGTCCTCTCCAAGTCAGCACTGAAACATGTAGGTGGAGTAGAAGGATGAAGCTCCAGTGGGCACTTCCTGTATTGTAACCCTTATGTGGGCACAGAGGGGACGCCACCTTTCAGGGCTAATGTCAGTGAATGAGACACATTCAGCCTGACTTAATTTGCTCCACTGACAACTGGTCCTCCTAAGGACAGGTAACTTCCTTTGTACTTTGTTGAGATATATACCCTGGATTCTGTAATTTCCAATTTGACTCATCTGATGAGGTGGGTTTTTCGACAAAGCTCATGACAGAATAAACGTATTGGTCTCTAAGGCACCAAAGGACTGCTTGTTTTTAAAATTACAGACTAACATGGCTACCCCTCTGAGGCTTTTAATCAGTACATTCACTTTAAAAATAATAAAGGGGTATAAAGAAAAGCTAGTGAGAGTAAAATCTAACCTAGAACACTGGACTCTCTCCAAGCTTAAAGTTTCTAATACCCTGGGTATTTTGCTACAAATTGCTGATGTTGAAGGCCCTTGTGTAACCCCTGCTGCAGTCGTCTGCCAGTTCTTCCCAGTTGTCCAGGGTTACACAAGGGCCTTCAGAAGGGCGAGATGAAGATCAGACAGCTAGCAGAGGAGAAGCGAGAGCACAGAAAGCACACTAAGGACTTGCCAGACACCCACCACATCTGCAAGAGAGGCAGCAAGGACTGTCACTCTCGTGTGGGTCTTCATAGTCACAGTAGACGCTGTAAATGAAGTCCTCAATTGAAACTATAAAGGGCGCAATCCATAGTCTATGCAGACTGAAGGATGCCTACTACTACTGCTGATGTTGAAATATCATTTATTAATACTGATTTGCAGAAGTTCCCATCAGGGTTGTGACCCACATTTGCTGGGTGCTGCACAGAGATAAAACAGAAGACAGACCTTGCTTTCCTCAAAGAGCTTATAATCTAAGGCCCCAGTTCTATAAAAGGAACCACCTTGTTCTCTTGGCAAGGTTGGGGTCTAGATAAATATGAGATGCGAAAGGTGAGCAAAGAGCACAACAGAGAGGCCTAAAAGAGCGACAAGAATGGCAGCAGTGGATGGGATTTTCAAAAGCATCAAAATGAGGTGGCAGCCTAAGTCCCTCCCACTTTTCAGTTAGTTTCATGCACCTAACACCTGAGAGAAACATTAAGTTTCCAGCACTGGTTGTGAGCACAGCTGAGAGGCTCCAAAGTCCATTTAAAACAAATAAGGAGGATGAGAATTATAAATGAATCATTAACCATTTAAAAGAGAAATCTTAAAGAGTCAGTAAAAGCCAGCTGGGCTGCTGATGGTGGTACATGTGAGAAGAAAGAACCATTAATTATTATGGATAATATGGTTACCATATTTGAACTTTCAAGAAAAAAAAAAAAAAGAGGACACCCCTGAGAGGGAGCATATCTGTATAAGTATATACCAACTCGCATTTTATCAATCTGTTATACAGGTTGAACTTCTCTAGTCCATCACCCTCAGGACCTGACCAGTGCCAAACGAGAAAATTTTCTGGACCACGAGAAATCAATATTGTCTAGCAGCATTACCAACTCTTCCACTGCTTACTGGGCTCTTAGAAGACATTTAGGGGTAAATTACAGCTAAATAACAGCACAGAACAGTGACAGATAGGACTGGTGGCTGTAAACAAACTTTATGGGATCCTGGGAAACTTGGCCACACCCATGATAAGTGGACACTGAGGTAACTAAAATCATTCCAGATTACGGATGTTTGCCAGAGGAGATGGTGCCAGATTAGAGAGGTTCAACTTTTTGTATCTATAGTACATTAACATAACCTGAGTTGGTAGATATGGATACACTCCCTCTCAGAGGTGTCCTCTTTTGTGAAAGTTCAAATATAATAAGCCCAAGGGATAAATCTTACTCTCAGGGATACTTGGCATGCCAAAATTTCAAATGGATACACACTTGTTACAGGGGACAGCTGCTTCACAAAGCTAGCTTCGAATTTGGTCATGAACTGAACACATGGGATAGCCTTTTACAGCACTGGGTGTGGGCTGGGGGGGTTGAGTGGAAGTGATGTGGCTGAGGCAGTCAGCTCTCACTGCTGCCCAGAATGTACCACTGTGCCTCCTTTCTGCCTGCCTGTCCCTGCAGTCCACAGAGTTTCCCAGAGCATGCCGTCCAACACTCCTGCGGTAATTTAAAGGGCCAGGACTCTGCTGCTATAGGATTGGAATTGGGAGATAGCAGCCTTAGTCCCCACTCCCCCCCTTCCACCCCCAAGTCGGCAGGCCTGGTGACTGGATGGCATTTGTCTTCCAATCCCGCCAAAGGAGCCATGTGCATGGTTCCAGTACCTGCCCGGAGCCTAACGGAAGTCACCTACAAACCCAGGCATTTGTCCGCGAAGTTCTCTCTGCAGGATTGGGGCACTCAACATATTAAAAGACGCATCTTCTCTAATCTCTTTGAAAATCAAGTTAAATAGAGATCACAGTAGAAGGCCACAAAGTCCACACTCACTAATAAGGCCCAGTTCTAAAAACAAATTTTAAAAAGGTGTGATTGGTCCTTACTGATAACAAAGTTTCCAATATCACCATGTCTGTAAAATCTCAAAGATAAGGGAGGATTCGCTTCACAAATTTTAATTTAAATTTCCCATGGTTTCATTGGAAAGGAAGTTGTTTCTTTCATAAAGTATTAGCTATCTTCAGCACTCTCTTACATCAATCCATTAGATGCAAAATATCTGTGTTTCAGCTGCTTGGCTTTGCTTAAAGAAAAGTTATATCTTGAGGTTCATAAGCATGAAAAAAATCAAGGTCACAGGGACCATATACTTACCCCCAAATTCATTAAATAACTCACTGAAAGATACATATTTATGTACTTGATTTTGATGGAATCTCTTTTTTTTAAAAATTTCATCCTCAAACAATGATTTTAATAGAATATTTTCAAAGCTTGTTTGATGCACGATTAATAGAACGTATTGCATGCAAGATTGCCTTACTGATCACAATCTAGGGTGTTTTGATGACATGTAGAATCAAGATTTATCTTTAAGCAAAGCTCTGTCTTGCTGAATCACAATCTGCTTTATATCTGATTTGTTTTCTTTACCTCCTAATCTGTTGGAAACTCAGATGTGGCTTAGTAAATAATGATGACATTGTATGTAATCAGACACCTGTCCATCCCATTGCAACTGTCAGTTGTCACATATGCCATCCCTTATAAGGAAAAATTTTGGCAGTAATGCAAAAAGAAGAATCATACTTTGATCTTTTCATTGACCCTTCTTTGGAAAGGCTGCCAGCTTGTTCACCTAAATTCTGGGCTTCAGAGATCACAAACACAGGGCACCATGGTTAGATACAAATACTTCCAGAATACCTCCAAATAATTTCGAGGGCCAGTAAATGCTACATTATTTGAGAGATTCACAATCATGCTTTAAACTAAGTAAGGTGGCACTTTAGTTTCCAATCCTACAGCTGACTGAGTGGTATTCAATAGGGTTCAGCCTGCCCCTACATTCAATTACAGGATAGGGACATTCATAACTAATCACCATTAGAACACAGCTAGTTCCTACCTTGATGTTCAAAAACAACAAGAACTCCTATGGCACCTTCTAGACTAAGATATTTTGGAGCATAAACTTTCATGGGCAAAGACCCACTTCGTCCCAATCCTGACAAAGCAGGTCTTTTTCCACAAAAGCTTATGCTCCAAAATATCTGTTAGTCTGTAAGGTGCCACAGGTCTTGTTTTTTAAGATACAGACTAACTTGGCTACCCCTCTGATACTTATCTTTATTTTAAAACTGGTACATTGTGTGACTTGATCCCACAGGCAGGATATTACTCAGGTTCTCACAAAACTAAATCCCCCAACAAAACCCCAAAACAATAAAAACGCAAGACTTAATTATATTTTCTCATTCAAAAAGAGATGTAATCAGAGAGGAGATGTGGCTCAGCTCTATGAAGCTTTTCAAACAGTTTATTATGAATTCAAATA
Source organism: Carettochelys insculpta (assembly GCF_033958435.1). Taxonomy (NCBI): domain Eukaryota; kingdom Metazoa; phylum Chordata; order Testudines; family Carettochelyidae; genus Carettochelys; species Carettochelys insculpta. The sequence continues at coordinate 38,970,218 of NC_134147.1, forward strand.
GTGATAATAGCTGGAATGGAAGTGAAGGTTAACATAGCCTGTTTTTTTTAATGCTACATCCGCCCGTTCTATGCTTGAATCATCATCTGCAGCAGTCCATTCCTTTTAAGTGCCTGCCCCGGGGATACAAGTCATGAAGAGTAGATGGAGGTTTCTCATGAACTAAGAAGAAAGGGGAATTTGGCGTGAGTTTCTGTTGGTGTCTCTCATATTAGGGAGGGCATTGTGTGCACTGAAAGATTCAAATTAAGTGCACATTCTCTCAGTCAGCATCATACAGGCTGTCCTCACACCAGAGCTCTCACTTTCAAAACCTGTCATAGCCCACCCCCATGCTTCCAGTCACCTCTCAGTCACTAGTGAAATGTTGACTCTGATTGGGCCTCCATCACCCTTTTGATAGATTTTCAAACATCCCTCCGTCTGCTGTTTCCTGCACTGCCCTCATGCTTGGGAGGAGCTCCCTGAAAGACTCCAGATAACCACTTTGTTATCCACCCTACAAATTCTTCTTTGCTGTGATGTTTACAAAAAACTGCACAATGGTTGGGTTGACTCCACTGCCTACTGTGCTGACCAATATTGTCTCCTTGTTTTCTTGTACTTCCCTAGCTGTCCGTGTGTCTGTCGTCTCTTATCTTAAACTTAGTGTGTGGATTCTTTGGGAAAGGACCTGGCTTTTACTTATTATTGTACAGTGCCTTGCACAAGGGACCCTGGTCCATGACTGGAGTTCCTAGGCACTATAGTCATACTGCTACAAATAACAGTAAACATCATGCAAGGTCTCAGTCCATCCTGGGTGGGGGAAGAACCTCAACAGCTACATATTTGCCAGTATGAAACTGGCCCCCAATATACTGCATGTTGACATAGGACCAAATTCTGCACCAGCATTCAACCCCACTGACATCCATAGGCTTCTCCCAGGGACTAGGTCAGTACAGAATATATTGGAGATGATTATATTATTTTAGAATGTGGAGAAAGCCAATGGGGGAGAGGCTCTTCTAAGATTCGACTTTGATACAAAGTCTGTGTCTACACCACCCCTCCCTTTCAGAAGGGGCATGTCAATGCCATGGCTCAGAAATGTTAATGAGGTGCTGATATGACTATTCAGCACCTCATTTGCATAATAGCAGACACCCAGAGCATCAAAAGTGCTGCTTTCAAATTGAAAACTAGCCGTGTAGATGTGGTTCCTTCGAAAGGAAACCCTGATTTTGAAATCACCCTTCTTCCCAAACAAATTTGGAAAGAAGGATAGTTTTGAAACTGGGAGGGGTAGCATACACATAGCCATAGGGAAGAACTAGTAGGGGAACTTGAAAATGAAAGGCAGCTTGGCTGAAAGTGATCACAAAATGATTCCAAGGAATGACTGGAGGGAAAACAGCACAATAAAGAAAATGGATTTCAAGGAGGTTGACTTCAGCAGACTCAGGGATTTCATGGGTAAGAGTCCATGGGAAGCAAGTCTAAGGGAAAAAACAGTTAAAGGAAGTTGGCAGTTTTCCAAAAAGAGACAGTATTAAGGGCAAAAGAGCAAACTATCTCACTGCATAGGTATGATAGGCAGTATGGGAGGAGATCTGCTGGCTGAACCAGGAGATCTTCAATGCTCTGAAGATCAAAAAAAGTCCTAACAGAGTGAAAATTAGGTCAAGTTACAAAGGATGAATAATACAAGTATAAATAAATGAATAAAACAAAACAACACAAGTATGTAGGGACAAAATTTGAAAGGCCAAGGAACAAAATGAAATTAAATCACCTTGACACAGCAAGAAAGCGTTCTACATAGGCATTAGAAGTAAGAGGGAAACCAAGGACAGGGTAGGCCCATTACTCAATGAAGGAGAAAATCAATCATGTGGAAATGACAGAAGTGTTAAAGGCCTTTTGTTTTAATTTTTACCAAAAAGTTTAGTAGCAGTTTTACATCCAACCTACTGAATGCCAATGAAAATGAGGCAGTATCAGAGGTTCAAATAGGGAAAGAACAAGTCAATAATTACTTAAATTAAAAGTCTTCCAGTCACTAGGTCCTGGCAAAATACATCCTACAATACTCAAGAAACTGATTGAGTGGGTATGTGAGCCAGTAGCCATTATCTTTGAAAAGTCATGGAAGAGTAAAGTAATTCTAGAAGACTGGAGAAGGGCAAATATAGGTACCATCTATAATAAGGGGGATCTTTTAGGGCTTGTTTACACTTGCTCTAAGTGGGCATGTTAATCAGGGCGACGAGAGATTACTAACGATGTGCTGCGGTGAATATGCAGCACTTCATTAGGCTAAGTCTCTCCCATGGCAACTTCAAAGCATCAAACTTCGAAGTGGTGGCACATGTGTAGCCATGGGCACTTCAAAGTGCCCATGCAACTTTGAAGTGTCTTTACTCCCCAAAATATTGAGAAGTAAAGGCACTTCAAAGTAGTGTGGGCACTTAGAAGTACCTACGGCTACACATGTGCCAGCACTTTCAAGTTTGACGCTTCGAAGTTGCCGCAGGGCAGAATTAGACTAAAAGTGCTGCTTATTCACCACAGTACTTCATTAGTAATCTCCCATCACCCTGATTAACATGCCCCCTTCGAAGTTGGGGGCAAGCATAGGCCCAGCCTTAGTTGGAGTGTTGTAAGCAAGACACAAGAAGTGATTCTTCTGTGTACTTGGTTAGGCCTCAACTGAAATATCGTGTCTGGTTTTGATGCCACATTTCAGAAAAGATGTGGAAAAATTGACAAAAGCCTAGAGAAGAGCAACGAAAATGATAAAAGGTCTAGAAAACAAGACTTCTGAGAGAAGACTGAAATAACTGGGTTTGTTTAGTTTGGGGTAGAGAATACTAGGTGTGGGGAAGACATAACCGTTTTCAAGAACATAAAAATTGTTACAAGATAGAAAAATTGTTCTCCTTAGCTTCTGAGGGTAAGACAAGAAGCAATGAGCTAAATTTGTGACAAAAACAGTTTAGGCTGGAAATTAGAAGAAACTTCACTACTGTCATGGTGGTTAAGCATTGGAATAAGTTGTCTAAGGAGGCTGTGGAATCTCCACAAAACCCCATTTCCAAACCTATTTTAATCATTTCTGGTTACAGTATAGAGGAAAATGAAACCAAATAAAGGAAATATCAGCTTAGATGATCTATACTTTCCAATATCAATATTTTTAAAGGTTATACACGGGAAGCGGCTGATGGGTAAGTGGCGGCTGCACTACTGCAACTACCTTTGCAAACAAAAGTGTGCTTTATTGTAGCTGAACCTGAAAGGAGGCATTGAGTTAAATCATTCTTTCTAATCTAATTGATCTCTTCCCCACTGTGCTTTAACAGGTAATCTCATTTGCTTTGAGACCCTGCACTGCTGATTGAAAAGTCCTTTGAAAATTAGGTTAGCACATGTCTAGGAGTCCAGAGAGGCCTTAAAATGAGTTTTTTCTGATCAGATACCAACCCCAGAATCTAGCACTGCTCTCACCTCTTAAAGCCATTTTATAAATGGGCTCATTCTCATCTCCATCCCAGTAGGTGCTGTATCAAAGCAGCCTTTGGGGACTTGTAAACCAAACCTGGTGTTGTCGGGCATGTGGACACTTACGTAATTGTACAGGACTAAAAAGGACTGATAGCAGTGGATTCAGTGATTCTGGGACTTTGTTTAAAATAAATTAATGTCTTCCACAACTATTTTATAGTATTTAGATGTTGCCTGCTCCTCTGAGCATCAATGTCCGCTGAAACCCTGTGAATTACAGGTCTTAGTACCTCTTTGGTTCAGGAGTCTGACGTACCTCCCTTTGACTTTCGCAAGCTTCAGGTCAGGCCCTTATTCAGTTAGCCTAGCTCCCCAAGTATGCACGAGCCTTCAAGGTGAGGAGAAAGTGGACCAAGGATGCATTCAACCACATTTTTGCTCCCTGGATGTGTGTCTACATCCCATTGCCTTCCTGGAACTGCCTACAGTCTCCTCAGCTCTCCAGCCACCTGTGAGGGCTGGAGCCAGGGTGCAGCTCTTTGGTTCAGCAACCAGCCAGGAGGACAGGGGCCTCAGTGTGGGACCCCGGCTGCATGGAATGGCAGGGGCTAAATCCCAGTTCCCTGGCTCTCCAGCCACCTGCCAGGCCTGAAGCCACTCAGGAGGGCTGCCTAGCTGGTAGGAAAGATCAGGCTATGGTGTAGCTGCCCAGGTCTCCAGCTGCCAGGCATGCTGGATGGCTGGGAAGGAGGGGAATATTCAAGGACCAGGGGGACTAACTTGGCATGGGTGCCATGCTTGGCTCCACAGGGTAAGAGGAGAGTTCTGAAGGGATGGGGCCTCAGGCAGAAGTGTCAAGGCTGTGGCTTGCTTTCCATGCTGTGCTTTTACCAGCCCATGCTAAATCCCCAGGGCTACTTTGAAAATCTCAACTCCAGGACAGATGTCAAGTGATGAGAAGTGATCTTAAAAAGGTCTAACACACGGACTGTATAAAATACTCTCCCTCCCACCCCAGAAAGGCCAACTCTAACTTCAGGTATAACTGGGTTTTTTTCTGTTAACAAGATCTGTTTGTGACCCAGGAACTCACAGTTAGTAAGGGCCCAAATGGATTTATTATCCCGTTATAGCCTACTCTTGCTTCCATTTTAAAGTTTAACCAGCCTCAACTACATTTTGGTTGACATACCCTCGTGTTTCTGCTGCTTTTCTGGATATAATACTATTAAATGATTTACAGTTTCACGCAATGTAAGAAGACTTGTCTGACTATTACATGGCTTTACCTCATTGAATGCACTAGGTAAAACCAAAATCATAAATCTACTAGATGACAAAACATAAAATTTACATGCAAGATCTAATCTATCCTGTTCTGTCTGATTAAAAACGGGTCACTAGTGAGTAGTAAATTAAGTCTTGGTATAAAAGTTTTACCTGCAGGTGCTAAATCATTTGACCATATCAGGCTCATAGGACTGTCTGTGTTAATAACTACAGTGCCTGGTTATCAGCTGTTGGGTTAGTAAAGAGTACAAGGGAAGGTCAATATTTGCCAAGCCTTTCCTGTATAAGTAATGGCTTTCCAGATCCTCATGGATTACTTTTGTCATTTTTGTGATTACATTGTTTTTTATCAGGACGCGAACAAAGCATCAGACACTCAGGCAGCATTGTGTACAGTCAACAGCAAGCTAGTGAGTGCTATAGGAAGGCAGAGAAGGGCTTAATGGAACAGAGCCAGTGCTCTGCTTTTTGAGACGCTGACTAGATTTCCTAGGTGGGCTGAGAGAGTCACTGAATTGCACAGATGAATAATTCATCCAAGCATCTGAGCTGTACGATTTTACTCTAGAAGTGGAATAGGCTAATTAAAGTTCAGCCCTGTGCTCAGTCGGGCTGGTCAACTGGGGTTCTTTAACGTCATGCAGAAATGTTCCAAAGAGGAGAGAGTGTGTATACAATTCTGTTTCTCTTCATTTCAATGTACAGTGCCCAGTATTATAAGGCCAGGTTCCTATAATGCAACCCGTGCATTCAAGTGCCTAGGTGCATGCACACAAGATATGCTCTTAATGGCCACAAACCTAATGGCTAATATAGGTTTATAACTTTTTTCTTCACTGCAAAACTGAGTTGTGGCTTTTCTGCTTGTGATTGCCTTAAGTACCAACTGCAGGAGTCTACTGCCTACTGAGCCCAGGCTGCACGTGTGAAAGCAAAACAGGTGGTGTACCTGCTGTGAATTGCAAAGACTTAAGCAAAGGATGGATTATATATTTCATTGCAGGTTAAGAGAATTTGTTTCTTGCTTAAAGAAGTAGGAAAATCAAATGAGCCCCCAAAATAAAATCTTCAAGTATAACATTAGTAATCTCTTTACTTTGGTTAATTAATATGTTTGGTTCAGATATTTTACACAGGGATTTGCTAGTTAAACTGCAAGAAAGGACAAATTAAACCTTCCAGAAAGCCAGGGACTAGAGAGTTTAAGGGTGAAATTTATCCCTAATAAACTACACTGTGCATATTAAGTACTGAAGTACCATATGTGTAATTTGGCCAGCAATCAAGGAAGACCAAGCAGGACTTAAACTTCTGGCATGTCCCTTGCAGAATGTAAGGAGCTTCTCTGTCTGCCTGGAAGTTCCACATAAAAAGCATCATCTTTGTGAGTCCGATGCAAACTGAGGACCTGAAGCACACAGAGCCTTTGAGAAACTCATAATGCAATTGCCTTTCAAGCACCAGCCCAGCCTTGCTCACCCACACCCATCGCTATCCACTGGACACCCACACCGACACCCACTGCTGGTGGGCAGGCAGCTGGCAAGCAGGGATCCAGTCAGTAGTGATTGTGGGGGAGGAGAAAATATGGGATAATCTGCCTGTTTTTAAGAAAAAGGCGAGACGCTACAGGAGGGTATAAAAACAGAACAATCTCTTTAAAAACAGCTCGTCACCCTAGGCATCACTAGGACGGTTAGCCATTTGAGCTATGTCTACACTACAGTTTTGTCAATAAAACTGGCATTTTGTCAACAAAACCCTTGGAGCATCCACATTCCCAAGGCACTCTGTCGACAGTAAGTCGACAGAACACAGCACTTTTGTCAACAGTGTTCTGCTGCTCCCCCATGAGGCAGAAAGCTTCTGTCAACAGAAAGCTGGTCTGGACAGTCCGGGAAGCCTTCTGCTGTGCTTCTGGTTGGCCATTTTGTTGATAGAGCAGCCAGGCAGTCCAGCCACTCTGTCAGTAGACTGAATCGCTCTTTCAGTCTACTTTGCAGTCAGGCTGCAATCTATCAACAAAGTTTTGTTGGAAGGTATCTTCCATCAACAGATCACTCTAGTGTAGACAAATCCTTGAAGTCCAATTTACATAAATCCCCACAAACAGAATCTAGGACAAGGAACGAAGAAGAAACACTAAATTTCTTGGGTTCCTACTTATTTTCATATTTTATGATGACCTGTGAATATAGTTCATTTGCCAATAAAAATGCAGTCTCGACGTTTTTGAGACTGTTTTCACAAACCTTGTGAATTCTTTCAGCTAGAAAAAAAGCTAGTGGGGAAAAAAGTCCAAAGAGACAAAAAATTTTGTTTTGACATTTGCAACATGTTACTTTTCATTTTGAGGTTGCTTTTTACACCTAGATTTAACTTAAATAGCAAAAAGATAAACAGTAAAAATACCCCAAATTAATGTTTAATTTCAAACTGAACAAAAAACTTTTCTAACCAAAAGTAATATTTTCAGAAATCTAAATGAAAACTTAATTATTCACTGAGCTCTACCTAGCTTCTGTGAAAGTCAATGAAACTTAAGTGCTTTCGAAAATTTTACTCAATGACCATTTGCAAAATTTGGATCCGGTTTTGGTAACAATTCTTACCATTCCCCCAAAACACAGACAAATATTCTAGGAATAATTGTTCAGGCCTTCTCTAAAATTCAACTAACATGTATCCACAATTCATGGATGTAGACAATATATGGAAGGAAACGTGAACGTTTCAAACTAGCAGGCTTTACATTGCAGTTAAATTTCTCATCTTTCCAGACTAAGGAATGTCTTGGCTTTGGAGTGGTTATTCTTGCCTAATCTCAGCAGCTTTCATCCTTGTACTAAATGCTTTTAACAAATTCTAATAAAGTGGTAACAAAAAACAAATTAAATAAAACATGCTAATAAAATATTTTTCAGAGTTCTGATTTCCCTGGAATTAAATAATAGCAGAAAGAGCTGCTCTTAGCTTTAATACGCAGAAGAACACCACCCCACAGCCGAATCGTCATGCGTAATTACATTTTCATCAGCTTGCTGCAGGTAGCAGAATGCATACCTTGCTGAGCCTGTATGAGTACAGCACAAGGAGGAAATGTTGCATTATACTCCCACTGAGTGCAATGAGAACTTTGTTTCTTACCTTAGCTTGTGAACTGATTTCTTGTCCCTTTTCCTGATTTAGTGTATCCCCATTATTTTATGTCTAAGAGAGCCTTAGAAAAATCTAGTTTTCTAAGGAGTCACATTTCAGCACCTTATTGTGAACATTGAGACACAGCTGGATCTCTCTAATTAAGAAAGCTTTTACTCTACTCTTTTCCTAAGTCAAAGATATTTAAATATTATTGCAGAATAACACACTACTTATCCATTACTTAACCATGCAAATAGGTTAATCAAGCTGATTGAGAGAATAGAAGTGGATGTAAAGGCCAATGACTGCAATGAAGGACAATGCCAGAAAATGGAAGATTACCCTCCCACCAGAAACCAAGCTGCCATCCCATCTGCATGCCCAGGGTGTGGCAGAGCACAACTGCATGTTGCAGGATTCACATCTGGATTTAGCAACAGTAGCTTTCTTTGTTCCTTCTTTCAGCACTCAGGTGCCTGTGTCTTTCCATCTTTTTTTTAGGACCGCCTGGGTGAAAATTTTCAAACCCAGCTTCTCCTTGTCATTTATTGTTTTTATTACCATTGTGCCAAGGAGCCTCTCTCATGGTCAGGGATTCCATCCAGCGAGGCTCTGAACTAATGTAGAACAATGCCAAAAATTTCTAACTTTCCTAGTTCTTCCCATGTGGTGTAGTGTTACTTAAAGCCACAGCAGGAGCCTTCTGCCAGCATCCCAGTCTTCCTGGTTCCATGAGGAAGAAGGGATGTGTTGGCAGAGGGGGGCGTTTCCTGACATTTTGCCCCATGTGGATTGGCCAAATGTTGGCAAGGCCTCTCCCGACAGAACTGTCAGCAGGAGATATGTAACTGTGTTGTGCAAATGTGCATCTCTTTTGTCAACAATTCTCATCAATTTAGACATAGAGTAGGTGAGAAGTGTGATGGCAAAAGCCGCTTAGTCTAGGTTAAGGTGAGGTGCACTGTTTTAGGCTTCTCTCAATGGGTGAAACTTTAACCTGGCTAGTTCCTTTTCTCCTTAGTGCATGAACATTCTCTCTTCATAGGAGTAAAGCTACGGGGTTCCCTATGCCTCCTGGAAGCTAGCTATATGGATTAGATATTTTGAGCCCAGCTGAACTCTATTTACCCAAATCCCTACAGACTTACACAAGAAACAATACAGATCTCATTAACAGACAGACAGCTAAACGTTGCAAACTCTGAGCATGGGCATGATCAGAACTGTCAAGCTAACGAATACCCCGAAGAGCACATACATTAGTCCACAGTTTCCAAATGGTTAAAATAATTCAAATGGGTATTTTGTGGCCCACGTTGCCTTATGATGGCTCCCACTGGAGGCAGTGTATTATTTGCTCTGGTAATTCACAATCCAAGTGGTGGTGATTATGTGATTAAATAAGTGAGAACATCGAGCATGCAGTTCAGCTCACTCATGCTTACAGAAGCCAGCCATATTAATTTTTTCATATAACGGTCTTATAAAGCAGCATCCTCTTCAGCCAGATTTTTTAAACAACCTGTTTTTATCTTTTTCCCTAACTCATCACACACATTAGTAACAAAATGGGTCGAGATGAGATTTTTCAGGGCAGTGATTATATCATACTTTATGCTTGTAAAGTCAATATAGATTTACAACAATAGATAAGCAATTTTAATAACAAAATGAGTCTGGAATATGCGAGCTAGGAATATGCATCAAGAAACACTTAAAGGCAAAGACCATTGTAGATGTCTTATTTTTGGTACGCCATGTAAATGCTGATTGAATAAGACCAGGACTATTAACTAGCTTTTAGTGGAAATCATTGAGCTTCCATTTGACCTGTGACTCTGATCTCCAAAGCTGGCAATTAGAGCATTTAAGCAGATTAAGTTTCTCTCTACTTGGTAAAACACTTAAGTATTCAGTGAACTTTGAGCATGTCCTTACTGCCAATGAAGTGCTCAGTCTATGCTGGCATACTTTGCCAAATCAAAGCCTTAATGAAGAGTTAAAATCTAGTACAGGTTGCACCTCTCAGATCAGGTACTCTCTCATCTGGCAACATCTGTGGCCTGGCACCAGGAGGAGGGAATACTGGGGCTGGGGCTACTGGCATCTGAGGGTCTGCGGGCCAGGCTAGGGCTGGAGCAACGGTCAGCAAACCCTGCTTGCCTCACAGCAGTGTGGGGACTGGGACCAGGAGCACCTTCCTGCCCCATGGATTTCCCACCCCATCCTTGCTCCTAAACTTGTCAAAATAACTATTTTGAGGGTCTTTTCCACTTTGTCACCAATGTACACCAATTCCTCCTACACATTTGTAAGGACAGTATCAATGGCTTAGTGTCTTTCAAAGTCAATGGGCTGACCGCCAGTGACTTCACTGGACATTGCAACATGCTTAACAATGAGACTTAGTTGCAGGATTCTTAAGCGCTCCAAAGTTTTCAGTGTTCAGTTTTGTCAGATACAGAAAAAAGGGCCATTTGCAAACTGGGATCTTGAGGGTGGAATACGCAACTGTATAATGGGCCAGTCCCAGATATTAAGTTGAAGATTTGTATTGGCAGGTATCAGAAGTGCTGGGTAATTGAGCTTTCTGGTTAACTGCGTGCTGGGTAACAGATTTCTACTGTACTAGGATTCTCTTCCTATCTATTGAGTCAAAATTCTACTTATGAAATCGCATCTATATACCGATACCACATTACATCATCCAACTGACATTCTTCATCTCTGGGGAGATGGTGCACGCCGTCCTGCTGTATCAGGGTTCTTAGCCCCACCAGCAAGTCATTAAGGAACTGCTTGGAGGCTGTCTGTCCAGCTACCCTAGTTGAAGACTGAGTGTGGCCAACTCCATTGCTATGTGAGAGAGGTGGAGTTGGTGGTTTAAATCAGGCAGACAGTGTTGGAAACAGTCCAAGAGGTGAAAAAAAGACACCAACTCAGAATAGCTGCATTTATATTCTATTTATGGTGAACTCCACAAATGTGGAGAGTAGTCCCTAGAGTTACTCTTCTTTGGTGGTAGTGAAGATGCTGCCTACAGCTTGGATGTCTGGAGACCTTCCACTTAAAAGAAAAAATAAGTCAATCTGACATAACTCCTAGTCAGAAATCCACAAGACCCACTTTGCTGAAGACTCTCCTAGGGAGAGCTGGAAGTGGACATATAAAATACTCTGGCATATACAGCTGAAAACAAAAGTCGATACTTGTGAGCAGCAGAAAACCTCTGCAGCGTGGATTTTTTTTTAAACTATTGACAGAAAAATTTGAGGCAAACAGTATTGAGTCTTTACAACACAGAAGTAATATTTTCTGTCTTCTGGGTAATGTTAAAAAAGCAAAATATACCATTTGTTTTGGGACACTAGCTTTACAAGTTCACTAAGAGCCCAGAATTCTGTCATGTTGCACATACCCACAGCATAGTCAAATTCTTGGAAAAGTTCCCACCCAGATTTTATGCAGAAACATATATGAGATTTACAGGAAATATCTTACAAAAACTGCTGCTATCTTTAAGAAGGAAGGATAAATAAATAAAACAGAACAGTAATATGCATGCAGGGCCATAGGATGTTCTTAGTGAAGTCAACAGGGGTTTTGGTATTGATCTCAACAGAACCAATATTTTGCCTTTCATTTGTTTATACACAATGTTTCTATGCACATCTCCAAAAAAACCACAGATAGATAATCTAGTGAGTCATTATACAAGGACTCTGTCACTGAGCAGGAACACACTCCACAGCAGCTACCAAAAACAAAGAGGTTGTACAAATTGATCTTGGTGCAATACTCTGAATTTAGAAAACATGTCCATTTGATCATATGTAGATGTTGCCCCTGAAACAAAAAACAAAACAAAAAAAAACCCACAGAAGAAAACCACAGTGAAGGTATCCTTCTGGTTGTAATAAGCAGTATTTCAAAGTCACTCAGCCATCAGTATGGACAACATCGATCACAGCACATCTGTTTATGTTGGTAACCAAGCTGGAAATGCAGTGTCAGTGCCAGAGGTTCAGTTTGCATGGATTAGTAATCTGAGAACAAGGAATCAGAAGCAGTCACCTTGATAGGTTGCCTAAAACAAATAGGAAGATCCCATTTGATGGCTGGCCACTGAGGAGTTATGGTTCTGTACATTATTATTAATTTCTTAAAGGAATATTACCTGTTTGTATTTTAGATGTCCCCAGAGACCCCAACGTGGCCTGACTGTGCCGTGCACTGTACACTCACATGGTGAGAAACAGTCTCTGTCCCAAAGAGTTTACAATCTCAACAGACAAAAGCCATGAGAGGGAAGTGTGGTAAACAGGTGGAGTGACCTGTATAAATGAGGTCAGTGAGAAAGCTGGGAACAGGCTACAGGTCTTTGGACTGTAACCTCTACATTAATTAGTATTTAATGGTTGGAGCTTTCACCAAAGCTCACAAGGTTGCAAGGTGCCAACTGCTAACACACATCATATTCATTCATAGAACTCTACCACTACCATCTTGTCCCTTCAAGATATACTGCCAAAGCTTCAAACTTTTCTTAAGGACCAAAGTATTGAGGAACATGCAACCATCAAGTGAGCGCAAGGGACGAATTTATCTTTGAACAATTTGTTTCACCTGTTCTTTTTCTGATCCCAAAGTCAGATCTTGCAGAACTATACCTGCGTAGATATGTAAGAAACAACAATAAAAATGCAAACGTCTCCAGTGCTCATTTTCACCTGAAATTGCCAAATTACATCCATATCTGAATTTGATATTTCGATTCATGCCAACATCTTTTATCCTTTCACTTTTCCAGCTTCTAGTAAAACTTTGCTAGGAAATATCCTAAGCTGGCCAACTCCTTTTCCATTTACACCCCTACATTTACCATATGGGATGTGTCATAATCCAACAAGCAGATGATATGCCCATTGACTCTGTTACTGCTCCCTGGCACATAAGGAAATTGTGAGTAATGTCACGTGTCCCAAAGGGAAAGACTCAATGACAATATAAATACACTCTCTGCTTTGCAGCAGAGAAGGATATTCTTTGGCTTGTCAGCCTCTCTCTCAAGTGGTTGAGCAATGACAGTATATATTACCACATCCACTTTGACGGGTCTCTGTGAACCTGCCTCCATTCTCCAGTACCATCCCTATGGGCTCTAATGATGAAATTAAATTCATCCTAGTGTAGTAAAGGAACTATATGATGTCATGTCAAACCATTACCAATTATCTGTCAGAATTCATGGACAACCAGCGAGGTCCCAGAAGATTAGAGAAGGGCAAAAGTACTAACCTAGCTATAAAAGGAGCAACAAAGAGGACCCAGGAAATTAGAGACCAGTCAGCCTAACTTCAATACCTGGAAAGGTACTGGTGCAAATTAGACAATTTATAAGCATCTGGAGCAGTGGTTCTGACAAAGCGGGTCTTTGCCCACGAAAGCTTATGCTCCAAAATATCTGTTAGTCTATAAGGTGCCACAGGACTTATTGTTTTCGAAGATACAGACTAACACAGCTACCTCTCTGATACTCCCAACCTGCGGAACCATGAGTGTATTGCAGGGGGTCCATGAAAAAATAAAAAGATACATAAAAATGATAATAGAAAATAAGTTTTAAACAAATTACATCTATTATTCTTAAATTAAAGATCTTCCAAAAATGTTATCATCTTCTCTCCAAAAAAAATCTGTTGTTTTCTTTTTCCATCTAAAGAAGTGTACGTAGTGGCTAGAATTGGCTTTGATGGGGCTCTACAAACAGTTTGGGCAGGGGGTGACTGAGGGTTCACACTAGCAAAAAGGTTGGGAACCACTGAGCTAGAGGATAACAGAATTATAAGGAACAAATCATGCCAAGGCATCATTTACTTCCTGGGCAGATTACTAGCCTAGAGGATGGGGTTGGGAGAGCCGTAGCCATGACATAGCTTGGTTTTAGTAAAGCTTTTGGTGCAATCCCACATGATGTTCTCAAAGCAAACTATAAAAACATGGTGTGGATGAAATTACTACAAGTTGGGTGCAAAACTGGTTGAAAGACCAAGCTCAAAAGGATAGCTCTCTGTGATTTGCTGTCAAACCAGCACGCTGTCTACCCACAGGGGTCAAGTCCTGGGTCTGATACTATTCATCATTTTTGCTAATGATTTGGATGATGGAGTGGAAGGTAGGGTTATAAAATCCGCAGATGACACCACGCTGACAGGGTTTGCTAGCAAGTTGGAGGACCAGGTTAGAATTCAAAACAACCACAACAAACAGAAGAACTGATCGGAAATCAACAAGATAAAATTCAATAAAGACAAGTGCAAAATGCTACGCTTAGGAAACAAAACAAAAAAAAAAATCAAATGCACAAATACAAAAGGGGGAATAACTAAGCAATAATACTACTGAAAAAGACCTGGGAAATTTTATGCTCCCCCCTACCCCATCCCAGAGCCTGCACACCTAGCCAAGAGTCCTTACCCCCTTCCCACATCCCAACCCTCTGCCTCAACCTGGAGCCCCCTCCTACACTCCAAACCGCTCATCCCTCGCCTCACCTGAGAGCCCACACCCCCAGCCAAATCCCTCTGTCAAAACCCCCTAACTGAACCTAATGAAAATGAGCAATTAAGTGAAGTTGGGGAAAAGCAAGCACCAGAGGGAGGGAGTGCTGGAGTGAGCGAATGAGCAGAGCCTCAGGGAAGTGGCGCAAGGCAGAGGTGTTCAGTTTTATGTAATTAGAAAGCTGGTGATCCAAGGAAAACCAAGATTCACTATTCACTAAACCTATAGGGCTCTAAAAACAAGTAAATAAAAAAGCTAAGGATTTGGTAAAATGTTGGAACATTTTCCTTTGGTTTGCCGAAGGAGGCTTAATAAACACAAGCCAATGTCTAACTGTTTGAATATACATCACAGTGCATACTAGCAGTATGTGAATTGCAGAGCTCTTTAAAGAGTTGGCCTCTAACTGTCCTACACAGACACAAACCCCATTTCAAAACAGGGTTACATTAAGAGAACCAACCACCTTTTAGCTGAGGCCAGCAGGTTTTCCACAGGGCAGGTAGACCTCTCACATACACAACTGCTAATTGGAAATCATTACTCTGCAGATAGTGAGGTTATTGTTTGAAAATAATTCTTGCTCTGTTGCTTGACACCTACTGCAGTATAAATTATAAAAGACTAGAATTAGTATTTTGCATGAGCCGAAGAACGCCTACTTCAAATTATTTAAATTCTTTTTCAGGCTCTGATCCCTGAAAGATATTTAAATGAACAATGGCACTATTGAATCTGCAGAGAAAACTCAGTACATGCCAAACTGTACATATAAGTGTCTTTGCAAGACTGGGACTTTAATGTAGACTTTTGTAATTTTCAGGCGAGCTCTAAATTTAGAACAAGATTTTGGAGGGAGCTGTCATGCTAGCAAAATAGGCCTAATCACTCCTCATTATTTCTGAAGACTCAGTAGTCAGTGAAGTTGCAGTGGCAGATGGAACAAACTGTCACAGAGATAGTAGGAGCTAAATGGATAGTCTCCTCCACACTTTTTAGTTGCAGATGGGCACATGTGCAGCAGTAGACTTCGAGTATTATTTTCACTATGGCACGAATCCTCCTCCTGTAACAGATCTTTGGAGAGCTGATACTTGGCATCATACACCAAAGCCCAGAGTATTCTTTCACCAAGTGCCATAAATCTCCAGCAGGGTAAGGAAAATATTAAATAATTCATCTCCATTGGGACTTGAAACTTGGCCAGCAGCAAACTCCGCAAAGTAGGTGTTAAAAATCAGTTAGTAAAACTGCCATGGTCAGAGGTGAGTTTGCCCGGGTGACAGCTCAAGCGACAATATCTGCAGTACCTAGCAGCAGATACTCTGATAAGCCAAGGAGAAATTGGCTGTATGTTTTAAGGAGTCCTAAAGTGGCAACAGCAATAAATGTGTCTGTATATCCACTTCCACCTCAGAAGAGGGGAGGGGCAGCTCAGTGGTTTGAGCATTGTCCCACTAAACCCAGGGTTGTGAGTTCAATCCTTGTGGAGGCCAATTAGGGAAAATAGATGTCAGGGAGGGTGCTTGGTCCTGCCAAGAGGGCTGGGGACTAGATGACCTCCTGAGGTCCCTTCTGGTTCTAGGAGATGTGCATCTCCAATTATATATATAATATATTTCCATTTTCTGCCTATGGAACTGATTTAATTATTTCCTTACATGGAGGGCTGCCAAATCTGAAGCTGCTCTGGGTGATTTTTCCCCTAACATAATGTCACAGCATTTTCACCAGGATTGCTTTCCATTGTCACCAGAAGATTCATGCCAATTTGGGGAGACTCCTGCTGAGTTGGCAACAGTGTTCCCTGTAAGCTGGGTGCTTAGGTGGCCACCCAGGAGAGATTCAGGTGCTGCCCAGCTGATTAGCAGAGTGCTCATGGCCTTATACAGCTGGCAGTGTGTTTCTAGTGGTGGTGTACATCAGCATGTGCCATAGTGCGCATAAAATTTATTCTACCCATGGATGGAAAAAGGGGTGAGGAACACTGGTTGACAACCCTAGTTACTTCCTTGTGAAACACACACAACACACCAAAGTTTTTTCCTCAGCTCCCTGTCCCCCAGTCTTCTCTTACATACCATCCCTTATTTTATGCCAGTGTATGAAAAGCCAGCTTCACAGCCTGAGTCGGTAGCATTACACATACCCCATGCCAATGCCAAATGCCATAAAGATAGCTTGAGGAAGAACAGCTCATACAGAATTTATCATCAAACCACTGCCCAAGGGCCCTGCTGGATGAACAGAGCCGCACTGTAGCCCCACGCAGGCCCCATTAGGGCAGCATTGCTAGGCAAGGGAAAAGTCTGTCTCCCCCACGATGGGTGTTTTTCCCTCAGGCAGCGTCATCCCACCTGCCGCTTTCTGCCATGATCCCATTTTTCTGCATTTCCAATGCACCTTTTCCCAGGACATAAGAGCAAGGGGGTCACCCAATGAAATTAATGGATAGCTGGTTTAAACCAAACAAAAGGAAGTTTTCCTTCACACAGTGTCCTGGGGGCCTGTGGAACTCCTTGCCAGAGGATGTTTTGTCATCCACTGTTTCTCCCCCACACCCTGTGGAGCGGTTCCCTGTAAGACAGCATGAAGCTTAGACTGAGGAAAAGGGAGCCAGGATGAAGTACAGGGACTGGATGAGAGGCTGGATATAAGTCAGCAATATACCCTTGTAGCCAGGAAACCTAATGGCATATTGGGGGTGCATTAGGAGAAGCATTTCCAGAAGATCTAGAGAAGTGATTGTTCCCCTCTTTTTGGCACTGGTGAGGGCATATCTGGAGTTTTGTATCCAGTTCTGGACCCCGCAGTATAGAAAGGATGTGGATGCATTGGAGAGGGTCCAGTATAGGGCAATGAAAACGACTCAGGGACTGGAGCACATGGTCTACAAGCAGAGGCTGAGGGATTTGGGCTTATTTAGTTTGCAGAAGAGTCAGAGGTGATTTGATAGCAGCCTTCAACTTCCTGAAAGGGGGCTCTAAAGAGGAGGAAAAGAGGCTGTTGTCAGTAGTGACAGCAGAACAGGGAGCAATGGTCTCAGGTCTCAAACAGTGGAATAAATTGCCTGGGGAGGCTGTAGAATCTCCATCTCTGGAGATATTCAAGAACAGGTTAGACAGATGTATATCAGGGATGGTTTAGATAGTACTTGGTCCTGCCATTGGGGCAGGGGGCTGGACTCGATGGCCTCTCGAGGTCCCTTCCAGTCCTAGTATTCTATGATTTTATGATATTTGCTCGGGGGAGGGGGTGTTATTTCTGCTTCACAGAAAGTTCTGCGGCACATACCACATCTAACAAATTGAGTACAGCTAAGGGCCATGGTTATAGCTGAATGCATCTCTCTAATAATCTTATTGTGTGCTTGCATATCCTCTCTATGCAGCTGCAAAAGAAAGCTTTTCCTTTGTTCAGCTCAGTATAAATGCCCCCTAAATGGTCCAGGGGCCAAGGTATAATCTAAATGGCTCACTTAGGAATAAAAGCCGTCACTATGCGTCATCAGTAGGAAGACGGGACTAATACCAGCATCAACCACAATGGGAGCTTTCTGCATGAAAAAACAAAAAAACCCTCCTTCGTAGTCCTCTTCTCCATGAATGAACAGAGCAATTCAAGAACAGACACATCTAACGCCACCTGAGTCTGCAGCCTCTACAGCAACCACGTCAATGAAATCGAAGCTGAGGAAGGCATTGCCATCAAGAACATCTCTTTCTTGCCTGGTACTAGCATGCTGAGCTGGAATCACAGAAGTCCCCTCAGGGTTGCCTCTCCCTCCCACAGTGTTCTGTTCATGCGACTGGTACACGCTTCCCTGCTCTGCGGCACTCTTCACCACCCTGTTCTGCTGGGCCAGACCCGCTCATCTCCTCCAAACAAAGCACAGGGTTGGGGTTACTACTGCCCCCTGCTCACAGAGCAGCACAGACCAGGAACCAGTTCAGCTCCAGGAGGGCTCAGCACACAGGAAGCCAACCTCCAAAGAGGACTATAACCCCACACAAGTCCATCTTCCTCTGGGTAAAAATTCTGCACAGAGAAAGCTTGTACGGATACCTACCCTCTGTCAGGGGATGGAAGAGATACAGAGAAGCCGCTCCCTCTGGCAGGTAACACTTACTTACGCTGGGCTTCACAAGGAACAAAGTGCTCTTATGAAACACAAAAGTGGAATTTAAGTGGTTGCAAGAGAAAACAAAGTTACTACATTTAAGTGAACAAAAATGCTTATCCACTAAGGAACTTGATACATGCACATTCTTACCCTAAACAATTGTTCTGAAAATCCCCTTCACAAACTAAGTAGCCTCCCAGCTTGAGCCCAATCCTGCTCCCATTCAGTCTTGAATGTTTCCAGCAAACATCTTAGGTGGGGAGTGGGTCTCCTGGTGTCTGGCATCTTCTCTACTTTTTGTCCACCCCCTCTGCCAATATCCCATTTGCCCACGGTGCGAATTCTTTGTGCTTAGTTCAACTTTTCTCATCTTGAGTGGAAAATTACCAGACCCAAAATGGGTTTCAGCATCCTGGGACCTGGCCACACACCTTTCTAGGACCCACTGCAGTTTGGGCTCACAGGACAAACAATGCTATTCACAGGTCATTGGCTTGACCACTGAGCCATCCAGGTTCCAGAGAATCAATGATGGCCCTCATTAGCAAATTTAGAATAAGAAACAGATCCATGCTTTGTATTTCTAAGTTCACATAGAAAAAGGCTACAGGGTAAAGGGATAGCTTAGTGGTTAGAACATTGGCCTTCTAAACCCAGGGTTGTGTGTTCAATCCATGAAGAGACCTTTTGAGATTCCAGAGGCAGGTTAGATTTAAATAAAAAAAAAAAAAAATCCATCAGGGATAGGATAGGTCCCATGGCAAGTGGAAGGGACTGGACTCTGACCTCTCAAGGTCTGTTCCAGCTCTGTGAGATGGGTATATTTCTGTGTTTCTCATGCACAAAAACAGAAAATACACAATCAGCAGACTGCAATGTTAAAACTGATCTATTACATAAGGTACTTAGTCTAAAGTGTCTTTGAATTATGTATATTCATATTCTAAAGCCAATTTGCATGAAGTTGCAAGGCAGGACAATTAGGTCATCACAAACAACATCAATCAAGACTAACAGCCAGCTCCACAAACTGCATTAGGAGACAGTCATACTAAACTGTTAGTGGTTTTATAAATACAGCACTAAGCTTTAAATCTAATAAAAAGTTTCACTGCTTTATTCATCAGCTTTGTTGCACCATTTTGCTCACTAACTTTAGTATTTCTGATACAAACTAACCAAGTACTTCAGAGCAGCCTGAGTAGATCACACCTATGGTCATTCTAGTCCTGGAGCCGGTCTCTGCTAGTGGTGAAGTAAGTGATGGGGGCAAGGGACTTTCTCCCCCATGCCAGCCTCTGCCTCTCCCTGTTTGGCAGGGCACTCCTCCGGTAAAGCACCTGCTGTTGGCCACAGCCAGGCAGTCGGCCTTTCCCTGAGCTTGGTGGGGTACAGGAGTAGACTCATCGCCAGGCCCAATGATGGGAAGGAAGGGGACAATTTCCCCAAGCCTGGCAACAACAGTGCCCAGAACTCCAGGCCACTTTGAAGTGCCCTGGCAGCACTGCTACCTGTGACTGTAAGGGCATTGGGGGGCGGGTGAGGCCCAGTGCCATAGTCCAGTTGGCACTGAGGGCAGAATACCCAAAGGCCTCCCCCTTTCACCCTTGGGCTTCCCTCCCACCTGGCCCCAGGGTTCATTGCCTTCCCTGGGGGTAGGGACCAGCCTCTACTCCAAAAGCTACTCACCTCACCCACTCTCTCCAGATTCATAAACAGTGTGTGTATGTCAACCTACCTCCCCCACTCCTCCTCCTAAGAGAGGAGGGTTTTTAAAAGGTCTCAGGCAGCCCTGAAATGAAATCAGCTGATCCTAATTGGGCCAGGCTAGCCCTGTCTCAGCTGATCCTGATTTGCCTGGGACAACTCCTTTTCAGTTAATACTGACTGACCTGCAGTAAATTCATTCCCTGGTTAAAAGGAGAGTGGGGCTTTTACCCTTCTAGGTCTGCCTTTTCCCTCTCTATTGTAACCCTCTGGCCTGATTTGGTCATAGTGGCTAGTGGATAATGAGCCTCTAGGAAAAGTTTCTGCCTCATCTCTTTGAGCTTGAAGCCCAGGAGTGCCTTCCCAATTTAATACTTACTATCATAACAATTGGTTGTACTGTCTGTGTAACTATCCAAAGCATTTTTTAAAATCATGCTAAATTCCTGTTTACTTAATAGAAAATCTTTGCTGTAACATGTATAGAAGCTAAATTTTACAACAGCTATTACAACAGTTAAAGAGTGACTCCCAACTATGCTGTGCTTGAAAATACTTTTTCTAAGTTTGAATGACTTTAGGCAAGTCAGAAACAGCAGAGCAGATTGAAAGCTTCTTCCTCACAGAAAATTCCTGACAAAGATGGCAAAGTAAAAACCAAGGTAAAAACCTCAGGATTTCCCCCAGATTGCATGGCTAAATGAATATTAAAGTGCCATACCTGCTGTTTATTAGTCAAGAAGGACATAATACATGCTTTTTCTTAAACAATCATATATTTGAGCAGAACATTTCAGTTTCTACCCACCTGTACTTCATTTACATAAGTAGTAATAACATATTTATGGATCTCAGACTAAAGCTCATTGAGTGTTTCTTACTTTTTTTTTTTTAATAAAGAGACAATTTAACTTTAATGGAATATGGAGTCCTTTTAACAAAATCCTCACCCACGAACCCAAGTCTGAAATTTCTCTTGGCTTTGTAGCAGCAGCAGAACAGACAACAACAAAATTAAACACAGGCTGGAGAACCCATCTACAAAGTTTTAAGCTTCAGCCAAACAGGGAGTTAGTGCATGTCTTTTGTCTGGGCACAAAAGGACAGGGCAGAGAGAGAGTGGAATGGATCTATTCAAATTTATAGTTTAAGGAAGCTGCAAACACATCCCTAAAAAGTAGAAGCAATGGACATCACAGATGCAAAACAGAAGTTAGTAAACAGCATTATAGTAGCATAATTGTTTCTTTTGGAAACTATCACTTTAGGTTTCCAATGTTAATTATTTATATCTGTGACTAGCTGACCTGCAATTCCCCTGTCCCAGACAATGCCAAAGAGCACAAGGGAAGGCACCCTCCCCTCCTTGTTTCTTTTTTCCCCCCTAAGAGTTACAGGACAAAAGGAAAGGGGTGGGGGTGACCCCTCCTTGCCACTTAATGGCATTGCATCCCCTGCTCTATTGATCAGGTTTTGCTTCTGTAATCCTTACCAGCTCCACTCTGCACCAGGTGCACTGTTTGCCTTGTGTAGGAAAAACCACAGAGGACAAGCCATTTATAGAAGAAGCCCCTCCTTCCAACAAACTTTTGCTGATTGGTCCAGTGGGGGGAGCCTAAAACTCTGTATGTTTCTTGTGGAGCTGGGGGTGCCGTTCCCCGGCCCTGAAGACACACTATTGTAGCACTCACCAAGTCAGCACACTAAAAGCAGAAGGGTAACTATGACAACATGCCCAGCAGCACAGTCTAACAGGCTTGAGTACAAATTCCCTGGACCCCTGTGTACGTACTTGGGACAGTGAACCTGTGCTGCTGCTGACTCTCCTACACTGCTGCCTTTACTATGCCAACGTGATGTGAGTTACTGTAATGTGTTTACTTGAGCTGGAAATCACAGCCCTGTTGATGAGATTTAATGAACAACCCTCCAGTAGAGGTCAATCAGCATGAATTGGCTGCGAGGGTTTTATTTGTGGCAGAGGACTGCGGTGGGATTTGGACTGGTCTGAACCATTTTCCATTGCCAGTTTGTTTTCCGGACTCTACCTAAGTCTATTTAATTGGTCAGTCTGCTGATTATTTATAGTCCCTCTCGGTCCTGAGATGACACAGGTCGTATTTTCTCTCTGCACGTCTTAGCTAGTTATATGGTCTTCCATTACTATGGTATCTGAGTACTGTACCTCACAGTCTCAGTCTAAAGTATCTATCTTCACAAAAGCCCTGCATGGCAGGACAGTGCTTTAATCCCCATTTTGCACAGGGGGAACTGAGGCATAGAGTGGCTAAATGGGTCATGTAGGTAGCCTGGGAAGAACCATAAATGGAACTGGGTTCTCTGGGTAGTGCCTTCCCCACACACAACCTAGCACAGCCCCCTCCCCGAATCTCACCCACTTGCTGTAGCTGGGGGACATATGCCCCTCCTCTGGCCTGAATCCATCCTGGCCCCTGACCTGCAGCTGGGAAACAGGT
Organism: Carettochelys insculpta; assembly: GCF_033958435.1. NCBI lineage: Eukaryota > Metazoa > Chordata > Testudines > Carettochelyidae > Carettochelys > Carettochelys insculpta. The sequence goes on from NC_134147.1 coordinate 38,993,006, forward strand.
TCCCCATACCCTGCCCCAGACCCAACCCAGGCATGTCCTAGACCTGCCTTGGTCAGGGGAGAGGTGACTATCTACCAGCCTGAATCTAGGCCCCGTCTGGATCTTCTATGGCAAAGGGAGAGGTGCCTCTTCCCACCCTGTCCCCCACCTCAAGACCAGGTGTTGCTGCTGCTGGTGGGAGAGAGAGAGAGCTGGGGGAGAGAGTCCTCTCTCCATAGCACCACAAACCTCTTGTCCCCAGGTCCATTCCAGATCCCACAACCCCAGTCAGAGCCCTCAACCCCACAACCCTCTAGCCCAGCCCTCAGCATCTCATCCTGGCTCCAGCCCACAGCCTGCACCCCCAGCCAGAGACATGACATATCTGAGCTCCCTATCACACTCCAAACCCCTCAGCCCCACGAATTTTGTTGTGTACTAATATGGACGTTAGGTGTCACACAGCTCCTCCACAGCAGTGCACGCAACACATTTATTCTGCACGTGTATGGGAAATATTAGAGGGAACACTGGTACATACCAGCTCTGGGGTTGCTGACTTCGGCTTATTCTCCTGCCTGGCTTGGCGGTAACAGCACACGGTCACAAACTTCATTAAATGTGGTCTTCAAAAGATGTGTTAGTATCAACATAAGATTTCAGCTTGTCTCCATTTTTTTAGCAACACTGATGTTAGCCAATGTCTTGACTATTAATTACTTGATAGGATTCCTTTTAATAATCTGGCATTATTTAAATTGCTTGTGTTCTGGAGTGTGGACCACTGTTTCGCTCACAGTTTGTACAGCACCTTGCACATGGGATCATGCTCCATGACAGGGAATTTTAGATGTGACTGCAGTATGAATAATACATTCACAATAGCACAAAAAAGCTAGTGGACACAAATGATCCTCCTCAATATCAGGCAATCAAGACCTACTATCCTACTATTTACAGGTTTAAAACAAACAATAGGAAATATTTTTTCACACAACACACAGTTAACCTGTGGAACTCCTTGCCGGAGAATGTTGCAAAGGCCAAGACTATAATAAAGTTCAAAAAAGAACCAGATAAATTCATGGGGGATAGTTCCATCAATGGCTATTAGCCAGGATGGGCATGGAGAGTATCCCTAGCCTCTGTTTGCAAGAGGCTGGAAATGGGCGACGGGGAATTGATCACTTGATGATTCCCTGTTCTGTTCATTCCCGCTTGGGCACCTGGCATTGGCCACTGTCAGAAGACAGGATACTGGGCTTGATGGGCCTATGGTCTGACCCAGTACGGCTGTTCTTATTCATGCAAACACTTACATGCATATCCATGATTTCAGGTACCTGTGATACTGCCCACAGGCAGACTCAAACCTGAGCTCTCTGGAGCTTAGTGTGGAAGCCTTTGCAGTCTGAGCTAAAAGACAGCTCACGTTCAGCAAATGCTGTAGAGGAAACTCATTCTTTCTCTGTGTAAGTGGGGTAGGTGCCACTACATTGAGCAATGAGCCTCACCTAGGTGTGTACATTACACATGTACATACTACAAGTTCTCACAGGCTTAAAAATAGGCACTTGCAGGATAAAGTCTGCAATGATAGTGGTTATCGTTAAGGAGAAACCTTAATAGAATTTGAGTAAATGTTTGTGTGGGTATGCACAAAAAATCAGATCTTCTGTATGTAGATGTGGGGGATTGTGCATTAACCACTTTTGAGAAAGATAATTTAGTTGTTAAAAAAACATCACCACAATCACTGTTTTCAGCAAAACATATCCATCTACTTTGGGCGAATATTCCTATATTCAAAATTCCTATGGCAGCTTCTGTCTCCCTGCATTGTGCAGTGTCAGTCACATCTTGTTATGTGATAACAGTAACAATTTGCTGTGCGACTGACATAACCAGAGCATGAGACGGGCATCAATGCAAGGAAACATAAAAGAAATATATTTGCACCCTTTTGCACAGGCAAATGTACATTTTCACTAGTGGCCTTGCAATGATGATATTCATGGTACATGCAGATGTATTACTCCCAATTCTCACAAAACACTTGCAGACCTACTTAGTTTATGATCGGGAGCAGTCCCATTGATTGCATGGCAAAGTTAAGTGCTTTGCATATGTTTTTGCAAGATCTGAGCCTTGGACAGAGGTGGCAAAAATAGCCGAAAAAGTTACTTGATTAGAAGTACAGCTGTTGCATGTCCCTCTGGAAAACTACTTCAGTAAAAGTACACTCGCCCACACGTCATATCTTGATTATATTCAAGTATCCAAACATGAAAGCAGTTGCACTTTTACTCATGTAACTTTTCGGGTACATTTTCTGCCTCTGGCCTTAGATTTTAAGCTCTTGGGGCAAGGATTCTTTTTGAGTTGATTAATAGGGGAAAGTGATTGTCCCAGTGAGGCCCTTATCCTTGATTGCAGCTTTGTGTTCTTTTGACTTTAATAAAGACTAAAAATATCAATTTTAGGTTGGTACCTAGTTTTTTGGTTCGTTTAAACCTGCCAGGAACCATTTCTAGGTAAAGAGCTACAGGGACTGCATAGCTGGAGATGTCCCTATACAAACCCTGTAAGCACCAGGGACATCTCATGCAAAGAGGATATTGCAAATCCTGCTCTGAAACAGCTGCTATTTCTCATTTTCTTGTTCACTGGGGAATTCAAGTGCCTGCACAAATCCCAAGTAAAGAGAGGCTGCATGAGTGAGCCAGGTGGGCAGGTCCTGGAACACTCACAGCCATAAAAGGTAGTTAGAAAACTCAGTCCAACACAGACACCTAATCTCTCCTGCTGGATAACGCCCCTGGATGCTCTCCGATCTTGCCCTAACAGCTTCACCAAACTGCCCACCTTCCCACTCTTCCACATGTGCTATTTCAGAGTAGAGTAGATCCACAATACACAAGAGTTTAAGTCCCCATTTACGAGCTGCCCACCTCATCCTATGTGCAGAAGAACAAGGGTGATTTGCTCAATTTCAGCCATATTTGGGGTGCATTGGAGCAGCATTTCATCCTCTTAAATAAGGACCTGATCCTGCAGGAAGCTGAACATCCTCAACACCAGCCAAAGATGGTGAGAGATGACAGATCTTAAGGGCTCACAGGGTCAGTGCCTAATTGAGGCAAAGCTAATAGATCTTATGCTTTTCTTCTATAGGAAATGTAATCACTGTTTAGTTATGACTGTATATTTCTGCTGTTCATTTAGACAATACAGTCCAGGAGGCAGGCCCTGTATGTCAGCTATAAAATAAAATCACCATCCAAAATTAGCACAAGCTGCTTCACTGTGTCTTGCTTTGGTGTGAGACTTGTGGATTATTTCCAGGCTGAGTTATCCTAGTCTTTTCTCGCATACTTTTATTTTGATGTGATTGTCCTTCCTGTGGCACACAAAATCATCTCTGCTTTTTAATCGAGTCCATAAGCCAAATATGCAGGTTCACTGCCTATCTTATAACATACACAAAGAGATGAAGTTTTCTTCTTTATGTCTCTCATACACAGAGAGCTGAAACACAAGTAACTTCTTTGCGGAATCCTTCAAGTCTGTGCTTATAACACTCCCCCAGGAAATGAGAATCAATAAGTCCTGCATGGGAGGGGAAGGGCAAGCTATGGAAGTGACCAAATATTGTTCGAAGCTATATTGCAGGCCTATGGGAAAGAAGTTAATTAAAGACCACAACAAGCCTTTGGGGATACGCCTAGTATATTAGCTATTCCAGCTGAACAATGCAACAGGAAGCAAACCCTCACTGGTTGGAAATGGATATTCACCATTTGGGAAGACGTCTATGTGGTTTTTTGGCCATTTGGCAACAAGTATAATATCTGGCAAGACACATAAAGAGCGCATTTTTGACAAAAGAAATTCAGTTTAAAAATAGGTTACATTAGACCACTCATTCTCTCCAGCAGCAGAGGTCTCATCCTCCTCTGGGTTTGGAAAGTGCTTTAGCACATTGTGTTGCTGCTGCCATAGTTTAAATAGTAATAATTAACATGCAGTTCTCATTGACTTATGTAAGTACTAAGGACAAGCTATGTGACCAACTCAAGACTTTGGACCATCCCAAAGTTCTGTATCTTTGAAATCTGAACTTGAATCCATGTTTTGATTTCATTAAGGGCATGTCTCTCTCTTGCTGTCTCACTGTCCACTTTACATCCTTCTTCCAGCAAAAAGGAACAATATAAATAATAGTACTATTCTGAAGAGTACAAATTAGAGTGATCAAGCAATAAGCCCTTCAACAGGGGAAGGAAATTCATAATTCCTCTGCTGAAAACTCTAAACCTAATTTTGTCAATTTTTGCTCTTTGGGATGGATTTTTGAAGGAATTTTAACCCAGCCTGTAAGGTGCAGTAGCAAATACAACATGTATGAGCTTCATGTGACTCTTGAGTTTCCCCATAACCATAAAAATCAAATGTAACTTCATGCACCGGAATTCATTTTTGTTGGGCTTTAAAAGAAAAACACCACCACTCAGCTGCAACTGGCCCACCCACAATCTGAAATAAAAGCCATTTGGTTACCAAGTTTTCTTGTTGTATTTAAAAAAGGCACAGCTGGTATTCTAAAAATAAACATATGTATATTCACTCTCCACAACGCCTTGGAATACAAGTCTCCCTGTCTCCGAACACAGCTATTGTGCTTATGATTTATCAGAGTCCATATTACTATTTACTTTTTGTAATTTCAACAACACTCACAGGTTCGTTTCTTAACAATAACCTCACATGAAAGAAGTAATAAGCCCAAAATGATGTTTCATTCAGCCCAGCACCAAAATTTTATTAGCAGTTCCATCAGACTTAACTAGCTTCTTTAGTAATATAAAAATAAAATAAAATCCATATCAGAGGTTTGTCAGCCTTTGATGGATGGGTTCACTCTCGGATTGTGTTTTTATTACTCTTCTTATATAGCAATACTGGCAACAGGGACTTAGAGTTTATTAGACCCTATCCTACATCTGCCACACTGCCCTGGGGCCAGAATATAGTTGTCCAAGCCAAATACTATTCCTTGCAATTACACTCTGCTGTTAAGTGTATGCATTTAGAATGGGTTAAGCTTTACCAGTGCCTGTATCTCTGTTGCTGTCTTCAAATGGGCCAGACTTAGAACCCCACTTAGACCTGTGTCTGATTCTCCTGATCTTGATCCAACGGCACAAGTGTAACTGGAAGAAAATTCAATTTGGTGCCTTTTGAAATATCACAGATAACCTATATAACGTGATTCATAGATTTAAAAATGAAAGGACGCCCATGTAAAAGGAGTCAGGGGAAGTAAGTTTATTCATAGTGTACAATCAGCCCGTGGAACTCACTGCTCATGATATGGTTGGCAAGCACCTGGCGGCATTCAAAACAGATTGTATGTGTGCATGGACAGCAAAAATATCCATGGTCACATTAGACAGGATTTAAAAACATTGAGAAGGTGTCAGGGGGAGGCCCCTGTGCTGCCCACCAGGCCCCAATATGGGGTGGCATCGCTTCTCTGGCACTTGCAGAATCCCTCCCCTGCTTGTGCAATACAAGAATTTTCCTCTTTGTTGATCTATCCTTATAATCTGCTATCTCTAAGACATAGCAGCCTTTCTGTCTGTATTAACCCCTCCCTGGGTGAGAGGAAGTGAGGCTTGCCTCTTTTAGGCATCCTCCTTCCAGACAGAGCTAACCTTGTAGATTGGTCTAGCTAGTACTGGCTGAGCTTGGGAGAGTTCCTTAACTTACTGTCAACAAGATAAGGGCTTGTCTACTCCCAGAGGAATATAAACCCATGTTCTTCAGGGCACATATTGACCTCAAACTGAAAAGGTCAGGAAGAAACTGTGCCCTATGGGCAGAGGCTGCCATCATTACCCACCTGCTCGCTTCCTGTTGATATGCTTCCCCAAAGCATTTAATTCCAGACAACATTAACAAGAGTCCCCAAACTAGATGAACCACAGACCTGAACCAGACTGGCAATTCCTATGTTCCATGGTCCCTTAAAATCCAGCCCCAAGTACAAAAGTTTGACTGTGTAAATGTGAAATGTTCAGAAAACTGTCACAAACATACAGCTGGTAAAAATCAGGTTGGAAATTAGAATGTTGGCTAGTTGCAATGCATATCACCGACAAGAGCAAAAACAGAACAAAACAAAGCAAAGGTTTCATCTGCTGGCTTCCCACCTGCATGCAGAAGAGATTCATTGCTCTAACACATCGCCCAAGGACAACTACTGACATTTTGTTCCTTGTAGGCCTGTGTCACAATTGCTGGAAGATAGAAAACAAATTTGCCCTCCTTGGAGACCTGAAGCATTCCTAGTTGTTCCAGGAACCAAAGATGTAAGATTCAGAGCCTGGTTTCCCAGCTACCACTACACAACACAGCACTAGAAAAGTCTCATTGAGATTACTTGAAGGACGGGAGCTGTGAGCTGGAGTATCCACTGCTACAAAGAACCATCAGCTAGTGATCCCAGAGAGAAGGAATGGTGCAGTTGCATGAGTTAGCTGTCAGGCTGTTGTGTTTGCAGCGTCGCTTTGCTATTGCTTCAGACCCAAAGCAAGATCCCCTGCATGCAGGCTGACAGCTCATAATAAAATTGTTACTCTTTAAGATACCATTGGATTCCTTGTTGGTTTAACTCAAGCTTGGGCTGGGAGGTGGAACAGATTTGGCTTTATGTAAGGTTGCATGTTAAACTTGCCATGAAGGGATGAAGTAGGAAACTTGGAAATGGACAGTTTCTTTCAGTGCTATTTCTGAATATTCTTAACAATGTGCATTGCTCCGACTGGGACACCAAGCAAAAGAATCAATAGAGGCAATGTATGAAACAAGTATCTGGCAATATCAAATCATGGTGTCAAGTTATGTTAAAAGATTGACTGATCTACTTTATGATCAAATAGTATTAAGCTTGAAAGCAATCAAGGATACATAGTCACCATTCATCAGTTAAACCTAACTCTTCTGATCAAGGAGTATGATAGAAAGCCATCAAGCTGCCTTGAAGTTATGATATCTGTGGTATAGCAGTTAGGAAACAAATCCACATTTCTAAAAATGGAAAAGACATGTGATTGTAAGCCCGCTGACATTAATAGAGCACAGTTTCTAATAACTACAATGTGTCATTCTTTGCAAATTCCTTATTTTATCTGTTTATATAGGATTGTGTTTTTACAGTAAACTAGAGTAAATCTACCTAACTGGAAAGAATAAATCATATGCACAGAAAAGTGGGTTTTTTTTGAATTTGTATGAGACATGGGCATATTGTGTTTCACTATAAGAAATAGAATAATTAAATAATTCAGATCCAACCAAGAGACAGGCAAAGATGGTCTGAAAAATGCAAAGAGACTGAAAGCATAAATCATGATTACAACCCATATAATCTTTGACCTCAGCATCAGCTACAAAGTTCAAAGGTGATGTTGCACTATGTATTTATTGCTTGGCTAAGCCATTATTCATTGGCTTTCATTCTAAGACCTAGACACCATGGCAGCACTGGTAGAGCACCATTGTATGTGAGAAATGTATCATGAAATCTTATGTCTGCAGCATGCTCTGGCTAATTTGTCTTACATTTGCTTTCTTCTCAATTTATAGCAGCTTCCTGCAAATGAAGATTTACAATGCAACAGAAGCCAGGGAAAGAGCAAGTAAAGTGCAAGCCTGCACGCAAAGTGTCAAGGAGAGTCCTCTATATTCTTTATCTCCCTCCAAAGGCCCGTTCATACATTTTAATATCTGCTAGCAAAAGAGATAACAGGTTTTTAATTGACAACACACCTAGGCATTCCAGCCTTAATCTTGGGCTATGTAGAATGTGCATCTGCAGCTGGTCAAAAGTGATGAGTAGACAAGGAAGACTACTAAGGTCTCTTCCAACCCTGTAAGATTCTATGGAGCATGACCTGAGCCAGCGTTGCTAACAATGTCACACCATAGTCTCCATATTATTCCTATCTAATCGAAGGACTAAGACACTATGTAGCTGAGTGATTCATTTGTATGCTAAGATCACACAGAAGCCTTCAAACATGACCATTCTCTACCAATGTCCTGACTCTTTTTGACCCTCTGCTTTTAGAGGAAGACAGGGTTCTCACATTGTTTCTTATTGCAGGACAGTATGTCTATGCCTACATGGCAGCGTTATTCCTGAGTAAGCTATTTTGGAAGTAGCGCAACTGCACATAAAATGCATTTTGAAATAGTGCTTGGCTACTTTGAAATAGATCATCTACACACAACAGAGCCTATTTCAAAATAGAGCCACTGGATGCACTGTGGCTTATTTTGAAATAGGCTCTATTCCCTGTCCACCGCCCTTATTTTGAAATACCTGTTTCAAAATAGGTGCTATTCCTCATACAGGTTACATCTACACTAACCTCTTCTTTTCAAAAGAAGCATGGTAATGGGCGAGGTTGGAAGATGCTAATGAGGCATTGACATGAATATGCAGCACCTCATTAACATAATGGTAGCTGCAGCAATTCGAAAGTGCTGCTTTCAAGTCGTGCGCCACCTGTGCAGATGGGGGCCTTTTGAAAGGACCCACCAGTCCTCAAAAGCCCCTTATTCCTGTTTGGTTTTAGGAATAAGGGACTTTCAAAGTCTGCGGGATCCTTTCGAAAGGACCCTGTTTACACAGGCGGCACTTTTGAATTGCTGTGGCCACCATTCTGCTAATGAGGCACTGCTCACTAGTGTCTTCCAACCTAACTTATTACCATGCTCCTTTTGAAAGGAAGGGGCTAGTGTAGACATAGCCACAATGAAGTTTACCAATTTCAAAATTAGATATCCACTAGTTCAAAATTATTTCTAAATAGCAGTTGTGTTGTGTAGATGCACGCATTGTTGTTTTGAAATAGTAGGTGCTATTTTGAAATAGGCACTGTTCCTCATGCAATGAGATTTACCAGTTTTGAAATACACCAACCTCTGTTTTGAAATTATGCTAGGAGAGATGGTAGGAAAGTTATTTTGAAATAGCAGCTCTTATTTCAAAACAACTTTGTCATGTAGACCTACCCTCATAGGCCTTGTGCTAGCACTCAGCACAGGGAAACACGTCACCTATGTGACCATTTTTCTAAAACAGGAAGAATGACCCCTGCTCTCTGCACTTCTCCATAGTCTAATGCAGTTTCCCAAATGGTGGTCCATTGAACCCTGCGGTTCTGCAAAGCAAAAATAAGGCTTCTGTGGGAAAATTCCATTACAATAGCTGACTGCCCTGCGGCACCCTGCCCTGCCACTGCTGAGACAGTAGAACTAAATTTAATTGGTTTAAGAGCCATCAGGGTGGTGGGAGGAATCCGGCTGTTAAATCAACTGAATTTAGTTCCATTATTTCAGCAGCAGCAGGGCATGATGGGGCAGGTCTGAGGCAGAGAGAAGCTAATCCTGGGGATGGGGTGGTGGGTTTGGGGCTGAGACGGTTACTCCTGGAGACAGAGGAGTATGTTTGTGAGTGGGAGTAAATCTTGGGGATAAGGGGATGGATTTGAGGGCTGAGGCATGTAAATTATGGAGATGGGAGTGGGTTTGAGGGCCAAGCGGGGGCAGAGCCCAGGAATGGTATTCCATAAAAGGGTTTAAAAGGGTTAAAATAAAATAAAATAAAATAAAATTGGGAAACACTGGTCTAGTTCAATCTGTTCAGGGTAATTACAAAAAGGCTTGGATTTTGTTTTGGTTTTTTTTTAACAATAAAGACTGGGAGATAATAAAACAGAAGCTTTTTGTACATGTTCTGAGGAAAATCTACTAGACAGTTTTCTAGACATATGACTTACAGCTATGTTTAGATAGAAATAATCACGAAATCCTAAAACAAAGCCAATAATAGATGCTAAAAGATATTAAATCCATAGTCCTTATGTGTCCTTTGAAATGAATCCATTTCTATCATCCTGGTTTTTTTAATAAAAAACTGCTATTGGTTTTGATTAAGAAATCACCATTGGGGAACATTGACAGGTAGTTACTAATTTTTTTAACTTATCCTTTATTGACTCTGTAATGGCAAATAGACTCCCTTTCAGCCTGATTGCTTCTGGTCCCCGGCATAAAAATAATGCAGTAAGCCATATAGTTTATTATAACCACATTTTTCTTTTCCCTTTCCCTATAATATTAAAAGGAAAGCCATAATTTATGTGATCAAAACAAAAAGCAGTCAAGTAGCACTTTAAAGACTAGCAAAATAATTTATTAGGTGAGCTTTCGTGGGACAGAGTCTGTTCTGGTCTGGCTATGATCTGAAGAAGTGGGTCTGTCCCACAAAAGCTCACCTAATAAATTATTTTGCTAGTCTTTAAAGTGCTACTTGACTGCTTTCTGTTGTGATAGTGTATAGACTAGCACGGCTCCCTCTCTGTTATAATTTATCTGATGAGATGTTCAAACATTATTTAAGTGAAGGTTCAGCAAAGGAAAAATTTGTATCAATTATTCCATAAATTTCACTTGTTTTCCTTCCCAGCATGTGTCCCAAAACAGGTAGCATTTTTCTTTAAATGTATTTGCTATTCTAGCCCTTTCCCTACCTACCCACTCCCCATACAACAGTGTTCTCAGGAAGAAGTAGACCGGTTGTTTCCACTCTCTCTCTCTCTCTCTCTTTTTTTTTTTTTAAATTTGGCAGAAGTGAGTGATCTGTCACCTTTATGTCTTAGACAACTAGGAAAACTCAGGTTAACTTTCCCACCACTTGGCAGCATTGACATGAGCTCTGTTTATTCCATATTACACTCCACTTGACTGGTCTCCCCTGTAGCCAAATCCAATGTTTTCAATACATGCAAAGTCCAGCTCATTTCCACAGTGAGAATAAGTTACTCAGACACTAGCTCCTGGCAAAGTTTCAAATGTAATCACATTGAAAACTCTCAGCCATCTGACTTGTAGGTCTCTTTAAGACCTGTTGGTATTTTGCTCTTCACTGCACATGCTCATGGTGATAATCACCATGTCTGTACCTTAATGTGAGAAGCTTTGGCAATGGGGCTTTTGTTTTGGGGCATTTTCTTTTGAGGTTTTTCCCCAAGATTTTCCAGGAAGCTAAAGTTAGGCTCCTAATCCATAAGGCACCCAAATACGTGGCCTGAATTACAAGACCTCTGAGGATTCAGAAGTTCTCCTGTACTCCAAGGGGTATAACTGGGGATGCTCAGCCCTTCTGAACTTCAGGTACTTATGTAAGTACCCAAATAGGAAATTAAGAGTCTAAGGGAGATGCTACGCTACCATGGTCCCATTGCGGGTGCCATGGTAATGAGGCAATTTGAAGCAAGCTAATGAGGTGCTGACATGCAGTTCCTCATTAGCATGATGGCGGCAGCGCAAAAAATCATTGATTTTCAGATTGACAGTGAAGATGGGGGCAGTTTCGAAATAAGAGCCTGCTTTGACATTCCCTTACTCCATTCTAGTTCTGCTGGAGCAAGGGAATGTTGAAAAGGGGTGCTTATTTTGAAGCTGCCCCCATCTTCACTGTCAATCTGAAATTCGAAATTTCTTCGTGTGGCAGCTGTTATGCTAATGAGGTGCTGAATATGCATGTCAGCACCTCATTTGCTTGCTTCAAATTACCTCATTACCATGGCCCCTCAAACGGAACCATGGTAGTGTAGCAGCAGCCTTAGAGCTGCTAACTGTAAAAGTCCCTTCATGCATTTGGTGATGTGAGCTGCATCTTACAAAAGCTTATGCCATAATCGAATTGTTAGTTTGGAAGGTGCTATTAAACTCCTTGATGTGTTTGTAAAAGTCTTGATCTCTTGTCCATTCTGGACAACATTCACATGTGTGGGTTTTTAGACCTTCAATCTAGACAGGTGCCTTTTCAAGATTTCACCACCAATAGACAATCATTTTAACAACAGTCTTATCCTGGCATAGAGTCTGAAACACAACAAACCGGCAGCCATTTAGCATTTTGAAGACTAACAAAATAATTTATTAGGTGATGAGCTTTCATGGGACAGACCCACTTCTTCAGTCCCATGAAAGCTCATCACTGAATAAACTATTTTGTGAAGTCTTCAAAATGCTACATGGTTACTCGTTTGTTTGTTAGAATACAGACTAACTTGGCTACCTCTCTGTTGCTATTCTGAAACACAGAGAGCTTTACAGCCCCCACCACTAGAATACCAAAGCTGCCCTAGCTTTCTCCTTCCTCACCCCCGGAGAATATCTTTTAGAATACACCCGTTTTTCCTCAAGACAGTGTTGGAGTGGAACGAGCTGTGGTACAAGCCTTCTCTTAGGATTCTCCTTGTGACACCGGAGCCTGAAAATATCCAGAGAAGAAAGGGTAAAATGAATGCCCCTTTACGTCCGGTCACAAAAGCAAGAACTGTCAACCAAGTGTCAGCAGTGACAAGAAAACATTCAGACAGTATCAATCTCCCTAAGCATTAATTGCCCCGAGTAATAACAAGAGGAATATTCACATTGGTAATGGTTCATTTTTATATTGATTCACAAAAATCCCTGTGGAGCTGTTTACACTTTTTGCCAGACAAGTGTCAATGGAACAAGAGGGGGTGAACATCTAGGTCTACAGTAAGATGCTCTTTGGTGAGGAAATACAAGAGGCAGCTTGTAAAGGCCACATCATAGGTTAAGTGGATTTCTGAGAGGCTGACAGTGAGGTAGTGCAGGAAAGGGATGCTTCCAAAGAACATTGTGGTCATTCTTGTAAGTCAGTTTCTCTCTACCCAGAGTACTGCTCAACAGCCCAGTACCACAGCAATGCAAGGAGAAGGTAGGAAGAACATGCACAGACCTCCCACTGTAATGTAAAATAGCTGGGATAAGTGGTTATTTACCTAGTTATTATTAACACTTTGTCTTTTGATAGCATCTTCCATCAAAGCCTGTCAGAGAATTTTATAAGCCTCAGCTAAGCCTCACCCATTTTGCACAAAAACATTTAGCAAAGTGAAGTGATATATCCAAGGTCACCATGTCAGAGCCCAGCCTTATGTCAAGGTTCTTCCACTAGAACGTTAGGGTCTCTCCACACCTTGACTGAAAAGTGATATGGGACTCAATTCTTGAAAGACTTATGGACACCCAGTGATACTACTCGTGAAGTTCCCCGCATAAGGTTACTCATGAACTCTTCTTGCAAACCATGGAAGTGTTCATGTCTGTAACGTTAAGTATGGCCATGAGTATGGCCTTTATGAGGGAGAGCAGTAGTTCCCAACCTTTTCAGTAACGTGGCACACTTCAGTGAGACAAACAATTCCATGGCACTCCCACTTTTTTAAGCTGAATTGACTGCTCATAAACATCACATATGGCTCCAGTCTTATTAGAGAGGTTTGCTACACAGTAGTGCATGCAACAATATAAACAAGGACCAAATGCATTAATGTTTCAAATGCACCACAGAATACACTATCTCAGATGGCGAGCACAGACACATTTTCAATATCTGCTCATCGCCATGCTAGAGATGTTGAGTAAACAAGTAACCACTGAAAGCAGCCTCCCCTCCCCACCAACCCATTGGAGTGAGAATACAGCATTTAAGCCGTGTCCCAGCTTCAGTAGGCTCTCGCCTTCCCTCTCTCTCCCTTGCCCCAGCAGGGAGTGGAGGTGGTCTTCCTGTCAGCTCATTCAAGCCAAGAAGCAGCATTTCTGCTGCCCCCCCCCGGCATGAACAAGATCCTGCAGGGTCAGTATTTCCCCTCACAGTGGCCCAGCAAAAAGCCACAGTCAGGGGAAATGGATGAAATTTCGTGGCACACTTGGACAGTTCTCACGGCACACCACTGTGCCATAGCACAGTGGTTAAAAACCACTGGGGCACAGGGTCAACAAGGGAGCTGCTCTGTTTCTATGTAGAAACCTAGCCAAACAGAGTCATCAACAGTCCTGGTTTCTCCCCAAATCACAAGAGATGAGGCTGTTTAATACATGAAAGCACAGAGACTGCTCCAGCTATAGGGCTATGAAACCAGGGACTGATTTTATTACCTGAAGCCAGGGGACTTATGTTGTAACCAAGACAAATGCTAGAAGACTCCCAGACATGGCTATAACTCTGCAAAATATATGCAAATATTCAACTCTCTCCTGTATTATTAGAAAATTAAGCACCAGAAACCTGAAAACCACGAGAAGAAATTAAACAGCTCTCACAGAATGAAAGATCATTGTACTTTTGTGGGTGAGTGGGTATTTTGTTGCTGTTGTTCTCAGCCCAGCCAGGCAATGCAGAGAACAATTGCTGTAAAATCAGTTATGCTTTATGATTCCTGGTGTAGTTACCCAACCTCCCTTCAAGGCAGTTATTTGTAGTATTTACATTTTTTACTAAATTATCAAGTGAAAAATCCAATTGTTCCTAATGACATTCACTCTGTATGTCTCCCATTCTCATATATGAGAAAGGGTTTATTATCCATTTGTAGTAATTAAGGCACTGATGTTCTATGGAGCCATAAAAACAACCTCATTAATCCAACAAAGAGATTTTCAACAAAATTACAGCTGCAAAATATTTATTTAAAAATAAACGCTGAACTCAAGTGTGTCCCAAAAACATGGGTGGAAGAGCAATATCATAACGGAGAACCTGCCGTGTTTATAGAACAGGCCAAAAATACAGCTATATGTAACATGAATTATACCTCTGGCTGCAAAGAAATGAAGTAATTAACTGGCTGAAAATAGCAATGAGATACTATCGGTTTGATGACACTCCCCATTAGTATTTGAGCTTTGCTGCTGTAAAATATTTAAGTAGCTGCTTTATAGAAGTGCAGGACAAGATATTATTGTCAAAACTGGAAAAGAAAAAAATCTTTCAACAGCTCTGCATGCTTTGTGACCAGTATGTTGAATGTATTATTTGATCTGTGACTAAAATCCAGTGCTCCAAACCAGTGCTTTTATAAGCAAGACACCCATTCAGACATCATTTGCATCATCCATGGAAGGTTAGGTATTGCACAGCTCCAACCAGTCATGTAATTTGTTAGGAAATCCATCAGAGGAAAGAAAGGAAGGATTTTGGCTTTCTCTGACAGATCATCCCTCTTAGAGCTTCTCAAAAGTAAAACGAAATTTGCTACTCTGCCCATAAGAACATGGTCAACTAATACCAAAGCTACCTCTCTCACACATCTGAGTGAATCTTTGGATCTTCAGCTTGGTGACTGACTCAAAAAAATCCAAAGAAAAAATTTGTTTTGAATTGAATCAAAGCTATTTTTGCAGTTTTTCTACTTTCATTTCATTACAGTGTTTATTTCTATTTTGTTCTTAGTTAGAAGAGTGTACATCCTGTTTAAAAGAAAACTGGCTACATTTCTAAACAGACTATTATTTCCAAGGAGTCAACACATTTTGAAACTTTCAAGGTGAAGTGAACATTATGACTTTTTCAACAGCAAAAAGAAAATTTCCATCATGGCATTATTTGCCAAATTCACAATTTTTTTTCAGTCACTCTGAAGCTTTCTTTTGCAGCAAATAAATCAAGTGACAGAATAATTTCACCCAGCTCTCCTCACCCAGCCCTCGGAGATTTTTAACATGTTTGGGGTGATGTACCTAGCCCTAGCCGGGAACAAAAGTGGATTGCTACTAGGTCCACATCACCCTATGAAATTGCCTTACAGCAGGCTAGCCTGAGATATCCTTTCCAAAGCTAGAGCTAAGTAGAATATCATGGAGTAGGTAGGAATGTTAAATGGCTGACGAGTAAGCATACCATTATGCATGAAGCTTAGCTCTTAACTGGCCTTCAACAGTGAATTCTGGCAGCAGCCAGCTGTGCTGGTCTGGAGTAATCCGAGCCGTGGAGGGGCTAGCCAGAGAGTCAGGCAGTGGGACCACCTGGCCATGGCAGGACCAGAAGTGGAACCACAAAAAAGCAGTAGGACTGAGTGGCAGGCCAGACAGCAGGCCCTGAGCTAAAATGGTTAACCAGTTAAGCACTACAGGTTACACCTCCTAAAACTGGCACTTTCTGGTGCAGCAACATCTTTCATCTGGCAGAACCAGGCATGCTCCTGGACCAGAGAGCTGGGGCAGGATGGCAAGCTGAGCCAGGCTCCCAGCAAAGTCTCTAAATTTCCTGCAAATTGGAAATCTCAGATTTTGGCCAGCTCTATGGATTTAAGCCTATGAACCAGAATATCACGTGTCTCAATTTTCAAGGCAAAGAAAAGAAGGTAAGAAGGAAGAGCTGTAAGAAAGTTAACAGAAGAGCCATTAAAATGGAGCGGGTGGCCCTATTTCTTCCCTTCCAATCCCCACTACTTCTTCTACCAGTGTTCCCTGTAAGCTGAGTTCTTGGGTTCCAGCAAATCAGAACAGATGTTCCTGGGTACTCCTGAGTTCAATATCATTCCATCAGCCCCCCCAGAAGGGAACACACTTCATTAATTGCTAGACTATGCTCTCATCCTCCAAAATTCACTAGGGGCCTTATTGATAGGGTTACTAGGGTTACTAGGGTTGCCAGTGTCAGCCTAGAAAACTACAGATCTGCCCTCGGGTACATCTACACTATAACAATACAGCTAGGCACGGTGTCTGCGGCATTGCAGAACCATTCTGTAGATGAACAGCATGGATTTTTCCATGCAATGTAGTTAAGCCACCTTTCTGAGAGGTGGTAACTAGGTGGAGAGAAGACTTCTTCTGTTGACCTTGGTGTGTCTACAATAGTAATTAGGTTGACTGAATATGCTGCACAGGATATAAAAGTTTTAACAGCTGGGAACGATATTGGTCAATCTAATTTTTAGGTACCGACCCTTGTGGCAGTACTTTGCACTCACAGAATAAACATCAGACCAGCCTGTTTTCTCATTTGATTTTAATGGGATCTTTTCAGAGCCATTCACATATAAAAACATTCCCACAAATAGAATCTTGGATGGCTCCTCTTCAAAGTAGCTTGTAAACCCTAATGAAGGTAGTGTACAAATTCCAGATAAAAGGGCCTGATTCAACTCCCTGTGAAGCCAATGGGTTCAGTGTGAGCTGAGCTGGGCCTTTAACGAAAGCGGTGTGTTTGTTTATTGGGTTGTTTTATACTAGCTAAGATCTTAGTTAAAATCTCATACAAAATCTGTTTAACAGCTTAATTTCATAATGCATATTACCCTGTACAAATTGGATTACTAATTATCTACTTAATTTATATGAATTTTTACTTGTAGGAAACAAATTGTTTGCATATATATTAACCAGTGTACGCATTTGAAATAGGCCTGCAGAAAGTGGTGTGCATTAACTCTCAATAATAAAGTTAGATTTTTATATCTTTGTCAACAGAGAGACCTGCTGTGGCTGTTTCTGACTCAATTCTTTTACAGTGCCTAACATAATGGCCCCTGATCTTAGCTGGAAATTATAAGAAGATATAAAATACAGATATAAATAATACATATTCATGATTCTATTAGTTAGGTTTTTATTACAAACAATGTTTCCCACCATGAGTCCTTAAAATCAACTAGAGATAGATTTGCTTAATTACAAAACATTTCTACTACCAAAATTACCTTTTCCACATGGATTTTCTGGCTGTTTTGGTTTGTTTAAATTTAATTAAATCTTTTCCTTTAAATTAGAAAAAATAGAGCAGTGGGAGACTGAATATGTAAGGGTAACATTTTCAAAACCGTTCGGTATTCAACCTAGCTATGCTCCCATGGAAGTCAGCTATGAAATGCAGAGTGCTAACCTGTCTTCAAAGGGCACTGTCTTTTAGGGCTCTCCAGGTTTTTCATAATGACACACAAGTGGTGAAAATTCCACAAGTCTCATAATCTGAAAACAAAAGCACATTCAAATTAAAACAAGCAGTTCACAAAATAGCGTTTATCTGATTTAGTATAAGAGACAATTGGGAAATTTTCAGAATTCCGAGGACTGAGATTCCTGTGTGGAATTGAATGTGAGTGAGTGATTGTTTGGTTTCCGGGTCAGATATAAATAAAAGAAAAATACAACTTTTGAAGGTGAACAAAACAGTTTGTTTTGTTTGAGGGTTGGCTTATATGATTGTTTTTAAATTTTTAATAACAAAATTGAAATAAACTCCTAGACAAAAGATGTTTTGAATAAAAAAAAGTCAAAACATTTTGTTTTGACAATGTCAAAATGAATCACTTCAATATGAGAAGAAGGCTGGGAGGGTTCCCCAGGCAAAGCAATGTGGTGATTTTGACACATATTTGTGAAGTGTTTTGGTCAAGATGAACCTGCATTTTTTGGGGGGAAAAAGGTTTCATATGAAAAAGTTCAATCAGGCTACTCCTGAGTCATGTGGGTGTTTAAAAAAATGCCTAAAGAAGCCTAATTCTGCTCTAATTGAAGTAAACAGTAAAACTGAGTAATTTCAGTGGGAATGAGAGCAGGCTAAATTTTATATAATTTGTTTTAGAACAGAGCTCAGCAACCCCTGTCAAAGGTGCCAAAACTGGCACATGAGCCGATTTTCATTGGCCGGTAAGGCAGGAGTTCAGCCCCGCCCCTCCACTCCATGCAGTTGGACACTTGCTCAAAGCCGTGCCACCTGTGAAGTAGCAAAAGACCAGCTCATGCTACCAACCACCACCTACATGGTAACGCTCTGCATCTTAATTTATTTATTAATGAAGTTGTTGTAAGTAGGACTATTAGTGACTTTAAAAAGTATCACCAGCACGTGGACCATAAATAGAGGTCAAAAGGTCAGATTTTGGCCCTCCACCTCATAAAAATTGCTGACCCCTGTTTTAGAAAACAGTTACCGCAAAATACTACAAGTACACTCCCTGTTGTGAATTTGAGATTAGCAAAAGTGACAGCAGTTCTCAGCCCAAACATGCTTGTGCTCTGAGTACTTCTCATAGTCTGAAACCCACAGAATTTGGGGGTTGGGTGAAATGTTGCAAATTGTGATCCAGGTCTGCCGACCAGCAAAAGCAGGGGTGGTTTATAAATTCAGTCAGTTCATATTTTGGAAAACTATAATTAGAGCCCTGCAGAAGTACAAAATTGGTATCCAGAGCCGCATCTACGAAGAGGAGATATGGATAGCTGCAGAGCCTCTCTTTGTGGGTTTGTAGAGCTCTAGTTATAGTTTGGTAGAGGACTGCAAGTCAAATGGTTATATAGTATGAATCAAGGAGTACAGGGTTTTTCCTGTTTCCCTTGGAGAATGTTCTTTGGGACTACATCACAAAGTAACAATTGTGGCATTGCCCCTGAACAGCCCAGGATGGAGACTGTGACTCAGAATTTCCCATCTGCCCCAGGGGAGTAATGGATCAACCCTGGACTGGTACCTAGCACGCTTGCACAGCTCGATATGCCAGTACAGATATGTGGCTGGGGATACTGAGGTGTCAGATCCTTGCTTCCACCCACCCCACAGAACTGTGCAAAAGGAACATAGCGGTACTGCGGCATCTGTTTCCACTCCCTGTAATGCATGTGGCTGGTGCAAGGGAGTAAGAGGTCTCCCCACACCTCCTTGTGCCCCCACACAGGCCAGTCCACGATTTGGCCCTTTGGGTATATTGGCTTACCATTTACTAGTTAGCCAAGATCCTAGCAGGTAAGACAATTTCTAAATCATCCCTGAATCTAAAGGTGAGCTTCCTCGAGGTCCACCTGCACCAAGAATGTGCTCCAAGAATGAACAGTTGCAACCCCAAGGCCCTGCCAAATACACTGCCCCACTCAGGAAAATTTATTTCCCAGCCCCACTTCTCACAATCAGTCCAACACTGTGCACATGGCATCAATCATCAGGGTTAATTATATCAAAGAGGCACACTGCCCCGCGCACATATAAATAATAATGATACTTCTACACAGAAGAAGGGGAAAATAACCCTATCAATAAGGCCCTGATGCAGCAGTGCACTTAAGCATAGTGCCGTTCACCCTGATCTCCAATGAGACATGAGCAGAAGAGCTGCTGAGCCTGCACAGAGCTCCACTGAGGCCTAAAACAAAGGTCCACTTCAATTCTTCTCATTACACAACTAGGATTATGTGCTTGAGTGATTTGCTGGATTGGGAAGAAGATGTCACAGCTCTTTTGATTGCGTATCACTCAGCATTATGATTAAGACAAAAGGTAATTCAGGAAAGGATTATTTTTTAAAGAAAAGAAATATTCTGTTCACCCTACAGCAATTAATTAGACTCATTCCATTTCCCTGCGCAGAGCTCATCATTGTCTCTATTGTGGAACAAAGCTCCTGGTATAAAATGGAATACATGCAGCTATGATGTTCTATTAATCAAAACTATGTTAAACCACTTCAAAGCGAGTGTAATGAATATTTCACCTTCATGGATATGAGCATCACCAGGAACATTCAAAGGTTCGTGCTGAGAGGAAGTAACACAATGCTTTTACAGGGACTGGGAGGCTTTAGCTCTGGGCAACCCAACAGCCTTAGCATCTAGTCTAGCCCTCATCAATGCATTCAGTATTGCTCTCTTCTAGAAATCATTTCCGATTTATATACTGATCAGGAACCTGGTTTTTAATTATTCGCCTTATATTGCTAATTTTTTTATTTACACCAGCAGTTCCCAACCATTTCCAAATGGGGACCCATTTTGACAATTTGGGAAGATTTGGTGACCCAAGGCAATTCAAAAATGGGGTCGGGGGGAACCGGGTCATAGCTAGCTTATTTTGTGCCTGAGGCAAGAATATAAAACTGTGCCTCCTTCATGTTTATATATTCATAGTAGTTATTTCATAGAAAAAGGGAAAATACGTTAATACTAAAATAACACAACGTTTATTACAGTTAATTATTATTTTATTATTATAGCTGATCTGAGTTGTGGTGGGGGAAAGACCCTCATCCCTCAAACCACTCCCCCCCACACCCCAGCTTAAACCCCACACTCAGAGGCTGGAGGGGCTGGGGGCAGGGGAGTCACACTCAGGGGTGGAGGGGGAGTCATACAAGAGCTGGGGGGTCACATTCAGGGGCTGGGGAGGTTGGGGGAGTCACACTCAGGGGCTGGTGTGTGTGTGTGTGCGAGAGAGAAAGAGTGCGCCAGGCCGCAGGGGGAGTTGAACAGAGGGGTGGAGAGTGTTGAACTGGGCCACATGGGGCGGGCAGGTGAGGAGATACAAACAAACAAAATTAAAGCTGACAAATCAGCTACATAGAACAGAAGGGGAGCAAAAGTGGGGAAGGGTGGAGGGGGGCAAAAATTACTTACTGCTAGAGTCTATTAAGTGGCTTGCCTGGGATGGCTATGAACATCAAAAGGAGGAGAAGCTGTCTTTGTAATGCTTCTATTGATGCAGAGCTGGATGTGGCAGTGTTAAGGAGCTGCAAATGGCTTCCTTAAGAGCCACATGCCCTTAACAAATCTAATTGTGGCCCTTGTTTGGGTCCCGACCCACAGGTTGGGAATCTCTGATTTACACAAAGATCTTATCCCTTAATGGCTATGTCTACACTATCCCAAAACTTCAAAATGGCCATGCAACTGGCCATTTCAAAGTTTACTAATGAAGCATTGAAATACATATTCAGCACCTCGTTAGAATGCCAGCAGCCGCGGCATTTCAAAATTGCCATGGGTCGCCGCTGCACGGCTCATCCAGATGGGGGTCCTTTTCAAAAGGACCCCGGCAACTTCAAAATCCCCTTATTCCTATCTGCTGATAGGAATAAGAGGAGTTTGAAGTTCCTATCTGCTGATAGGAATAAGGGAATTCCGAAGTTGCTGGGGTCCTTTCGAAAAGGACCCCGTCTGGACAAGCTGCGTGGCGGTGAGCCATGGCAATTTCAAAGTGCTGCGGCCGCCAGCATTCTAACAAGGTGCTGAATATGTATTTCAGCCCTTCATTACTAAACTTCATTTGCATGGCCATTTCAAAGTTTTGGGATAGTATAGACATAGGATTAAGGGCTAAGACCTTTGTGTCAATCAGGGATTCCCAACCTGTGGGTCAGGACCCAAACAAGGGTCACAGTTAGATTTGTTAAGGGTCGCCAGCAGCTCAGAGCTGCATGTTGCTCTTAAGGAAGCCATTTGCAGCTGCTTAACACTGCCACATCCAACTGCTCTATCAATAGAAGTATTACAAATGGAATGACTCCAGATTTACATGGGTGTAAAGAAGAGCAGAACGGTTGTCCTCAGTGTTGTTTGACACTGAAAGTCTAATGAGCACTTAATCTAACATGATTAGAGGCTAGAAGGGTGGGAGAAGCCTGTGTATTTTTTTAAAAGATCTCACCTCACCCACTTTGATATATAGAGGCACCAGTCTCTGTGCTCAGCTGCCTCTCTATGAAAAGCAAAGCAAACTCTCTTCTTCTTGAACCAGAGAGAAAAATCACACCTGCTTTGCCTGAACTGCTCAGCATGGTATTGCCAGTAACAGTATTTAGGCACATAACTGCTCACATTATTTGCTATAATGGTGCCATTCTATGGTTCCCAGAGGACTTGGAATCGCTGAATGTTGCAGTCTTTGTGAGCGAGAAAAAGCTAGTCTGGTGCTTAGGTGAAAATTCACTGTATTTCTGCTACCGAGGGAATAGTTTCCTCCTGTGATAATCCAAAATGTGAAACACGTTGAGTGTTAAGACTGCAGAATATAAAATAAAATTGGTGTGAATAAATGATTATTTATATAAAAATGCACAGTCAGAACATCTGCTACATATGCAGGGCCATAAAATTTAACCATTTCACTACTCTCCAGCAATAACAGCCCTCTATGAGCTATGATTCCTTCCCAATCAGTCAGGCTAGCCCTGATCCCTCATTAGCTATACGGGAGTGTCTACATGGCAAAGTTATTTCGAAATAACGGCCACTATTTCTAAATAACTTTGTGAGCATCTACACAATGCAACCACTAATTTGAAATAATTTCAAAAGAGTGATCGGCTTATTTAGAAATTAGTAAACCTCCTGGCTGTGGCCACACTAGGCCCCTCCTTTCGGAGGGGAGTTTAACAGATGCTAATGAGATGCTACCATGAATATGCAGCACCTCATTAGCATAATGGCAGCTGCACTCAATTCGAAAGTGCCACTTCTCCCCATTTGGTTTAGGGAAGAAGGGGCTTTCAAAATCAGGGGGTCCTTTCGAAAGGCCCCTGGCTACAAGGGTGTGTGCGTTTCTAAAGCAGCACCTTCGAAGAATGCACAGCTGCCATTATGCTAATGACATGCTGCATATTCATGTCAGTACCCGTTAGCATCTGCCGAACTGCCTCATTACCAGGCCTCCTCAGAAAGGAGGGGGCTAGTCTGGCCACAGACCATTTCACAAGGCATAGCACCTATCTAGAAATAGGAATTTCGAAATAGGGGCTGTGTTGACAAGGAATAGGGGTTATTTCGAAATAACGCTGCTCTGTAGACACCGTGTTTCAGATTAGTGCCCCTTGAAGCTCTCATTCAAAATAGGTGCCATTGTGAGTGCACACTCTATTTCAGAATAAGCTTTGTTTGTTTGGGGGGCTTCCTTATAGCGTAGATGTGTTATTTCAGAATAGCTTGTTTTAGAATAACAACTCTGGAATAAACTATTCTGGAATAATTCTGTAGTGTAGACATATCCTTATAAAAGATTAATCCTCAATGGATGCTCAGTGGTAGGATGGGTCGGTTCCCTT
Source organism: Carettochelys insculpta (assembly GCF_033958435.1). Lineage (NCBI taxonomy): Eukaryota > Metazoa > Chordata > Testudines > Carettochelyidae > Carettochelys > Carettochelys insculpta. The sequence goes on from NC_134147.1 coordinate 39,016,687, forward strand.
ATTTGTCTTTTACAACCCTGTTCACTTATAATCTCACAGAATAATACATGGAGTTAAAAGACCAGCTGCAAAGAGGGTTATAGTGTTTTATCCCTTCTCTGTGTTTCAGAACAGAGAGTTAGTCAGTTATTCAGGTTATGTCTACGCTACAGATCACTTCAGTATAACCTACATTGCTCAGTGGTGTGAATAATTCACCCGCCAGAGTAAAGTAACTTATAGCAATAAGTTTTCATGTGGATAGTGTTATATAGGTGGGAGAACTTCTCACTCAAACGCAGCTACCACCACTGGTGCAAATAGGAGTTATTAGAGTCATAGAAAAGCTCTCTTCCATTGGCTTAGAGCATGATTTCCCACACTGGGAGGCACGTCCCCCTGGGGGGGGTGTGTAGAAATTCCAGCAGGGGTGCAAGGTGACCCAGCCCTCCCATCATTCCCACCACCCGAAGAAAGAGTCTGCCTTCGCTTCTGGCTCTCAGCCTCTGCCATTTTATGTGGGTTACCCAGAGGAACTGCTATAAAAAGCAGGCACCTGGCGAAGACTCACATGCAAATGTGATTGAGTGTGGGTGGAGGGAGATGAGGATGGGGTTAAGTGGGAAGTTGAGGTGCTGGCTCAGGTGATGGGGATGGGGTAAGAGTGAGGGTGTTGGGGGTGCCTGGCTTTGTGGGAGTGGAGGGGCTCTGGCGGGTGACTTGCGGGGCTCAGGTGGCCGGCCAACTTACAGGACTTGCGGGGCTTGGGTGGCTGGCCCCAGCATCACAGGACTCAGGCAGCTCAGGTATCTCAGGCTGGTGGCTGGCCCCGACAACGTGGGGCTCAGGCTGGCAGGTGGGAGGCTGGCCTGGGCAACGTGGAGCTTGGACAGCTGGCCTGTGGATGGTGGGTGGGCAGCTGGTCCTGGCAACATGGAGCTTGGGTGACCGGTGGGCAGGCGGGAGCTGGCTGGTCCCGGCAGTGCGAGGCTCGGACAAGTGGCTCTAGCAGCACATGTCTCATGTGGGCAGGCTGCTCTTGCAGCGTAGGTCTCAGACAGGTGGGTGGCTGGTGTGGGCAGCTCTGGTGGCTGGCATGGGGCTCAGGCAGCTGGCCAGCTGGGGCTGCACCAGGCACCCACACGGGGCCAAGAAAAACTGCATGCTTATTTTTAATTTAAATAACATATTTATATCAATTTTTTGTGCTTATTTTAAATTACAAATTGAATGTTTTGTTGAAAGGGGGGGTTGGATGATGGTAAAGCAGAAGTGGTGGGGCATGAGGGTCTCAAAAATCAAAGGCGGGGGCATGATGCCGAAAAATTTGGGAACCACTGGCTTAGAGCATCTTCTCAAGAACTGCTACTGCAGCTGTATGCGCAGTGGGTTAAAACAAAAAGACCCTGAGACAGGAAAGAGCTGACCTCGTGGCTAAGGCACTGGCTTGGGAGTCAGGACAGCTGGGTTTGAATTGCAACTCTGCTGCTTATGTGCTCTATGACAGTGGTTGGTTGGTGCCTTGTTCTCTTTCCTGCCTCTCTTTGTTTAGACTATAAACTCTTGGACACAGACAGCCACCCAGCACATTCATGTACAGCACCAAGCGTGTTGTCTGGGGTCCCTAGGTGCGGCTGTAGTACAAATCACAGCTGGTAGGGACGGCTGTAACCGGTCGAAGGCAGGCCTTCCATTCATTACATTTAAACAAAGCAGATGGCTCCTGTTTCTCACTATTGTCAAGATAGGCAATGCCACAGGGAGGTGGGAGAGGAGGAGGAAGATGTATACCAGAGGTTGTGGCTGATGTGTAAGTTAGAGCTGCCGTTAGAAAATGTTGCATTGCCCCCCGCTGGCCGTGGGCCTGGCCCAAGGGGGCAGTTGCCCCAGGGCCTGGCAATTCAAAAGGGCCCTGGCTGCCTGGCTGCCACTGCTACTACTGCAGCAGCAGACAGAACCCAAGGCCCTTTAAATCACTGCTGGAGCGATGCACGGTGCAGTCCGGGCAGCTCTGAGGACCGCAGGGCATGTGCTGCGGTCCAGGCGGCACTGGGAGCTGGCTACCCGCAGCCCAGCCCCACTTGCCAGACAGATCCCACCTCTTCTGGGGGCACAAAGCAGAGCTCCCTCACCACCACCTTGCAAGGGGCCCAGCCAGTCTGTTGACCCCAATGCATTGGGCATTTTGTGAGGCTCAGGGTCAGAATGGTTGTTCTTGGGCGGAGAGAAAAACAAGCAGCTGCTTCGATTGCTAAGTTTTGCCCTTGGACTCTGATTCAGCAAAGCCCTTCAGCACACGCTCAAGTGCTTTGCTCAGCTGGAGCCCTGAGCTCTGGCCCCCGCTTTAGGCATCTCCCTTGTGGGAACTGTAGTAAGTTAATTCTCCTACGGGCATCACACAAATGATGGAAGTAACAGATCACGGCAGTGCAGGGAGACACACTTCCCTGGAGTACAGTGTGGATGGGCAGTGGTGCTGAAAACGCAGGTCTGCATGGCTTTTTCACTTAATAGACAAACAACCCAGGGCACAGGCAGTTGGAAAACAGCTTCGCTACCTTGCCCGCTAAATGAGGATTAACAGTTTTAAATGGCCATCAACAGTCACCTTAAGCAACAACAAGAGGCTCTCTCCTTCACCTCTTTTTGAAGGGGTGTTTGAAAGTAGTGTTATTGAAATGCTCACATTCTCCCACACTAAGAAAATGGGTCATGACTGCCATAAAGGGACCTTTTGATAGAAGAGGGCAGCTTCATGTTATTTGTTTGCCCAGTTGTATTATGTTGAACAAGTTCCTTTGCTGGAACAGACGCCAAGAATTTTCCCAAGAGGCTGCTGTCACTGGAGTGAATTGACTATAGCCAAGGCACGACCCCATGGGTGCTCTGAGGCTGAAGCACCCATAGGCCAAAAATAGTGGGTTCTCAATCAACTTCTCCCCCTCCCGCTCCAGCATCTCTTGCCGAGGCAGAGCTAGGGTGGGGCATACTCAGAGGAGGGAGGTGGAATGGGGCAGGAAGAGACAGAGATGGGACCTTGGGGGAAGTGGTGGAATCAGGGTGGGGGTGGGGGTGGGGGTGGGGGCTGGGGCAGAATGAGGATCAAGCATCCCCAGGGAAACCAGAAAGTACCCTAGACACCTTGGACTATAGTATTTGGAGTTTTCATAAGGCAAGAAAAACCACATGCATGTTCAAAGGGGAACATTGTTAATTCTCACTGTGCTGCTCTGGCTAGTACCACAACTGAAGGCTCTCTCTGTCTTTTGAGCCTGTTAACTGGGTTTAATTATTCTTTTACATTCGTTGCTTCCGATTCTCCCACTTTGCCTTTCTGCGCGTTCATGCTTATGCACAGTAATTCTGGAACAGCCTCAAGTCATCATGAAGGTAACTTAAGTGACCCCACAGCAAAGCAGAGGCCACAGTGCCCACAGTCAAACTCGTACTAGCAGGCAAGGTGACCAGATGCCCTATTTTTATAGGGACAAGCCTGATATTTGCAGTTCTGTCTTACGTAGGCAGTTAGGCACCTATTACCCCTCACTCCCTTTCTCAGACATGGTGTCCCTCCCTTCCCACTAGCAGGAAAATAGGACTTCTTTGGGTGACAGAATGGGCTTCGTTTCCCATAAGACCAGGGCTGGGGCATGTTGATGAGGTGGCATGAGGAAATGCCTACCGCCACTTCCCATGCTGCAGCAGCTCGAAGGGTAAGCTGAGGATTCTGGTCTCCAGAGATGTCAGTACCTCAGCTTTCAGTGCAGCAAGTCACCCAGAGAGGAAGGAGGAAAATATGAAAGAATGGAGGACTCAAAACATAGGGCAACACTTAACACTGCCATGGCGGGCCCGTTGGCACGGTTGGGGGAGAGCAAGCTCCCCACACTGAAAAGAAGGGCGCCTCAGGTAAAAGGGAGACAGGGCTGCTGCTCCTCAGCATCCCTCAGACCATGATGTCCTCCTCTTGCTGCACTGTCCAGAGCGTATTACACCAGGCCTCAGTAGCAATTTAAAGGGCCTGGGACTCTAGCTGCCACCACAGACCCAGTAGCAGTGACAGCAGTCCACCCCCCCCGTCCCCTTTGAATCACCTGGGCCTGGGCAGTTGTCTCCATTGTCCCACCCCTCCCCCATGCCTGCCGCCATGGCTTCCCTGGTCCTCTGTCTCCAGCATTTATCCCTGGACATGCTCAACATTTACTGATGCCTTTTCCTGTCAGGCTGCTCACATTTTAACACAGGAGAGCACTTAAGGGCAACAAGCCCAGGTCTCACAGAATCACAGAATCACAGGGCTGGAAGGGACCTCAGGAGGTCATCAAGTCCAGCCCCCTGCTTCTAGCAGGATCAACCCTCACTAAGTCATCCCAGCCAGGACCTTGTCAAGCCGGGACTTAAAAACCTCGAGGGATGGAGAATCCACCACCTCTCTAGGCAACGCATTCCGATGTTTCACCACCCTCCTGGTGAAGTAGCTTTTCCTAATATCTAACCTCCATCTCTCCCTCTTCAACTTCAGACCATTACCCCTTGTTCTGCCATATGACACCACTGAGAACAGTTTCTCACCCTCCTCTTTAGAGCTCCCCTTCAGGAAGTCGAAGGCTGCTATTAAATCACCCCAAAGTCTTCTCTTCTGCAAGCTAAACAAGCCCAGATCCCTCAGCCTATCCTCCTAGGTCTTGTGCTCCAGTCCCTTAATCATGTTTGTTGTCCACCGCTGAACCTGCTCCAGCAAATCCACATCCCTTTTATAGTGGAAGGTCCAAAACTGGACACAATATTCCAGATGCGGCCTCACCAGTGCTGAATAGAGGGGAATAACTACTCCTCTAGATCTGCTCCTAATGCACCCTAGTATGCCATTAACCTTCTTGGCTACAGGGGCACACTGTTTACTCACATCCAGCCTTTCATCCACCATAACCCCTAGGCCCCTTTCCTCTGTACTGCTGCTTAGCCAGTCGGTCCCTAGTCTATAACAATGCTTGGGAGTCTTCCACCCCAGGTGCAGGACTCTACACTTCTCCTTGTTGAACCGCATCACATTTTTTTTGGCCCAGCCCTCCAATTTATCCAGGTCACTCTGGATTTTCTCTCTACCCTCCAACGTATCTACCTCTCCCCCGAGTTTTGTGTCATCCGCAAACTTGCTGAGGGTGCAAACCAGTCCCTCATCCAGGACATTAATAAGGATGTTGAATAACACCGGCCCCAGAACCGAGCCTTGCAGTACTCCGCTTGAATCCGACCACCATCCAGCCATTGAGCCATTGACCACTACCCATTGAGCCCGACCATAAAGCCAGTTTTCTATCCATCTTATAGTCCAAGGATCCAATCCATATTTCCTTAACTTATGGACTAGAATGTTGTGGGAGACCATTTCAAAAGCTTTGCTGAAGTCAAGGTATATCACATCCACTGACTTCTCCATGTCCACAGAGCCTGTTACCTCATCATAGAAGCTAATCAGATTGGTCAGGCAGGATTGTCCCCTGGTGAATCCATGTTGGCTACTTTTGATCACTTTCCTCAGTTCCAAGTGCTCCAAGATGGATTCCTTGAGGATCCCTTCCATTATTTTCCCAGAGATTGAGGTAAGGCTGACCAGTCTATCGTTCCCTGGATTGTCCTCCTTTCCCTTTTTAAAGATGGGCACTACATTTGCCTTTTTCCAGCCATCCGGTATCTCCCCCGATTTCCAAGAGTCTTCGAAGATAATGGCCAAAGGTTCAGCAATGACATCTGCCAATTCTCTCAGTACCCTCAGTACCCTCTGCATTAAATCAAGTGCTATGGATTTGTGTACATCTAGTTTTTCTAGATAGCTCAGAACTCAGTTAGTGTAGCTACAATTGAAGTATCATGGTCAACTTTGTTGCCTGATGTCGATCGAGGCTCTTTGGGCTCATCCCGACATCCCTTACTCCACACGGCAGTGCGGAGTACCAGGGTCGATGACTAATGGCCGAAATCAAATTCCAGAGGATCAATCGCAGTGCGTCGAACATGAGGTAAGTGTCGACATACCTTAAGCCTTGCTGCCTGCTGCTTAAAAGGCAAGAAAAGGAACAAAGGCCTTTGTGGGTGCATTTCTGACACCCCCCAGTAAACAATGATGGCCTGGAAAACTGACTTGCATCCCCAAAGCAAGATGAAAAGCCTCTATTTATTGATCAAATAGTTAACCACCAAATACTATATTTGACAATCTAAATAAGTGATTTATTATGCCCGTAAACAGACTATAAAAGAAATATCCAGCCTAATGCAATGACCCAGCTTTTAACGTTGGTGAGTCACATGTTGTTGTCCTTTAAAGCCTTGATTTGTTTAATATCATGACATTAGCCCTTTGTGAGTGGCTGAAGCACTGCATGACAGCTGGAGTCTTATCCCCCACTGTCTTTATACCAGTCCAGACACAACGCTTCTTTTATGACATCATTTTAATTGAACAGTAAAAAATAATAGTCTACTGAGTCAGAGATTTAGTATAGCAATGTAAAATATAAAATGACAATAAAGTCACCCATACAAATTAAGCGAGAAGTCCTAACAGCTAACCTGCATGAAAGTCATATTTTTCAGGTGTCAATTTCTCCTTTTTTCCCTGCTTCCAAATGCAATAAATTGCCATTATTGGTAAATATTTATTTTCAGTTCAGCAACACAGAGCTCCTGCTGGTGAACATTATCTCTCTCCCTCCAAAAATATTCCCTGAGACGTTATCACATATGACTTTGTGAAGATTTATAAATTGTGTCTGCAGGAGCTAATTTAGGGAATACCTTTATTCTGACCTCCAGGGCTTTTAGATAGAAAAACTAAAACAAATTAGGACTTGGATATTCACATCCATACTAGATAAAATCAATAGTTTTAATTTTCGCATTTAAACCCACAATTTTCATCTGACAGGCTCAGCAGGTTTTAATGGACACAAACAATTTATTTTTACTGTTTTAATTGTTTTTAGTCAATCACTTTTATTGCTTCTCTGCATCTGACTAAAGAAATTAATAGAGCTATGTTCATAAATGATTACTTTGTAATATGGCTTGATACATATATTTGACAGTTTCACCTTCAATTACTGCCAACATTAGTAATATTTATACCATTAGGGATGTTTACTCAGGTTTGATATTTAAAACAGGAACAGTGCTGATTAGAAGAAAACGATGCATTTCATTCAATTACATTCATTCTTTCCACCAACAAAATGTTCTGTCTAGCTGAACAGAAAGCTACCATAGAATTTATTCTACATTTGACTGAAAACTGTTTTCCAGACCATGTTTTTATCAAGTCTAGATCATGGTATTGTTGCCAGACAAGAAGTTGGGCCCAGTGGGCCAGATGCTGGCCTGGGATTTGGGAAAGCTGGATTCAATTCCTTGCTGTGCCACACAAACTTCCTCTGTGGCAAGGACCTTTGCTTTGCTGTGCCTCAGTTTCCCAGCTGAATAATGGGGATAGTAGCATTGCCTTGCAGGGATGCTGTGAGAATAAATACAATAAACATTGTGGGGTGCTCGTATGCCACAGCAATGGGGATTGTACCAGGATCTCAGGACATGTCTGCATTGCAAAGTGAAGATGTGATTATAGCACAGGTAGGTTCATGCTCAGTGTTCATTTACACTTACGTACAGGTTGAACCTCTCTCATCCAGCACACTCTGGTCTGGCAACCTCCATATTTCAGCATGATTTTAGTTATCTGGATGTCTACTTGCCATGGGTGTAGCCAAGTTTCTTGAGGTGCCATAAAGTTTGTTTACAGCCACCAGTCCTGGCTCTCAGCATTCTGTGGTGTTATTTAGCTCTAATTTACCCCTAAATGTCTTCTTAGAGCCCAGAGAAAGTGTTGGTAATGTTACTAGACAATATTAAACTCCTGTGGTTCGGCACATTCTCTGATTCAGCACTGGTCAGGTCTTGAGAGTGCTGGACATCAGAGGTGCAACCTATAGTACGAGAAAAAGCTGTCTGTTCTTCCTTTACTCTCATTGATTCTTGTCTTAAATTCAAGGAAGCCGGTCACTGTAGTAAACTTCAATCCTGTAATACATTATAGCTCTTCCAAGTCCTATCTTTTGGTTCTGGGTATGAATTCAGCTTATACTGAAGTATGAAGCTGATGGCAGTCACCTTGTGCAGATGACATGTCTCTAGAGCAGAGGTTCTCAAACTGTGGTTTATGGACCACTAGTAGTCCATGAGTTCTATTCAGGTGGTACACAGATAGTTCCCTCTGAGGTGTATGCCTGGGCAGCTGCAGATGGGAGGATGAGGGTCTGCCCACCTAATTAGTTGTGCCACATAGGCATGGGTCCACTAATCAGGCGCCTGGACCCTAGAGAAGATGCACACGTAAGGTGAGGTGGCAGCCTTGGAGAGACGAAGGGATCAATGAGATGAGGCAGTGGGGTGAGGTGGGGGAAATAGGAGTTAGGTGGGGGGGCAGTGAAATGAGAAGAGTGGATTGGGGGGGAATTTCAGATATGCAACCACCAAAAGAGGCAAATTTCACCAGGTCCAGGGCTCTGGCTGCTGAGGAGAGACCAACCTCCTTCTCAGCCCCAGTTCAGGGGCTGCCATGGCAGGGAAGAGAGGAGGGAGACTCCCATCTTTCCTAGCCCCCAGCTTGGGGGGATGCTGCAGTGATCCATGCAAAACAAGTTTGACAATCACTGTTTCTGTGGTCAAGACCTTTCTATAAAGCCTACGTCCCAGACAAGCACACAAATTATTCTGATTATACCTATCCACCGTGATTAAACGTGATCCAAACCCACTCCCCTCATTGTACTGAAATTGTGAGAGATGTCATCAGCACTATGACTGACGGGGGATGCAGGTGTTTTCCCAAGACTACAGACAATAAGATCGTTTAATCTTCATGCCCTGGGTGTCCAGCAGGACTTAACTGATTTTTGAACTTTCCTTGAAATATTACCACCCCCTGAGACTCACAACAATCATTCTTCTGTGGGCCAGTGACCTGCGATGGCCAACGTTTGCAGAACTTTTTAAGAGAGTTCTGACTAGGGCTGGATTGAAAAGGGGGCTTTATGCCTGTAGCCGAGGGTCCCAGGCCAAGGAGAAGACATCTTAAACCAGGTTTCTGGTCTGCAGCCTCTAAAGCCCCTGCACGTATCATTTCAGGCCGGTTCTGTCTGGCAGAGGATGGGTAGGGGACGGGCTGAGTCACCTCCTTGTGCCAGTGACATATTGTTGTGATGGGCACTGCACTGGAAGCTCTAGCCCAGTGCTGGTGTTGCCTGCAGGCTCTGCCACTGCAGCACCCACTGACCGTGATTCTCAGCCAATGGTACCTGTGAGGGGGTGGTACCTGCAAGCAAGCATGGGCTGTGTGGAGTCACCTATTCCCCTCCCACCAAACAGGAGCCGCCCCAGCTAAGCACTCACACCCCAGCCCCCCCAATACCATAACTTCCTCCCAGACCCACAGCCCAACCTCCTGCCCTGAGCCCCCTCCCACACTTCAAATCCCTTGATCGCAGCCTGAAGTCCCCCGATGTCAAATGTCTCATACCCAGCCCCACCCAAAGCCTGCACCTCCTTTCAGAGCCCTCACCCCCTACTGCTCCACACCCCCCTCCTGCTTCAATCCTCAGCCCCCTCCCACACACTGGTCCTCTGATTTTTGGCCCCATCCCAGAGCCTAGCAGATCTCACAAAATTTAACAGCCCTTGGCGCTCAGAAGAGTTAATCCAGCCCTGATCCTGACCTACAAGTTTTGGTCTGTAAGACTGCTAAGAGCACGTGGCAAGAAACGTTGCCTGAATCTGACATAGTGGGTGAAGCTAGCATTTTAAAATATCTTTATTCTTCTGGTAATCATTTCTGACCTTTATGCCTCATTACTTGCACTTACTTAAAATCTCCTTCTGTAATTGCTTTATTGTGTCATCTAATCCAGTGTGTTTAAACTGAAATGTCTTAGTAACTCCATTTGAGGTGACAAGTTGTGCGCATATTATTCTCTTCAGGAACAACAGACTTAATATAATTTGTACTGCCCAGGAGGGCCTATGAAGAACGTGACATAAAGGGTGTGTTGGAGTCATCCTGCGGTAACCAAGTCTGATGACAGCCCGACTGTAAACCAAGGGTGGCTGGCAGGCCGCGGCTACACAGTCACTCAGAATGAGGCTTACAAGGTTGTTTGTAAGCAGCCCTGGTGGGGGCTAAATCAGCAAATTCCTGGATGATGCACAAGGTTGCAGAAAAGGGATGAGCTAGCTGCTCATCAGTCTGGATTGTCCCCTGGTGTATCACAAAGGTACACACATACTGTGCCTGCCCGAAGGAGCTTACAGCCTAAAACAGAACAGGCAAGACAAAGGAAGTGTGGAAAGGAGGCACAAAAAGCTTAAGTGAGTTGCTGAAGATCACACAGCCAGGAGTCAAACTTAGATATATTGAGTGCCAGTTGAGTCCCTTAACCACAATCGGTCTATGTTGTTCCCATCAGTGCTCATTCTAATCTCTGCACAGAGCAAGAAATTACACAGGAACATACACTTCAATGCATTCCAGAGAGATTAAAATAACAAGATGATACCTGTGAAAAGTTCACATCTTGGTGCAATTACCTCTTCCACTGTGATAGCAAAGATTTGCTTTTGTCTATCCTAAAACATGACACAGTCGGTAAACTATTATATAGAAATGCTAAGGGCTTATCATCCTGTTAGCATACACGTGCAGCTCTCACTCGAATCACACATCAACAAGCAAATATAATCTAGCTCCAACTATTCAGAAAAAAAGTTACAGTCAAGGTACAAGAAGCTGTTTGTCAGATTAACCATTGCAGTTAATCATACCCAAACACTAAATCCCAGCTAAATGGGGTTTGTAAAGGGTACAACAGCTGACCATGTCTTCCAAATATGCTATTGCCACATCGTAAATGTGTTTTCCATTTGCAAGCATATAAAGGAAACTTTACTGCCAATTTCCCGCTTTGACGGCACCTCTTATGACACAGTACAGCTGAGCCACCTAAAGCAATCTCAGCTACGGAATAACCTTTCACACAGCCAGCTCTTCCATCCACCATCATTGTAAGACAAAGCACACCGCCAGGTTCTGTGCACAGCCTCATGTTGGAAAATGAAACAGTACAGAATGTTTGTGTGGGGCAGGAGGTGGGGGCCTGTGACAATCTAGGATGAAAGCAGGTTTAGTTTGTTAGCAAAAATGGGATTTGAGTCCCCATTCAAATTTCACCCCCACAGGTGCTTTGGATTCAATGACACCCTTTCCAGACCCACTTCTGCCTTCTACCCTTTCCCCTCCCGTGCTGACTCTCTTCTCAATTCTTGGGATTTTGAGTCAGGTAACATGAGAAAGTGTCTCTAAAATAATAAAATAAGAATTCTTCTGTGCTAGTTTCCTCAGCTCCAAAAACCAGCATCCGATTCTTGTTGTGTACATGTACAGCCAGTGGGAAAACAAAAAGGGGCCGTTTTGGGATGGTTAATCAACAGTTCGGAAAAGGATAATTATCTGACTATGAAAAGCCAGAGAGTGGAGAGCTGTTCGCATATATTAAGTAAAGTTTTTCACTTTTAAACAAAAAAATGGTCCCCTGAGTTAAATAGTCCCTCATGTCTAGGCATGTTTCGATGGGCAGGACTCAGGCTGCCTGCTTGTTTTATACACTGCTTCTTCTGCATTTCCTTTGGGACTAAAGACCTGCCAAACCTCAAGAACTTCAAGACCTCGCAACCTCAAATTCCTCAGAAGAAGAGAGTTATCTTTGCTTCCTTAGTAACCAGTGTTTCCTGTCAGCTGGTGTGCTTGTGTGGCTGCGTGAGAAAAACTCAAATATTGCACAGCTGATTAGCAGAGGACCTACAGCTAGGTTGCATATTTCTATTGGTGGTGCACATTCGCACATGCCTTGGTGCAGATAAAAAAGTTATTCCATGTATGGATGGAAAAGATTAGCGGGAACATTGCTTAGTACCTCCTCAGACAGCATGGACTCAGCAAACTGGATGGAACCTCCAGAGGGTAGTGAGTCCAGTCCCCTAGATACAGAGCTGCAATTAGTTCCAAGCACTGTCTTGAGAACTGGGCTTGTCCCTGCATTTCTCATTTAAACACAATTCCCAGTGTGTTTGTCTGGGCAAAGAAAGCTATCCATCCCTTATGCTTTGCCAATGGGAGACTCAAAGTGTCAGTATACTGCCAACTGTATTAGCCTCTGCCCTGCCCTGACTGCTGTAGGTCTTAGCTATACACTGGGCAATTCAGCCATCGGTGGCTAGCTACCCACATAGCTGCACAAGTGCAAACCCTTGGTGTAGACAAGCAAACTGAATGAGCTGCTATTGGTGGCAGCACAGCTGATTCCAGATTGCTATCCGAGTGCAAATGGCATTTTGTGGTGTCTTTGTTGTTCCATGGTAAGGGTTTGCAAGCAGGCAGCTACACTGCAGGTTGCCACTGATGGTTGTAACCTGAGCAAATCCAATAAGATTTCACATCATCAAATCACAACACACATGTGCCACTGACTGAAACCACACTGAGAATGCAGATGCATGAACCACTGCCACAGGCAGGTAGCCTATGGGCTGGAAAATAATATATTTGCAGGGGGTAGAGCAGATGAAAGGTCTGGGGGCAGCAGTCAGACTCCTTGAGTGGGTCTTACTGCTGCCTAGCTCCAGCTTCTGGACTGGCTGGGCTCAAGGCCTTTGGAGGTAAAGAAATGAGAAGCAGGGCTCCTTGGTGAGCAGGGACTAAGGCCCCCCTTGTACCCCACCCCCCACACAAGTAGAAGGCTGGCTTCAGGCAGATGTGGTGCAGTGCTGCAGGGAATCATAGAATGATAGAATACTAGAACTGAAAGGGACTTCAAGAGGTCATCAAGTCCATTTCCTACGCTCTCAACAAGACCAAGCACCATCTATACCATCCCTGTGAGATATTTATCTAACCTGTTCTTAAATATCTTACGAGGGCGATTCTACAACCTCCCTAGCCAATTTATTCCAGTGTTTAACCACCCTGACAGTTAGTAAATTTTTCAAAATGTCCTATGTAGCCTTCATTGCTGCAATTTATACCCATTGCTTCTTGTCCTGTCATCAGAGGTGAAGGAGAATCATTCTTCTCCCACCTCCTTGTAACATCCTTTTAGATAGTGGCAAGCTTATGATCCTGTCCCCTCTCAGCCTTCTCTTTTCCAAACAAAACAAACCAACTATTTTAATCTTCTCACGTAGGTCGTATTTTTTAGATCTTTAATCATTTGATTTGCTCTTCTCTAGACCCTTTCCAATTTCTGCATGATTTTCCTAAAACGTGAGGCCCAGAACCGGACACAATCAGCACTGAGTAGAGCAGAAGCACTTCTCATATCTTGGTAACAACACTCATGTCAATACATCCCAGAATCATGTTTGCTTTTTTTGCAACAGCATCACATTGTTGACTCAGACTCCGCTTGTAGTCCACTATGACCCCTAGGTCCCTTCCTGCAGTACTCCTTCCTAAGGAATCCCTTCCCATCGTGTATGTGTGAAACTGATTGTTCCTGCCTAAATGCAGTACTTTGCATTTGTCCTTATTGAACTTCATCCTATTTCCCTTGTCTAACGCAAGATTGGGGTGGGGTCATACTCGTCCTGTATCTGCCACTTTACCTGCACTATATGAAAACCAGTTTTGATATCTATTAACAGCCCTCTGGTTCACACCTTCTTTAAAGTGTCATTTCCCCAAAGAATCCACCGCACTTCCTTGCTTTCGTGATCCCTGCATTTAAGTCAACAACCCTGCACTTGGGCAAGGAGGTTGTTCCATGCTTTATTGCTTCCTAAGATCTCATGGGAAATTTTTAAGGAACAGATTAATTGCTTTTTGTCCCATTAACAGAAAGCTGATGAAAGTCACATTGGACCCTTAAGCCGTGTCTACACGTGCACGCTACTTCGAAGTAGCGGCACTAACTTCGAAATAGCGCCCGTCACGGCTACACGTGTCGGGCGCTATTTCGAAGTTAACTTCGACGTTAGGCGGCGAGACGTCGAAGTCGCTAACCCCATGAGGGGATAGGAATAGCGCCCTACTTCGACGTTCAACGTCGAAGTAGGGACCATGTAGTCGTTGCGCGTCCCGCAACGTCGAAATTGTGGGGTCCTCCATGGCGGCCATCAGCTGAGGGGTTGAGAGCTCTCTCCAGCCCCTCCGCTCAATGGTGGCCATGTGGAGCGGCCCCTTAAAGGTCCCCTCCCCCTCCCTTCCTGTGCAGGAAGCTGAGGGAACGTGCAGGCGGCAGCCCAGACATGCGGCCGGCCTGCACGTCCCTCAGCCACCCAGAACAGGGCCAGCACCTGCCATGGCTGCCCGGCAGCCCCCCCAGCGGACCCCCCCCAAGGGGAGCCAGGGCAGCCAGCCCAGCCAGGCGGGCAGCCAGGCTGGCAAGCGGCAGCAGGGCCCCTCCTGGACGGAGGCCAAGCTGCGGGACCTGCTGGGGCTCTGGAGCGAGGAGGAGGTGCTCCAGGTAATGGGGAGCAAGAGGCGGAACGCGGATGCGTTCGCTCGGCTGGCCGACAGCCTGGCTGCCCGGGGTCACCCTGCCCGCACTCCTGATCATGTCAGGAGTAAGGTGAAGGAGCTGCGGCAGGGTTACTCCCGGGCCCGGGATGCGGCCGGCCGATCTGGGGCCGACCCTGTCACTTGCCCCTTTTACAGGGAGCTCAGGGACATCCTGGGCCCCCGGCACACCTCCTCCCCTCCAGCCACCCTTGATACTTCGGCCGACGAGCCCCAGCAGGCCCTGCAGCCGGAGTCCGCCCCGGAGGTAAGCCCCGCACCCCGGGGGTCCCCCCCGGAGCCCACCCCTGGGACATCGCGGCAGGAGGAGGAGGAGGAGGAGGGGGGCTCCTCCTCCACAGAATCCGGGCTGCAGATCCTCCTCCTGCCCTCCCGGAGCAGCAGCTGGGCCTCCACCCCCCGGGGATCTCCGGACCATGGGAGTGGACCGACAGGTATGTACCCCCCTCTGGTGTACACCCCTGGGCTTGAGGGGCGGGGGGGTAATAGATATGTGTCCAGGGCCCCCCACATGCTCACATGGCCATGGCCCCAAGGACAGCAGGGCCATGTCCCTCACAGCAGTGCATCAGCCCCTGCCCCCCCCACCCCGCACGACAGTGCCATGCCCCATCCCCGGGGCAGGGGGGAGCGGAACCTCGAGGGGCCCCCGGGAGGAGGGGGTGGGACACCCCGCAGCAGCAGCATGTGATGGAGTGGGGGGAGTGCAAAAGGGAGACTCAGGCTAGATATGAGCAACAAGAGCCGAATAGCTCCCAGGGGCAAAGGAGGATCCTGGGGCTACAGCTGGCAGGTGACACCTCTGCCCTGAACAAAGAGGAGGGAGGAGCCGAGCTGGCTTGGAATTGGGGGGGAGGGCGGGGGCCACAGGCAGAGGCTAGGGGAAGGGAGAGCTGGTAGGCAGCCAGCCTGAGGAGGGGGAAAGCTGCATCCCAGAGGAGCACCCCTTGGGGTCTTCTCCCCAGGACGGGTTGGAAGGACTGTCTCTTCCGACAGCTGGTGCTGTCACTCCTGGGAGAAACTGGGCATCTGTGGCCTAAGAAACCTCTCCTGTCAGACCCTGCGGAGTGAAGTGAGAGTCGCTCCCACCAGGGGACGGGGTGCAGTGCAGGGGGACCCCTGAACCCCATGCATCACAGCAGCATCTCCCGGGGACGGGGATGGGACACCTGCAGCACAGGGCTGGGGGGACAAAGGCCACAGCTCGGGCCCACACTAACGCCTGCCTCCATTCTTCTTCCCCCCTCCTCGCCTGTGTCCCGCACCTGCACCATCAGAAGGACCGGAAGAGAGCGCCGGCAAGGCCTCAGTGGTCCCGGAGAGCCCTCCGGGGCCATCGCTCCAGGCAAGCCCCTCGGCCGAGGACCGACCGGCCCCACGGCGGGCTAGACGGCGGACCCCGCGCCACCACCAGCCGACGGCGACGGACCCCCAGCTGCTGGCCATCCACCGTCGGCAGCTGGAGGTCGCGGAGCAGCACCTGCAGCTGCAGGAGCAGGCGCTGGCCTGGCGCCAAGAGGCATGGGGGGCCTACATGGAGACTTTCAACCGCCTGGTGGACTACCTGGCCCAACGTGCCTGCTCCACCCTGCTCCACCCGCCGCACCACCAGCTGCTCCGCCCATCGCCGTCCCGTCCGCCATCGCCCCGCCACCCACCGCCGAGGGCCGGAGCGCCGAGGGACCCCTGGAGCCAGCTGAGACTCGCCGGGCATATCTTCCGGTCCGCCCGCCCCCAGCCAGCCCCGGACAGGGCTGCGGCCGCGGCGGGGTTCCCGGCCGCCCACGCCCAGTGCCGGACTGTAGGGGCGAGGGGCCTGGGACATGGCCCCCCCCTTGTATATAGTTGGGACTTATTATTTTGTGCCCCCTGTTTGCCCCCGTTCCCCCCATGTAAATAGTTCTCCCCTTTATCCTCCCTGGTTTTCTTTTTATTACTGAGCACACTTTTTTATTACTATTGTTTTATTTGTACATATTACTTTGGTTCCACACGTTGTATATAGTTTGTTCTTGTTTTATATTTATAGTTAAAAAAAAAAGGTCTAAAAGAAAAAGCAGTTTAAGTTCAGCCACAAGTTCGTGCTGTCATTTGTCCAGGAAAAGTGGGAGGGGGGTGCGGTTGGGTGCTCCATGGTGTGGGCGTTGGGGCGGGGAGTGTGGTGGAGGAAGGGGCGGGCAGTGGGGGGCCTGGCAGAGTTCACCCCGCGGCCTCATCATCGAAGTGGGCCCGCAGGGCCTCCCGGACCTGGGTCCCTTCGGGGTCCACCTGCCAACTGGGGGCAGCGGGTGGCTGCACGTCGGCCCTGCTGGCCTCCACAGCCCAGCCCTGGAAAAAGGCCTCCCCCTTGCTCTCCACCAAATTGTGCAGGGCGCAGCAGGCACCCACAATCTGGGGGATGTTGTTGGGGCCCGCATCCAGGCGGGTCAGGAGACATCTCCAGTGTCCCTTCAGGTGGCCAAATGAGCGCTCCACCACCTGGCGCGCGTGGTTCAGGCGCTGGTTGAAGCGCTCCTGGCTAGCGGAGAGATGGCCCGTGTACGGGTGCATGAGCCAGGGCCGGAGGGGGTACGGCGCATCTGCGATGACGCAGAGGGGCATGGTGGTGTCCCCCAGAGGGCTCTCCCGCTGGGGGATGTAGGTCCCCGTCTCCAGCCGGCAGCACAGGCCCGAGTTCCGGAAAACCCGGGCGTCGTGGGTGCTGCCAGGCCAGCCCACATAACTGTCCTGGAAACGGCCCCGGCTGTCCACCAAACCCTGGAGGACCACAGAATGGAAGCCCTTGCGATTCATGTAGCGTCCTCCACTGTGATGCGGGGCACGGATGGGGATGTGAGTCCCATCCAGAGCCCCGAAGCAATTGGGGAAGCCCAGGGTGGCAAAGGCCGTGATGGTGGCATCTGGGTCCCCCAGCCTCACGAGCCTGTGCAGGAGCATGGCATTGATGGCATGCACAACCTGCAGGGAAAGCACATGGGACAGCACCAATGAGGGGTGAGCAGGGTGTGCGTGGCCCTGCCCTGCCCTGCCCTCCCCCGCCCTCCCCTCCCCCACCCTCCCCTCCTCTCCCCTGCCCTCCCCTGCCCTGGCCTCCCCTCCCCTCCCCTGCCCTCCTCTGCCCGGGCCCCCCCTCCCCTGCCCTGCCCTCCCCCCGTGGGTTCCCTTACCTCCATGAGGACAGGCCCGACGGTGGCCTTGCCGACACCAAACTGCTGCCCCACGGATCGGTAGCTGTCGGGAGTGGCCAGCTTCCAGACAGCGATGCCGACCCGTTTCTCCACTGTGAGGGCACGCCGCATGGCGGTGTCCTGGTGCCTGAGTGCGGGGGTGAGCCACTGGCACAGCTCCATAAATGTCTGCCGGCTCATCCTGAAGTTCCTGAGCCAGCAGTCGTCGTCCCACTCCCCAAGCACCAGCCGCTCCCACCAGTCGGTGCTGGTGGGGTAGCTCCACAGCCGCCGGCGTGTGAGGCGGGGGGGGGGGTGCTGCAGGGTTGGGGGTTGAGCCCTGCTGCCCTGGGGGCAGCTCCTTCTCCGGTGTAGCAAGGAGGTGCTCAGCTGCCTCCCACATGGCATGGAGCAGGGCAAGCCCTGCTCCTGCCGGGAGGGCTGGGTGGACCTCTGGCTGCTGCTGCTGCTGCTGCTGCTGCTGGGGGTCCATGACTGCGTCGCCCGGGGTCTGTGTGCCTATGGCTCCTCAGACCGCGTGCTGTGCAGGCTGTGTCTGGGAGGGGCCCTTTAAGGGAGCGGCTAGCTGTTGCCCCGGAAGCGCTAGTCCACCCTGTGACCCTGTCTGCAGCTGTGCCTGGCATCCCTATTTCGATGTGTGCTACTTTGGCGTGTAGACGTTCCCTCGCTGCGCCTATTTTGATGTTGTGCTGCGCAACGTCGAAGTTGAACATCGACGTTGCCAGCCCTGGAGGACGTGTAGACATTATTCATCGAAATAAGCTATTTCGATGTAGGCTTCAGGTGTAGACGTAGCCTTAATGTGTTAAAACATCTGTTGCAGTTCAATCTCCTCTAGGCTGTTGTATCCAGGCAGGTGTGGGGGCTTCCTAGGCTTATCTTTTTCATTGTAGATCGCTTGTAACCCATGAATGTAAACCTCCTTCTGGCAGCTCCACTAATGGACAACAACTTGCTCCTGCTACTAGATAGTGAGGCTCCTCCTGTTGCTCTGGTAGCAGAGGTCTGTATTGTGACAGTAAAGGACCTTGATTCAAACTCTTCTAATACCAAGGCATAATTGTGCAAGTAACATCCCAGCCAGGGCTGGTTCGTCCTAGTAGGTGACAGATGCCCAGGACAAGCCCCCTTCAGGGGGAAAACATAATCCACTTGCAAAATGTATGTCATACTCCCCTCTAGTGGCCAGTTGCCTGGAGGACAAGAGTTCACTACTGCTACCAGGTTTACACTTTTACTTCAAGTGGTAGAAGTCTATGCCAAGCAGGGTTGCCTAATACCCAAGTCCCAACTGAACACTAGGCCAAAAAGGGACCTTCCTCAGCCCAATGAAAATAAGCAAGTGTGGGTGGGGTAGATGAGCAATGGAGGGAGGGGGGATGGTGTGACTGAGGCAGGACCTCCATGAAAGGGTGGAACTAATGCATTCAGTTTTATTTGGCAGTGCAGGTTCCAGCTTCAAACCCTTCTGATGGCCAATTCAAGGGCAAGTGTTTGTCTGGGCAGTATAGTAATATACAATTCCTTGTCCTGATCTTACTCCCATTACGGCCGTGTCTACACGTGCCCCAAACTTTGAAATGGCCACGCAAATGGCCATTTCGAAGTTTACTAATGAAGCGCTGAAATGCATATTCAGCGCTTCATTAGCATGCGGGCGGCAGTGGTGCTTCGAAATTGACGTGGGTTGCCGCTGCGCAGCTCGTCCAGACGGGGCTCCTTTTCGAAAGGACCCCGCCTACTTCGAAGTCCCCTTATTCCTATGAGCTGATGGGAATAAGGGGACTTCGAAGTAGGCGGGGTCCTTTCGAAAAGAAGCCCCGTCTGGACGAGCCGCGCGGCGGCAACCTGCGTCAATTTTGAAGCGCCGCTGCCGCCCGCACGCTAATGAAACACTGAATATGCATTTCAGCGCTTCATTAGTAAACTTTGAAATGGCCATTTGCGTGGCCATTTCGAAGTTTGGGGCACGTGTAGACGTAGCCTAAGAGCATGGAATGTCTACCTTATATGAGCCATAGCTCAGTTTCGATGAGTTTTACTTCCAGACTTCAAGTGACTAAGTGGGGACGTTCTCAGCACTTCACAAGACAAAGAGAAGGCTGCTTCTCCAACAGTTGTCTGTTAGTAAATAGGAGGAGCAGCAGTGCTATGGGCTGAGCCCTGAATGTATTAAGTCCTCACACTAAAAACGGATAATTTTATCCATTAAAAATGGAGCAAGCGTTGAAGACCTTAAAACTCAAACCATGACCATTAATTGATTTTGCCTCCAGTTTGATGAACTAAAAACGCAGACAAGATGGCCTTGTAAAAGGCCAGCCACTGCGAGTGCGTAGTTACCATTTTGTACTCTAATTCCAAATATTTTCACTTGCATGCATCACATCCACACACAGCTGTTAGATTTACAAGATGGCTACACTGGCATGCACCCTCAAGGAAAGGCACTGGGAGCCATCTGAGTCCCGAATCAACGGCTTGGGCTGGATGGTGGAACATGTACTGTGTGGACCTTCTGCATTTAGGTGACCTTTGCCCTTTTGGGCTCCAAAGGCAGAGACCCCTTTTGAAAAGAACCCCTAGAACTAGGTAATCACAAATCTCTGAAGGTCTAGAAAACACCTCTTGTAACAGGACTACTGCAACAGTCAGAAATTGATTCCGCATGTCCAGGTGGATTTGAATACCTCTTTGTGCTGCTGCAGCAACAGTGTATACAGGCAGGACCAGGTGCACGGCCTTCTACACCAGGGCTTCCTTTAGCCAAAGTCCAGAATAAAAAGCTACAGGGTCTGATCTTCTTCTGACAAGCCCAGAGAGAAAAGGATGTCGTCAGAGCTCTGCTCCCCTCCATCTTTTTTCAAAGAGAGAATCCCTTGGTGATTCTCATGGCTAAACTTACCTCTGAACAACACATCCCTTTTACGGTATGCATCAGAGATGTGAGAAAGAGGAAAATTAATTCACAGGAACTGGTCAAGTTACCTGTTACCTTGTAAATCCCAGCAAGCACGAAAAGTCTCTCCAGCAGCAAGGGGAAGAACTTGATCCTACCACACACACACACATACACACACACACACACACACACATACATCTCCCCTTCTTAGAGAGCAGTTTTAAAATATGTCTAAGACCTACAGTCAGGAAATGAGATCTGAAGAGACAGGCCTTTGGAGTCTGGAGCAGAGCTCTACAACCGAGTTGAAAGTCAAACAGGATGAAAAAGGGAATAACGAATCAAAAGGAGGAAGCCGAATGTAACCTGTGAGGGTCTGATTGGAGCTGAACTGTCTTTTGTATTAAGAGAGCACCAAGAAAATAAGCATTTAAAGAAATCTATTTTGTAATAACACAGCACATGCATATGGTTGTGTATAATGCATAACCCCCCCAACATGCTGACTGTTAGGTTTGTCAGTGTATATGGGGGCAGAAAAAGGGGGAGTGTCATCCACCATTTGAACATCTCCTTGGGACTAGGTATTGTATTGCATCCCTTTTCCCATTCCTGTCACCCACTGTGACCCACCTACCTGCCTCTGCTGGTCTTCTCTGTCTTGGCCTTTCAGCTGGGACACACAATGAGAAAGAAACTCTTCTTTCCTCACCAGGGTCTTCAGCTCCCATCCTAGTCCCTTTAACTTCAGCCCATCTCTTGGACTTCCAAATGAGCCCGACCACCTTCTTGTGGCCTAGTTTTGTATTGTTTCCAACTCCTTCTCAGGGTTTGTAGCACTTTGCCAGTGGGAGAACCTGGTCCCATCCTCTACTCTAGGTTCCAGCTATGAACTCTATTAACATCAATTCAATTTGCTGCTGCTGCGTTTCTGGGCATCTTCTCACTTGGCCCCTTTATCTTCACACTTAGCTCAAAATGAAATTTCTCGGGCCTCAACACCTAGCTCTGCAAGCCCAGCCTTAAATAAACCCTACGTAGTCTACAGTCTCCTCTGGCAAGAGAGGAGGGGAATAGAATGCTATGCCACGCTCCTCTGGTCCTACCCAGAATTGCACTCCTAGGGCCTTGCAGCACCTTTTATTTCAACCTACTGGCTCTGACTGGCTGTGGTTAACCCTTCTAGTCCCTGAGGATCACAGCTCTGTAGTTTCAAAGATGGCTGCTCCAGAGAGGCCTCCTCAGGACTGTAGGATCCACCTTTGCTGCTCCTGTACTCCCACATTGCTGCTTTCTGGGGTGGAGTGTAGTAGGCCCACAAGGCCTCCAGTAGGGAGCTGCAAAGGCAAGGTAACCCCATCACACTACGCAATGTTAACTGGACTCTCCTGTGCCTAGGCATGATGATACCTTGCCAAGATTTCCTATGAAACAGCTGCCAACATCAGACACGGAATGCAGATCTCCTGGTTCCCAACCCAGGGCCTTAATCACAAAGGATCAGCCTCTCTTCTCACAACCCTCTGCCATCCTCACTGTGCACTGAATGAGGCAATCAAAACAAATCGTGTGAGATCATATGGTTAATTACTGCTATGTAAAATAATACTTGTAAAGGGGCTGAATTCAGCCTTAGGTAGAGAGTAAATGTGGAAACTCTCAGGCTAACTGTTTACAATTTGGCAAGATAACAAAGAATCTAAAACAGTGGGTTTAGATAGAAAGGCTTAAGCAACTTTAACTAGGTGACACCACCAGCACTGCCCATAAGTTATGACAAGACCACTATATTGATGAATTTGTAATTTATCACTTTGTCTCCATGTAACAGGGACCCACCCCACCTGTGAGTGCTCCTCTGTGGTAAAGGGTTGATGTGTAAGGTCTTTGCCAGTCTGGCACTTTCCTTGCTCCCTGGGTCACTTCCCCTGGGTGCTGCTTTGTCTGGTCATCTTCAAGGTTCTGAGGCTAGGATCTGGCTAGCCCTGTCCACGTTGCTGTCAGTTCTTATATTAGGCTTCTGGCCAGTCTTCGGGCACTGGACTGGGCCTTACCCAGGTCTAAAGATATGTCTATACTTAACAGGCATTTGATGTGCCGCAATTGATCTTCCCAAGTTAGATTTTGTGTGTGTGAAGACACAGCAAAAATTGATCTCTCTGGGCTCGGACATTAACCCTGGTAGCCCACGCTACTGCATGGAGTACGGGATGTCATTGCAAGCCAGAAAAACCCTGAGCTACATTAGGGCAGAAAGTCAGTTCTGATACATTGATTCTAGCTATGCTAATGGCTTAGCTAGAATTGCGTATCTGGAATCGACTTTGTTCCCTACTGTAGACCAGGCCTAAGTTCAGCTCATACTCAGAGCTGTCTGTAGTGTTGCTGTTTTTCCAGTCAATATATAGGCCTGCCTGGGTCAAGCTCCTGTGAGGAACTGCTAAGCCTTCGCCCAGCAGCTTCTTTTATACCAACCTGCTGGGTACTGATTGGCTGCCACAGAGACAGACACTCTATGCTGGCTGGAGGACCTCTTTTCTGCTCGTCTTGCTGGGATGGAAAGTGACCTCCGGTAGGGGCCATTGGGGCTTAGTCTACCCCATCGCACTCCAATAGTGCCACCCATTCCTTCTATTTCATCCTTGGTCTAGACAAGTCTTTATTTAGATTACAGGCAATTTGGGGCAAGGACTGTAGGTAAAATTTTCAAATCTGCAAAATTCCCATTTTCAAAATGACTTCAGATTGTCTCCCACATCTTGATTTTCAGTGGCACTCAGGCTTCTAAATCACTTAGACATTCTGAAAATGTATCCTGTTTTCTTACTGTCATTTTCTGTACAGGCCTTTTGGAGGCGGATTGAATTAATAATGAGAGAGCCTTCAGGTTTGGTAATATCAAGCCAACCTGAGCAAGAGGAATAAAGTGACACCAACTTCATTGCCTAAGTCATTAAGGTCCTACCCAGCAGCTGAAGACAAGCAGTAATTTGTCTTAAAGAAAGGTAAAGCATACATGGAAACCTACACACATGGAAGGGTAGTGGTTCCCACTGAGGATTTCTGGGTGTCACTTCTGACCATGGTAATCACTTTCCCACATAACCTACAGCATGGAAAGGTGTTACTAAACACAAGGCCATGGATTTAATATTGTTATGCTGCTCTCTGTGGGCCCACTGAGGAGAATGTAATTGCTGCCATTTATTTCAGACTGCTTTGGATCAACTATTTCTGCTTTGATTTCTTCATTTTCTGGTAGGGTTTGAATTACGATCTCCTCTTTTCATCCACTATATATTAGGCACAGGTGTGCATATACTGTATAGTAGTATTCTGATGAAACACACAACTCAGCAGCAGTCAAGCAGGTTTTTTTTTCTTCTTCAAATAATAGGGGTTGTGGGGTAAGAGGGGGTCTGAAAGGATGCTCACAGAAGTCTATGTGGTGTAAGAAAACACTTGCTGTAGGTCCTGGACACCTTCTGCAAGTCACATACATCACCCAGCAAAAGTACACACACAATTCTGGTTACACATTACTAGGAACACCATGTTCTGATCCGGACAACTCTCTTTCAGAAAGATGTAGACAAATTGGAGGATGTTCAAAGAAGAGCAACCAAAATTATCAGGGAACTTTACTGTGGCCAGATGCCCAGTTTTTAACAGGAAAGTCCAGTCAAGAAGGGGACATTACAGCATCCAGTCAGATTTACTGACCAGAAAACAAATGTCTGGTTACCGCAGGCAGGGAAAGCACCAGGCCATCACCTGCACCAGCCCCAGCCCAGCCAGGCCCATCCCCTTACCTCCATCAGGTGGCTATGGCTCCCTGACCCAGCTTCACAGACAAGTCCCTCCCAACCAGAGTGGGGAGGAGGAGAAAAACAGAAAGCCATGGGGAGAAGGGGAAAGGAGCAAACGGGGTAGGTGGGATGGAGGGAAATTCCAGCATTCCCACTGAAGTCTCTGGATTTAAAATGTTACAGTGTTAGCAACCTTCGACTGGAATTATGAGGGGGAATTATGAGGGAAGATAAAAAGAGTGAAGTACAAAATACTTGACTAAGTGATGACTGGAGGAAATGGGGCTGCGTTGCTATCACCTGTAGATATTTGAAGGATGTGACTCCAAGGATTAAGAAAATTATTAGGATACCCAAAGGTATGTCCAGAAATAATCCAATGAAATAAAAGGAAAATTTAGGATGAACACCAGGAAAATCTCCCCAGCATGTCACTCAAGTTTTCAACATATGGTGTGACCAATACAGGTTGAAACTCTCTAGTCCCATGTCCTCTGGACCTGACCAGTACTGGACAAAAGAATTTGCCAGACCATGGGAGATCAATATTGTCTCGCAGCTTTACCAACCCTTCTATTACTCTCTGGGCTCTTAGGCCATGCCTACACTAACAAGTTCTTCCAAAAAATCAGGCCCTTTTTCGAAAGAACACGAGGAACATCTACACAAAAAATGTGCTCTTTTGGTCCAAAATCGAAAGAATGCGGATCTTTTTCTAGAAACCCTCTTCTGCTCCCAGATCAGGAAAAGTGCCTCCTTTCGAAAGCTTCTTTCAAAAAAAAAAAAAAAAAGCATGTGTAGCTGCTCTGAGGGCCCCTTTTTCGAAAGAGCAGCCCATATGGCGCTGAATTTTTCAATCCCTGGCCCATGCCTTCGAAAGTCTCTCTCTGTTGAAAGAGCAGATTGAGCTTGCAATCCACTTTTGTGTGTGTAGACACACTCTTTCAACAGACGATCTTCCAGAAGACATCTTCCCAAAGATCGTCTTTCGAAAGACCTCTGTAGTGTAGATGCAGCCTGAGGGTATGTCCACATAGCAGCACTGTTTCAAAACAAGCTATTCCAGAAGAGATATCCAGAATAGCTTGTTTTGAAATAATGCTGCTACACAGAAAATGCATTTTGAAATAGCCTATTTTGAAATAGGTGCTTTTCCTTGTGGAATGAGGTCTAACTATTTGGAAATAAGCCAATCACTATTTCAAATTTACTTTGAAACAGCATTTGCGTTGTGTAGATTCTAGCAACGTTATTTTAGAATAATGTCTGTTATTTTGAAATAACTTTGCTATATAGCCATATCCTTAGAAGATATTTAGGGCTAAATTACAAATACATAACAGCACGCAACACTGAGAGCTAGGACTGGTGACTGTAAACAAACTTTATGGGAACTTAGAAACTTGGCAGTGCCCATGATAAATAGATATCCAGTTAACTAAGATCATGCTGGATCGACTAAAATAACGTTGCCAGACTGGAGACCTACCTATCCATATATAAGGGCTGGAAACATCCACATTTTGCTCTGTTCAAGCTTACATCTAGCTAAATTCTGAAAAGGTTTAAGATTATTTCGGATTTAAATATATACAAAACTAGGAAGAATGAGTCACATCCACTTCATTCCTCTCCACTCTCCCTTTTATATTTAATCTATTACAGCTGCTCTTAACCTCAGACTTAGGAAGAGGAAAATAATGTCCCCTTTGCATCTCTTAATGGCCCTTTTAAATACATGAGCATAATGATTGGGTAGCCATGGAGTGAGTTAAACCACTATTAATTGGTATTTGTATATAACATTTTTTCATGACATGAACCAACAACTAACAAGACCTGTGAGGCAAGATAATTATTTATTCATTAAGAGAGATATAAGCATCTCAGCACCAACCAATTACAAATATTACCTCATCCAGAGTTGCACTCCTGCCATTAATTATTTAAGAAAGTTACTATCTGTGTATTGGTTGTGTTGATGCTTAAATTTCTCATAGCAGCGGTGTGGGACTGTCCAGCTGTATATCATGAGCTACTCGGCATATGTACAGTGGGCGACTGTGATTTTTCCTTTATTCACAGGTTTTTAATCAAACATGAAATTGTTCTTACTGAAAAGGGTTACGTGACAGTTAGTTTGCAAAACACAGTGCTCTCTCTACTGGCCATTCGAAATATTGCACATCACACAATGAGCAAGAATAACTGAAGCATACACAGATAACTTCAGTGCTACTTCGTTGATAAAGAACATTTAATAGCTGACCCATGTATTTATGAAAAATTACCGTATTTGCAGCATTATAGAGAAGTACACAGCCATTATCAAGTAGATTGCACATTCACTGCAACTAATGGTTTATTTGTAAGGAAAAATTCTCTCTGTTTCTAATTGTTGAATAACTTTCCTGCCAGGAATTAATCTCTCTCAATATATTTATCCGTAGGCTTCCATTGTTATGTATATTATGATGCACTGTTTTCTCTGCTCCCCAGCTAGGAGAAGTTTGTGAGACGTCGCATTCATTGTACCATAGACATCCCCATCACCAACAATTTTATCATACGGAAAGCTGGGGGAGGGTGTACTGGGTATCAATACTCGGAATAGCATAGCAATGTCCTTCTGAAAATACAGTTTACTCGAAAGCTGCCTTTGTGTAGTTTGCAAGACTAAATAAGCACAGAACAGTGTCCTTCAACTACAAGCTATTCCTCCCTGGAGAGGGGTGGACCCCTTCTGGGAGAGATAAAAGCAAGCCAGGTAGCCACCAGCCAATTATAGAGCTCAAGTATCTTTTCTGTTAGCAGCTAATAATTAACCACCGAGCCATCCAGGGTCTCTCAAGGGAATGCACAACACACACAACCCCCTCCCCAACTCCCACACAGCTTCTGTGTGAAACCTCAGAGGCGCTTCCTCCCATCTGGCCCACCTCACGTTACTGACCCATATCTTCACTGGCCCTGCACTGCTACTGCTCTTGTCAGTCACCAGCTTGACGTGCCTCCTCACGTGTTTTGTCTTCTAGTTCTAATTTCCATTTTTATTCCTCTATGGCAAATACAGGACACCAGCCTCCAGGGATGAGGGTGGGGCTCCTGTCCCATGTTAGGGCTCCTTGACAAGGGGGGGTGCCGCTCCAACGTGAGGCACCAGGGATGGGGGCTCTGCAGCCTCCAATGGGGAGACACCAGGGAAAGGGGAGTGGAGGATGGGGCCTCCAGAACCCCCTGGTGTGGGAGCAGGGGGACGTCGGTTCCAAAGCCTCCCAGCAGGAGGAGCCAGGGAATGAAGCAGAAGTCACCTCCTTGAGGCGTGGAAGTCTGGGTAATGAGGCCGCTGACCCATGGAGGGGATACCTGGAAGAAGCAGCTGCCTCCCCTGAGTGTAGGGCACCAGGGAATGATTTTACAATGAGCTACATAAAAACACTAGTAAAGTCAGTACACTCTGAAAGTTCATTCAGATAATGACTTGTTCTTACTGCTTCATATGCCTTACATTGAAATGTAAGTACAATATTTTGATTCCAATTCATTTATTTGGAGATAAGATGGTAGAATGTCAGCACGTTTTCAGGAACAGTCTGTGATATCTTTACCTAAGTAGCCTTTAAGTGAGGTATAGCTTGGAGGCATGCAAAACAAATCTGACTCCTGAAAAGGGTACAGCAATCTGGAAACGTTGAATGGCACTTGTTTCAGATTATTTTAGGACCATGATCCTCAACCAGTGGCATGTGTACCCTTAGGGGTATTCAAGAGACGTCTGTGGGTACTTATAATTTAAGGGTATTATAAAAAAAAGGTTAAGAAACACTGCTCCAGAACGATGAGCCTGCGCTTCTATGATTTATGCTAAATTAGTTCCACTGCTACCACTGCAACAGACTCTATATCCTCTCTGAATCAGGCCTGCCATGCACTTAGCGTTAGGCTACGCTCGCATCATGATGGACTGCTGAGCCTGGTGCACTTCAGCTCTATAGCAGGAAGAGGAAGGTTTACGTGAATGCTCCCAGAACTCCTGGGCCGTTCAGATCGAGCTCCAGAATCTGAGTTGGAAGAGATTTTTGTATGACTTAGTCCATCCCCCAGGTCAGCACAGGATTGCTTTCTGCAGTATATAAACTTCACTAAAGATAAATTTGGCCCACCGCTTTCTTAGCCAGACCTAGATTCTATTTGTTATTATTGAATAATCCCAAATCAATCAATGGAGCCACTGACAGCTTCACCTCTAAAGTAGTGTATGTACATTAGGAAGAAAAATCCTAACAATGATGTAGGACTGTTAAAAGATCAGACAATAAAAATGTTGAATAGTTCTGTTTTATAGCTGGAAAGAAGCACATGATGACATGAGGATGATTAATTACTGGTCCTGGGAGAATTCTGTACCACTGAGCACGTGCAGAATTCCCCACAGATTTTTTTTTCCTCTCTGCAGAAAAATATATTCTGCCAGAGAAGTGCTGCCTTGTGCCCACCAGGGGATGCAGTGGCATTAGAACAGAGGGCACCTGTCTCACTAGCCACAGCAGCCACCAGCCAAGAGGGAGGAGGAGAGGCTGCATTCCTCAGCGCTCTGCCCTCAGGACCACGTGAGGAGCACTGGGATATCGTGAGGGTGGGGACAGACAAAGCAGGGCACCTGTACTGCCAGGAGACAAACTAGGGGAGCTGAATGGGAGCGGAGAAGCAGGGTCACATGGGAACGGGGCAGATGTGCTTGACTGAATGAGGGAGTCCAGGTGTCAGCCAGGGTCTGCATGGGGCAGGCTCCCCAGTTTCCTAACAATTCCCCCCACTCTCTAACCCTGCTTCCATATTTCCTCTGGCCACACCCAACAACCCACCCCACCAATCACTCCCCGGCTCCTTCCCAACAGTTACTCCCCACTCCCTCAGCTCCTCCATTACCCCTGACTCTCCAAAGCATTTACACTGCTTCAGAACAGGGTGGGCAATACAAGTCTGTACCCTAATGAGTTAATACTCACAGTTCTGTATTGGAATGCCTAATACGGAATCTGTTTGTCAAAAAATCGTTTCCTGACTCATTTGCTGGCGGGTGTGTTATAGGTGTACACGCTGACAGGTATTTTTAAATTACCTGCTCAGATGTAGTTTCCTGTATCAACCAACTTTGTAATTCAATAAAAATGAAGATGTGTTTGCTGAGACCTATTTTCTGGAGGTGTAGTGTACCTGAACTTTTGGAAGGTATCTGATTAAGCTTCACACAACAGTGTCAGCAATCCCTAGCATGGGTGCTAAGAGTGGCATGTGAGCCAATTTTCATCAGCACACGAGGTGGAGGCTCAGCCCTGCCCTTCTTCCCTCATGCAGCTGGGAGCTTACTTAAAGACTATGGATTAACAAAAGACTAGATACTGCTACCAACCACCACCTGAACAGTAAAGCTCTGCCTCTTAATTTATTTACTAATGAAGCTGTTGTAAGTAGGACTATTAGTGACTTTAAAAAGTATCACCAGCGCTTGGACTGTAACATAGAGGTCAAAAGGTCAAAGTTTGGCCCTCCACCTTGGAAAGGTTGTTGACCCCTGGTCTAGAGTTTAATACTGTGCAATAACACTAAAGCACATCTTTAACAGAAAAAAGTAATTGTCAGTTGAGAATCACTGAGTGGGGGTTTCACAGGGGTTGGGACAATGCCCACTGCAAACTTTAATCAATTATATGGAAAGCATAAAATCACTGCTAATAGTTGGCTGTGCAATGGGCTGCTTAGACAGCTAAATCCCACTGTTCCCTGAAGCAAAACTGAGAGACTTCTTGGTTGGGGGAATTGTCTGGGTCTGTCAACAGGGCACTGAAAAGCTTAACTGCAAAAGTGTGATGATGCAGTCACAAGCTTATTTCATCCATTTCTAGCCATGCACTCTGGCTTCCCAGAAGCATTAAGAATGGCTAGTTCTATCCCTAGTTATTTTTCTTGTCATCCTGTAAGATTTATTTTACAGTTGAAGTGCTTAATCTTACCCCTTTTTATTTCCCCATCTGACTTAACCCTGTTTTCCGTTCTAATGCTCATTGTTATTCCTTCAAAATAACTTGGCTCCTTTAATTGTGAGAGTTTTGCACTGAAAACTTGACTGTTTTCCACAGTTGTTCTGTTGTGGTTACTTTTAAATTCCATGGATTACATTGTTTTGACTGAGCTGTCAGATTTCAGGGCTTTTTTTAGTGACTAAAAGCATATGGAGCACAAAAGAAAAAAATAAGACCATAAGGTACACCAGAGACCTGTAATCCCCACTTCTTGCCAGTAGGTGGCAGAACAACCCCACTTGAAATTTCTGTAGCCCTGCTGCCCTGGAAGAGATTTTGGCAGAAGCAGAAGACCATTCTTTTGATGCGAGTACTATAGTCCCTTTCTGCACATGGAAATAGTCTAATTGTGAAGCCTCGAGAGACTGTCACAGTGGGACTCACTAGCGAGAGACACCCCAGGGATAATATTAACTGACACTAGCTGCATTTTTAAATGTTCCACGTTATGTTTCTCCCCCCGAGGTCTGATACTGTTTGGTGTTTCCATTTAGTTATAGTGAGTTTGAAACTCACAAGTCTCAGACGAAAGTGCCACGATGCTCTCATCATTGTTTGTGTGTCCAGGATGCACAGCACAATCAGGAAGCAGGAGTGTTAAGTTCTGGGCTCTGCTCCACTCACTCACGCCTCTGTGCCATGCTGCAGGGGAGACTTTGGCGGGGAGAATAAGAATAGCTCAGTCTTCCCGGCTGCTGATTCTTCAACTCTTGCTAAAGGTGCCAATTTGAACATATAGTCTGGACTTTGGGTCAGTCTATCATGTAAAAACAAATATATACCTAATTCAGATTAGCCAAAGCATTCCCATTAATTCCCATTAGTCAAAGCAGTTAAACTAGCAATGAAGAGAAGGCAATTCAGGTATGAACAGCTCAGCCTATGGGAGTTTGTCTTCACGGCTCTTTGGAACATGCAGGACCACACAGCCCAGCCTGGCTCAGGCCAGGTCAATACTAGACCTTAAAGTCAATTGTAGAAAAGTTGATTCCAGCTACATAATTGCCATAGCTGGAATCAACTTATCTACAATGGACTTTCTGGCTGTATTCACTGAGGGAGCTTGATGGGAGAAACTTTCTTCATGGCCTCCCTTATGCCTCACGAGACTGAAGTACAAGGGTTGACTGTTGACCCTGATAGTTCAATTTCATGCTTCTCCACTAGGCGCACAAAATCAAATCCCGGAAGATCAGCCGTGACTGGATTTCTCTTCTGGGCAGTGAAGACATACCCTTGGGGTAGTGAGGCTTTCACTAGTGCTCTGAGAAGAGCTGGGAAAGCAGACAGCACTTAAGTTTGCAGCGTGGGCTGGAGCTCAGGCACCGAAGCCTAAGGATCCTCAGCTCCACCTAAGCTGCAGCTTCATAGTGCTGCCTAGCTAGTTGGGTTTGACACCACTGTTGCAAGCTCCACTTACTGGAGCCTCTCACCTCGGGCTGCTGCTTGCTGGGTAGGGAGCCTGTGATTCAACTCAAGCTGCTAAGCTGAGATGCCATGTCCCAATTCATTGGTATTGTAATTTGAATTAAAACCTCACCTTTTTTGCAAGGTTGACAGGAGAAACGCTCTGAGAGGATGGCCAGGTAAGTCGATTGTAAATAAGTTGATCCTAGCTACACAATTGCCATAGCTAGAATTGCATATCTACAATTGACTTTAATGTCTAGTGTAGACCTGGCCTGAGTCACCAGCTAGTAGGTAACATCTCAGGACCTGAGCCACCTCAGCCAGTCCTTTCAAGTTAAAAATCTCCCAAGTTTTCTTGAGCTGTTTCTAATGCTTTACCTGCAGGTCCTCCAAAAAGATTTATTTTATTGAACAACTCTCACCCTTGAAGCAAAGGCAGATGCTTGGGCCAAAGAGACATACAACCCTCCCATTACTGGAAGAATGTATCTGCTCTCCTCTTTTATTTTACCACAGCACTTGCCACATGCGGGTTTGACATCCACTTTGAAAAAGAAAAACAAGCCCCCAATGCAGTCCATTTTATATTGGAGAATTTTACATAATTTGCCCTGAGATTCTGTTGTAATAAAACGTAGAATCCAGGAATTCAGTCCCTTGGCAGTAAGCACCAGAGGTAAACCCTGACTCTCTAGGGAGAAAAAAAGCCTGTTAGCGGCCCATTTCAACAGAGCATAGTGCCACCAGAGACATTGAACAACCTCTCCCTCTTAGCTGAAGTTCGCAGGGCTCCTGTGGCTGAAAAGGCAGATTCTGGTTTTCCTCTTTGCAAAAAAGACAAGGGACATCTGCTTTTGTTGCCAAGACAGCCAACTTGCACTTGCCAGGAGGTACCTTTAGGGAGTCCCGAGACACAAAGCAGGCAGGCACAAGGCCAAGAGACCAACAAAATACAAGCTAAAATAAGCTAACAGAGCCAGACACATGAAAATGCAATAAGCCAAAGTGGAGAGGGATCTTTGAATTGTGGTAGACCTTCAGAGTCGCACTTAAGGACCAGAGAGCCCCATTGTGCCACATGCTTTACAGATACAGAACAAAGACACAGCGCTGAAACACTTAACGCTTAGACCAGCCTAGTTACATCACTCCAGTCTGTGAAAAATGCTGTGCCTGTGAGACTCAGGCATGTTGATCTAACTTCCCCTGGAGACACAGCAGGGTTGGTAGATGGATTCTTCCATCCATCTAGCTACCAACTAACAGAGAGGTAGGTTGACTACATGGATGGAAAATTCCCTTCTCTCAATGTAGTAAGCATCTAAACCATCTTGGGGAGAGGGGCCCAGAGGGGGTCCCTTAGCCAGGACCCTGATCCCCCCATCTCACTCTCCAGCCAGACCGGACTGCTCCACTCTCCACTGCCCAGTTCAAATTCAGACCAATCAGGCACCAGCTCCTGCTTTTACACCCAGTGTAAAAATACTCTGTTCCTTCCCTGATGAGAAGCATAAAGTAAGAGATTAAGCCACTTTCCAACATTCTGGCAAACTACAGTATTTGATCTATAAATGATGTTTAAATAATAGAGATGTTGAAGGTACCACCCTTCCAAAACAGAGAAACCAATGATCTGCCCACTGGTCAGCTGTCAACCCAAATAACTACACTAACTGCGCACGGACCATTTTTTCTTATGTACAAACAGCTCGTTTCAGAATCTAAAACCTTTTGGCTTCTTGTAAGTACAATACAGTCCTTTCTGTGTGGATCCTGATGGTGCCTTACCAAGTCTGCCAGGAGAATGTGCCCTCGTAGCAGGACACCAGGAAGACTGCATCTGGATCACTGCATTTAGTCTGGAGACCTCACATCCAGAGAGATGTCAACATAAGGAAGTGAATTCTGCAAAGATCAACAAAACTGGGAGGAAGTGCTCTCATCAAATATGGGCAGTTTGGGTACACCGTGACAAAGACAAGCAATGGATGCCAAAGAAAGCTCAGGTCATTTTCAGACATCTTTTTATGCAGGTCTGGCCCCATCTTTGTGCACTGTGATAGCTTCTGGGAACCCAAATTTGAGATGCCCTCATGTGACATATTCCACAACACTGTGAAAATTAAGTGAAAAAAACATTAATTCTTAATTACTTAGGGCTCTTCCATGGTCTCCTCTCAGGGCTACTTGAGGCTGAACCCTGGACAAACTTTATTCTGGCTCCCTCTGTGCAGAGAGCCATTGCTTGTCTTTCCCATTTACTGGAAGGCCCCCTCTGCAAACTGCTAGTCTTGGGTGACTCAGCCTTTTATCCTGCTTCTCACTTCCCAGCAAGCCCTGATCCTGGCCTGCAGTCTTGTGACCCCTCTAGAGACCTCAGTTCCCTGAATGCTGACCCTTAAAGAGTCAAAACTTGTACCATCAAGGGGGACAGTATACTCTGTGATACTTGACTGGCTTGCCTATAAGGTGACAGGAACCAAATATGCATAATTTGACACCTTTGGCTAGTGAAGTGCAAGTCTATGCATGGACACGTATTTCACTATGAGTGTCCCTATGTGCTTTCACTCACTGAGGAAGCATCCCATCTTCTGAGCACAACATTGCAGACATCTTCATTTATACCATCTCCTCACAATGCCCATCTTTGGTCTAATGACAACCTCTCTCTGTCACCTCTTCTGCAGCCCAGTACTCCAGCTGGACTGCATCCCAGGACAGTTCCCTTCCAAACCACCATTCAACCAGAAGATCCTTTGCCCCTCTCAGGCTGCGTTTCCTGCCCTTCACTCTGGGGACTGCAGATTTCCTTCTTTTATCCTGTGACTGACACTGCCACCCAGGGCTTTTTTTTCCTGGAGGCCCCCTTCCTAGTTCCCATTGCTTCCCACACTTCAGGGCTCTGGAAACTTCTCATGGAGTTCTCTCTGGGCCTCCCACAGGAGCCTAACCCTCTCTCTATAGTAGTCTCCAGCCTGACTTCACCAGGAGCTTCCCAGAGAGGGAATTCCTCCTTTTCCTTCTATAGTTTCCCTCTGTAATTTCCCTCTGGAGTCCCCCCAGCCTCCCAGTGTTTTCACAACTGAGATGGTGAATTTTAACTAAGCCACCAGATCAGGATCTGCTGGAGGTTAACTGCTACATCATAGGAAAGGCTAAGCCTGACTCCCCTCAAAGGGCGAGTTTGCCTGTGGCAATTCCCTACTTTGATAAGTCAATTCCTTGCTAGCTTCATTAAATTGATGTTTACATGCACAGAGTGCATGAAGGCTGCCCACATACAGAGTAACACCAAAATTGCCAAGAGTGGAAAATACATCTGTCACCCAGTGTGCTAGTTGTATCACTGAGTCTGGCTGCCTGCCCTCTGGGATGTCCCACCACCCTCTCCTGCTGGGCCAGAAGCTCTGGTCTCGGTCTCCTCCAGCCAAGGCACAGAGTTGGAGTAATAGTTCCCCCCAGCACAGCAACACAGGTGAACCAAGAGCACTCAGCTAGAAAGCCGCTGACAGCCCCAAGGAACATAGCCCCAAAGGAGGACCAAAACCCCAAACAAATCCATCTTACTTTGTGTAAAAGTGGTTGCTCCTCCACAGGTAACAATTACATTGGGTTTGATTATAAACAAAAAAGTTTTTATTAAATATAAAAAGTAGGATTTAAGTGATTGCGAGTGAAAACAGACAGATCAAAGTAAATTGCTAAGCCAAAATAAACAAAAGAAGCCTAATACACCAAGAGAAATTGTTTCGAAGTATATTCCTTTCCCTTTCTTCCTGTTCCAGGTAAAATACTTCAAGGCAGAGTTGATATTTCTCTGACGTGCACATGCAGTTCTGTCTTTAAAGTTCTTTAGTTTGGGGTTTCTTCATATGTGTCCTCTTATGGCAGGGAGGCAATTTCAAAAGCCAAAAGAACAGAAAAGCCCGATTGCTTTTCATTCCTTAAATAGACTTTTCTCCACAGCAGGAACCCTTTGGTTAAGCTCCCAATCTCCATGGAAAAATACCAAATTCAAGATGGATTCCAGTATCAGGTGGCATGTTCACATGTGTTTCTAGGACCAACCACAGTTTAGGCATACAGGAAAAAACAAAACCATGTACAGATCACTACCTCAAGCCTCTGGCTATAAAGTTTTCAGACTATCACTAATGGCCCTCATTAGCACATTTAGGATTATAAATAGGTCCACAGTTCATATTTCTAACTTCACATATAGGAAATATACATGCACAAATAGAATATGAACATTCATAAATTGTAACTTTAAAAATGTTACATGAAGCTGAAAGCATCTTTGAGTTATCCATATTCATATGGCAATTTTCATAAAGCATGGGAGACCCTGGACACCAACAGTTATATTTACTCCATTCACCATGAAGACAAGCTCTTAAAGAATCAGGGCACAAATCTGAAATTTCCCCCAGACATAAGCATTACTAAACCAAGAACTGCCCTCATCTACTTCTCAATGGGATTTTTTAAAAACCAATCAGTTCTAGAGAGAAAGCTCTGAAATGCCCTCATCCTAAGATCTCCTTACATAACATTGGAAGTTTCCTCCCACCCTTGGTATAGTTCAGTCTCTGTTCCTGATTTAATCACTTTCTTTCCAAAACCATCAGTCACAATGTCCAGATAAAGGTGATACACAGGACCCGGCGGCCATGTCTACACTAGCCCCAAACTTCAAAATGGCCACGCAAATGGCCATTTCGAAGTTTACTAATGAAGCACTGAAATGCATATTCAGTGCTTCATTAGCATGCGGGCGGCTGCAGCGCTTCAAAATTGACACGGCTTGCCACCGCGCGTCTCGTCCTGATGGGGCTCCTTTTCGAAAGGACCCCGCCTACTTCGAAGTCCCCTTATTCCTAGGAGCAGATGGGAATAAGGGGACTTCGAAGTAGGCAGGGTCCTTTCAAAAAGAAGCCCTTCCGGGATGAGCCGCATCAATTTCAAAGCGCTGCGGCTGCCTGCATGCTAATGAAGTGCTGACTATGCATTTCAGTGCTTCATTAGTAAACTTCGAAATGGCCATTTGTGTGGCCATTTCAAAGTTTGGGGCTAGTGTAGACACAGCCAGCATGTTGTATCACAGCACAGTACACATGGGGGCTGCATCTACACTAGCAAGTTCTTTTAAAAGATTTTTCAAAAGAAGGGAGTGTCTACACACAAGAAGTGTTCTTTCTAAAGTAAATTGAATGTGGTGCTCCTTTCAAAAATCACCGTTCCTTTCCTGTTTCAGGTGATGCGCCCCCTTTCAAAAGCTTTGTTTGAAAAGAAAATGTGTGTAGGCACTCCACAGGGACCTTCTTTTGAAAGAACAGTTCATTTTTGATCCCCGGCCTATTCTTTCTAAAGAGTAGGGGCTGTGTGGATGCTCTCTGTCAAAAAAGCAGATCACTTTTGATTTGCTTTTTAGTGTGTGGATGCACTCTTTCAAAAGAAGCTCTTTTGGAAGAGATCTTCCAGAACAGCTTCTTTGGAAAGATCTCTGTAGTGTAGACAGAGTTGGGGTGAGTGGTGACGAGACTCAACTGTCTGACTCAGAGATTGATAGCTGGTAGGAGAGAGGAGAAACCCGAGGCTACCAGAGACCCACTCCCTTCCTTATAAACAGTAACTTCTCAAAATCTCACCCACCAAGCCTAGTCACTATTTCCCCTCCCCCAGAATCAGTTCTATGAATTCTCTCAAACACTCATTCCACCACACACCAAGAAAACATATGCATTTTCAGTGCAAGAGAGTGACTAATTTGGAGTCTGTTAGTCCCTTTCAGCTAACAATTTTTTTATTACAAAGATTCTTGACCAACAAGGTTTGCATTCTAGTCACACCAACACACACAGTATGTATTAGCCCCAGCCAGCTCCCAAAGCAACACTGCTCTCCTTGATTTTCCCTACTGTAGGTGGAACCCCCTCCTGAGCTCCACTCCCAAAATCAGGCAGCTGTGCCTCTTTTTGAACTGATTTGGTAATATACAAGGGCTGAGTAAAAAGAGCATTGATTGTCCCCATTCACAATAATGGAGCTATGAACATTTGGTTTTACTTTTTTTAAACAGTTGAAATACTCTCCTTGAACAGTTGGACAATCAAATATGAAAGGCATGTTCAGTATTATGCAATGGGAATAAATAGTTGCACAAGTGTAACAATAGTCCTTACTCTCTGGAGAGAAAATTTAAAAAGCTGGGGAGGGTAAAGAATCATTTTAACAGGTCTGAAAACAGTATTTATGTTTCTTTTAATATAAAATATCTTCTAACAATAAGCCAAGACAGCTTACCAATGGCAGCTACTAAGAGCTCAAGGATCATTAAATGCTAATTTCCTAATGTATCAATTACAGAAGACATAGGCTTAATATTGGGCTGAACCACTGCTAAATTTCTCATTTCATTTACGAGCTTTGGGGTGTCCCAGCAATTCTAAGTTTAGCCACAGAATACATGCAAGGAAACTAGCAGGCTTTTTAAAATGAACGTCTAAAGAATTAGATAGATTCCCTTTCACAACTAATAAGGAGCCAAACATTCCTTTTCACTAAACAAAGATAAAACTGCCTGTCTCCTACAAACGAAGGTATGACCAACTGCAAGATGTGGACAATTGCCTGGAGTTACTTCACAAAAGTGAGAAAGCTCTTGTTTTGAAGATTCTTGCAAGGGATGCCCTCTCATTCTTTGGTACCAGAGCCATTAAAGGAGACTACAATGTTGTGAGTTTTGATCATTGGAGTCACAGTGCAGCACTTGCTTGGATCTCTAGAGCTACTGAACTTCCTGAACTTTGCAACATTACAAAAAAAAAAAAAAAAATCTTAGCGATTAACACAGATGAAGAAATACAAGTTTCAGGTGTATGGTTTCATACATCTACACCAGATGACAGCTGAATGCAGTTCCAAGTCCACTTCCAAATTACCAAGTACTCCCAGCTAAATATTTAGATAGCTAAATGGCTTTGTGTTGCATATTGAGGAAATTTAGGCATTGATAAACATATTTTGGATATGCATTTTTACCCTGCCCATCAAGATTAATAGTGGATTGTAGGGGATTATTTAAATCCAACTTGTACTCCGTGCTGTATATGCACAGGACAGACTCTCCCAGATCTTAGAATTTAAAACAGATGTGTATGTGTGTTTTGTATTTTTGTGCTGGGTAATCTAAAGAAGAGCATAACTGAAGGGTTCAGGTCTTATGACCTCTGTGAAATAAGGTGCAATACATCATGTCTCATTCTGTAAAACAAGTTGTTCATATAGGCCCTCTAGTTCTGGAATTATACATGTACAATACTGAAGCTGTGAGCACACAAAAGCACTCCATCAGATGAATAACATTCAGCCTACTGTCCAGGGCCTGGATCCTGAGGTGATGGGCACCTAAAATTTCCATTATGTGCTTCAAATTGTTATTTTCAAATGTCAATTCCAAATTTTAATACAGTGGAGGAATTTCATTTCTGCCATTGACCAGAGAAACTAAAGGGTGGTCCATCTTCAGCTTTTCCATAGTACAGTATTAATATTTGTAGCATGAACACGCTTTAACAAAACTGTATGCTATAAATGCCACAGCAGTTAGATCTAAGTTTTAATAGCATTACATAATATTCAGACATTCTAATTAAAAAAGGTTCTTTAATTAGCAATGTAGCTTTCAGAGTGGTGTGTCATGATATGCACCTTTTTTTTTTTTTTTTTTTTTTTTTTTTATGAACGTTGCCTCTGTGGCTTTAGTATGAGAGACTAACACTCATTCAAAAACTAGTACTCCTAGAATACTGGCTACTCCTTGTAAGTGAGGGTAGACCATAAGATTGATTTTTTTTTTTTAAAAAGAGATGGCACATGCAGCTACATGCTTAATTCATACATGTAAATACTAAAAGTGTACAAAATATATGCAGTTATGTTTTGTAGGTATTCATCTCTTCTAAAAATCAAGCTTTAAGTGAGAGTACACATAAT
The DNA here is from genome assembly GCF_033958435.1 of Carettochelys insculpta. Classification (NCBI taxonomy): domain Eukaryota; kingdom Metazoa; phylum Chordata; order Testudines; family Carettochelyidae; genus Carettochelys; species Carettochelys insculpta. The sequence goes on from NC_134147.1 coordinate 39,056,676, forward strand.
TACATGCATTTTTAATGGTAGGAAACAGACTATCTATCCAATCATACACAGATCAGACTATGCCTCTGCTTTGGAACCACTGAATACCAATTGCTAGCATGTACAGAACCTAAGCAACATTGCACTTACCTGTGCTATTTCGTAATTAATGGTTTAAATGCAGAAATATTTAAAAGCAATCAACACCTACTGTGTGAAGTTTATTCAAACTTGAGTTTAGTCTTTCATGGTAAAAAAAGCAAATTTGCTGATTTACAAGGGGGAATTCAGGTCTCAAAGTTATTGAAGCAAGTTTTTTAATAGTTCTGCAACATTAGGTGTTGCTAAAATAAACATATCAAAAGGTCACAGGTGCTTAAAGAATAGATTTATTGACAATATTTTCACAAATACACATACTAAAGAAAAATTCAAAAATCTCTAATTTTTAAAAAAATGAAGTTTTGTTCTCATTGGCGAAATTTCAAAAAGAAAATCAAAAAAAAAAGTTAGGTGCCCTCATGTTATGTCACTTTTGAAATATTTTACTAATCCAACATTTTGGTTTAGACTTTTCATTTTTATAATGCATATCCAACCCGTTTAGTACAAAAAGAAAGAAAAACTGTTTGATTTCCATTCTGTCTAGTGAATACTAATCAACAGGCATTTTGTCTGTTTTTAAACAAGCCTTTCCCCTGAATACATTGTCTGCTTTGACCCTGATGGCCAAGAAAGTCAGTAAGTAGTACATTACCTTACAAATATACCAACTGAGCCAAATTACTCTAGTATTATTCAAAAAGCTGTGATTCCCCAACCATACATATATAAAGTATGCCACATTGTGCAAGAAACTGTTAGCATGCATTTTTGGAGGTCGTTTTTGAACTTCAGGAATCTGAACTTCAACTAAAAATGGAATCCTTATAGTGTGATAAAAATGTACTCAAAAGTTTTATAACATTAATATTTATTGCTTTATATGAATACTGTATTGAAAGCCCAAGCATTCAGTTTACACACAGAAATTATACAATTATATACCATTCCACAATGGCAGTGAACACTCATTACAATCTACAAAAACCTACTTTACAGAAATTTAAAAACTCTACATATCAAAAAGGTACAGTTGAAGAAACAGGTATAAATTTGGCAGCCAGTAATTGTGACCAGGAGGTTGCAGACTGCATGTCTTTAAATATGGGATATGAAAATATTGTGAGTTTAAAGCAGTAGTTGTGCTTTGAGCTGGTTTTAAAGAAAACAAAAAACTGACTGTCAAAGTAGCATGTTCAAAAATATTTAGTTCACTTCCAAAATGTTATACAAATTATGGTGATTTCTATGCATCCCTAAAACATTTAGTCATTTAGCTCAGGTACATAACTAAGGTAATATATTAATTCTTCCGTTACAGGTGTATCATAGCAATGTTATTTGCATACATTTGAATAATTTCAAAAAACTCCTTGGGAATATTCACAATGCTCAAGAAGCTCTCAAAAGCAAGTAGGTGTCCAATTTTTCTGAAATATTCTGTTATCACGTGTGCCGATGTTCCATTTACAACAGCTTAAGATCAAGTTTGATTACTTTGTTCTCAACAGAAAGCACATTATTTCATAAATAAATGAAATCCTTTTACTCAGGCACCTCAGAAGTGTTGTAGTCTGAACAGTTTTCTTGGAATGTGTTTAACCTGGTGTTTCCAACAATGCTAGGATTTCCAGTGTTCCATAGGGGCCAGATTTTATTTGGTTTATTAAGAGGCAAAAAACTGCCTTGAGAGGTGAACCCAGTCTTTTCCAATAGAAAAAAGCGTACACTGTATTCATCTTTTTAGAAACAGAAAAATATAACATTTCCCGTTAGAATAGAGAGAGGTGTGTAAAGTAACATTTTAAACACAATTTAAGATTCCATAGTATGTAGTCAAATAAAAGTCTGGAAACCAGCATGAAGCCCTATAATTCACATGTTAATGTTGACACTGTAACCAAAATATGAAATAACTGCTATAGCTGTCAGAGAAAGACAAGACAGTAAGCTTTCTTGCATACATAACTAAATGTCGTAATCTCCAAAAAAGTTGTCAAAATTATAATTACCTTCCAGTTTAAAAACTTTTATTCTAAATAAAAAAACTATACACAAACCACTGAGTTGACCAAACCGAAAAGTCAGCGGTAAGCAGGACCTGAAGGAGTATTCACAGTTCTTAACATGTATGACTCTTTCAGGGTTCAATCCATGGAGAAGTTTATTTTACAACCTGCTTCTCTTGTAAAACTAAAGGTCCACTTTATTACATAAAATTATTTTTACAGTGTAAAACCAGAGCCTTATGGAAAATACTGCATCTAAGTGTATTTAAATTATTAGTCTTGCTCCATTGGTTCTTCTGCAGCTTCTGTGGCTTCATCACCGTTTTCCATAGGGGTCTCTGAGGAAGTTTCAGCAGTTTCATTGGCATATGATCCTAATTCTTCAGTTTCATTGCAGCCAGATCCTCTAATGACAGATCCACTATTTTCACTGTCTTCAGAATGTAAAACCTTCTTTACTTGCGACTGGTCAGATTCCTCCATTTGATTATTCTCCTCAGAGATCTCTTCATTCACAGTTAAGGATTCAATGTCTTTTTCTTTATCTTCTCTTTCGGGAGCAACATCTCTTGGGGACATGAAGGACTCTGAAAGTATATGCATTATTTAGATTAACAGTGCATTCTTTTTAAACAAGTCAACAATAGTACTAAGTGTTTGAATCCCCAAATAATAGGAAACAGATTTACAGTAAGGTCTCAGAGTACGCGAGAGTTCCGTTCCACGCACACTCACGTATACCCAGATTTTGGGTAAGTGGGTGCCCAGCTTTTTCCTGGGCAGAACACATGTTCTGAAGCCAAAAAGCAGCAGACAGGTAAGTCCTGGACTGGGGGTGGCAGCTGGGGAGAGTTAAGCCTGGGGTGGGTTAGGGGTGGAGTCGAGCGTGGGTGGTGAGCTGGGCTGCAGGGGGGTGTGGAGTTGAGCTGGAACCAGAGCCATGCGTGGGTGGTGAGCTGGCTGTGGGGGTTGCACAGGAGCTGTGTGGGGCGGGGGTGGCTGGCTTGCTGGGTGGGCGGCTTGTGAGCCAGGGGGGTTTGCAGCAGAGCGGGGGGGGGCGGGGAGAGGGGACATGAGCAAGTAGCTTGTGAGCTGGGGGGGTTGCACCGGTGCCCCAGTGGAAGGGAGGCAGGCAGGTGGCTTGTGAGCCAGCAAGGGGGTTGTACCGGAGGCCAAGTGGGCAGGGGGATGAGCAGGCAGCTTGTGAGCCAAGGGGGTTGCACTGGAGCCACGGGGGGAGGGAGGTGGGCAGCTTGTGAGCCGGCAGGGGGGTTGCAATGGAGCCACGTGGGGTGGCTTGAATCAGAGCCACTTGTGGGCAGTTTAAACTGGGCCAGTGGCTGTGGGGTGAGCTGGAGCCACGCGAGAGTGGTGGTAAGCCAGACCCAGGCATGGGCACGCGGGGTGAGCCAGAGCTGCGTGGGGGTGGTAAGTGGAGCTGTGGGGGAGCTGCTCTGGGGCCATGCAGAGCTGAGGGAGGTTGAGCCAGGCCAGGGGGAGCGACAAGTGGAACTGGAAATCACGGTACATGGTTTACAATAGGAATTGGGGTCGGTGTAAGAGCGGGGTCACATCCTCTGAGTTCGTGTACTCTGAGACCTTACTGTATTATATTAAAATACAGTACTCTGTTTTTTCCTCTGTAGAAAAGTGAGTCGATGTAAATTTTAAACTCTGGAGCACCTTAACTATACTTAAAGTTACCAGCTTCCACACCACAGTCTATACAGTATTTCAGTTAGAAACGAATGCAGTGTGACACCATTGAACCATGTGACTTTATATAGGGAAGTTCTTCAATGATGAATGTGCTTTGCTTACTTCCCCACATTCCCATTGTGTTCTAAGGGTAGCCAATCTTTTTCATATTAGTTTGGGGCTGGCCAACCAGTTAGGGACTAAGAGCCATGGACAGAGTGCAAAGAGCCACATACTTATTTATACTCATCTACCGACCAACCAACAAAAATATATATTATGTGGCTCAATGCCCTCCCCATATCCCCCAGAGCCAGCCCCCTCAAGGCCCTACAACTAAATGCCCGCCCCCTCCCCAAGAGCAAGGCACCCCCAGCCCTCCCCTCTCTAACTCAGTCCTCTCCCTGCCCTGGCTCTAAGCTGTTGCCAGCAACTCACTGGAGCCACCACTGCCACACATTTCCCCACCAAGTGCTGGGGCATGGGTGCAGAGTAGCGTATGGCACTCCCAGCACACGGCTCTGAGGAGCCACATTTAATGGCTCAAAGAGCCACATGTGAGCCATGGGCTAGGCACCCCTGTATTAGTTGGGCATAAGACTGAAAAAAGTGTGCAGCAAAAATTACATCTAGCAGGACATTTTGCCAACTAAGCTGTTACTCTTGAATGTAGGAAATCAGAACAGAAGAATATCTGCAGTAAACCATGATATATATTACTGCCTAGAAGACACTGGCATGAATTTCCATTTCTTTACTCTGGACTAGTGCCAACTTCGTAGCCCTTTGGGTAGAACTCAGCTTTACAACAACTCACATGGTTGTGCTTTTTGTTCCTCAATTACCACAAACTGGACTTAAGAGGATTCTTTTTCTTGAGGCTGAGCATCACTCAGCAATTTATACCTCTCTCAAACAGCGGCTGGTAGCAAGTCCACAGCCTAACTCTTAAGAATAGTCCCACTGGAGCCAGACCTTCTAAAGAGAAGGAAGGTCCCAGAACAGAACTGGATACAACCTAGAGGATTTCCCTGTCCCTAGAAAATTGTTACATATATATGGGTAAATCTGAAATACCTTCTTCCTCTTCCTCTGTACAGTGCTGTCTGGCACAGCTAGTATTTTTTTCTTTATCCTGAGATGTAGAAGAAGATGTTTCAGTCTCTTCTGCCATGACTGAAGAGACTTCACTGGAGGCAGTTTGGTTAGCTGTCTCTCTTGCTTCCCCTTCTTTTTCAAATTTAAGTCTTTTTATCTCATGTCCCTCTGCTTCCACAGGATCGTCTTCAGGGTGCTTATTTTTTACAGGGCTGCCTTGAGTACCTTCTGATTCAGATGCTGGTGATTCACTGTAAGACCCAAAGAAGTCATGCCTCAGTATCAAAATACATTCCATGTCTTGCCTCATTTCTCCTCCTTCCTGACATCAGAGATGAATACAATGCACGTGGGAGGTGGTTACTTGCAAGGTTTTATTCTCCATGAGATGTCCTATACAGTAGAACTCAGTCTGGTCATTATTGGGCCACGTCCAGATTTACTAAGTTTTCAGGCATCAGACCACACTATCTGCCAGCAAATTGAAATGAGTTGCATAATTGGGCTAATGTATGGTGGGTCTGGATTATGGTTTATTATAATTTGAGGAAAGGCAGATCTATAAGTAACAAGCATTTATGATTTTTAAATGTACTGGTTTTCATGCACCATTCTGGCAGTAGTTAAATGTGAAAAACGTAGGATCCCCTCAATGCGACATTACTAATTTTTCAGTCACTCTTACTCGATATCTATACAATCAGAAAAGAGCTGGCCTACTATAAATGTATAAAAACTCAGCAAGTAGAACTGAGAAATATCTTCAACTAGACAGAATTCTATTACAGAGTCACAGTCCAACACAAATCTTCACTTTGGTATATTAAGTCAAACAAGAAGGAGCAAGTATATATCTAATAGGGCTGAGTATTTACCACAATCCTTTTCAAATGTTGTCTCTTACTGCACAGCTGAGCCTTACCAAAAAGATATGTTTTAAAAATATTTAAAAAACTGTAAGATATGAAAATAATGAAATATTTGATTATGTATTATTCCACACAAACCTGTGGGTTTTTTCTTCCTTTTGCTGCAAGTTTGATTCTTTATTATCTGCGCTGTCAGGCAAACCATTTGTTGTCATAGGAGTTGACAAGGAAACCTTTGGTCGATTTACTGGTCTGGGAGTTCCAGGACCATTTATATTAGATCTAAAAAATAAAATTAATTTTTAATCCTTTTAAACTAAACAATTAAAATACATTAGAGTCAGAAATCTTTGAAAAGGAACCTGTTAGTATATTTTCATTTTCAAAGCTGAATTATTTAGCTCAAAATCCAATAAATCCCATCATGCAAAATCTGTCAAATCCACCTCTATATGAACTGAATTAAAAAAATATTTTAACATGTCAGTGGCATTCTGTAATACACTACTGTAGGACAATGTCTGGGCCAGTCTGCTTCCACAGTCATAAAACATTTCCTTCATCCTATCGTATTCCCCACCCAAGTACATGTTGCCTCTTGACACTACTCAACTTACCTCTCTGAATAACCTGGTGAGTTTCCTGGAAACATAACACCGTTCATCCTGTTTAAACTATTGGAATTATTTTTCCTATGAGAAATTAAAAACACACACAAAATTTAAGGCTCCTTAGTCCACAGACGATCTTAAGAACATTTATTTGTTAAAAGTAGTTACAGACTACTAGATTTAAATTTAAAACACAGGGTAGAAGATATTAACTAAATTGACTTCAATGGCCATCAAGTAGCTAATTAAGTGGATTGTCATCTGCCTTTGCTGCTTATGCCTTGAATATCTTGACATCCTCTAATTCCTTTAGAGGATAAAATAAAAGGCATAATTTATCTTCAGTGTGACTTTACACATATTTGAAGTGAAGCATATGCATAAAGATTTGCTGGATTTGGGCTCTAGATTTTAAACTTTAGACAGAAACTGCATCTACTAGATATGTGAAATGCCAAGAGTGACTATGGGATAGATACAATAAATAAAACCACCACAACCACGAGCCTTCAGTTCCCCCTTAGACTTCCTTTGGAGGACAAAACTCTCCCTCACAGAACAAGTGCTCATACAGCAAGAATAACTTCAGATCCCACACTAGGTGCAATATGTGCTATCATTAACTGTTACAATAGGGCAAAACACTTATTCTGATACTTAGTCTTGCCTCAAGGCAAGGGATTAGAATACATGATCTCTCAAGGTACTTGCCAGGCCCACATTCTTAAGATTCGACAACTTATTTTAAAGTAATCAGATTTGAAGAACTTGTTTCTGTGCTTTACCTACTTTCTTCAAATTAGCACAGTGCTGGGGGGCTCTTTTGGTCCAGTTGAGAATGAAGCTTTTGTAGATCTAAGGAGACAGACTAAGGCTGAAGATAATTTGGGCATTCCTCTTCTAGATAACTCAACTGGCTCTACAAGCCACTAGGCACTTTAGGAACACTAAAACCACCTACTGTAGGGCAATCCTGAAAGTAGTGACAATCCTCTCTTGAAATGAGATTTGAAAGGCAGGAATCTATATTCTGTTGCATTCAGTTCAAATAAGTGTTAATCTCTGAACCTCTCACTTTTGCTTCAATGTTAGTTTTTAAAAAGACTCAGCCTCTACTTTTGTGCCCTCACTAGGCACCACTTTGTGTGCCAAGTTGCTCTTCAGAGCAGATTTTCGTAGCAAGAATTAGTTATTGAAGAGAAAAAGTTTATTACTATAAGAGCAGGGATGATGCTATTCTAGTAGTCACTGTTTTATGCACTTGTGTATTGCTTGGTATTAAACTGTGTCTAGTTTTTTCTCAGAAGCTTGTTTTCCATCCCAAATTTACTATAGAGGCAGAACAGTGAGCAATACATGCCTGCAGTATACCTTTACTTTTTTTGTAATGCAAAGTCTAGGAGATTTTGAAGGGCATTTGTTTAACCCATTGACATGGTAGCTGAACTTTTGTAGTACATCTTTTTCCTTCTCAAAGGGATACACCATTTCTTCCCGCAATATGGAGAACAAAAAAAATCTAATATAATCCTAATCTTTAAATAGTTGAAATTAAGTTTATGCTTACTCTGAAGATGGGTATACACAGCTGACAACCATTACATTCTGCAATACAAAAAAAAGTATTTAGATGCAAAAAAAAAGTTTCTGATCCTTAAAGAACATGTGAACTTGAAGATTTACACATAACAGTTGGATTTTATTTACAAAATCTAGCTGATACAATTAACATTCTCTGCAGAATGTTATTTTGACTTCAGAATAATCTAACACCACCTTCAAAGTAATTTTTACATCAAACAATGTTAAAGGTGCTTTGTTATTGTGAAGAATACAAACCAAACAAGATTTCCAACATACTGCAATTACCAATATGCTACAGTAGAGGTCAAAGCAACTGAAACTATATTTTGATGAGGTTTGTCACTTTGATGGTTCTAATTACATTAAACCAATACTCCACATGGAACTGTGAAAATCTCAAGATGCTGCCAGTCAGTGGTAGGTACTAGCCCCAGCAGAGCTTCAGTAGTGCTACAGCAACCCTCAGAATTTCAAAGAAAAAGAACACCAAAGAAACCTCAGTGTGCAAAAAGCCCAAGAGAGCATTTTCTGATTTCAGAAAAAAAGGGTTGATCATTATTTGAAAAATAGTTTGTGCATATTCAAGTATTATTCCAATACTGGTTTTAATATGCATTTTAAGAACCACACTACATGGATTTCTGAATTAGCCTATTAAGATAACATGAAGTGCTAAATATTACAGTATGTGTGTTGGCTGCTACTAATTACAGCACAAGACAGGGTCCAACAACATGAAAATCTTTCAATGGAATATCAACACAGACAGTTAGGTACTGATCACTTTTCTAATAAAGGTATCTAAATGCAGTGGATTCAAGGTAAGTGTCTGACTGCTCCTGCTCCCCCATCATGAAGTCAGACTGCAAAATACACACAAAGCAAGGCCAAGATTTTAAACTTGAATGCCTAAATCTGTAACTTACAATTTCAAATATCCTCTGAATGTGAATAAATGTACCAATGTCTTAGTCTGGACCTTACATAACGCTCTATTCATTTCAGTCAGGTTTTGATCACAAGCCACATGTTTAATAAATTAAACACAAGTGTACACACAATGGGGATAAACAGTACTACAACTAAAAAAATGGACTGAGTACAGGTTGAACCTCTCTGGTCTGGCAGGACCACAGATGTTGCCAAACCAGAGAGTCCCAGCCACAGGGACAATAAGTGACAAGGAGTGCTGCCAGCTGAAGCAGGGCCTTCTGGAGTGGCCTGACCTCCCTGGTCCAGCAAACTCACTCCTTCAGGACAGCTCAGGCCCTAAAGGTGCCAGGCCAGGGAGGTCCAAACTGTACATAATTTTTCTCCCACTGCTGAACACTACATCTGCTTTACTAGATTAAAAACTTAATAGATGAGGGCTATAAATCTACCATGAAACCAGTCACGTGTACCACTGGCAGAACCGTTACAGGTCAGCAGCAGTATAAGGCCCTAATCCATGCTGACTTACACATGCCCTAATAATAACTGGGCCCTCCCCAAGGAAACAATTTTGACATAAATTCTGCAACTATTTCTTCATACTTTTGGAAAACATTCTATATAACACTGTAACACAAGTTCAGTAGTCACGTAATAAAGGTGCTAAAAATGTGCTAAAATATTGAAGAGAGCTGAAAACAGAAATCTCTCCTTCAGTTTTTGAGTCTGATTCAAACCCAAAAGAAAGGAAAAAACTGCCCAGATCTTATAACTTGTGTGGTTGTACCCAATCATATCATATCCCTCAGTCATTTGGTGGTGACAGCTCAGAAGAGCAAGCAATATTATACCCTATATAAATTGCAATACTGGAGCACTACGAACTGATTAACAGACAGCTTTAATCCTGAAATTTATTTGCTTTTGGGTCAAAAATATTTTAGAATAGCTTTTTGCAGATTTTCTTAAAAAAAATTAACCAAATGGGGAGTTGCAATTACAATGAAACCAATGAAAATTTGGGAGATATTTAAATATTACATAGTTATAGTTACAATTTAGCTCCAATGCCCCTGAAAGAGGAACATACCTTTTCCACTCCTCTAAGAAACTTGTCTGTTCCTGTGTAATTCCTCCTAGGATCTGTCAGCAACTCACAAAGTCGCTGAATAGTAAAGGGGATACTGCAATGAAATACAAATAGAACAATGTAAAATGGAACTTGTAACAATGTAAAATGTGTAAAAGGCTGCTAAGAAGCATCAGCAGGCCGAACAGGTTCAGAGCTAATGAAATTTTACTGGAAGCTTGGTGTAAAAGGGTAGTTGCCATCCTCTGCACTTAGAGGGGTTAACTCCCAGATCACGTAAACAATCTCACTAGGTCTAATTGAGCTAGCCTGCTAAAATGGTAGAGCAGCCATAGGAGCTCAGCTAGATGCCCTAACTACATGGACATGTACCTTGATGTAGCTAGTCCATGCCACCACTTGTTGAGTCCCAGAATATTGAATCTACGCTAACATTTTTAGCAAGTAGGTCAGTTAGGCCAGATCTATACTAAAGGGCAAGGCTGAATTAAGATAAGCAACTCCAGCTGCCTTAGTTATATTGCTGGAATCGACATACCTTAATTCGATCTTCTCCACAGTGAAGACATTCCTCCAGAGATAGTGCCATTATGTCTACGAAAGCTGACAATCACACCTTTAGCTCACCGTGTGTAGACACAGATTTAATCTCTAGTTTACATTTGTCATTTTGCATGAATGCTTAGAAAAAACACAGCACAACCTTTTGGGGAATAGATCCTTTGCCATACTTTGAACTAAAATGCAAAAGACACCATTCCAAAAATCTCAATTCAGTAAGCACACAGTATTCAATAAGTTACATGTAGATTTCAATTCAGGAAATAAAAAAAAAAAAAAAAAAAAAATCAAATCACAGTTTAAGATTACATTTATGGGTAAATTATGGGGGTAATATGTGAAACAGCACCAGTAAAAATGTTTCAAAACAAATAATGATTCACACTCCTAGATCTGGCAAAAATAAAGTGATTCTTAAGACTTTCTTTACAGTTCATAAAAATACAGCTAGTTATAATTCAGAAAAATACAGTATCTACCCAGTCAGCTCTGCTGATATATCCACATCTACATAAAAATTTAGTTTTCCTGTTGTATCAAATTATGACAGGGCTAGATACTCAAGTATTTCGTTCATACAGCTGTGTCCTCTATATAGCAATTCCATAATTGATTTCACACAAACACTGGTAAGAGTAACTGAAATTTCATTTTAGCAATCAATAAAAGATGAAACACTTAAGGTTAGCCTATCCTACATGCATGTCCCATAATAATATTTATATATTTACAGTATAGCTATTTACACATTTATCAGCATCTAACAAAATATTTTGACTTACAGTACAGGAATACAGTACTGCTTTATAAGCATTATACTAACTGATGTTGAAATCATTACACCTGAAACACAAGGTGCTTACTACAATGTGAATAAGAATTACATTTTAATACATTTAGGAAATTGTAAAAATTACACCACAACAGTTTGCACACACAACATGATTTCATACCTATTACAGAATGGTTACAACTCTTACTCACAATTAGAGTGCTAACAGTTATAAGAAAAAAAACTCAAGTTTGCAATGGGTAAGTTACACAAGCTAGAAGAGCCTGTGTTATGCCTATTTCATCAAATAAAAATGGGTCTCTCAAACGCACAGGGCTGATTTTTCACTAATATTCCTGTTTAGTCAGGAGGGACCATTTTCAACCCAGGAGATTGGTTACTAGCATTATTTCTATTGGAAAGTCCTCAAAGACCCATGCTTTTCCTATAAATATCCAGACTAAATATCAGAGGGGTACCCGAGTTAGTCTGTATCTTCCCGATCAACAAGAAGTCCTGTGGCACCTTATAAACTAAGATATTTTGGAGCATAAGCTTTCATGGGCAAAGACCAGCTTCGTCAGATGACTAAATATCACCGAGTTACCGTGTTTTGCAGATTCTACTGTGGATTAGGATACAGTATATAAACCATAACCTGAAACAACTAAGACCGTGGTGTCCAATATGCTTCCCATTCGCCACATGCGTCAAATAGGGCCCCTGTATGCGGTGAAATGAGGCTCAGTAAAGTCACACGTATGAAGTGCCCTTCTGGCTGCTCTGTGCACACGATGACACCCACCCCCCCACGGCCCCATGGTGGGACACGTGCCTGGCAGCAACAGTACAATCTCTGCATGTTTCCCTAGCACAGTTCCTTCTGCCCTGGTGCAGCCCTGCTCAGAGCTGCTCACCTCCTTTGTCCTTGGTGCAGCTCCAGGGCCTTCAGCTGGGAGCTGCATGGCTTCTGCTGCCCTGGTGCATCCGTGGCCCAGCACAGCATGTCTCCTACAACCCCATTGGCCCTGGCTCCAGTGAATTGCCGGAATATACAGCGAGAGGTGGGGAGGCAGCAAATATGCAGGCATCATAACCACAAGTGTGGCAATCCTTGCATTATTGTTGGACTCCACTGAACTAAGAGGTATGCTTTAAGACAGGACCTAGCAGAAATCCTTACCACCAACATATCTACCTCCAAAACACATCAACTGTAGTGTGGATTAATCAATATTCATCATTATCACACGACTAAACCAAGGCAATTTCATCTTTATTTCACTCCTGAATAAAGAGTGAAACTCTTACAGGTGAATCTTTGTAGATCAGTAAATAGCTCTCTCAGGTGGTAGAGAATTAATGCATGCACGGCTTGCTACAGGATCTGACACAGCAAGAGGACCAGAATATTCCCAAAACAGACCTTTACTGCACATTTCTTTTGTGCCATAAAAGAAATTCACTTGAAAGTGGGAATTGAGTGAATTTTACCCATCTAAATTAAGTGTCTGACCTTCTCTGACTACTATGGTCCAAAATGATTTTTACTGTTTTCTAACTTGGTTCCCTATACAGTTTGGCAAAAATGAGCTTAGGTAATCCTTTCAGTTCAATGTACTCAATGACAATGTCCTTCAGCCTGCGAGGGTTCCCTTCCTGTTAATATCACTCTAAACATATTTGCTATGGATTAAAGTCATACCTGGTCTTTCATCAACTTTTGGCCAAGGCGTTTATTGACTTTACTCGCAGAGATGCCAAACCAGAAAACCTCAGCCATATGCCAATTCCTCAGTTTGTCCCCTTTCTCAGTAGTCAGTCTCTCTGCCAATCTTGCTAAGTGCTCAGATGCATAAAGAGGTAATACTATTTGTTGAGCACTTTTTGGAGGTTGTGGGAAGGCAAAGAACCGCACTAGACTACCAAAGGTTTTAACAGCTGATCTTTAAACATTGTAAAACCAAATCGCCTATCTCCTTAAACATCCTTGTACACATCCATAACTTAAGTCGTGGTATATAAAAACATGAAGACAACAAGTAGAATCGTGTTAGTTTTTAATAGGAGACATTTAGGATACAATTAGAAAGACTAATATACACTAAGTTCATGAAACTCAGATTCAGCTTACTTTGGTGAGATCAAAGCCCACAAATTCTAACTTTAAGTTAATTTTAACCTATATTAATAAACTTTGTTCTGGCCCAACAGCAGCTCTGGGCCCTTTAAATCATCTATAAAATAGTGAACTTTGTTTAATGCACAGCAGTTGACACAAAATATTGTACGTAGTATGTGCTTAACAAGAAACTGACAACACTGAGTTACTGGTTTTTATTTTTATTTTTTTTAAACCAGCAGGCTTCCAGTGGCAATCCCATCTCAGCTATAGTAAACTATGAAAAAGTACATATTATAGACATTTTAAAGGTGTGGCTTTAAACTAAATTTAATTATAATCAGTGCAGCTTTGTACATGGACAGTCAAATCAATCCGAGACAGAACAGACAGAGGAAGTCGTACTTATTGTATAAAATATGTTTCTAAACTGTTAAATCCATACACAAACTGCATGACAAGGCCTGAGATTTATTCACGTGAGCAAAAAGATTAGGAATCCCATAATTAAGCAAAAATGAACAGAACTGCACTCCCCAATGATACTAGTCAGAGTGCTATAGAGAATATGCGATCATTTACAGCCATGTGAAGTGTGCTAAGCAGAAAGAGAAGAAAAGATACAGAGAAATGCCTTTAATTGGACAAATGGACCAAATAATAAAGGTTGGCAAAGGAAACATTCTATATTCAAACATGGATATTTCTCTTAGGTACCCCAACACAAAGTCTTCCTAACCCAATAACCGCGACTGAAGATCAGTAACCATCTAAAAAGTCAAAAAAGCTTACTTCTATTGTGTGTGTGTGTGTGTGTGTGTGTGTGTGTGTGTGTGTGTGTGTGTGTGTGTGTGTGTGTGTGTGTGTGTGTGTGTGTGTGTGTGTGTGTGTGTGTGTGTGTGTGTTGGAAGTGGTGCTGAAAAGCCAGAAACCCCCACTCAAAACAGTAAGTGTGCAAGGAATATACCTGAAAATTAGCCCTATTTCTGCTGCTGAAGAGTTAACTTCTTGTTGCAAAGAATTTTCCATGAACCATACTCCTCCAGTGGTTAGTTCTGGGAAGAGTCACTTTACTGGTGAAGGATAAAGGGGACATGGGAAACTTAAGAATCGCTTTGCATGTAAGATTTTTACATGTGACAGGAGACTCTGGACATGCACCATATAACGTCATGTAGGCAAACACGGATATTTTGGGTTAAACAAGTACAATTATACAAGTACTGCCATGTCACTATGCAGTCATCTGTCTATCAAAGTCATTTAATCCAAAGTCACTAACTACCAGAGAAGGCACTCATCCTCTAGTAACTACTGCTGTGTGATTCTTTCCTTTGCAGATGAAAAGGAAAGATTAATGTGCCTTTTTTCTTCCTATCTTATGCATCCTGGAAACAAGGTCAGGAAAAACCCCATATTAAGTGTCCACACTTTCTGCTGGGTTACCCTGCAGTGATCTTAAGAACATACATGAGCTAAAATGGTAAAAGGCCTGAAAATTATTGCTCTAGGGAAGATGGTGCTCTCTGGTATCAAGATGTTCAAAGGAGTTGAAACAGCAATGGTATAGATAAAATAAAGGTCCCATTATCCCAGTGAGGGAAGCGGGGGAACCCTATGTTCTTAAAAGAGAAGTGGTATAGGCAGGATAGCCTGACAGAGAGAGGCCATGTAGTGGTGATATAAAATCTTCATCTGATTGGATGCTGCTGCCTGGTTGTTGAGAGCAGAAAAAGATAGCTCAGCAAGAGAGACTGATGACCCTGACATCACAGAACTGAGTTCTATTTAAGTTCTAGTGTCTAACGTCAAACTGCAAAAACATGTGCATTTTATGCAACTCTAGTGATGAGTATTTTTACTTTGCCAGCAGAAACTTAAAGTACATTCCTAAGGTTTGTGTTGTCATGGACTTTATGAAGCAGGCTACCTAAATAACCACTTTTTAAGCCTTTGTACTATATGCATTGTTACTGAAGTACAGGCCTGAGTTCAGAACTGATCTCAAATTTGTTAAACCTCAAATTTCATTAGTTTCATTCCTGGCTCTGAAACATTTTGAATTTTAGCAATTGTTTAAAGACAATTACATGGCCTCTAGTTTTTCCAACTGGTGACAACAGCTGGTTTCCAGTTCTAAAGAACACATGAGAAAAGTGTAGAGAGTTCTTTATTGTATAACGCTAACACTTTATAACACTGCAGCAAAAAAGCAATTTTTTTTTTTTTAAATAGGCTCAGACACCCACAAGTTTGGTCAATCATACCTTGGAACTACATGATGTGGTGGTTGACTAGCTATTCATTTCCTCTGAGTGGTTTAGGAGCTTGTGTAAGGTTTGCAACTTAAGCAAAAAACAACTTTGAAATACTAGAACAAAAAGCCCAGATTTAAAAGACAGGTTTTTACTTCCTTAAAGTAGGCTATTAATACTATCCAGCAGAATGTCAAACTTCATGTTACCATTTATAAAAGTTTCTTAATAGAAATTCTTGGCATCAAATTTAAGTCAGAAATCTGAATATAGGAAAGAATCTGAAATTTTCAATGTCCAGAAGCATTTATTTCAGAGTCATTTCTGAAACACAGTACTTGTTTTATGTTTTCAATAATGTCAGTTTTAGAGAATTTTAACAAGAACCACCGATCTAACTAACTCCTGCATATGAATCTCAAGAGGGGTTATTACAATACTTTCAAGTTATCACTCTCAGAGGTAACAAGGAAGGCTCCAACAGGTCCATTTGCTGATATACTGATGTGTTATCAGATAAGCAGTTGGTGCAAAAGAACAGCATGCTGATAATAAATGCGTGACTTAGTTTAAGCACAAGGAAGTGCTATTTCTTTCTAATGTCTCTGTAGAAAGTAAGAGTCCATAAAAGAAGTGTTTTCTTTAAATAAAGCAAAAGTGAACTTCAGAAAAGTTTTTACAAAAGCAATAAGCTGCAATAAATAATGCACTTTGAAGTCTAGATAAATAAAATATACTTTTAGCATTTGAAAAGTTAACTGGTTAACACGTTGGGGGTGGGAGTTGGACCTACAAATCTGAATCTGCAGATTAACCATTCATGATAGACGCACTCTTTCTTTGTTGCACAGTCAATGAAAAGATGGTTCTTGCTGAGTTGCTGAACTGCCCCATACAAGGCAACAATATATAAAAGGTTTACAGGCCATTAAAAAAAAAAGCACTTAAAAATGGGCTAAAATAAATCTGATTTTAATACTTATTTCTTCCAACTTCTCCCTTTATGTATACTTTTCGTATTGTAAGAATAATAGAGAAGCTAATCACACAATTTAAAATAACTGAAGTCACTGATAAACGTCACAAGAAACTAGAGTAACCACTAAAAGACATTTCAGACTTTAGTTTTTAAAAGTTATCACAATAAAATATGTTTAAGTGGAAAGATATTTATTTATAGCTAAAGTTGTCTACTGCAAGTGTTGAGAACAATGAACAAAAGTCACAGTAAGACTGGAAGGGATCTTGAGAGTTCATCTGAAGGTTAAGAAACATTGCTTAGCCTTGAGATAAACTCATTTTAAAATAAATGAAATCTGATTAAAAATTACATACCCATTAAATCCAGTGACTATTTTGAGGATTCGTTCCTTCATCTCCTCAAAAGGAATATATTCCACGTTAGGATTAGGGGGGCCTCTTGGTTCAGGTGCAGAGGTTCTGAAGTCATCCATCACTTTCTCCAGTTTGAAAATAAAATAGCCTTTAAACTGAGACCACTGAATCCTAAATAAAGAGGTTAAAAAAAAAACACACACAAAAAGTGGCTTAATACACATGCAAAATACACATTGCAACTTTGTTTAGACCAAAGGAAAAAAATCTTAGAGCATGAATTTTTTACAACCAGGAAGGTCAAATATTTAATGTTTTTAAGCAACAAATAATTTACTGAAGCCAACTATATGACATTTTATAAGACTATTCCAAGAACAGTAAACAGAAAAAAATTAAACATTACATCTACACTAGGACACTACCTCGAAGTAGCCTATTTCGAAGTAAGAACATCGAAATAGGCTACTTCGACAATTATCGTCTACATGTCCTCCAGGGCTGGCGACATCGATGTTCAACGTCGAAGTAGAGCTGGGGAACATCGAAAAGAGCCGCCCCGGAAGGAAACATGGAGCGTCCACACACACAAGCCCCCTCTTTCGAAATAAGGGGCCAGGAAAGCCCACGGACCGGGTCACAGAGCACACTAGCCCTTCCGGGGCAGCTGAAAGCTGCTCCCTTAAAGGGCCCCTCCCAGACACACTCATCCTGCACCGCACGAGCAGCCCTGCGTTGGTGATACAAACCTCGCAGACCTTGAGCATGCAGACATGGACATCCAGCAGCAGCTGGAAGCACTACATAGACCAGTTGTGTCCAAAAGGAAATCCACCAATCGCCACATGCATCCCTAACCCTCCGCCCCAACATCCAGGCACCCTTCCCCCTGCCAACCCCAGTGACTCACCAAAGCTGCCCCACCAGAGCTGTGCCACTGAAGCCACCCAACCCCAAGCCCCAACAGCCATGCAGCACAGCCCGAGCCTGCTGCCACGCTGCTGTACCAGCCCCAAGCCACATTCACCACAATGTGCACAAGTGGCAAACAGGCAGCGTATTAGACACCGAGAATGCAGACAAACCAAAATACAAGAGTAATGCCAATGACCCTGGGTACTGGCACTAGGGAAAGAACCTGCAAGCATAGGGTCCAAAGTCCTGCACTCTACCATGTGAGCTAAAGGCCAGCTGGCCCTCAGCCGAGGCTGTAGAGCAGAGACTTCGCTCACCCCAGATGAGGTCTCAGTACCTCTGGGTACTACATGCTTCCCTGGGCGGAGGAAGCACATCCCGACCTTCTGACACCATCCAGATGTTCATCCCAGACGAGCCCCCAATTGTAACACCAGAAGACCCTGGTTGCTGGCGCACCAGGGATAGAACCTGCAAGCTGGCTCTCAGCTGAGGCTGTAGAGCAGAGACTTCACTAATCCCAGATGAGGTCTGAGTACCTCTGGGTACTACACAAGTAAACAAATGCATTTTTCAGCATGATAGATGGTGGCATCTACACACTAGCAGCCTAACTGTCAAGTTTTTAGGCATCACAATAAAAGAGTTCTGAGGAGGGAGTTGAAGGTGAATGATAAAATTGCTTTGCAGATGTTTACAGAAGCATCCCTGAAGAGCACTGAGCAGTATAGGAGAAAGCACGCAGAAAACCGAACAAGTCAACAGTGAGGGCTGGCATTATGGCTTGATCAGAGGGGAACATCAACAGCCAAACAGTGAAAGAGATAATTGGCAGGATGGGAGGTTCAATGCGAAGGGCCCTGAAAGTGAATACAATACAATTAGAGTTCCCTCTAATTTTTTTCCATCCATGGGTGGAATTTTGTTATGTGCGCCAAAGCCAGTGAAGATGTGTATCACTAATATAAACACATGGTGCCACCTGTGGGCTCTCTGCTAATGAGCTGGGCAGCACCTAAATCACTCCTGAGTAGCTACTCAAACACTCAGCTTACAGAGAACACCGCAACCAAACTATGTTTGATGTTAAAAAACATTGCATGCAGCCAGTAGAGGGATATACAGAGGAGGGTGATAGCATCAAAGCAGCACGCTAGAAAAATGATCTTTTCATCAGCATCATTCCGAATGGATACAAGAAGGGCAATCTTGCATTTGCCAAAATCTGAGTGAAGAATCTTGTTGCTGTAATCAAGATGTGAGATGATAGCCTAGACAAGTGTTTCAGTTGTGCAAATTGTAACAAAACCTGTATCTTACAGACGTGGTTCAGAAAGAACTGGTGAGATGTTAATTACAGTCTGGAAGTAAGGACAGGCTGAGCAGTAGTGTTGTCCATACTGATCAAAAAAATTGTGTGAGTGGGAGAGTTTCCAGTGAGTTAGGCAATTAAGGGCTTTGTTTTCTTTCAAATGTTACTTAAAATAACTTGGAATCCAATACTGATCATATTTATCCATACTTAGTCCACAGAGTATAAGAATTAATGTAATTCATGTAGAAGTTTAAAACACAAGTTGCATCTCTCAAATCCAGGACACACTCATCCAGTAATATCTGTAGTCTGGCAAGATCACAGAAGTTCCAGGACCAGAGAGTCCCAGCGCTCAGGCCAGACCAGCATCTAAAGCCTGGTGTCCATAGCAAAGCCTGAGCCCCGTGCCTGCCCCATGGTGGTTATGCCTGGAGACGCACGGCAGCCCCCAGAGAACACAGGGCCTCCTAGTGGCAAATCTCCCCTGGTCCAGCAAATTCTCTTGTTTGGGACCCATGAATAACTCTAGTACCTGTACAGGAAACCTTTTCTGAGGCTATGTCTATACTACACATGGAAGTCCACCACAGATACGTGATTTAACTATGCCAAATGTGTAGCTAAAATCAACTTATCTATGCTCAGTTAACTTGTCTGTCTTAACAGGGAAGGTTGACGGGAGTGTTTCTCCCTTCAGCCTTCCTTATTCCCCACCTCTCACAAGGAGCACAGTGGTTGACTTTGATCCCCAAGAGCTTGAATTTGTGCATGCGTGAAATCAAACCCTGGAAGCTTGACTCTGAGCAGGTCAATCTTCTGCCAATAGTTCAGCTCATGAAATATTCCTGTAAGAAGTCAGCATAGCAATCAAAAAGGAAAAACAATGAGGATGGGCTGATTTCCATTTCAAGTATAGTAGACCCCCAACTTACACGTTACTGGCAATAATGTGAGTCGAAATCATGAGTGTCCGGGAGCTAACTGACCAGTGCTGCAGCCCTGGTCAGTTTTCTGGCTCCCAGAAGTGGCGGGTGGTCAGTTTCCAGCTCCCACAAGCGGAGGGGAGCTGGGAGTCAGGTGCGGCCCTGGACCGGGGGCCCCTTTCCTACCTTGCCCCAACTCGCATGAAGTTCAACTTTGGTGTAGCTGCCCAGGAACGAAATGTATGCCCAAGTCAAGGGTTTACTGTATTAAAGCAACACTGTAGCATGTCAAAAATAACTTGACAATGCCCCTCTCCAAATTATGA
Organism: Carettochelys insculpta; assembly: GCF_033958435.1. Lineage (NCBI taxonomy): Eukaryota > Metazoa > Chordata > Testudines > Carettochelyidae > Carettochelys > Carettochelys insculpta. Next base: position 39,077,173 of record NC_134147.1, read on the forward strand.
TACAAAACTACTCAATGTAACTGTTTGCCACAAAGGGGAATGTTTGTATGTGAATCAAATTTTCTCCTTGAGGAAAAGCAGAGTTTGAACTACAGAATGCTTTCACCAATCAGCAAGTGAATGGAAATAAAAACAAAAATAATGATTCTATGTGAAACTATGAGAACAAACCCTGAGAATATCTGCATGGAGAAGACAATACTATCAGGACAATACACCCAATAGATTTGCATACAAGAACTTTCCCCACACATGCCACCTCAGGGTTGATGCACTGTAAGGAAGTAATTCTTCCCAATGCAAGCTCTGAAAAACATGTACCACAAGTTTCCTCCTGACACTGAGAATTTATATTATAGGTTGGACCTCAGGGATCCCGAACAAAGGAGTTTACTGGAGCAAGGACATCAGGCCCTTGGGGCTGTGCCCTCTGCCCTTCCCCACAGTCTGAGCAGATTAAGCTCCACTCTAAGCCACCAGCAACCTCTGCTGCTTGGGCTCTTCGGTCCAGCAACACCCCGGTCCTGCTGGAGAGAGGTTCAACCTGTAGCAACTTACAAGAACCCTGGAAGGCAGCTTATTTACAACTGTAACTATATAATGAATACTCACAGGAATGTGTTTAGCACAAGTACTATACAAATACCTTCACAAACAGTACTCGGAAAGGGGAAAAAAAAAATCACAGTCTCAAAAATATTTGTTCTTGTCCAGTGTTCTAGTTTTGATGGGCTGTATTTTAACTTTCTAAAACTACCCAAATTCTATGGATTCCTAAAGTGCTCAAATAGACATCTCTACCAAAAAACAATTCCTACATGTGGTACATGTAACAAGCATTTTTTATCACTAATGAAGTCTAATGTAACCAAAGAATTGGAACACTGAAGTATTAAAATGGTACAACAACAAACCTGGAAACAACTACACTAATGTTAGTGTAATTTGGTTTCTTAAAACAAGACGATGTTGCTCTCTGCAAATCAAACAAGACACAATGTTCTAATTTTAAAACTGATAGTTACTACTGCTGCATAGCAACAGTAACCAAACATGTATAGGGCATTATGAGTATGGAAAGCATCCTGTAGTAATTAAAAAAGCATAGTCTCTGACCTTAAACTTTCAGGACCAGAGAACATAAAGAAAATGGGGGGGAGGATACAATAAACTCTCGAAATACACGGCTTCATGTTGTGCGTAACTCACTTAACGTGAGTTAAGCACAACTTAAAGCTGTTCTGTGGCTATCAGCCTGCCTAGCTGCCTGCAGCTAAGGACAGCTAGGCAGGCTAAGAGCCCCTTCTCCCTACCTTCTGATAGCCATGCAGCTAGGGGAAGGCCAGGACAAGCAGCCAGGAAAATTGACCAGCCCTGGTGGGCTGTTTAGTTTCCTGGGTCCCACAAGCAGCAGGGAGCTGTGAACCAAGCAGCAGCCTGGTTCCCAGCTCCCCACCCCTGCTTGCATGAAAATCTGAGTTATGAGGGGGTTGCAGGAACACAACCCCCACATAACTAGAGGTTCTACTGTAGAGTAGATTGACCATAGGTTGAATTTTTTAACCAGAGGCTGAAGTAAATAAGTAAGGATGTGCGCTGCAGTAGGGTGGAAAGTCACTAATGAGAATCAAAATAAAAAAAAGCGAGATTTGAGAAGGAGGCAGCAGCTTGTACAGAAACTCCATTATTTGCACAGGAATATACTAAAAATGAACAAAGGATAGAAGGTCAGGAACAGACAAAAGGAGCAATAAGAAGGTTGGACAAAGATGAAAAAGGGAGATGGGAAACAAAAAGATGAGATGAGAGCAAAACTATGTACAACAAAGGCAGGAAGTTTGACCCTTATGGTGAAAAACAAAAGGTGCTGGCAATGATAGCAAGGTAACAGCAGAATAAGAAGATGTGTTTTATTTGCTAAAAGTTGAATGGAGCTGAAAGAGAATGAACACAGAGAAAGACTAATATTTCATGGGAAAGATCATCATAGAATGGATCTGGAAATAGAGAGCAATCAGCAAATTTTTGAAATGAGAGAAGTAAGAATATTGGCTGAGAATCTGAATGGAAAAGGAAAGGCTGAAAGAAACATAAAAAATAACTAAATTGCAATTTCATTGAATAATGAGGAGTTGTATTAAGGTGCACTTGCTACCAAGAAGTTACACAAATTAGCCAATAGTTTCCTTCTCCAAGTTCCTTGAAGCTATAACAATTCTTTGAGGAATACTTTCCCAACCTAAGGAACACTGTTTCCTTCTCTCACAGCTTGATATTGTCTGCTAAAGTTTTCATTCCTCTTGTTACCATGGTTTCATTACAGCAATGCATAATTAACAAGCCTATCAAAGAATGTAAAGAAACAGTCATTCATTCAGCAATCTGGTGCTACATTTTGATTTAATGCAAGAACTATAAACACATTAAGTTATGGAACACACTTTTTAATGCATTATCAAGTTGTGCAAGATCATACAGAGAAAAAGGGAAACAGAACATCCTAACTTTCACTGCAAGCTGAAGGAGCCTAATCATATACTGTCACTCCCACCTCTTTCGGAGATTGGAAGTGAGCAAGGAAGTGTAAGATTCCCTTTTTGCTTCACTACCAACTTATCTGGAAGCCTTAAACTGGTGGAGGTGGGAAAAGAGCCTCTCCCCCTCGTAGTCTTCTCCCCTGTCTGTCATGGGAACCCTTCTCCCTGACTACTGGGAAAGGGGAAAAGCTTCTTTCAACTGTTCCCATTCAGTATAAGGCTATTTCCTACTCGCCACCAGCGAGTTCATTTTGCAGGCACCAGGTAGGTTTCATAATTATCTCACTAACCTTTGAATTATCCTTCCTGAATGGTAAGACTTCACAAAGACCAAGAAAAAACAAAACTATTTAATAAAAAACAAAAGCTGTCAAAAACCAAACTCTTACAATGTGTCTGACACAAAATGAAGCATCCATAGGACTTTAAAAAAGTAGCATAAAAAACTGCAAATGCAGAAAAATCCTAGAATCCACAGGATTTTACAAGAGTACTCTAGTGTTAGATATCTGGCAGGTAGGAGACCAGAGATCGTTGTGCCAAAAATACATATATACATAAATGAATGAAACAAAACTGCAACTGTCCTCAAAACGAACACATCTGACCCTTAGTGTATGCTCGTAGAGAACTATCAAAGATATGTTTCAACACTCTGCAGCCCTACGTACTCTTCAAACAAAGCATACCGGAAGTCCTGATAACACCACTGTATTATGTTTCTGATACTACTAGAGTATAAGGTTTGATCTTGAGATGCAGCATATTTTAACTGTGTTACAGCCCTGATCTTAACAGAACTACAGGACACAATACAGTTAAAGCAAGTTTCAGATCTGTCCACACTAGGATATTAAAATTTTTTAACCTGTAAGAGATTAACTGTATATAGTAAACAGATTCCCAACAGTTTTTACACAAGAGACAGAACATTTAACATAGAACAAAACTGTAAATTTCAGTAGTATCTGTGGAAGGGAATGGCAGAATGATAGCACTTAAATCTGAATGGAGGGACAGTAGGAGGAATGAATTTAAAGAGAGTTTACCACCAAGTTATTCACTTAAATGTTAAGGGGATTCCATCAGTTCTGAAGAAAAAAAGTCATAATACCAGAAAGAAATCAAAATGGAAAGGGAAACAATGAACATACTCCTATATTTTGTGACCTTAAGAGGCCACAAAAGGAGGAAAGTTTTGAGTCAGATGGGGGAAAAAAAAAAGCCCAATGAAAGGCAACAACAGAACCAAGATTTGAAACACAGCTTCACTGATAAAGCACAATCGAGTGTTCCATTTACAGATAGTCTACAGAAAAACTATATTTTCTGGGAGTTCAGGAAACATGAATAGTCAAAACCAGAGGACAATCTGAAGACGAGCTCAGAAGGGTGAAGGCCTCATTCAGAACACACAGACGGAAAGATAGACAAAGTTCCATATCTTAACAGTTTTTCCCAAAAGGTACTATTGATGACAACTTGGAAGCAAAGAGAGTACTGAGGTTCCCCCCACCCCTTTCTTTTATATCTGTGTAGGTCTGCTCAGTACAAATACAACAAAACAGAAGAAAACCTAGTAAAGTTTTTAACTCTTCCTCTCATTGTCTGTCCTCCTCCTAGCCCTTTGTACAACAGCCACTGCAGAGAGAGATGCTCCTGAAGACATTACTTCCCCAGAGGTACTGCAGTAGCAGCATGAAATGGTCAATTTTATCCTTCTAGTGTTAGCAAATGTTGGGAAAGCACAACTGAAATACATTTATCATTAGGATTATCTTTAAAAAAAAAAAAAAAACCACGAGCAAGGAAACAAAACTAGTGCAAACTTGCACCCAATTTAAACAGCAGCTTTAGAAGCCATATTTTGCAGTATTCTTCCCTGGCCTTGACGCAAACAGTATCCAAAATATCATTGACTATTTTTGGATTAATGTCCGTGGTGGGTTTTTTTTTGGGGGGTGGGGGGTGTATCATTGTGTACATAGATTTTTCACCAGAAGTGTTTGTTAATATGGAAAAATTTTTGATTACCTTCAAAAACACCTGGAATGAAATCCTGATGCCATTCCAGTCAATAGCAATGCCCTCGTTAATGTTATTGTAGCCAAATTTCACCCTGGATACTTACATATCATCCCCATGCTGCATCAAAAGGAGTGAATGAGCTAAGGAACTTGGAAAAATAATTACTGTCTGAAAGCTAGCATGTTGTTGTGCTCCATTAAGATGACTAGTTCATAATGAGGGATAAGAAGAGAAAATATCACTAATCAGCCTTTAATCAATTGTGTTTTTAACCTACATTAAATGATTTTGAAAATTTAAATTTAAAATATTTGAATCTCCATGGCTTCTCCTAAACACTTGCTATTCTGATATACAAAATCATACCTATGTTTGGACGTATTGAAAATAATAATAATCAATTCACTAGGGATTAAAACAGAAAATTCCCAACAATTATACTAGTATTTATATATGAAAAGCCCTGGTGCATCAAGAAAAATTAGATTCTGAAATGCTTTCAGCAAGCAAACAAGCCCTTAGTAAGTTCTACACACCTAACATTAAAAGTTGTGAGCTCATGACAGGTTTCTTTATGTTTCTACAACCAGAGCACTAAACAAAACACTTGTGGTTGTGTACTGGTGTAATTCCAGTTATTGCAATGAAATACAGGAGTTCACACTGGTAGGAAGCAAGATCTGAATTAGAGTTTAAACATTTTCAAACAAGCTGACTCTAAGTAATCCTACTAAAGTAGGAGGCATTACTTCAACTACCCTTCTCCCCCTTAAAATGCTTAAGAAGGCTCATTGCACAACCAAAAATGTTAAATTTCTGTAATTAGATTGATAAATTGAATACATTAATTTGTACACACGACATGCTTGCAAAATCCCATTTACCTGTTCATGTAAAGCAAGCAGTAAATTGTTCCACGTAATTGCAGCCAAACAACTTACATTATTATTTTAATCACTTTTCCAGTGTTTAAGTGACTGGTCTCTGGTGGGAATGTGACTCATAATCCCTCAGTTCAACATCACACCAAGCTGAGGAGATATTGCAATAACGTCTACTGAATCCTCTTTGTTCCAGACTCAATTAACCTGGTAAGACCCGTCTCCTTCCCTAACATCAACTATCTGAGGGAACAAAAGTCTAGCACTTCCACCATACAATTTTCTCTTGAGGATTGCCGTTGTCTACCAATCCCTTCTCATGACCTACAAAGGGGAAGATAACTTAATATCCCTCTTCAAAGAGGAGAAAGATAAATAGTTATCCCCTCTGTAGGTCTGAAGATGGGACAGAATTCCCAGCCTGAACACAGGGCGTAAGGGAGTAGCACTTCATGTGACATGAGAAGTGAAGCCACCTATGAAAAAGTTAAATTTAAAGCTAAACATACACTTGCAGACTTGCGATGCCAGTTTTACCGGGGATAATGAACCAGTAAAAGAGACGCGCTGGTTTGTTTACTCACTCTGCAGGTGTCAGATCATGTTCACATTTGAAGCATTTCCTTAATTAAAAAATATGAATTCTGCACTAATTTTTGATATTTACAGATTGACAAGTGCTTAGCACCCAAATTTCACAGTATAAACGGCTGGATGCTGAAAAACTGGTCATAAGATTATTTGTCCCTTTTCCTTCACTCCCAAAAAGCAGAACAGAAAAGACAAGACTCATACTAATTCACATTTCTAGGAGGCACCAGTATACTTTGTGTATACTGCAGGGATGCCTCTGAAGGATAAAGCACTGAAACTGAACCATTACTACACAGGTAACCCTTGAAACCTAAGCTCTGCATCAATACCTCCACAGCAGCCAGGAAGCCAATTTACCACCTTCAGTTAAATTTCTATAGGCCTGAGTGTACTATGGGGCAATGGTTCTCAACAAGGGGCCTGGGGAACTAACTCAAGAGCCTCAGAAACTGAGCTGAGTGTTTGAATAGACGATCTAACTTGGAAAATGAAGCCAATTTTGGTATGGTATGGGTGATCCCTGAAGATCAAGAAACCCTGACCACTTTAATTTAATTTTTGAAGTGTGCACCTTGTCACAAACACTGCACTTATTTGAAAGTGTATATTGCTATTGGCATAGCATTTTTAAGTTGTAGTTAATTAAAAAATCTTGACTAAGTGAAACCATGCATTCCTCACTGAGAATCACCCATCTTCTCCTGCTGAAGTTTAAAAGTTTGCCTTCTTAGTCAGCTGAATAATAAACCAAGAAAACAAAAAAGTACTTCTTTAGTAACTTAAACAGGTGAATGAATTTGCTTATTTTCTCTCTTAAGATAAATCCAAATTCATTCTGAGACCAATCTTCTGAGTATAAAAAGGTTTTCAAAAAGTTACAACTGAAAGTCAGATAAATAATAGTGATCTTATCTATGCTTACTACTGAAAGTGCTACACTGTAACATGCTTGTAAAAGAAAAACAAATCTGAAAGTAAAATAAAAACAAGAACAATGCTTTTAAAAATCAGATTTAAATAAAAGATTTAAATTTAACTTTCAAGGTAGAGCATATATTGCTACAAAAATCTACACATAGTGAAACACTACAAATGAATTGAACATACAAAATGCCAAAACATACAGCTGAAATGCCAGAATGCAAATTCAAGGAACTTCAGTCCAAATTTATACTTCTTTTCATCGTTTCACCAGTTCGGTAACTGACAAACATTTCTCTACTATGGTTCAATTTAACAAATAAAACACAGATCTGATTGGCGTTCAAGAAGGAAGTTTCAAAAGTGTTCAGTAAAAAAAAACAAAAACAAGCAAACAAACCTTTCCACCAATAAAAGAAAACAAATATTAAAACAGATCAAAATACAATTGAGGTTTAAAAGAACAAACTGTGCAGTCTATAGCCCACAGTTAAAAAACCAAAACTAGGTAAACAAGGAGTAATGAACTCAAGAGGCACATAGAGAGCACAAGTGCAACCCCACAGACTCCTAGTCACAGGTAAGACCTATTCCAAAGCATAGAAAAGGCCTAAAATTATTTTACAATTAATTACTCCAGGCCTATGCCCATATTTTGACAGGTTTTGGTAGGATCTTTAGGATGCTAGAAATAAATAGGTAACTAATGAACCATCTACATTACGTCTTAACTATAACCCTTCCTACTGCAACGCTGCAAACTTGGAGCTTACCTAGATTTAGGGTGACCATCCATCCTGCATTAGGAGGCATCCCTACTTATTTTTTTAAAGGGACCAATTGTCCAATACCTGGGCCCGCCCCGCTGAACTTTTCTGCCAGCAGCTATGCAGGTGAAGCTGCTGGCCAGAGAGCTAGCAGGTCAGCTCCCTGAGCCTTAGGGAAGCATGGGTGGCTGCCCCTCCCCGACGCTCTGCCGCTTCCCTGGGGGCTCCCACAGAGTGCCAGAAGCTGCTGCCTCCTTCCTGGCTCCCTGGGGCTTGGTGGAGCTGGGAGGAGTCACCCCTCCCCTCACATATCTCCCTGTCCCATATTTGGGACAGGGAGATATGGCCACCCTACCTAGATTGGGGGAGGCCAAGACACCAGAGAGTGAAGACAGAATTATGCTTTTTTGAGTGTATAAAAACATGTCAAAACATTTTTAAAACTTTGGATATTTGCTTGTTTTTTCTACCTTAGAAATAACCACAATCTCCTTTCCCTATTTTTACAACATGATTCCTCAGAGAACCCAAAGAAACTGATTTGAAGCTTTTCTGCCATTAATTGAAGGGGCTGAAAATCCCCTTAATGATGAATGAATCCTTAATTCAGAGACCATTTATTTCAAATTAGACATTTGAAGTAAGTGAAAATACTAAACAACCACCTCCCCTCATATACCTAGTTTTAAGTCTACAATAAAAATTGCTCAGTTTATCAGATATTACTTCCTTGATATTGAAAAGGTCACCTAGAGACATTTCCTGGAAAACAGTATTTTTCTGTTATATTAGGATGTGTGAAGTTCCACAAGCAAAACAACTGGATTTTTTTTTTAAATAAAATAACTACTGACTGATGTGGGTTAAGGCCTATACAATAGCAGAAAAGTACTGTGAGACTTCACAGGTCTCCAGGTAGGCTTTTTAGGCACCAGAGGTGTTTTGGCTGACAACCATTAGCTGAAAACTTTTTAACATCCAGGTTACAAATAAGATGGTACTAGGAAAAACTTTCAGCCATCAGTTCTCAGAGTCTGAGTTGAGCATAACTCTTTTTCGGCATACAATAAAAGCCACGTTTTAAAGCATCTGGATAACTGGCACTCTCAACCGGCATCTTCTCAGCCAGGAGTGACAGAGTGGAGTCAGCAGCTACAGGGCTGTCAGGCCCCTGGTCTATCCAGAAAATTTAATTACCCAGCAATCCCCTTAATCCAGGTTCTACTGTATATCTCAAAATAAGAGACCAGTATTAATTTGCTTAGCTCCCTGAAACTTTGTTCAAAATTCAGGCCACAATCTTTCAAACAACTAAGTATATGCTAAATTTTGCTCAAAATAACAGCCCCTAGAATTCTTGCGACCAAGTTTAGCATTTGTACATTTATACCCTGGCTACACAAGGTACCACAAGATTTTTAATTATTGGCCTAATCTACACACACCAAGTAATTTTACTCAGGTGAATAAATGCCACTGTGTCAGATGCAAAAGTTCACATAAGTTAGTGTTTGCAGGATGAACATGCAGGTTATAAAATATACAATATATAGCAATTGCATGCTTCTATGAGAAGATCAAGATAATTTTTTCTAGACATATTTTAATTTTCAAAACCCTATTAATAAAATTTAGAAACTCTTCACCTATCAGAGTACAGTTGCCACATAAGGAAAAGTTCCTGACACTGTATTTTATAAAGTACACATATTGTTTGTTTTTCATAATGTTTATTTTCACAATACCCCTATCTATCACATAGAACTGGAAGGGACCTCCAGAGGTCATCAAGTCTAGTCCCCTGCCCTCACAGCAGGACCTATCACCATCTCTGACAGATTTTTTTTTTTAAATGTATTTGCCCCAGATCCCTACATGTCCCCCTCAGGCACTGAACTCACAATCCAGGGTTTAGCAGGCCAATGCTCAAACCACTGAGCTACCCGTCCCCCCTCCATTTAAAAAAAAAATAATTTTTTTTTTGTCCTAGATCCCTAAATGATCGCCTTGAGGACTGAACTCAAAAACAAGGGCTTAGCAGGCCAACCCTCAACCCACTGAGCTATCCCTATCTCATCCCACCACTTGAAAAGCAGAGCATAACATTGAGGTAAGACAGCGAGCAAGACACCTCATGTTATCTCATTTGTCTCCCTCCCCACTATGACAAATTCATTTTTGTTCACTACTTGTTAGGTCAGCAGGGATATGTACAACTTCACATGGTACTGGTAAAAGAAATGCTGCAAATATGCAGAATCTCCAATATAATGGACCTTCTGAAAAGAGACAGCTCTAATTATTTAAATAATTATGTTGCTGATATTGAAGTTTACTAATTCTTCAAACTAAACTCAGTTTTGACAAATGCTACCTCTGAATATTTCAATATGTAACGACTAAATACATTTTGCAAAATATTAGATGAAGAAATAATGTAGATCTTGAAAGCTAATGTGAGTTCAATTAAATGTAATGGTGAAGCTTGAATACTTGTAGTTCCATATGCTGCCCTATTTGCATACAAAGGAAAACACTGGAGATTTTGCTAATCTGTAACTAACAAATGTGAAACTACTAAACAAGTACAGCAACAACTGAAATATCAAAGTATTTAGAAAAAATACAGAATGATAACAAAAGGGAAAGAAAATAATGAGAGCATACAGAGCCATGATTTTGTACGAATCAAGGAAAATGTGTACGCAGTAAAACAGAGCGCATTGCAAGATCAAAGCCTTTGTGAAACTGAGTACAAAGTTAATCCACCCATTTTCCAAAAACAAAAAAGCCAGCAAAAATTAACAGTAGATACACAGCTGCATTCTATCATCCTGTTCTAAATTCTCTAACACATGTTTTCTTAAATATTTCCTATTTGATCACGTTCAGAAATACTTTACGGTTTCTGTTTTGGAAACTAAAGACAGACAAGCAAAAACCTCTAAGAAAATTTCAGACACAATTTAAGCAATTCAAAGAATAATTTTACACTGTATAAAGATAGTATTTCTTCTAATGTAAAAACAGTATAAAGATTCATTAAACAAAGATATCTATATTACAGCTTTTCTGCTGAGTTGAAGCCTTTGCTTCAAAGAGCAAAGTGCATTTCAGGACTTCAGTTTTCCCTTCAGGGCTACAGATTTAAGCATACAACAATAAAAATAGATCTTTTGCAAGTTGGACACACTATAAATTTGAACAAAGCCTATGTGAGCCAATGTTTCCTAATAAAACTCAGGTAGAGAGACATACTCCTTTCTATATCCTGTACTCTAGCTGCACTAGGCCTCAAAAACAAGGAGGCAGCCTGGGAGCCAGAAAGTGAGCTCCTCACCGGCAATGCACCCAGGAAAGCCTTTCCCCTTCCTGCCAAATAGTGAGACAACAAGGAAGTCACCCAGTACAGCACCAGAGATTATACCCGACAAGGAGAGAGCTATTCCAGCTTTTTTATAACTACAATTTCGCTTCCACGAAAGGGCCAAATGGACCCACCCCAGTCCAAGAAAGCCTGGGGAAAGTGAAGTGAAAGCAGGTGCATAGACTGGTGAAGTGGGGACTTTATGAAACACAGAACAACAAATTGGCTCCTACACACCTATTGTGTAGAGTGTCTCTAAATGATGTTTGCTCTCTTCCACTTATAAAAAGAGCAACTGAATGCAAGAGAGCCTGTCTGTATGCAACACAAAGACTGCAAATATTAATGTAAATCACCAAGTCTTTTGCTTCTGTGAACCATGATGCCACATACCAATTTTGAAAGAAAATTTACAATACATTTTAAACTCTTCCTCTTTCAGGCTATGCAACCTGATGTACATATTATGTAAAATCTGGAAAAAGCCAAAGGCTCACTGTTTTTAACTGAATTAAGGACGCCTGATAGATGACCCTGCACCAAGTCTATACAACATACAAGGAGAATGTTCTCAATCACATCAAACTAGTGTGTGCCACCTCCAAGCATGAAGGAAAATAAACAAATCAAAACTCAAGAAGTCTTCAACCCCTACCAACTGCAATCAGAATGAAGGACAATCTATTCAGCTCATGCACTCAAACAACATGCAAACAAAACTTCATCATCACTCAATCTCTCTCTGGGCCTAAAATTAAGAGAGTTATTATAAGCCTCAACTGAGGGGGTAGATCAGACTTACATTGTCTCTCCGGTCTTGGCAACATGACAAAGAAACTGATCCAGCACTGGACACGCTTCTTTCTTCCCCCTCTTCTCAAAATCTGCACGTAAGGAAAGGGTGGGCAGGGGGAGAACATCCCAGTTAATATCAGTGGACTGGGGCTGCAAACGCAGCTCCCACAAGCAGCGTTTCCTGAGTCCCCGTGTGCTAGAGAGCAGAGCCACCCCCTTCCACCCCACTCGAGCCGCAGCCTTAGGGCCCTGCGAGCCTCTTACTGCTTCTGAGGAGGGAACCGTCTGCATCTGAATGGCAGTAAGTCACTCGAAGTTGATTTGCAACTTCTCTGGAGCGGCCGCAGCCACGAGAGCGAGGCGGCTGGACTCCGGCTGCGTCCAGGGAGGCAGGCTGAGGCTAGCGCGCCCCGGGCTGGGAAGAGAAAGTGGCAGGGGTGAGAGGGGGGCCGGCACACGGGGAGAGCGGGGGCGCTTGGCTCCGCCGGGGGGAGATCCGCGCGGAGAAGGGGAGGAAGGGAGAGCCCCTGCCCCCTGGCTGCCCCCCTCCTACGTTCTCCGTCACCTCGCAGGGGCTCTGCCGCCCCAGCGCCGGGGGAAGGGGCTTCCCTCTTCACCGCCTTCCCCTCCCACCTAGGGCGCCGCGGCCTCCCTCAGCGCCAGCACCCACCCGCAGGGCCCGGCCGCCCCGGTGAGGAGAGCTCCCTCCCCCGGCCCCGCCCGGCCACCACCTTTCAGCGCCTCCTGCAGCCTCTCGACATCCATGGTGCGCCGCTGCCCGCTCTCTGCGCTGCTCCCGCCTCCTGCCCCCCGCCCCGCACAGGAAACAGGCACCGGCAGCAGCACAAACACACCGCGGGCTTAGCAAGCCTCCAACATGGCGCCGGGCCGTCACCGTGCGCGCCCCCGACAGCCCGCCCCCTCCTGCTGGGCTGGAGCGCGGAGCGCGCGGGGCGGGGCCGCCGGAGCCTGGCGGAGATGGGCGGGCGCCTGTGTGGTTGGGGTTGTGTACACCCCTGCGCGCTTCTCCGGCGGGGGCGGGGCTCGCCGCCTTCCACGCGCACACTGGTGGGTTGTTCAGCTCCTGCCCCCCGTCGCTCCCTACCCTCATGCACCTTCCACACCGAACGGGGCTTTCCCAACCCCCGTGCACCTTCCACACTGAGTGGGGGGTCTCCTAAACCCCCCACTTTATACAGGGGCTTCCCAACTCCTTCCCCAGTGTTCACACTCAGTGGGGGGGGGGTTGCCCAGTACACCTTGGTGCTTTCCACACTGACTGGGGGGGCTTACCAACTCCCCACCCCTCCTGAGGGGATACTCAGCCCCTACACGCAACAGCCACACCCTAGGTAGGAGCGTCTCAGCCTTGACCTCCTTCCAGACTCGGACCGGTGGGGGTTATCCCCCTCACACACACTTCTTCCATACTCCCTTCCCCACCACCTGCACAGCAGCCGCACTCTGGAGCCCTGAATACATACCTTTTCTTCTTTGCTTGTGGCACTTAATTGTCCCTTATCTCTCTTTGCTATTTCGCTGTAATTATAGTATTTACCTTTACAAGGTATTTTTGCAGTACTTTGTGTATGAAAAATGCCATGTAAAATTATGATACTTTGTACTATAATACCATTGCATACCATGGTATGCATATTTTTCTATTGCTTTCAGGTATATGTCCAACTGACCAGCTGCATTAAAACCAGATAATTATTTCTTACATATAAATCAAATAAAACTGAGATATGTTTGGAGTAGGATGACCACCCAGCCAAATTTGGAGGGATAGTCCTTATTTGAGATCTAACATCTTGAGTGCCATATCCTGTCATTAAGCGCATACTTTGAACAGCAATCATGAAAAGAAACACCCAACATTTGATCTGGCTTAGCTTTAGAAAAAATATTTTCAGGAGTTTACAAATAGGAAATGCTAATGAAACAACAAAAGCATGCAAACGTGTTTCTGAAAATCACAGAAATTCACATTTTCAATGCTTTTGTTATTTGTAATGGAAAAGTGTATCATTTCAGTCTGAGACTCTTATTTGGCAAACAGTGATGTGCTCAATTTTGAGCATGAGTGCTTCCCATTTATGTTATATTAAAGGCAATAGGATCATTCACCTGCTTAAAATTAAGCACATATATAGTAATCTGTAGAATCAGGACACTGGTTTGAACATCATCAAATGGGACTTCTCTTGGGAAGCTTAATTAAAATGACAGCCTCTGGTGAGGGAGAAAACAGACACATGCACTGAACAGAGATAATGAAGAAGTGAGATGGACTTCTAAAAGCAGATTGAGGAATGTCTTTTCAATACATACTCTTGTAATGGTCCCTACACTTTCCCACACAAAAGCCCACAGGAGACAAGAAAAAAAGCCCAGTCTGGTAAGATCTTCCCCCATATTTCCCTGGTCTGGGTCCCAGAATCAGCAGGGATAGAAACTGCTATGAAAAAGTCCCTAAAATTGAAGCAGGAAGGCCTGGGATTCATGGGAATCTGAGTGCTCAGATCTGCAGATTTTAACCAGCCAGCTGCACACACAGAAACATGTCAACTGTGGACATTTCTGTAGAATTCAGGCACCCAGGGTGGTTATTCCTAGAAGGAAATGGAAATGCCCATAAAAATGAAGTTGTAAATAAAGTAGCCAATTATTGCAGCCAACTATTATTCTAGGCATATGCAAGCTGTCACGTCTGCTGTAACTCACTACTAGGTAAAAATCCTGAATATGCCTGCGTCATCTCCCACACTCCACCCTAGATCTGAATACTCAAGGATGTGTGCACATAGATTTTCTGCTTTTCATACAAAAAGAAGTAAAGGTGAATCAACAGTCTCTGTGGCATTATCCTTCCTTCTCTCTACCAACTTTTCTTGAAAGTCCTGAGTGTGCATAACAGATCATAAGGAATAGTGGCGGGGCTAGAGCATGATGACACGTTGTCCTCCCTCTAAACCCAGAGGCTGTGGTTACACTAGCGAGTTTTGCTGGCAAAACTCCGGCTTTGTTGACAAAACTTGTGGAGCGCACACACACAAAATGGGATTTGTCGACAGTACCTGGACAAAACACAGCACTTTTGCCGGCAATGTTCTGCCTTGAAGCTTTGAGGCATAAATCGTCAAGGCTGTAGACATCAGCTCAGCACTGACAAATTTATAGCTGGAAACCAGAGCAGCTCACCTGTATATTAGTATTCAAAATAGGCATTTGATTTAGAAGAATGTGTTTAGACTCCATGGAATGCTTGCACATCGCTACCTACATTAATTTCACTTGCAATATTTGTGTCCCATGCTGTAAGGCAATATGAAGTTTTGCTTTAATGGCTAAAATGATAGCTCTGAACCTGTGAACCCAGCCAGGAAGAATGGTCTATGACCCATCAAGAAGGACTAATAAAACTAAATGGGCCATTGTAGAACACCATGATACAATGACTTGGTTAATGGTCCTCTCACACCCATAAAGGTGCTAAACGTGAAAATCTCGTCCCATCAGCTTGAATTCTGGAATAAGAAAATAAAGATAACAGACATGAAAATCTGTAACTTCTCTTTGCTCTTTAGATTCTCACAGGGTTGTAGCTTGGAAACAAAGGCAGAGATCCCTAGAGTCACCTTGGGTTAGCTCTAAAAGACATTCAGTCCTGACAAATTATAGAAGTCAGTCACCTTTTAAACTACAGATTGTAACTCATTTGTGTATATATGTTTGCCTGGCTTTAACCTATAAATGACTGTCATTTCTTTGTCACATTTAATAAAGCCTTAGCTTCTTATAGGACTGGCTACAAGCGTTGTCTTTAAACGTGAAATCTGAAGTACAAATTGAGCTGGGGTTAAGTGACTGGTGTCTTGGGACTGAAAACAACCTGTAACTTTTGTGATCTTTGGTGTATAGCAACCAACTTGTACTGTCAGGCTTGCCAAGGCAGTAAGATAAACTGGAACAGCAGTCTGGGACTGCTTGGTAAAGCTGTTATAGTGTGTTAGGCATTCACATTCATTACTGGGTTGGTGAAATCTGATTATAGAATTTAAGACCAAGTTGGGGTCTCTATCCTGCTTCTTAACAGTCCATCTATTGTGAGGTTTGCAAAGTCATGATCCATTCTGGGCAGAATGACATGAGCTTGAAACTTTAGTATCTCCAACACAATCAGTGGAAACCAAAATTCTAGAAATCAGTCAAATATCCAAATGGTGATGAAAATAAAAGTATCCGTCACTCGGCGAAGAAGAAAGCTTTAATCAATTTGACAACTGAGCAGAGAAATTTTACTGGGTTTTAAGCTGCTTCTTTCAGAGCTGTAAGAAAGATAATGGAACCTATGCCCTGGAGATGTTACATTATCATTGGCTAACATGTCTGTTACGTTGTGGGAAATCTGTTGGAGCTCTCTATTGATGCTTACATGGTTTCACTTTTGTACAGCTTAATCTACCTCTGTATTCTTGCACACCTTCATTGCACCACCGTTTGTCTGCAATTCAGCATTCTGGTGATGTTTTCCTCTTTTTCAGATATGTTTTCCTTTCACTTTGCCATTTCCCTCATTCATATGCTATACAATCAATCTGGACTTCAAATACTGTAACATTTGTGTGTAACTTATTAGCATTTTTGCATAGATAAGACATTTACCCCCTGCTACATATTGCTGTTTGAAGTAAACAACAAATGATTGTTTGTATGTCTGATGACTACTGAGGAGCAGGAAGTAATCAGTGATTAACCCTTTCCTTTCTGTATATTTGTACTTTCATAGGTTCATAAATTGTGGGTGGGGAAAGCAATTTTTGTGTCTTCTGTGTATTTCCAGACCCTAATTAAGCACTGACTCTTAACTAATTAACTTAGTGGTGGAATTAAATATGACCAATTGACAATGGCTAAGAATGTACCTATATTTAGGGATTAGTTCTCTACTGCTTTACCCCTCGTGCGGTGCTTTATTGCGGACAAAGTGAGCATAAAACTCTAGCCAACCAAAATGGTCGAGTTTACATCCACTTTGTAAACAGTAGCAATCAGATAAAGTGAGCTGAAATTTTCAGTGCAAAGTTTTTTTGTTTTGTTTTGAAAAATGAAAATAAAATGAAATTTATTGTGGAAAAAAAATAAAAATATTCAGTTCCATTTTCACCAGTTAAGCACATGCTGGAGGACGACAATTACTTTGTCTTGGCCAGAGTTTTGAAGGAGTTAGATCAAACTGGCTAACACAATCTAACATCACGTATTTAACTATTAGCTCAGACAAGGCCTAAAGTACAGTGCAGAAGCATTTCCAAGATCTGAGTCTAGAGCCTTGTCTATACAGAGGAGATATTTAGTGTAAACTTTGGTGTGAACTTAAATAGACATAGTTACCTGATATAACCTAACCAAACAGACATTCGTATTCTAGTATAACTGTGGCTTTTTTGTGATTTAATCACATTGCTTGGGAAGGAAAAAAAAGCCATTTGTATAGCAGACTAGGTATGTGCACATGGGAAGGTATACCAGTCTAACTATGCATGTAGAGCTGGTAGAATTTTCCCCTATTACTGAAAATTGTAATGTTAAAAATCTTTCTTTCAAACACACAATAACATTTTTGCTTTTAAAATAACATGGGACCTCACTACTTCTTTACTTTTTCTTTAACAGAGAGAATGTAACACAAAGTCCCTTTATTTCAGGGGTAAAATAAAAATCAGAAGAAAGTGTTTTTTCCCCACCCCTTGTCATCTTTTCCTTCTTCTGACAGAAAAAAAGGGATAGGGAGGACAACTAAAAATAAAAAGTGAGAAAGCGGGTTATTTTAAAAAATTAAATGGAGACATATATTCAAATCTCAGTTGGAATATATAAAGCATATAATAGGCTCTGCCATTGATTTGCTGAGTGACCTTGGAAAAATGAGTTAGTCCATTTGGACATTCCTTCCTTACCTGTAAAATGGTGATGATATTTTTCTATTCTTTGTGAAGTGCTTTTATATCCTTGGTACATACAAGTTATTTGTGCAGAATGTGGCTGTGCTTTGTGTAAGCTCCTCTTGTTCTGGTCTTTGAGTATTTACTGGGGGATAACCACGCTGCACCTTCTTTTGTCTTTTAGCAGGTATTTTTGTTGTTAGTCACACAATACTACAGCGATCTGATTGTTTTCCAACCCAAATTTTGGTTTTCCAGCAAAGCACCTTAGCCCAATGCTAATTACCACATGGTTGAGAATTCTTACCCTTTTATTTTCATATGCCACATAGCTGATTTGTTCAACATATATAAACTGGGGTGTAATATCAAGAATTCTACCTGGTTGTTTATGGACCCCTTAAGTTTAGCCATAAATCTTATTCAATACATTTAAAGTAAAGAAAATAAAAAAAAAAACTTGACAGAACCATTTGTTTTTATTTACTCATTAGATGTAACTTTTTACTATGATTTTTAAAACAAGTTTTTTAAATATTAGCATTTTAATACAAAGAGAAAAACAAGATGAAACCTGATCTTGCTTTTCTTGGAAACCCTCTTACTCATGTGGCAATTCTGAGTGCCCAGAAAATGCAGAATAAGGCCCAACAGGTGATAATATTAACGTACCTCTGCACACAGTAGGATTAACATAGGTTACTTACTAATGTCCATATGCCAGAGGGCAGAAATGAGCTCTATCTTACCTTTTCAAGAGTGAGGCAATGCACAATTAAGACTGAATCGTTGAGATCTTGAGCTGAGATCTTGCGGCTTTTTGATTTGTACATGGTAACTCACTCCCAGGTGCAACATAGCCTGTGAATACTAAGGCACTTTACATGGAGCTAACATAAGCGTGACAGACAGCATTATGGCCAGATCACGCTCTCAATAGGGGCAAAAAGGCAGAAAAATCAGAACTCAGTGCAATGAGCTTCTCTGGAATTATCTTGTCAGGTTTCTCCTGCCTCGGGTGGAAGGTTAAGAACATAAGAACATAAGAACATAAGAATGGCCATACTGGGTCAGACCAAAGGTCCATCAAGCCCAGCATCCCATCTGCCGACGGTGGCCAATGCCAGGTGCCCCAGAGAAGGAGAACAGAAGACAAGTGATTTATCTCCTGCCATCCATCTCTTGCCCTTGTTATGAAGGCTAGGGCACCATACTTTATCCCTGGCTAATAGCCATTTATGGACCTGACCTGCAAAAATTTATCAAGCTCTTTTTTAAACCCTAATAGAGTCCTGGCCTTCACAGCCTCCTCGGGCAAGGAGTTCCACAGGTTGACTGTGCGCTGTGTGAAGAAAAATTTCCTTTTATTAGTTTTGAACCTACTACCCATCAATTTCATTTGGTGTCCCCTAGTTCTTGTATTATGGGAAAAGGTAAATAATTTTTCTATATTCACTTTCTCCACACCATTCATGATTTTATATACCTCTATCATATCGCCCCTCAATCGCCTCTTTTCCAAACTGAAAAGTCCCAGTCTCTCTAGCCTCTCCCCATATGGGACCCTTTCCAAGCCCCTAATCATCTTAGTCGCCCTTTTCTGAACCTTTTCTAATGCCAATATATCTTTTTTGAGGTGAGGAGACCACATCTGCACGCAGTACTCGAGATGTGGGCGTACCATAGTTTTATATAGGGGAAGTATGATATCTTTTGTCTTATTATCGATCCCTTTTTTAATAATTCCTAACATCCTATTTGCCTTACTAACTGCCGCTGCACACTGCGTGGATGTCTTCAGAGAACTATCCACTATAACTCCAAGATCCCTTTCCTGATCTGTCATAGCTAAATTTGACCCCATCATGTAGTACGTGTAATTTGGGTTATTTTTTCCAACATGCATTACCTTACACTTACCCACATTAAATTTCATTTGCCATTTTGCTGCCCAATCACTCAGTTTGCTGAGATCTTTTTGTAGTTCTTCACAATCCCTTTTGCTTTTGACTGTCCTGAACAACTTGGTGTCGTCTGCAAACTTTGCCACCTCACTGCTTACCTCATTTTCTAGATCATTGATGAACAAGTTGAACAGGATCGGTCCCAGGACTGAGCCCTGGGGAACACCACTAGTTACCCCCCTCCATTGTGAAAATTTACCATTTATTCCAACCCTTTGTTTTCTGTCTTTTAACCAATTCCCGATCCATGAAAGGACCTTTCCTCCTATCCCATGACCACCTAATTTACATAAAAGCCTTTGGTGTGGGACCGTGTCAAAGGCTTTCTGGAAATCTAGGTATATTATGTCCACTGGGTGCCCCTTGTCCGCATGTTTATTAACCCCTTCAAAGAATTCTAATAGATTAGACAGACACGACTTCCCTCTGCAGAAACCATGCTGACTTTTGCCCAACAATTCGTGCTCTTCTATGTGCCTTGCAATTTTACTCTTTACTAGTGTTTCTACTAATTTACCTGGTACTGATGTTAAACTTATCGGTCTATAATTGCCAGGATCTCCTCTAGAGCCTTTTTTAAATATTGGTGTTATATTGGCCGTCTTCCAGTCATTTGGTACCAAAGTGGATTTAAAGGATAGGTTACAAACCACTGTTAATAACTCCGCAATTTCACATTTGAGTTCTTTCAGAACCCTTGGGTGAATGCCATCTGGTCCTGGAGACTTGTTACTATTCAGCTTATCAATTAATTCCAAAACCTCCTCTAATGTCACTTCAATCTGAGTGAGTTCCTCAGATTTGTCGCCTAAGAAGGCTGGCTCAGATTTAGGAACCTCTGTAACATCTTCAGCCGTGAAGACTGAAGCAAAGAAATCATTTAATCGCTCCGCAATGGCACTGTCTTCCTTGATCGCTCCTTCTATATCTTTATCATCCAAGGGCCCCACTGCTTTTTTAGCAGGCTTCCTGCTTCTAATGTATTTAAAAAACATTTTACTATTGTTTTTTGAATTTTTGGCTAGCTGTTCCTCAAACTCTTTTTTGGCTTTTCTTACTACATTATGACAGTTAATTTGGGAGTGTTTATGTTCCTTTCTATTTTCCTCACTAGGATTTGACTTCCACTTTTTAAAAGCTGCCCTTTTCTCTCTCACTGCCTTTTTAACATGGCTGTTTAGCCATGGTGGTTCTTTGTTAGGTCTCTTACTGTGTTTTTTTATTTGGGGTATCATTTAAGTTGGGCCTCTAGTATGGTGTCTTTAAACAGTTTCCATGCAGCTTCCAGGGATTTTAGTTTAATTACTCTACCTTTTAGTTTCTGTTTAACTAGCTTCCTCATTTTAGTGTAATTCCCCTTTTTGAAATTAAATGCCAGAGTGTTTGACCGCTGCGGTGTTCTTCCCAACACAGGAATATTAAAAGTTATTATATTGTGGTCACTATTTCCAAGCGGTCCAGTAACAGTTACCTCTTGGACCAGATCCTGCGTTCCAGTCAAGACTAGATCGAGAATCGACTCTCCCCTTGTGGGTTCCTGTACTAGCTGCTCCAAGAAGCAGTCATTTAAGGCATCAAGAAATTTAATCTCTGAATCCCGTCCTGAGGTGACATGCACCCAATCAATATGGGGATAATTGAAATCTCCTATTATTACTGTGTTTTTTATTTTGATAGCCTCTCTAATCTCCCTTAACATTTCAGCATCACTATCACTGTCCTGGTTAGGTGGTCGGTAATATATTCCTAATGCCATATTCATATTAGAGGAATGAATTGTTATCCATAATGATTCTATGGAACATTTTGATTCCTTTAGGATTTTTACTTCATTTGATTCTATATTATCCTTCACATATAGTACCACTCCGCCACCCGCACGACCTGTTCTGTCTTTCCGATATAATTTATATCCCGGTATGATAGTGTCCCACTGATTGTCCTCATTCCACCATGTTTCTGAGATGCCTATTATGTCAACTTCCTCCTTTGATATGAGGTACTCCAGTTCACCCATCTTATTAGACAGACTCCTAGCATTAGTGTAAAAGCATGTTAGAAAACTACCACTATTTATATGTCCGCCTTTCACAGACGTGGTGGATTTTTTTATGTACGATTGTTTCACATCTGATCTTGCCCATATATTATTTCCCACGTTCCCTATCTGACTAACTTCTAGGGAATCCCTGTCTATGGAGCCTCGTGTAAGAGAAGTCTCCATCCGATCCAGGTGCTCCCCCGCACCAATCGGCTTTCCCCCACCTCTTAGTTTAAAAACTGCTCTATGTCCTTTTTAATGTTTAATGCCAGCAGTCTGGATCCACCTTGATTTAGGTGGAGCCCATCCTTCCTGTATAGGCTCCCCCTACCCCAAAAGTGTCCCCAGTTCCTAATAAATCTAAACCCCTCTTCCCTACACCATCGTCTCATCCACGCATTGAGACTCTGAAGTTCTGAGGTTCATAGTTCTCCCCCGAAAAGTGGTAGAAAGTCAGGTTCTTGAGATGAAGAATTGTAAGACTTTTAAAAGATTCTGTGAAATTATGCATTGGAATGGAGAATTCCCAGGGCACAACTTGATCAATTGGCTAACTGATTAAAATAATGTAAGGCATGTGTTCGGCATTTACCACTGCTTTCAGTAATCAAGCTCTGATTAGGTATCTAGTGATCTTTGACCTGACCTGACCTAGCATAATTTAATTCATTAGAGTGTGACAGCAATGAGTGTGGCACTTCAATACAGTTTGAACTAAAATTGATTAGTACACTGACAAAATCTGTAACTAACTGATGTAATGTCAATTATACTGAGTGTTTACCGCAGGGAGCAGCAAACCAGTTCATAGCAAAAAAAAAAACCAAAAAAAAAAAACCAGACATATTGGATCAGACCAAAGGTTCATTCTAGCCCAATATCCTCTCTTCGAACAAGGGCCTAACTCTGGTACCCCAGACAGAATGAGCAGAATATGTAATCATCAAGTGATCCACCTCCAGTCACCTATTCCCACCTTCTAGCAAACAGAGATTAGGAGCATTTCAAAGCATGTTTTTTTATTCTGACCCATTCTGACTAGTAGCCATTGGACCTATTCTCCATGAAGTTATCTAAGGTTTTTTTTTTTTTATCAGTTTTTATCTAATTCTGTTATAACAACATCCTCTGGGAGAGTTCCATAGACTGACTGTGCATTGTGTGCATACTTCCTTTTAAATTTTCTTTAACCTGCTGTCTATTAATTTTATTTGGTGACCCCTTGTTCTTGTGTTATGAAAAAGAGTAAATAACACTTCCTTATTTATGTTCTCCACAGAAGTCATAATTTTATAGACCTCTCTCATGTTCCCCCTTAGCTGTCTTTTTCATGCAGAAAGGTCCTTTTCTTGTTAATCTTTCTTCCTGGAAGATATTCCATATCCCTAATAACTTCCATTGCCCTTTTCTGTACCTTTTTCAATTCCAAAGTATCTTTTTTGACATGTTTTGACCAGATTTGCATTCAATATTCAAGAGATGAGCTGCACCATGACTTTACACAGAGGCAACACCATATTTTCTGTCATATTATCTATCCCTTTCCTGATGATTCCCAACATTCTGTTTGTTTTTTGAGTGCTTCTGTTCATTGAGTGGGTGTTTTCAAAGAACTATCCACAATGACATCAAGGTCTCTGTCTTGAGCAGTAACAGTTAATTTAGACCCCATCATTTTGTATGTATATTTGGAATCAAGTTTCCCAGTGTGCAATACTCTAAATTTATCAACATTCAATTTCATTGGTTGCCCTGTCACCCAGTTTTGTGAGATCCTTTTGTAAATATTCACAGGCTGCTTTGGACTTAACTGTCTTGAATAGTTTTGTATCATCTGCAAATTTTGCCACCTCACCGTTTACCCCTTTTTCCAGATTATTTATGAATATGTAAAATAGCACTGGTCCCAATACCGACCTCTCGGGGACACCACAATATACCTCTCCATTCTGAAAACTGACCATTTATATCCTACCCTTTGTTTGCTGTCCTTTAACCAGCTACTGATCCACAAAAGGATCTTCCCTCTTACCCCCTGGCAGTTTATTTTGCTTAAGAGCCTTTGGTGAGGGACCTTCTGAAAAGCTACGTACACTTTATCAGTAGATCACCACTGAGTTACTACAGAGTATTCTTTCCTAGAACATTCTGGTGGGTTTTGCCAAAATACTTAGGGTCTGACTGACCCCATGTTTGGGCCAGGGAAGGAATTTTCAGTAGGTCAGATTTGCCAAGGCCTTCACGTGAGCACGGTTGTGCCTTGTTCTGCAGCATGGACCATGAGTCACTTGCTGGTTTCAAAACAAAAAGCAGTCAAGTAGCACTTTAAAGACTGGTTTATTAGGTGAGCTTTCGTGGGACAGACCCATTTCTTCAGACCATAGCCAGGCCAGAACAGCTACTTGACTGCTTTTTGTTTTGATAGTGTATAGACTGGTTTCAGATAGTGTAAATGGTGGATTCTCCATAACCTGATTTTTTAGATCATGGGGGGACTTCAGTAACTCAGTCAGAGGCTGTGGGTCTATCACAGGAGCAGATGGGCAACCCACAAATGGTGGGAGTGAGGGAAAGGCCAGCTTCCCCCTCAGCCTCTAAGTTCTGTAGCAACACTGCTGCTCGCGGCTGGGAGGGAATTGGTGATGGGGCAGCATTACCTTCCCGGCGATGCTGAGAGCTGAATACCCTAGCCCCTGCCCCTTCTGTCCTTGACCCCACCCCTTCTAAGCACAAAGCCAGGCCCCACTTCCCTGTTGCCCCAGGGCCTGTGGCAGCCATCAGCTCCATGGTGGATGGGTGAGACTCTGTCTTGGAATGTGCAGCCCTTCAGACCAGAAGATCATGATGGTCCCTTCTGCCCTTAAAGTCTGAGTCAATGAGACCTGCCTTTTGGCTTGTTCTTGATCTCCTGAACCCAGCTCTGACCCCTCTCTGAATCCTGGTCTCTGCCTGCCATTGCTCTGCCTGCCAGGCATGACTGCTCAAGCTACTTGTCTAAGAGGGTTGTGTTTGGGGAGGTGATGTTGTTATGCCAACAGGAAAACTCCTGTGTGTGTCAGCTGTACCTAAGCTAGGGGGCGATGCGGGCACAGCTATGTCAACATACACGCTGTAGTATAAACAGACCTCCAGTTTTCATGTAAAAAGTGTTTCACGTCCTTTGGCTTCCAGAAAAAAAAGGCTGAAAACTATGGCCCAAGCTAGTCCTCAAGGCTAATAAAGCAAAAAACACATACAAAGACCCAAATCAATTATTTATTCCTCTTTAATCTCATTATTTTAAACCATCTCATGATTTCATTTGGCTCCTGATGGTTGTCCACCTGAAAGTGGCCACGCTCCCCAGATGAAGAATCTTCTGTTAACGTAGCATTTTTGCTCTTCCAGGAAATTAAAGAGGAGGCAGCCAGTAGAGTTAGTAGAAGGCTATATAAAATCTGGCTGACACAAGTTGCATATAGACACAATACTTTTGGTCCTGGAAAACTAACAGGTTTCTTTGTACAAAGTAGTATATGGTCACTTAATCCAAGGAGTACTGATATTTGAAAAGTATATCACGCCTTTGGATTTTCCTGGCCATGACCTCCCGTTGGGTCCTCCAATCTCTCTCCAGACAGTTATTTCAATAGGGAGACTTTTTCATAAGAATCAACAGCCACTTCCATGGAAGTTGTGGGAAAGGGTCAGCTAACACTGACCATGTTGGACCTCAGGGTTGTAGAGGAATCCCCCTAGTGAAGCGTTTCTAGATTGCCAGGGGTAGGGGGGAGCCCAACTTTAAAAGGGAGGGGGGGGGGAGGACAAGTGCAGATGAGTCACTGGTAGGGTCACCATACATTTGAGTTTCCCTGACAATGACCTCTTTAGTCTTGCAATCTCCAGTCACGTGGATTTTGATAATAAGAAAAAATGTCCAGGCTTTTTCCTTGCCTTCAGAGCTGCATGGCTGGAGTGACAACTGCTTTCACCCACACAACCTGAAAACATTGCCACTCCCTGCAGCAGCTCAGAAGAAAGGGTGTCACTACCATAGCTAACTCCTGCTCTGCTGCTGGTGGTGGCACTGACTTTAAATCTGGCCTGCTGCTCTCTCTTGCCACCCAGCTTGAAAGGTAGATATAACAACATCAGCAGTGAGACAGAAGGAAAAGTATCAACACCATGCTACACCACCCTTCCTTTATAGTGTAAAACCCGTCTTTGGCCAAATTCTTCTGGTCCACCATTGTAAGTCAAGTGAGAAAGGAACACAGGCGCTTGTCTGTATGAAGGAAATGCATATATTTTGTCCTTTTCAATAGCCATATTCACTTATTATCCCACTGGAGTGGGCCCAATTTTCCTTGCTGAACTTATGAGCTGTGGTAGAGGACAAATTTCCATTTAGACCAGATCCCGGCACATGCCATTTATCCTGAACAGAAGATTTTGAGGACACACAGCATAATAAAGAATTTGCAAAGACACAAACATACTAAGGAGAAATCTCACTGAGGTCTGATAATTTTATATAAGATAGCACTGCAAAGAGGTCAATGGGCCAAATAAATTGTTGGTGAAAGAGGGTGCAGTTCTGCGGGTATATTTGCTACATAGATGAAGGGCAGTTTGACCTGGAACATTTAGGCTATGTCTATACTAGAGATAGTCTACCTTAATGTCTGTTTACATGGAAGAAGGTTGATGGGAGCGTTTCTCCCCTCCAACTTCCTTAATCCTTGCCACTCATGCGGAGTTCCAGGGTTGACTTCGACCTCAGAAAGCACTGTTTCACGCATGTGCAAAACAAAACCCCAGAAGATCAACTCTGAGCTGGTTGATCTTCCACAGCAGTGTAGACCTAGCCTTAGAATTTCATTTTCATTTTCAAATTAAAAGTCCATAAAACTTAATTTATAGAACAACTTACGTTTTTGTCTTCAAATGTTATGGAAGAATAGAGTTTGTACTTCAAAATATAACTTCATCCAACTTGTTTAAAAGACAATGATCGTTCACATTAAATATACAACATATTAAAAACAGACTAATTCAGAACTGCCAAAATACACTGTAATACCCAGCAATTGCCAAACCCTCATTGTGTTGTGCATATAGGTGGTCGGGGCAAAATACAGTTCTTTGAGCAACCGGTTACTAGGATCCTTTTAATCTGTTCTTATTTAAAAATAACATGAAAATGTGGCATTTGCTTAAAAGCTTTTATTTTTATACTGCAAGCCAAAGAATCAAACACAGAAATGCACTGCAATGCCTCCTTGGGAGCTATAAACAATTGGTGCACTTGTCAGATAAAAATATACAAGCATTTAAAAGATACAGAAATCATAATTCTTTACAAATACACACACTCATACATGCACATACGCACCGTAAAAAGTGTTTCCAGTTTCCACCTGTAAAGAACAAAAACTACAGCAAAGCTATCGAGTTCACTTTGCCAGGTGCAACCAAATAGCATCCCCCTGCCCCCCCCAAAAAAAATAAAAAGCCCTCACAGTATAAAAATGATGCAAACAAATGCCTTCCCCACTGGCAGTTACTCGCTGTAAAATGTGTTTTCATTCTGACATTTCCTTAACAGGCTCAGGGCTGAAAGGAGGTGCTCAACACCTCTCAGGGCCAGGTCCTTATTCGTCTAATTTTAGCAACTCCAAGTACAGCCATGCACATTTAAAACCTAGATGTGGGCATTATCACCCTGCTCATGCCAACCCTTAGGTCCTGTCTACACTACCACCAGCTGTCAACCTAAATTACGCACCTTCAGCTATGTGAATAATGTAGCTGAAGTCAACACACATACGCCTGCTTACTGCAGTATCTTCACCATGGCAAGTCAACAGATGACGCTCTCCCATTGACTCCACTTACTCTTCTCATTTTGGTGACTTATCTGAATTGACAGGAGAGCACTCAGCAGTTCCAGTTATTAGACATGATAAATCAACCCCTGCTGGATTGATCGCTGCCCCTTGATGCCGCCCGTAGCGCAGACATGAACCTTTAAGCACAGACTTTTATACCCAAGAAATAGTTCCACAGACCGCAATGGGGCTGCGCGCAGTGTGAAAAGTTTAAGCACATGCATAAGTCTTTGCAGGATCACAGTCTTTATTCAATTAACTAGGACACAGTTCTTTGGGCTGCACCGTACCACACTGAATGCATTTTAGTTTGTGAAAGCTAGGTTACCAGCACTCTGAATACACCAAAAAGTCTGAATTTGTATTAATCTGCAGATAACTATTTTGGTGTTCTCTCTTTTAACGTTAATATGTTGTGGTGTCATTGCTCAGTGTGGTACATGGGAAAAAGGGTAGTTTTTTGTTTTTTTTTTTTAAAAAGTTCGCAATAAGTAATAGTACATATGAGAGGAAGAAAAATATAAATCCTACATAATTACTTACATAGTTCAATTATTAAAGTAAATGAGGCTAATGTACAAGTAAATTAGCCATAAATATGGCATATGATTAAAGTAAGCTCAATATTAAAACCAACTGCTGTTGACATTAAGACATATGTTTTTGAAAACTGTAGTAAAATATAAATTAATTGTAGTCAAAATGCGAAAAACAATTCTGTAACTTCTTAAAAAAGGCTTTGGAGTTTTCAAAATACAAAAAAGTTACTATTTCCTACATAACTGACTTGACATTATACTGAAACCTATTTTTGTATTAAAGTGTATACTTCATATTCCTTATACATCTGTTAATATAACATTGATCTTTATAAAAATATAGCACCTCCTGTAAACAATTTTAATATCCGATAACTTTATAAGTAATGATGCCTTTATTTTGTAATTAAGATAGTATTTTATTAGATTCCTTCATTACAAATGTTCAGAGGTGGATAAAGTACCCAAAAGTTACTTGAGTAAAAGTGCAGCTGCTTTCACTTCTGGATACTTGAGTACAATCTAGATTTTTTGGGGGGGGGCGGGCACTTTTACTCAAGTACTTTTCCAGAGGGCTACCAGAAACTTGTACTTAAAAAAATTTCCCCCACAAAGCAGCTGCACTTTCACTCAAGTAACTTTTGCGGTACTTTTCCCACTTCTTCAAATGTTCCCATGATTTCAAATTCTACTGAATTATAATGGATATAATCCTGAACTACTAAGTATCTGAGAATTAGCAACTCTTCTTCTGTACACCACCTACAAGGGGCCCAATTATTCTAAAAATGCAGAATTCTGAACAATATGATTATTGCTCAACTAATTTCTGTGGCTTGTGCATACCATAGAGATGAGCAATTTACAAATGCCCAGAAGACATCTAACCAAACACGACCTACAGACAATAAGTTTTATCCCAGTTTAGGAAATCAAGCAATTTTTCAAGTATGCACTATTACCAATCCCAAAGGTTTAAAAAAAATCATGAATCAAGCTCCAAGACAGCATGAGAGTATTTTAAATATCACGAAGCTTTTAAGATAATACACTTTGGGGTCTTTATATTTGTCATTTAGCTTTTAAGTAGTTAGGGTGCACTCAGTTCACATTTTCAAGCTCTTC
Source organism: Carettochelys insculpta (assembly GCF_033958435.1). Classification (NCBI taxonomy): domain Eukaryota; kingdom Metazoa; phylum Chordata; order Testudines; family Carettochelyidae; genus Carettochelys; species Carettochelys insculpta. The sequence goes on from NC_134147.1 coordinate 39,106,550, forward strand.
TTCGCAAACATGAGGGCCAAAATCTTACATTTCTTTTTAAATGAAAACTCTGATTCTGAAGACTTCACCTGACTCCAGGGGTTGGGATTTGACGAAAAATTCTAACTATTCCAAGGCTGCACTACACAGATTTAAGTGCCCTTCTGGACCTCATGAAGAGGGATAGCTGCAGGACTATCCAGAATGACTCCTCTCCATTGCTAGTTAAGGTACTCTGATCTCTCATATAGTAAGATTGTAGACAATGCGAGGATGAGAGCCAGAAATATGAAAATTGGTGGAGGAGGGGAAGAAGGCTTGTGTCAAAGAACTGTTTTGTCTGTTGTGTCTCTGGAATGGAATCACTGACTTTAGTGCGGCCAGGACATCAAGTCTGGTATTCTGAAGTCCTCTATGTCTTTCTACTTGAATGCTTCCCTAGTGCTGCTGTCTGCCACGCCATGTCATTCACTCAGTGGGCCTACAGATGCGTCGTGTTCTCCCACCCCATGTATTTGTAAAAGGTTTCCACAGGCATTTACTGCTGTGTACTATCTGCCTGCTCGGCAGCCTTGGCTGCCAGCAAACCTCATGTCTTCCTCTTCCTTCACATTTGATCACATTAGTATCAACCGTTCTGATAAGCCAGAGTGAGAGAGCTGGTGTGCTGTTACTGGAGAACAGGGACACACATAGGCTGCCCAGCTAAGAGGATTGTCAGCGGGCACCTGTTCCCTCGCAGAACTGTGTCGTGAGTCACGCCAACACTGCTGACTATCTTGAACTTCTACAGCTGGGGTCAGCAACCCCCTGGCAAAGGTGCCAAGAGTGGCATGCAAGACGATTTTCATCAGCACGTGAGGCAAGAGCTCAGCCCTGCCCCTCCTCCCCCATGCAGCTGGCAGCTTGCTTAAAGCCATGCTACATGTGAATTAACAGAAGACCACGTAATGCTACCAACACCACCTAAACGATAAAGCTCTGCATCTTAACTTAATGAAGCTGTTGTAAGTAGGACTATTAGTGACTTTAAAAAGTATCACTGTTATTCAGACCATGCATAGAGGTCAAAAGGTCAAATTTTCGCACTCTGCCTCGGAAAGGTTGCTGATTCCTGTTCTAGAGTCTAATTAAAGTGGCATGCCCATAGCACTCAACAGTCCCACAAGCTAAGTAGGTATGCCTGGAAAACCACTGATGTTACATGCATATTGTAATGCAGTCTATAGCAACTTTTTCAATATAGAATAGTTTCCCCTAAACTCCTTATGAACTACACATAACAGATAGTCCCAAGTGATGGCTGACTTTTTAGGTGAACTGATAAGGTATGATAAGGCTTTCTATTCAGTGGCCTTCCACAAGCTGAACAATATAACCTTTCAACTGTGCGTATCTCTCCAGGTGTTAATTTACAAAGTTTCTTTTATTGGTCTGTCATTGCACTACGAATTCTTAAAGTTCCCTTAGTTTCAGGTTTCCAACAGCTTCTGCTGAGCATCTTTTAACTATTGCAAATTTTAATGAGCTGTGTAACAGTGTAAGTAACCTTCAGTCTAGTTACTTACAAAATGAACATTCTTTTGAAATCTAGCCTAAATTTAATATCTTAAGACCAACATCAAAACCATCTTGGATCCCATTTCACTTTGAGGCTATTAGTTAAAATCCTGGCACAGATGCTGAATTTCCAAAGATGAAAGTGCCAAGCAGAAATGTGGATTTTTTTTTAAATGTCCAAGAACAAGTAGATTTCTGCATATTGGAACAAGCAGTCAGAGGCAGCAATCTAATCACAGTCTCACAGTAACACTGGGCTGGAAGAAAGGTTCTCATTTGTATAGAATTAATCCCAAGCAGTAAGTAGCAATTAAAAGAAGGTTAATGAGAAAAGTAGATCAATAGTACCTGTTTTCCTACATACAGTTCATTCACAATGTTCTTGGACTGTTTTTAACACAATTAAAACCACAAAATAGTAAGAAGGATAATGCACTTAAAACAGGCAATGCATTTTAAGCCATGTTCCCCCAGAGAGGGGAATTTAAAGTAGTCACTTGAAATCTAGGTACTTTCAGTTAACAAGTTAACTGTTAGTTTCAGGTACTGTACCTACCTCTACATCCCAAGCCCAATATTTGTGCATATGAGCTTCTTAGTGGCTTTAATGGATCTCCTTCCTGCAGCTGTGTGAAAAGCCCACACAAACAGGGAAACGAGGCCATGGGAATAATACTACAAACAAGACACAAAGTGCTGACAAATGCACAAAGTAAACAGACGCCCCCACTCCCACCTTGCAGTGAGTTTTAAGCAGATGGCTTCCCTCTTATACAGTCATTTTTAACTAAGCCTGTCATGATGGTTTCATCACCTATTTTAAAATTGTTGATGCTGTCAATTTAAATCTAGACCCAAATTTAAATCTTGGGGGATGAAAAAAACCAAAACCTTAATAAAATATGAGAGAGATGTTTCAACAACTGAAAAACATGGCTGGTAAAATAGTTGTTTTTAAGCAAATGCACACTCCCTTGAAGTGTATAAACTTAAACATGGCAGAATCAAAAACATGAAACTCAGTTTAGTGACAGTCAAACCATTGGTTGTCTTTGTTCAAGCCAAGAGAAATGCAGGACATGAACAAAGACCATACATAGTGGTAGTTTTAATGGATATTTAAAATTCTATTTTAATAATTTAAGGAGTTATTAATGTAACAGGTAAATTAATGAATTCTAAGGCCAAAACAGACCAACGTACTCATCTTCTCAGATGCTCCTGCATTACTCTGGCCATAGAACATCTCTACAACAATTCCTAGAGCATATTTTTCAGAGAAACCCCCAAGCTTGATTTAAAAGTAGTTAGTGATGGAGAAACCACCATGATCCTTGGTGAATTGTTTCAGTTTAGGAGATGTTTTGTTTATAACATGAATTTTAAACTGACGGCTTATCTTCCTCCAGTGACTTGGATACAAGGATGAAAATTACCACATAAAATATAGAGATGTTTAGAATCGGTAGTTGGCGCCCACGTGAACAATGACACGATTTTCATAAGCTTTCTTCATTGTTTTCTCAATCTGCTTCAGAAAAACTTGTGGAATTCGCCCACATAAAGTGTGTACAGTATCCAGAAACTTAGACTGAAGAGGGTAGTACAAGGACTGGAAGAGATTGTCTTCAAAAGGAAACTGAAGAGAGAGGAAACCAGGGACGAAAAATGATTATTTCCAGTAGCTGTAAATGACTGCTGAAGCATTTAAAAACACTTTTAGTTGGGAAATATTCACAGGGAGTTAAACATCCTCAACTCCCACAGGGCTGCTCTTCAAACCATGAATAGGCCCTATAAAAGGAACTGGCTTGCTCCTGAGTCTCCACTGATGTTGGATGTATTGAAAGCACTTGTCAAATCCATTTGAGACTATGGGTTTTCAGAAAGCTCTGCCCAGCGATACATGGCACAACCAACTTCACAGAAACTGCATATTTAAAGCCTAGAGTAGGAGCCAGGCATTTTCTTGGAGTTTCTGCTTATGCCCATTGATGGAGACCTTCGACAGAGGTCTGAAGTAGCTCTGCCAATCTTTGAGGTGCTACAAAACACTATGTAGTGGAAGAATTAAATGTTGTAAAGATCCCCAATGAGTGAGGAGGGGAGTGGTCAGCAGTGGATACAGGGACTTCAGCCCTGAACAGACAAGCTTATGCTAGGAATAACTTCATTAACTGGCCACAGTAGCAGGCTGTTATCTTGTATGTGGGCCAGTCACTACATAAGACCATGACACTTGTCAGCCTATTCAGCAGCACAAAAGCAGAGTAACTGGACATCTTTTGCTGGGGTTATATTACTTTTACACAGATTTAATTAACAAAAAAGGGTGAGAACTAAATCCACCTTCTCAAGAAGAAACAAAAAAGGAGCCTCTGAATACTTACCCAAAAACCTCAGCATGGAGTCTGAAGTTAGAATTCCATCTCGCAAAGTGGAAACATGGGACCAACTTTACAAGGGGCTGAGCACCCTGCTGTCCTTTGGAGGTGAAGAGTTTTTGAGGGTGCTCAGTCCCTGCCATGATTAGGCTCCACAAAGCACTTATGGAGTCACAGTTATAACGCCACAGTGAAAGATGTAAGATCAGCTCATTCAAATCCCATTTTCCATTAGTGCATCACAGAAGCCGCTTACCAGGCCTTAGTGTTTGCAGTTTGTTATAATACTGAAGAAGACAGCATGTGCTTATGAGGAATGGTTGAAACAATCCTCTTCAGTGTGAAGACAAACTTCAAACACTAAGGGCTGGTAAATGGCTTCTACAGTGTATTCATGGAAACACCGTGAGGTGGAAGAGTCCAGCACAAAGTGTTTTGTGAACTCTGCGTATACATACAGGACTCAGCTTCAGACTTGGACTGCTTGGTCCATTGAGCCAGTGCTCAGTAACCTTTATCACCTCATGGAACACTTCAGCACACATTAGAATTTCACAGCTCACCCAATACATATAACCCAATCCTCTCCCTCTCCCCCAGAGCCAGGCACCCCAGCCTCCCACTATAACCCAATCCCCCCACCCCGCTCTAACTGTGTGCCGACAACTCACCAGAGCTGACACCACATCTCCCACCAAGCGGCAGGGCGTGTGTGCAGAGTGGTGGATGGCACTCCTGGTGCCTGGTTCTCAGGCATATTAAGTGCTACTTTGTGGCACACCAGTTGTGGCGCATGGCATCGAATGCTCTGCCACAAGATGTTGTGCTGCTTTGTGCCAAATAAAAAAAATACCAGAAAGCAGAACACTTACATCACGTATCACTTCATACAGTGCCTTAAAAGTAGGCTGCTTGTCATCGTGGTAGACACCTCTGTTACCATGGAGAACAGATATGCCTTCCTCTTCTGCACCTTTACAATTACTGCCATACATACAGTGATCAGGCCGGTAGTTCCACTGACATGGAAACACATAGAGACACTCTGGCAATATCAATGAGAGAGAGAGACAGATTGAACAAACCATTACCGAAAGTTAACTGCATTGCTATGAAAGAGGTGGGGTTGTCAGTAAGGAAGATTTTCAGTTGTTTTGTTGGTAGTGACTCAGGGTGACAGACTACAATTTGAACCCAGGTTTCATTGGGAAATGACTGTGTGATTCCCACCATTGGGCTGGGGATTGTTACAGCTGGTGACATGGCCTGTAAGAGAACCGGAAGGAAAGAGAAACTGAAGAGCTACAAGTGACAGAACAAGACCTGGACCCCCTGGCATATGCAGCTCCTATGTCGAGCATCCTTTCTAGTCGTGTCTGTGTGTATACAAGCCATGGAATGAGAGAGAGGCAGTGTGAGTTACCACCACCTGCGTCCCACTTAAGACCGACCTGTAGTGGTTGGCCCAGTTCTGACTCCTACTGGAGGAGCCTGACCAAAACTTCCCAAATATTTCACTCCTTCAAGTCTATCAATAATCAGAACTGCCTTGGGGATTTTGTGCTGCAAGGATTATCTGATTGGATTCTACTTCTTTTACATGGCTGGGTTATTTCAGGAGCTAGAGGTTATACCTTCCCAGATAAAATGGCTAGGTGTATGCCCGGCTAATGCACTGGAAAGCTGCAGTGGGTTGGACTGGATCATTTAATTGTCCTCCTCTAGTTTTTGAATTGATGGCTTTTTTACAATAGGGCTCTCTAAACTGGCATGCAAAGGAAAGTGTTGCTTGCTCTCAAAGGAGGAAAATACTTTTGATACCAAACAGTTCCTATGAGCATATTTACCAGATGTGAGGAAAGCACAAGGCCTATGGCATGAAAAATGATACTCACATGTGGAACTAATCACAAGTTTGTTAGTCCCAAAACTCAAGCATTTTCTCAATTGTCTCACCCACTTTAAAGGATTTTTGTAACTCTGAACTTACTTTGTCTTCTTTCCTTCTCCACAAACTGCAACACAAGGCTGTATTGCTCAACTATTTTAGGATGTCAGTTTCTTTTTGGATATTACCACCACATTTAATAAAGAGGAGTACAGTTTTTGGAACTATGCCACTTTTTCCTGGGATTATGAGGCTATTACTTTTTCCAATCAAAATATTAGGACACTTCTCTGCATTAAATTGCTGTTGCTGTAACAGGTTTCCATTGCTTTGCATTTCCCCTGCCTCAACTTTCTGATTTTTCTCTGGATTTTATTATAGACCTTGTCACTTCACTGCAGATTTGATAGAGGGGCAAAAAGGAACAGAATAAAGGCACCTCCATGTTCGTGCCGTGCTTAAGATCCTACTGGGGCAAAAGAGGGAAAGTGAAAGCAGACCAGAAAGGGTATTGGCCTGCCAGCATAATGGTGCAGGTCCACGACAAAGGTCCTAACTTCTCTGAATCAGCAGGGACTGTACTACAGAACTTCAGACTAAGTTTTCCAAACTTATTACTTTTAAAAAGTCTGAGTCCAACCTGTTGCAGTTTCAAGTGGCTTAGTTTCACAGGCAGGTGTTTAAGCCCTTTTGGAAAAATCAGACCCCTTCAGCACTTGAGGCACTCAAAATCACTAGTCACTGAAAACAAACGCCTTTGTAAGACCTAAATACAGGAAGAAGTAGGGGAAAAGACAGAAAATAAAGTTGCTTAAAGAGACCCAGTGCCACACTGGTGCACACAAGTCAGAGACAAACAATTTGTTTTGTTTGGCTTCATGTCCCATGTTTGTAGGTCACACCATCCCTCTGCTAGCTCTTGTCCACTCTCTTGGGCAAGTGGGGGATGAAACTTGCTCTCTGGTAACCAACGTTTTGTAGGATTTTCATATCCTTCCTGTTTACAGGCCCAGAGCAGGCAGGAAAACGAGAAAGCACAAAAAACTCAACCTATTTAGGAGCACAAATGATCCCAACATCCTGAGGTCACTGGACCGGGTAACTCAGCCAAAGAACAGGAACAGACCTTGGAAGGTCTGGCTTTTAGCACAGGCTTGAGAAGGGAAGAGATTTTTCAAGGGAATAAAATGCAAGTTCTTTACTGTTTTCAGAGGAGAGTCAGTGTTGTGTCTGACAGCTTTGACATTGTCTGCGCCCTTTAGTACATTTTGGGATAGAGTGGAATGTCAGAAAATGACTACGGATTTGGATGCAAGTGGGGCAACGTCAGATTCAGATAAACATTCATGAATAGGAGGACAAAAATGTGAGCTCGAAGGCAGCAAAGCATGTAAGTATGTGCATGACTCACTTCAGCCCGGATTCAACCTGCAGTTAGTACCATGCCTACAAACCTCCTCCAAATTTTTCAGGCTATTTAGAGACCATAGCTGGCTATCTGTACTGGAAGTTGGCCTCAGGCCCACAACACTTAGTCCCCCAGGTGTAAATCCCATGCAAACTTTCAGTCTAGGGACCTTAGGTTATTCATTTCAGGACAGAATTCATATACAAGGTTCTCTCTACTTTTTTTTTCTTTTTCCAATCCATGGGCAGGATAAATATTGTTAAGCGCACCAAGGCACGTGTGGATGTGTACCGCCAACAGAAGCACGTACTGCCAGCTGTGGGCACTCTGCTGATCAGCACCCAACTTTCTCCTGGGTGGCTTGCTTACGTATGTGTCTAAATAACAACCATCCCATTGCTGGATTATACAAGGTATAAACCCTTTCACTTGTTACAGGAAAGCACTGAGACTGACAGGAGTCATTACATACCTGGATTGAAGTAAAAAATGATATTTAGCAAGTCCTGGTCTCCCCATGTAATGTAATTTTTGTACTTTTGGTATAATGGGTACAACATTTCCTCCCATGTCAAGCCTGTTGGTATCATGCTGTTCTACAAGGCAAAAAAAAAAAAAAAAGTCAGAGCCTGCAGGTTAATGTTTTACCAAACAACAGGGTAATAAACACATGACTTACAGCCCATGCGCACAGATAGGGAAGTCTCCCAAACGGGACAAGGAAGGGCTCTCTGAGGAAGTGTTTGGCCTGGCCACAAGCAGAGCGGCAGGACTCACTGAAAGCTGGGCTGGACTCTCATTTTGCGCAGGCAAACAGAGAAGCAAAATCAGTTGGCTCTTGGACTAGCATGATGCCCAGGTCCCACTCCCCAGATACTGGCCACCAAGAGCAATCAGCCAGGGAGCTGGTGAGGAAGAGCAGGAGTGGGTACAGCTTTGGCCCCAGCTTTCTCACTTGCCTAGGATCACATGTAAGTTGGGGAAAGCTTGCACCACCTTCCCCAAGGCCTGTGGTAACGGCCTATCCCTACAAGGCAGGGGAGGGGTCAGAACAATGGAGAGAACTCCTTTCTGGGGCTGCCTCAGAGGTGGCACAGCTACGCACAGAGCCTTACTCATTGCTGAGCAGAAAGGCTCCATCCAGCTCTGGGTAAGGATGACAGAACTAGGTCCTTTAGGCAAGTTCATGAAACATTCCTTCTCGTTGCTAGGCGCTTACTCAGGAGTGCTCAATGGGGTAAATAAAGGTTCCAACAAGCAAGGCCCTTTGATATGCAAAGGGCAAAGCCAATTTACAAATCATGCTCCCCACTTTCACTACTAGCTCCACTGACACCCACTTTCAATTTGCAGGAGTGTCAAAGAGCTCAAGAATGGGCCTCATTCGCTGTAAATAAAACAGATATTTCCCTATTTAATTTACAATGCCTTTTATCAGACCAGTAAGAGGCTTTAAAAAAAACAAAAACAAAAAAAAACCAAAAAAAACACACCACACCAGAATGCTTCACACTGTTGATCCTTGGATTTATTTTTGCATGTGTTTCAGATGTGAAAATGGGGCAAACAATGACACTAGCTTCCCTTTTGCTTTTAGCTGCTATGCTTTCAGAGTCTTAAAATGCTAGCTTTTGGAGAAATGTTTATTTGATAAAATTAATCATCGTTATGAGGTTTTTAATATCACACTATCTTTCTACTAGTTCTTCTAGCAGCTTGGTTCTGACAAAGCATGTCCAGCATCCCTTTTCAATTCCATACTGGACAAGTTGTTTTATGTCAGCCCAAGGGTCCCTAAAATTTTACTTAAAAAAAAACAAAACACAATATAAATTTCTACATGAGTTTTTCTACCTTGAATTGTGTGCTTCTTATCCGGGTTAAATTCATCAGCATGACTCCGGAATTGACTCCAGTTGTTCCATAATATGGATGGCGAGCAAATCGGCTATACCAGCCAATCTTTGGTATTTCGTGCTCTGGGGCCATAGCGGCCAGCTGTGTGGAGTTGAATTCTTTCAGAAAGCTCCAGATGTCATCAATGGGCCTCAGGAAGAGAACATCAGTGTCCACATAGAGAAGAGAATCCACATCCTTTAAAATCACCTTTGGGAGTTGTGGGGTAGGGAAGTGAGGGAAGATAAAAATGGAAACCAGACAGACAGAAGAAAGGAAATTGATTACTGTTCAAGAATTACTTGTCTCGGGGGAGTAGCCTTGTTAGTCTGTATCTGCAAAAACAATGAGTCATGTGACACCTTAAAGACTAACAGATTTATTTGGACATAAACTTTCATGGGTAAAAACCACTTCTCCAGATGTAACCAAGTAGTTTTTTACCCATGAAAGCTGATGTCCAAGTAAAATCAGTTAATCGATAAGATGTCACAAGTCACACTGTTGCTTTTGAAAGAATTATTTATATTTTAAATTGTGCATTCATCAAAAGGCAGAGTTATCAACTGGTATTGCCAATTGCTGTGGGAGTCAGCGAGTAGGCAGATTTAAAATTTTAAAAAACCCAACCAGCATGGCAAAATAGCTAGAAAAAAGTGCAAAAAGCAAAGGGCATTTGGCACACAAAACAATAATCCACTTGGCTGTCATAACAGCTTGAGAGCTAACCCACAAGGCTTATTTCATACTGATCTGACTAACAAAACACCTACCTTCTGCATTCATATAGCCTTGCTAGTTTTTCCGAAGACCCATAAGCTGTACAATGGCTGTCAGCTACCCATCTGCAGAATGTGCGCCTGTCATCTAGGCATATGAAATGGCAAACATTCTGGATAGAAATTATCAAAAAAAAAAACCCAACAGCATTTACAACTACAGGTTGAACCTCTCTAGTTAGGTGCCTTTGGGACCTGACCAGTGCTGAACAAGAGAAATTGCAGGACCGTGGGAGGTCAGTATTGTCTAGCAGCATTACCAACACTCCCACTGCTTACTGGGCTCTTGCAAGACATTTAGGGGCAAGTTACAGCTAAACAACAGCACAGAACACAGAGTCAGGAGTACTGACTGTAAACAAACAAACATCAGGGCACCCTGGGAAACTTGGCAGCACCAATGACAAGTGGTCATCCAGCTAACTAAGATCATGCCGACTCACAGATGTTGCTGGAGGAGAGAGTGCTGAACTAGAGAGATTCAACCCGAACCATACCATGGGCATCAGTCTAGCCAGACTGCCAAACCTAAATCCCATATTGGCTAGCAAGGACCCCAATGAACCATAAACATCAGTTCTAACGCAACAGAGAGGAAAATGTACAGTGGTTTATAATAGAAGAGTGTCCCATCTCCTTTTTCACCTTATCATAGAATCACAGAATCCTAGGACTGGAAAGGACCTCGAGAAACCATCGAGTCCAGCCCCCTGCCCCAATAGCAGGACCAAGTACTGTCTAACTCACTCCTGGTCATTGGCTACTTTTCCTTACAGCTCTCAGCCCCCTCATTGGGCACATTGCATTCACTTATTGATATGAATTCAAGCCACATTTTTACATGTAGTTGAATTTAAGAATGTTATCTGTGGGTCACCTGCTTTTTTAGGAAAATATACTAAATAAAAGAAGTCTTAAAAAGGAGGTTGAGAGCCATAATCTCATCTCAGTTACCATAGTGTAAATCAGGAGTTACTGCAGCCAAGTCAGTCATGCAACTGTAAAGCTGGTGTAAGGGAGAGCAGAATCAGGCCCAGCGTAGCTTGCAGAAGCATAGCTTCCTCTCTAGATTGCAGTATGCCCCCTTGTGGAAATACATTTACTGACACACAGATAATTTCAGCAGGAAGAGAATCAAGAACATTAAGGCTGTGGCCACACTAGCCCCCTCCTTTCGCAAGGGGTCTGTTAACGAGGAATTTTAGAAGATGTTAACGAGCTGCTGATATGACTATGCAGTGCCTCATTGGCATAATGGCAGCCACGCATGATTCGAAAGTGCCCCTTTCAGAATGCCGCTGCCCGTGTAGACAGAGGCCTTTCTAAATGACCCCCTCTGACTTCAAAAGCCCCTTCTTCCTATTTGGTTTTAGGGCACCTAGGGTCTGATTCTCAGAGAGCTGGGCCCCAAGTTTCTCTTGCTAGGTCTGGAGGAAGCTAAACGAAGATAAGCTGAAACACCTTTCCTTGTCTGCTAGCGGCAGACGTTCAACACACTGTACAGTCTGTTATCTGTTATTAGAATCACCACTGCACTTAGAAACCATGGTCAGGGCCCAGAACCCCACTGTGCCAGGCACTGTACAAATACAAAAGATGACAGCCCTTGCCCTAAAAAGCTTATAAGCTGGGGCTTTGTCTCCAGTACAGTGACTACACTGGCATAGATATACAGGTTGAGCCTCTCTAATCTGGAACTCTCATATGGCAACATCCATAATCTGGCATGATTTTAGTTAGATGCACAACTGCTTATCATAGGTGTAGCCAAGTTTCCTGTGGTCCCAGCCACCAGTCCTGGCTTTCAGTGTTCTGTGCTATTATATAGCTCTAATTCACCCCTAAATGTCTTCTAAAAGCCCAGAAAGCAGTGGCAGCATTGGTAATGCTGATAGGCAATACCAGCCTCCCATTATCTGGCAAATTCTTCTGTTCGGCACCAATCAGGTCCCAAAGGTGCCAGATTAGAAAGGCTTAGCCTGTAGTACCATAGACATGCTGGCATAATGCAGTGCTGAAGATGCAACCAACACCAACAGAAGGGTGCTTTTCCATGGGTATATGAACACAACCTCCCCAAGCAATAGTAAGTTGGCAAGTAATTTGGCAGGTGGTTGCATTTTTCAAACTCTGACTGATGAAACTATGTCAGCTTAAATTTTAAGTGTACTGAGGCTTAAGTATAAGACAAGAGCTAAGAGGTGGACAAAAAACAGGGGAGTGCAAGGAAACAAAGACAATATTGGTCAACATAATAGGCAGTGGTCTCAGCATACCAGTGGCCTAACCATAGTCAAGTTTTCAGAAACAGCATGGAGAAGAAGAGTTTTAAGGTTCTGCGAAGCTAACTCATTATCCTTCCCTTCCTGCCTGATAGGAAGATTTTGGAGAAGTGCTGATATTTCTTCTAAGCCGTTAGCGCTCTTCTTTCTCATATGTGACACACAAAAAAAGATCATCTTTAAGTTGCAGCAGTCAGTGTAATGAGGCCATCTCTCTTCATGGATGTGCATTGGTCTTGGGCACAAGCAATTTAACTTCTAGAAGAACTTGATCACATGAGGCCCTGGAGCTTCATGGCAGTCAATGTGGTTAAACTGGAAGAAATTTAGTTTAAGCAGCTCTCTGCTGCTCATGATCCAGTCAAACACAGTATGTACAATTATCTTGAAGCTCTGCTAGTGTGGGATTTTCCTAAACAGCCAAGGGAGAGAGTCACTCCCTCCTGACTGAAAGCTAAAGAGAGCTGGATGCTTTGCTTAACTCAGTTGCTATTGAAAATCCCTGCTTTAATGTCTCATTTTGGCAACAGCAGAGGTACTTGATGCTAAGGAACAAGTCTCCAGACAAGACTTTTGAGATTCTTCCCCTTTATGTGACTTTTGAATGTGACCAATTAGGAATATGGGGATTCCTCCAATTCCTTCCTTCCTACAAGCCATTTACAGTTTAGAAGAGCATCAGCTCAACATTTTCCACAGCTGTGTAGCATTCTGCTAATAAATCTTTTGAGAGTTCTCTCTAGAACTTGCTATATTTAGCTTGACACTTCAGTTAAACACTCAATTATCTGTAATGTGATTCCACAACTTCTGTCTCTGTGGATTCTCCGTGTGTTAGCAAGGTTGGCAAGTAATAACGTTGGCAGGTAAGCATATTCCAGCTGCATGAGAGGCAGTGATGCCCGCTGGCTCATACTCCTGAACTTCGTCCAGACTCTAGGGCTGACCCATTACCAGGACTATCGGTCTGGGGAATATCTATCAGCACCCACAAATATCTTAGCTTTAATCAGCAACCCATTAACTATCTCCAAAAACTCCCATCAGAGTAATGCCCTGGAGTCCGTTGCCGGTTCTGCAACTGATGTACTTTGTGGCCCCTGGAAAGTCACTTCATTAGACTCAGGTTAGTTACTTGAAGTGGGGAGGACACTAAACTGCCTTGTAGGCTTGTTTGTATGAAGTGCTGGGAGGCTGTTGGATGGAAGATTCTGGGTAAGTGCTAGACATTGTTAAGACTAAAATCTCCCTTAAGCACTCTGCCTGTTTGTCATGTTTTTGACAGCTTCACAGAGCGCTGGAAGGCGCCACCCCCACTCTTTAGGTGGGATGTTGCAGCAGTACATCCAAGACAGAGCATGTTTTCACCTACATGTCTTTAAATCACAGCTGCGAGCAGGTCTCCATCTCGGCATCCTCTTGGTCATTAGAAAAGCAGATCCTTATTATTATTTATGATTTGTTTTGCTCCCAGGAGCCCTCATCATGGGCAAGGTCTTTGCTGTGTCAGGTGCTGTACAAACACATGACGATCCCTATCCCAAGGAGCTCCCCCTCTTCCCAAGCCATCAGCCATGCTCCCAGTGAAATGATAAGTGCAGGTATTCAAAAACAATGCAGTCAACACCACCCTGACTGTGCTGAGAGCAGTACAGGTCAGGAAGGAAGCAATTTGCCTATGTGGTAGGCTTTCGCTACGGATTTACACAAAATCAAAGCTCTTTGAGAATGCATGTTCTGTATGGCGTGCGAAAGCAGTGCTACAGGTACTTGCATGGTTTGCCTCTTGGCATGCACTCTTCAGAGGAGCACTCAGCTCTGTCTGCCTCAAGCCCCAACATTTCTTCTTGTCTATACATGACTTTCTGTGGGAACTGGGGGCTTAACTTTCTTTGACAGCCTTCCCCTAAATGTTATTCAGCTAACAGAACTGTTGACAGTACACGTGAAGGGAAAGGGATCTAATATGACCTGTGCGGAGAATGAAAGACATGGCATATGGGCTTTCTACACACCACAGTTTTGAGAGTCACACATGGCCACACATTTTTCTGAACTGTGGAACTGCATTCTCAAGGAACAATCCTGAGAAAAATGCATCCTGGATACTGAATGTGGGAGGAGGGGGTTGCAAGGGAAGAGGCGTCCTAAAAACATCAGCCCTTCATTTTAAGGGGGCCACAGAGGGAATGAGAGAAAGGGAACCAGGGATTGGATCTTTAAAGAAAGATCTGAACCAGTGACTCTGGAAAGCACACAGCACTTACACCCAACACTGCACTGATGGCGGCCCCCAACAGGCTCAGAGGGAAAAGAAGCTGTCCTCAAACAAGAAGCATGCATTCTTCACCAGGGGAAGCAGATAAGGGAAGAGATAAAGATGTCTGACAAAGAAAATTTCAGCTGGGAGAATGTTTTCAATCTCATATTGACAAAGCAGCATATTCAGAAACCCAGATGCCTTACCGGAAGAAAGAGGCGCTGGGCAGCACAAGGTTTGAATAATTTTCTCCATTCCTGAGCATTTCCTACTGAGAAAGCAATTGGGTAGACATCGTAGTCAAACTTCCTTGTGTAAGAGGAAGGCCATTCCCTTAACTGAAAAACGTGGGGAAAAGGATTAAAACTCAGATGCATAGACAGCTTTCTGCAATACTTTTAAATAATCAAGCCATTTTCAAAACAAAAGTTACACAGACCAAGTTCAGTAAAAAGTCCCCATTTTTTTCTAAAATAAATCCCACCCACTAATTAACTTGCTAACATCTGTGTATTTGTTACCAGAGATTGGCAGGTTACAGCCATTTCATTTTTCCTTTTTAGGAAGCAGAAAGGAGCGGACTCACCTTCTTCTCAAATTCGGGCTTCAAGGAATCCTCAGCAAAGATGTGAAACTTCAGCTTCCTGTAGCTAAACAGAACTGCCGACTTCAGCATGATAAGAGTCTCTTCAAGCCGGTCGCCACATGCCACAACAGCCAGGTGCATCCACTGCAGAGATGGAAGAGCTTTCAAGTGTTTCTGTTCCCCAGGCCTTCTGAAAAATAAATGTGAGTGTATATAAATAAAAAACACTCCATTGAAGTGAGAGAGCAGAGAGCTTCCTTGGGCATGAAAAGTAGAGAATATCTGTGGAAAAAGGAGGTGGATTTCCTGGTGTGGAGACTGTTAACAGGATATAGAATGTGAGTCACTGGCTGCAATCAAGAACATTATCATTATAACATGAAGAAATAAGCTAGTTATTTTCGGTCTCTTTAGCTATAACAGGTTGGCTAGCCCTTCCTATCTGCAGGCATCTGCATCTCTGTACATACTAGTTCAGTGTTTCTTAAAAACTTTCTGAGACCATAGAACACCAAACAATAACATTTTTAATGCAGAACATCTATGAAAATGTTCTTCAAAAAAAAAAAAACAAAAAAAAAAACCAGCAACATACAGAAAAAACAAAATTAAGTCACTTAATGAGGGATCAGATCAATGAAGTAACAACATTGTATCTGGTTTTAATAACAAAAAATATATATACCATCCATGTATGATATCAAAAAAGCGTCACATGCTTGCATCACACCTGCAAGTTGTTCACAGAACATTAGTGTTTTGTGGAACTTAGTTTAAGAAACATTGCACTAATTAAACTGAATTAACAGCACAGAAAGTCACTGTTTGGCTTTAGAAGAGCGAGGACAGTTTTTATTTTAGATTCAGTGATTTTAAAGCCAAAAGAGACCATCTAATTTGACCTTCTGCATTAATCCTATTAAGTCCATTTGAGCAGAACATGTCTCTCATCGAAATTTTTTTGAGTTGCAGTAGAATGTTTGACTAGCGTATAAGGGGAACATACGTATCCAAAACTGTTACATAAAAGGCGTTTTCACACACCCTTTATATTCATCATACTGCGCCTCCTCCTATTTCCATTTTATCTTGGGTCACTAACTTCAGTGAGAAAACAGATGGAACCAACTCCTCAGTTTAAAAAAGGGCTAGTGATTTCAGGTGTTTCAGCTTTCTGGGCATGAAGGATATAAAACCCTGTTTAATTAGGGTGGATCTAAATTAGACGTGAAAGTCGCTTTTAGCTATGCAATTCCAGCCACGGCAACTATGTAGACATATCTATGATCGACTTAGCTGGCCTTCCTCACGGAGGGAGGTCGACAGGAAAAACACTCCCGTCAACCCCCCTTACTCCTTGCGAGAATGAGGAGTACCACGACTGACTGTTGACTCCGATAGCTTGATTTTGTGCATCCCACTAGGCGCATGAAACTGAGCCCCAGCAGATTGACTCTGACCGAATCGATGGGTCTATCGCCCAGCGAGTGTAGATGTACCCTGAGTTAACCAGTTAAACACCAGGTCTAACCATTTAACTGATTAAACAGGTTGGGGAGGCCACTCCCAGAGCTACTGTGGGCAGGGCTACTCCAGCGCAACTGAAGTGCCCCTATCTCGGCGGTCTGGTGGGACTAGCATAACCCCCTGCCTGTGGTGGGCGGAGAGATGCTCCAGCCCATACTGGTTAACTGAATAACCAGTTAAACTTGAACATCCTTCCCTGGCACCAAACCTATGGTGCTTAAAAGTGTCTGATATTGACAGAATGAGTGCCTAGCACTTTCTGAAAATCTGGCTCCTCTATACAAAATAATACCTAACTCAAATGGTGCTTTTAAGGCATCTCTAACTGGCCACACAAAAGTCACTACAGACCGGACCTCCCAGGGCCAGCACCAGCGGAGCCTGACTGGTCCCAAACAGAATTTGCTGGACCAGGAAAGGTCCGCTGCCACCAGCCCCCAATTCCACCATCTGCCGCCAGCAGGCTATTGCCTCTGCAGGCGCCGTGCCTTGGCTCCACCCATCACCCACACCCCCCAGCCTCACCCAGCTGCTTCCAGCTTCCTAGGCAGCCACTACTATTGCTCCAGTCACAGAGGGCTGCGCTGCTGCAGGGGCTGGGGACTGACAAAGGGCTCCAGCCCTGTTTTCACGCTATCCCCAGCTAGGCTTCCTACCCTATTGCCCCTAGCTCCAAGCTGGTCCTCCTGCCTTTAGGCTCCTGTTGCTGGACCAGAGATTTCCAGTTTTTGGAGGTGCAACCTGTCACCACTTCTGAAAAGCCTGACCTTCATTTTTTGCCTTTATTGATATAGAAATAAAGCCAGTTTTAGAATGTTTTCCTCTTCGTTTGTCCTGTTTGCATGCCGATTAACATGCCGATATCCAGATGCATAGAAAAAAATTAATAAATCACAATTATCATTGTTATCACCAGATTCTTGAAAAGGATAAGAGGGGTATAATGCTGAAATGAAGCAATTCCTAGCCTGGTCCCAGCTCAAGGCACACAAAATGACCTGCAGACAATTAGGGCACATCTGTACTGGGTCAATCCTCTGGAGTTCAGTTTTGCGCATCTGGTAAAGACACACAAAATCGATCTCTCTGGGGTTGGCAGTTGACCCCTGTACTCCTTCCTACCACATGGCATACAGGAGGTCAGCCAGAGAAACGCTCCCATTGACCTTCCTTAGACAGGACAGTCAGTTAAATTGTTTTCCAATATGTTGGTTCTAGTACGCAATTGCTGTAGCTAGAAATGCGCATTTGAAATCGAGTTATTTCCCTAGTATAGACTAGCCCTTAATCAGTGCTGCTGATAGTACCAACAAAAGGCCTAAAGAAATAACAATCAAATGGCAATTAATTAATAAAGCAGGAGATGTCTCTTTCAGAAACTAACAATGTTCAGAATGACCTCAGTACGGTAGCTGTTGTCCTGTACTGCAGAACAATCTGCTTATGCTTCAAGTCACCAGCACTTTACAGACTGCACAAAGTAACATGTTGCATTAATGGTTTAAAAGTCTTCGTCTTTAGTCTTAATTAAACCGCAATTTCAACACCGTATAAATAATGAAATACTGCATTTATGTGAAGTGGTATTTACTTTCCAGACTATTAGTGTAAAAACCACTGAATTATTAAAATGAGTAATTGGCTCCTTGTACAGATCCTGTTTCCCCCTCCCTCCTTCTAATCATCTCTTTAATGTTTCCCATTAACCGAGTCTCTAAATGAAGCCATATGCAGAATATGAATGTGCATTACTTTGATATAGCTTATGGCCATGGACTTCAATGGGAGCAGGACAAAGCTCTAATCTCGTATTATGACATTTTCGAATGCCTATGCCAAAGGGCTGTCTTGCATATTTTAAACACCGTAAATTCTCAGCCACAAAAGCAGAGAAGCTTTCTTAGAGTGAGACCTCCCAAGCCATGTGCAAAGGGTCTTTCAGCCAAGGCATGTGCAGCATAACCTCAATAGGTTCAGCCTGAAGGAGATTGCCTTTTGGTCCACCTTGAGCAGCTGCTGTCCTCAGGCCTGGTCTACACTTAAAACAACTAGATAGCTTCGTGGGCAGGAGTATCATACAACATGTGTGTCCCACAAGTCTCTTGCCAAGTACCTTTGCTTGACTACCAAGTTACAAAGTGATGGACAGAATCAGCTCTTACATGGCACTATGGGTTCTGAAGAGAGATGCAGAGCCAGATCTTCAATGTGGGTAAACGTGATATATCTCCAGTAACTTCATTGCAGGGGCGGCCATTTGCTTGACACTGGATCTGGCATAGAACCTGGGACATTCAGCCCAAAACCACAGGTCCTTGCCACTTCAGCTAAAGAGGAAAAAAAATTAGGAAGAAGGGTGCTTTCGAAAGCAGGGCTTCCTTTCAAAGGAACCCATCTACACAGCCCGTTTGCATTTCAAAAGCAGCACTTCAGATGTGGCAAGTGGCTGCCATTGTGCTAATGAGGCACTGAATATTCATATTGGTGCCTCATAGCATTTTTGATCTGCTGCATTTACAACCCTTTCTGAATGGGAGGGGCAGTGTAGATGCAGCTTTAGTGAATCCAGCTATTATATATAGTCTTCTCCAATTGCTTATATTTGGTGTTTAACTATTAATTGCCACAACTGCATGTGGAAGCAGAGAGTTTTCTGGCATTTTGTCTGGTTGGAAGCTACTTTAACAGGCAATAAGATGATGGCTGCAAATTAGATGCCTAAAAAAATCTTTTAACAAAAAAAAAATATATGTTAAATCCTGTAGTAGAGGGTCTAAGATGTGTTTAAGTGAGACAGCAGCAGTGGGTAAAGCAAACCAGTACTTTATAGAATGAATAATTAGCAAACTCTTTCCCTGTTTGCTTATTTGGCGATCACTCATTTATAATCTGATTGACAGGTCACTGATTTTTATGATTGTTACTAAGGATGTAAAATCCCATTTAATTAGTTAACCAATTAAATGGGGGATGGTGGCAGCTGGGGAGGTCTCGGACAGGGCAGCTCCAGCTAAAGTGGAGCTTCCATCACCTGTGGCAGCCCACAGGACTGAAGCAACCCCTGCCAGAGGCAGGGAGGGGGCTTCTCCAGCCCTTACTGGTTAACCATAAATCTGTAAACCTCATCTGTTTAGGGTGAGGCTTACCAGTTAGTGGGTTAAACATTAATATCCCTAACTGTTACACATGTGGACTTCATAATTTTCTTTATATTTTAAAATTAATGGAATACTGAATTTTAAAATGTTAGACTCGTGGGTCTGAAGTAGATCACATTTAATGCAATTTATGACAGTCCACGAAAATGATTATATAAAATGGGAGCTTTCTGCTCTCTCGATCTCCTTTTCTTAAGCCTAATAAATAAACCTAGTTTGTGGAGATGGATTTGGGCAGAGTGGGAAGCAGGAAGAAAGACAAAAGTAAAACCAAAAAGGATTAATTCAGAATGGACCCTTCCACATGATATCCCTGTAGGACAGACTCCAATACACCAGAAGCAACCTTAATTACAAACCAGTCCATGTATAGATCACTTTACTATTAAGTAGTAGTGGGCCATTCCATTAATGACCTGAAGGTTTGCATCTTACTGAAGAGGAATTTTCACAGCAGTCTTGAAAGAGAGGCTGCTGAACTCTCTTTTACATTCAAATTCGACCCATTAACACGTGGTTTGAACCAGGATGGGAATTTTTTAGGTCATTATAGGGGCTCTTTTGCATACTTGGCGTAATCTAATTCTTGACACCTTCCTCCCCTTCTGCCTCTCTACTCTCTGATTTGCTCACTTTGATAATATTTTTCTGATTTGTCAGCACTGATTACTATTTTGGTTCTCTGTGCCTTAAATATTGAGTCTGATCTGGTCTGAAGAAGTGGGTCTGTCCCATGAAAGCTCATCACCTAATAAATTATTCTGTTAGTCTTTAAAGTGCTACTGGACTGCTTTTTTGTTTACTTAAACTAAGTACTACATAAAGCCTTGACAAGCACTTAAAAAGTACATCATAAACATTCAGCATCTGAGATAGAAACATTTAAGCTGGCTCTGTTAGCATCCAATAGGGTATAATAATGCTGTCAGCATTAGGCCATACAACATCACCAACCCACCTCAGCTGCCTAACTGTTGGCTTTAACATTGTTTGTTTTCATGGTCTCTTGGACAGAGACACAATGGCAGAAGACTGAGGTCCCAAGCACATTAGCACACTTTCCACTCCATGAGGTTTAGATTAAATCTAATGTTCTCATTTGTCACAGCCAGAGCCTTAAACATAATCAGTCCATAAACTGTCCAGAATCAATCCAGACTCATACAAAACAGAACATTTTGCTAATCTATTCAAGCCTGTACATTTTCTTGAAAGAAGGTAAAATCCATGCAGCACTCCTACAGGATGCTATGTAATTCTGTAAAAATGCCTCATGTTATCATCTTATCATATCACACAATAGAAATACGGTTAGATTTAGGCAATGTTGGAGAGTTGACCTATAAAATAAAAAAATAGGGATGAGTGATTCATTAAATTAGTTTCTTTCCAGTGAGTCAGCCATGAAACAATAGCTGTGATACAGTGATAGATGAAATAAAACATATGAAATGACAATATATTAGAAGAGGCTCAACATTTTCTCAATTTTGAACATTTTTCCCCAACCATCTACACATTAGATGTGATTTAAATTTCAACCCTTTTCTAAATACAAGGGGGGACAATAAATAATAATAATAAAAAAAAAAAAAAAATTCCCACAAGTCTGTTTAAACTTTTGTTGCTTAGGTTCATAAAGACTGAAACAAAGGTTGGTTTTAAGAACTAATAAGAGTGCAGTATACAGAGAAAAACCATCTTACCATATCACACCTTTCTTTAAAGCAGGCACTTTTGGGAAGCCTAAATATACCGACAAGAATCTTTCAAAGATATTCCAGTCCTACGTCCTGAGTCTGGCTACCTGGGTTTATTATAAATCCCAGTTTGTTTGGTTTTTCCCCCTCCGTAGGTGCGAGACAACCTTTTTGCATCCCTAGACCCAAACCTGCTAACCTTCAATAACATCATTAATTCCACTGAAAGTTATGGGACTTATTACTCACAAGTGTAAGGATTTGCTAGATCAGAGTCTTTGCTGGCTACTGAAATAGAGAACAACTTTAAGAGAATTTGCAAATACAGCTGAGCTTTAAGAGAATAATCCAAAAATGACCTCAAAGCCATAATTAACCAAAATATTACAAGTGAGGATGTTCACTGCTGTTTTCACTTTCAGCAAGTAAGAATATTGGCTGGGGAAAACTCTCACCTTCTAAAGGCCCTGTCTATACTAGGCAAAATGGTATGTTTTAAAAACATGGCATTTACCATGCGTTTATCTTCCAGCATAGACAGAGCAAGAGGTACTAGCTACCATGTTAAAATTACCATTTACTCAGTCTACACTAAGATTCTAAAGCATGTTAACTATTGTGTTTTAAAAACATGCCTTTTTCTATCATTGACATAATGTAAATCCTGGTCTGTCTGAGTAAAAAAAGGCTTATTTTTCCTTCAGTCAAGCCATGCTAACTCCACTGAGTTGTCACTTGATTTTCCCCACCACAACCACCACCTCCTCCTTAATGCTCACTTAGAAAGAGTTTCAGTTCTTAAGATCATTTGAGTCTACCTAGGAGGTCTGGTCGTGTCACAACCTACCTAGTTTCAGGTCAAATGACTTCAAAAGTATGAAATTATGTTCTCACTACAGATATGTAAAAGGAATTATGGGACGGGGGTTTCAACCAAAGCAACGTAACGTGTTAACAATAAATAAATTAAAACCCTTTTTTGCCTGTGAAGAGTACGGCAGTGACCAAATGGCCGAAGGCCCCAAAGCATCAAGTTAGTTAAACTGCTGTCTAAACAGTGCCTGTGTTATGTGGTTTTTTTTGTTCTTTTTTTTATAGCAAGCAAGCGAGAAGTGTGTCAATCCCACAGGGGTGGGCATAGCTCAGTGGTTTGAGCATTGGCCTGCTAAACCCAGGGTTGTGAGCTCAATCCTTGAGGAAGCCATTTAGAGCAAACAGATGTCAGGGATGGTGCTTGGTCCTGCGGAGATGACAGGGGATTGGACTAGATGACCTCCCAAGTTCTCTTCCAGCTCTAGGAGGTATCTATAATTTATTACTGGCAAGTACCGGCACAAAAAAAGCATGAGTAAGTAATCTCTGCTAAATGCATGGTACTACTCACATGCCGAAAGCCTCAGAGGGATGGCAATGCTAGTCTGTACCTACAAAACCAAATGAGGAGTCCTGTCACACAGGACTCTCCTTTGGTTTTGCATGTACCTAAAGTTAGGCAAGGGCACAAGGAACTTACTGAATCAGGACCTATTTCTCTGGGTCCTTCAAAATTGCAGGCTATCTGTTGACTTCAGTGATTGACTTGGGCCCACAGAAAGCAAGCAGATCACCTCTGCCACCTGCCTGGACATCAGAAGGCTAGGCTAAATCCAACCCTGTCCCTGTTCTGCTAACTATTTACAGAAATAAGAATACATTTTAGCTGTGACATAACTTTTTCATACTTTCCAAATGATACCCTCACTTGAACTGAGTAATACTCTTTGGCAGTAAACCCAGAGAAAACAATGGAATGGCTCATAATGCAATAAGGAACTTATCAGAATCATACTCTGTCTGCTCCTGCTCCCAATGTAGTCAGTGAAAACTCTCATTAACCTTAGTGGTGCAGAATCACTCCATAGAAGCACAGAAATTTAATGAAAGCAGAAGAAAAAGCATCTTTTGCAGTGCTCCTGATTAACAGTGTTTCCTTGTGCAGACCTTGTAAGAAGTCAATAAATAAAAACCAGATAAAGTCAAATATCAGAACATAAGATAATTCTTATTCATTGAAATGGGAAGGGTGCATGCCCTCTTCAGAATATTTTGCTCCTTTCTCTCCATTATTTTAGTATTGTCTATGATTTCCATGATAATCTAGAAGATACGCTCCAAAGAAAAATGACTTCAGGACATACAGTTGCTAAAGTAAATAATTCTGCTTTGATACATCAATCTGAATTCTGATCATGATTCATTTCCAGTCACAGTGAACATGACTAGCACTCAATATGATGCAGTGCATGTAAGAAACCAACTGCTTTAATAGCTTAAAGAATAAGATCTTATAAAATGGGACAGTCTTTCATTCAGAACTTCTCCATGAAATCGTGAATCAAAGAGACAATGTTTATTTGATAGTTTAGTCACATTCGCCATAACACAGCTGAAATGCAGAACAGAAAAATAGTCAACCCTCAGGAAAAAGCAGCGCAAATATTTGTACCTTTCTGTTTCAATAACTGCACTAACTTTTTTAAAAAATACTGCAATTGCAAAACATTGTAAAAGCTAAACATCACATACACCATTAATTCAAACATTACTTAGCTACATTTTCGTAACCACACTCTCTCTCTGAATATATATGAACATAATGCCTACTTTAAAACAAGAGGTCTTCATTAGTCTCTTAATTGTTTAATTTCAAATCATCCCGTAAAGTTATTAATGTTATACACAATAGATATTCACCTGTCATCTGATTTCATTGTTTTCACCCAGTTTCAGTACAAAATAACCACAAGTTTAGCCTTTGAGGTTGACAGAAGCTCCTCACCTATTTGCAATCACGACCAAATCACACAGCTCAAAAACAAATCAGCTTTACACTTCTACAGAGCCACAAAACCTGCAGAAAGCAGCCTTCATAAGCAAAACCTCTCTCACTAAAGTGAGCGGTCTCCGAGGGGGAGCCCTGTTAGTCTCTGTAGCAAACAACAAGCAGTCCTGTAGCATCTTAGAAACTAACCAGTGTATTAGATCATGCGCTTCCCTGGGTAAAACCCACTTGGTACCTGGCTAGACGTAGGAATTCTTCTCTGCAGGTTAGAAAGAGAAGCGCGGCGGGATCCCAGCCACATATTTCCACGGGGTCTCAGCCGCGGGTGTTCTAAGGCAAAGTGGATTCGAAGTCCAGGGAAGCCGTTTACACGCTGACAAGCGCTGTGTGCCCCGCACCTAATCCCTGGCCTTGTTCCTAAGGAGCGGGAGAGCCGGATCCCGAACTCCAGCGGGAAGCCGCCAGGGGGCCGAACAGGGCTGCGCCGCGTGTGTGGACGGAAACGGGAAACCCCTCCCCGGGGAAGCGCATTCCGCTGGAGCAGCGCCACGGCTGGACCCAGGAGGAGTCCAAGGGCTTGTCTGACTCGGGGCCCGTGGGGGAAACCAGCTCTGGGGGCCACGCTGCAGCGGGTCCTTCCGCCAGGACCGGGCATGTAACGCCGCCGCCCTCCCCTTCCGAAACTGACCAGGCACCCGCCCTTCCCCGGGCCGCAGCTCCTGCTGGGGGGGCGGAGTAGGGGGCTCGCTGTCCCGCCGCCGCACGGCCGCCCTCCCGGGAGCTCTCCGGACCCAGGGGCGCGCTAGCCGCCGGAGCCGCCCTCCGCCCCGTCCGAGGAAGACAAAAGCGGCCGCGCTTACCGGACGCTGGCAAACTTCCCCCGCGGCGCGCCGGGCTTGGGGCTCAGACGCGGCTCCCGCCGGGCTATGGCAGCCGCCGGGGCGGCTCGGAACGGGGCCAGGCGCGGGGGGCGGCGGCCGCCGGCTCCGGAGGGAGCGGGCAGCCCAGGCGCGCGGGGCGGCTCGCCGGCGCTGCCCAGCAGGAGGTAGAGCAGCAGCAGGCTGGCCAGGCACAGCAGCGCGGCGCCCAGCTTGCAGGAGAGTCTCATGGTGCCGCTCAGGCCACGCGCGGGCCAGCGGCAGCCAGACTGGCCAGCCCCGGGCTGCCGGGGCGCCCCCCACGGCACCGAGCGCGGGGCGCCAGCCCGGCCCGCATTGCTGCGCTGGCTGCGGCCGGCCGGCCGGGGGAGGGGAGCGGGGGCCGGGGCGGAGCTCGCCCCTACCGTAGTGTGTGGAGTAGCAGCGCCCCAGGGCCGGCCCTTGCCCTGCGGCGGGGCGGGAGGCCGGGCTGATGGCGAGGGCAGAGGGACCTAGTGGTCGGCGCAAGCAGCTGGCGTAGGGCTCCGCTGGGCTCTGTTTGCCCACGTCTGCCCAGTGGGAGCTCGGGTTCTTCTGGGGTGGGGCCAGACCCGCTCTGTGCCTCCCCGCCCGCAGCCTGTAAAACGATTGAAATACACCCCTACGCCCCTGGGCCTGCACAGCTGTCCCGGACGCGGCGTCCGAACAGCCCTGGGAGATGAAGCGTCCCCCTGGGGGGTGTGGTGCCCGCGCTGGCTTGTATGCAGCGAGCATGCGGGAAATGGCAGTGGGGCACGGAGCTGCCCTTCCCCTTGGGTAGGCAGGAGGGCAGCTAGATGGGGCTGTGACCTCTGTAAGCATACTGGTGGCAGTGCCATTGTTACAGTGCTGCTGGCTAGAGGACAGTAACGTAGGTATGTCTACCCAAGCCAGAAATTACACTCCTCATGGCAGCGTAAACATACCCTAACTAGCATATCATAGCCGTGCAGGACTTCAGGGTTCCCATCCTCTCCTTCCCCAACACAGGCCCCCCACCCCTAGACTGCAAAAAGGATCCTCTGGAGCTATTCACAGCATAGATCCTGTGACCCCTACCTGGGGAATTCTCATTCCATGCCGACTAAGCAATCCCACACTTCCAAGAGGTGTTTCACATATAAGTCACAGTGAGCAACTCTCTGGTCAGGGGTACAGCGTAAAAATCCTGCTTAGCCATTAGAACAAGAACTGTGAGTTAGGATACCCGGGCTCTACCACGGATTTCCTGTACTGTCACTGATTACTGTATACCAGGGCTATACTTAGGACTGCCGAGCAGTGTTCCCTATATTTTTTTCCAGGCATGGGTGGAATAAATTTTATGTGCACCAACGCATGTGCAGCTGTGCACCACCAACAGAAACACATGCTGCTTGTTGTGGGTGTCTGTCAGTACTCTGCTCAGCTGGGCAGCACCTGAACCTATCCTGAGCAGCCGCACAAGTGCTCAGCTTACACTGCTGCTACGTCCGAAAGTGCCATGTAAGTATGTGTGCTTGGTGCAGAAGAGAGGCAGTGGATGGAGAGAAATCAGTCCCTATGATATGTTTCTTCTCTCTGTGCTGCCAGATGGGGCAATCAGGCTCTGATATGCTGTTTCTACCATGCACCTCAACACGCCTCCAGCACCTTATCACACACCATTCACATTCCATTTGCCAAGGGTAGATAATCATGGGTGGTAAGTTATGAAATTTTCATAGCAATGCAGGAATCCACCTCTTTTTCTTGTGCTTTGGCCATGGCCTGCTGTGATTGTTAGCGAGTTACTTTAGCCATCGGGACAGGATCAATGGAGATGATAATATTGATCTATCTCACATTTTAAGGAATCAAGGTGATCTAGAAATACGAGCACTAATATTATTCCTAAGGGCTAGAATTTAACTACTTAAAGGATGGAAGCATTACAGTGCTAAATCTCTGGAATAAAGAATCTGTTCTAGAGAAACAGACCTCCAAGTTCTCTTTAAGGGTGTGTCTACACCAGATACAAGCCCTGCAGCTGAGCTGCAGCTGGCCCAGTTCAGCTGACTTGGACTATTTGTGAGATTTAGAAATTGCAGTGTAAATATTCAGGCTCACACTCAGGTCCCAGCATTCACCTCCATCCCCATGGGTTCCCCAGGGCCTAGCTCCAGCCCATATCTAAATGTCTGCATGTCTGTTTTATAGACTTGCTGAGCCCAAATCAGCTGACCAAGGTCAACCCCAGGTCTTCGATTGCAGTCTAGACATACTGAAAAACACATTTCATTCCAGAAACAAACTGAAATGGTGACCACATAGTTTTGTATTTTGGTTTCACTGAGTATCCGTCAGTTCTTTGGGTAGTGCTGAAGTATGACGGAGTCAAACTGTACAACTGATGTCTCCTGATGGCCTCAGGAAAACTAGATGTGTTTCTTGTGAGATGATTCCAGTAACACAACGCTTTGAAAGGACTTCTCCAACTACCCAGGAGGTGGCCCATTGCAGCTGTACATGCAGGAGAAAGACCTAGGTGAACTGAAAGAGGTTCATGTCAGGGTTGTATATGTACCTCTGATAATCTTTGCAAGTAGATTTGAGACACTAATATTTGTTTCCTGTTAATACCTATTCCCTTCAGCTAGTTGTAAAGATTCCATTTAGCAACTGAAAGTTGCTAGATAATAGAATATAAGATACAAAACTAAAAATAATTTTATCATTTTAAATAAAATAATCATTAAGAAACCTGATCCCGTTTCATTCACATGAAGTTAGCTAGCCAGACTAATAGGACGTGCTTCTCGCTTTGGCATTCATACACCTTGTGGAAGCAAGGACAGTTCTGAAAGATCAGGCCCCATCTGATTTAATTGTTCTTATTTGAGATTGCCAGTACTCCACAATGTAGTTAAGTCTAATACAAGTAGAAAGAGTTTACTGAAATGAAAAGTCTGTCACTGCACTTCTTTTATTAGAACTATATAACATGTATGTGCATTTACAACTGAAAACATAATTTAGCTTAGGTTCAGAGCAGATGCTGGTAGGAGAAAACAGCAAAAGTAAATGAAAAAGCACAGAAGAACCACAAAGCACAAACACATGCACTTTTTTCAGCAATTGTATACTTTCATGTAAAAGGCTTACATTTTTAAATAGTCATTATGTAGAACAGGAAGAGGTATCAATAACAAAAGTCAGACACTTGCCTTGGTCAGTTTCACACCATCTGTTCACATCTGACTTGTATGTAGGCGATCAGGGGAATCATTGCAAATTATGCAGTTTGCAAAACACCATAGGGGATTTTTACAGGGATTCCCCCCTTTATGATTGCAATATCTTGCGGTGTGCCCCTCACCTATCTGCTCACTCTACTCTACTTTAAATCAAGCCATTATAGGGATATTAATTCTTTAAAGTGCCATAAGATGATATACTCAAGTAAAATCAACTCAGGAGAGCACTAGCTAAGGATTTTTTTGCAGTTACCTTACACTGCCTTCATATCCATAATACTCTGCCCATAGCTCTCCATTGCATGCAACAGTCTCTCTCCCTTTTCTTTTTTTGGCTGTGTGATGAATTGGCATTCATATCAAGTACTGATAATATAGTGCAGCCGTTACAGGCAGGGACGCTCAACCAGATGGTTTAGATCTATAGCTGTGATAGTAGCCAACTGAAATAAGTGAAACTTCTTAGGCTATATCTAGATTGCAGGGTTTTGTTGACTTCCATTTTGTGAACAAAACCTGCAGAGTGCCCAGATTGCAAAGTGAGTTCCGTCGACTGTAAGCTGACGGAACACAGTGCTTTTGTCGATAGCCGTACCCCACTCACCGCAAGGAAGAAAGTCGCTGTCAAGAGAGATCTGTTGACAAAACATGGGTCTGGACATTCCTGGGGGCACTTCTGTCAACAGAAAAGGCCTCTGGGAAGCCATGCAGGTGCCCCAGCAGACACCCCGTCCACAGCAATCTGTGCTCTATGGTTCCTGCCTCTAGCCCTTTTTAAAGCCTCAGGGAGCCTGTGGAACCCCACAGCAGGAAGGTGAGAGTGTACAAGCAGCAGAGTTACAGGCTGCTCAGTGCAAACGCCCTCACAGGCACAGCCAGCAGCCAGATGCAATGGCAGAGGCCCACTGAGACTCCCCCCAGGCCCTCACAGGAGCAGCCTAAGGCCTCCCAGGACTCTCCCCTGGTCTGGCCCAGAGACTGAGGCCCTCCTGGATCTCTGGGCCAAGGAAGAAACTCTTCAAGACCCCAGGCCAGGCAGCAAAATGCCGAAATCTACAGCCCTATGGCCACCACCCTGGCCAAACAAGATGCTGCCTGATGCTTAGAGGTAGGACCACCCTTCTGCCCCTGCTACAGAGAGCTGAAGAGCATCTGGAGGGGACACCTGAGCCTCGACACAGGGTTTGAGTCACCCCCCAGCACAGCAAAAGCCCCTGGAGGAGGAGGGGGAGGAGCAGGCAGCCAAGGCCCAAATCCCACTGCCAGAGGTGGACTCGGAGGCTAGCAGCTTCATCCTGGACCCAGTCCCTGGCAGCCAGGCCCCATCCTGGGCATCGTCAGAGCTGAACGAGGGTCCCTCCAGTGAGTACCCTGCGTGTCAGACACCCCAGTGCATGGGAGGTGGGTGCACATGGGGCATGCTGCAAGTGTTACTGGCTGGTGTGGGCGGGACCTCTTCCTGCGGTCCCAGCACGTGGAATTAAGTGCAGCAGTAGCATTTGCCATCTGGACCCAGTGGACAGCCCCCAGGCATGGGCGGCATCCTGCTACCAGGCTTACAGGAGGCTGGATGAGCCTTAGGCCCCTGGGGAGGCCCTCCCAGCACCTGCCGCAGCTGGAAGCAGGCTAGCCACAAGGGCGCCAGCCTGACCCCAGACATCTGTCACATGGGAAGGCCTGCAGGTGAAAGGCAGCTGTGCAGCACTGTGAGCCTCGGGGGTATGAGTGGGCCCTGGGGAGGATGAGGCTGCTCCCAGCCCACCCCCCATCTGGGACCCCTCTGTGGCCAGGCACCCCATTTGCTGCTAGCCTGTTTAGGGCAGTGGTGGGGGCACTGCATCAGTCAGCCTGGTTCTGCAGGCAGCTGTCACCAGCGTCTGGTGGGACATACTGTCCCAGCTGCCTGTGGCCACCCCACCCCCACTGGACCTCCTGCAGGGCACCCTAGACCCCTGCTGGCTGCAATGGGCTATGACCATGGCCCCATTCCCTGGCTCCCAGATCCCTTCTGCTCCCCCTGCCCACCCAGACCTTGGCACAGGCCCTACCTGTCTCTACCTCCCAGTGGTCCCAGCCCTGGTGGGGGCCTTGAACACATTGCAGGAGGGGATTGCGAGGCCAATACTGCTCAGGGTCCAGCTCCCCCTTAGGTTTGCGGCCCCACACCTCCTGTCCCACACTCCTCGTCCCAGTTCTGAGGCCCCCATCCCATGCCCCCCACACTGTAAATAGTTCAAAGATGGTCGTGCTTTGCTGTAAATAGTTTTGTATTTCAGTTTCCTTTGCACATTTTTTCTTTTTGGTTCAGTAAAGCACAGTTAGTTAATTGTTCACCACACCTGCATTCCTCGTCATTGTATGCGGGGGGGGGGGGGGGGAGGGTTGAAAGGGAGGGGTTGTGGTCAGGGTGCAGTAGGGCTCGGGGACCTTGGGAGGGTTACTGGGGTTCTTGGGAGCAGCTCTCCCTCCTGGAATCCCAGATCTGGAGCCCATCTGGATGGGCCTGGTGGATGCTGGCTGTGCCTGGCAGCTCACATGCACAACCCTTGCAGCTGGCAGTCACCCCTCCACCAGAAAGTTACCATTAGTTCACTGGATGACCACTTCTTTTGGGTGTATTTCGCCAACTGACAAACTGTACTTCCATCCTGGTGCAGTTCCAGATGGGCATTGAATAGTTCCTGGCTGGGGTTCAGCTGTCCAGTATAGGGCCATCAGCCATGGCATGAGAGGGTAGGATGTGTCCCCCGTGATGGGGAGTGTCATCTGCAGATCCCCAGCCACCAGCTCTTAGTGAGGGAGGAATGTGCCTGCCTCTAGCCTCTGGCATAGGCTGAAGTTGCAGAACACACGGGCATTGTGTGCCCGGCCAGCCCAGCCAACATAAATGTCTGTGAACTGTCCACGGTGGTTGACCAGGGCCTGCAGCACCATGGAGAAGTATCCTTTCCAGCTGATGTACTTGGCTGC
The DNA here is from genome assembly GCF_033958435.1 of Carettochelys insculpta. Taxonomy (NCBI): domain Eukaryota; kingdom Metazoa; phylum Chordata; order Testudines; family Carettochelyidae; genus Carettochelys; species Carettochelys insculpta. Next base: position 39,137,859 of record NC_134147.1, read on the forward strand.
GCTATGGTTTGGGGCACAGATGAGGATGTGGGTCTAATCAATGACCCTGATGCAATTTGGGAACCCCAGAGTGGCGAATCCGACCATAACTTTATTAAGGTCTCCCAGATGGATGGTCCTCTGCAGCAGGATTGTGTTGATGGCTCTCACAATCTGCAGAGGGTGGTGACTAAATACACAGGACAGGGACTGAGGGAGGGAGTACCTGGGCCCCAAGGATCCCTGGCCCCTTCCTGTCCACTCTCCCTGAGCTCTCCAGGAGCTCCCCCCAAAAAGGCTGTCCCCTGGTAGCAGGGCTGTGTGAGGGTTGGATGGCATCGTCCCCCAGGGATGGGGCTTCCCCCCACCCCAAGTCCACCTCTCACACTCCCAAAGCCCACATACTGCTGTTTGAAATGGCAGTTAGTCAAAGTGCACTACAGAATTTATAGTGCATTCTACCAGTATCCACAGAGGACACGTACATATGGCAAGATAGTAGAGTCATATCCTGGTTTGCCATGTGGTATCTGCCCACGTAGACAAGATTCATTAGGCATTAGTTTGGGCCAGCATCTACAATCTCATTACCTACTTACAAGAACTGAGATTTTAAAAATTTCTTGAAGGCTTTTGCTTTGAACCGCAAAAGGTATAAAAGACAATCAAAGATAGAAAAGAGTCATGGACATGTAAAACATTAAATATCAGCAGTGATTTCATTACTATTGAAAATGCTTACACTCCAGATGCCTTCATAAATTGAATAGCTTTAGCATGGGAATCTGACCAGCCTAAACTGCATTGCAGTAGGTTGTTACCATAAAGAAAAATCTACATTATAATCACATTCATAAGACTCTGCCAGCCGAGAAGAATCTGATGATATACAAAGAGATTTCCTAATACTTCCATTATGATGTGGCTTTTGAGCAATGAGAGATCTGTTTTTCACATTGAAAAGACATTTAAAAGCCAACATTTGCTCTATGTAATGTTTTATTAGCACTTTTCCACCAGTCTAAGTACAAGAAAGTGCCATGTTTTCTATTAGTGAGATAATTATATTCTTACACTAGCATAAGATCCAGCTGACTTTTCATGTGCAATCCTGTAAATGATGCCAAATTATGTAATGTGGAGACTGGCCATGCATTTTGCTAAACTTAATCCTATAATTGTTTTACTCTTGGATAATAGTTGTACCTGTTAAAGGTCTCATAGCATACAGGGAGAGCTTGGAGAAACACAGAATCCTAGGGTTGGAAGGAACCTCAGGAGGTTATCGAGCCCAGCCACCTGCCTAACGCAGGATTAACCCTAAGTAAATCATCCCAGCCAGGACTTTGTCAAGTTGGGCCTTAAAAACCTCTAGGGATGGAGATTCCACCATGTCTCTAGATAACGCATTCCAGTGCTTCACCACCCTCCTGGTGAAAGAGTAAGAGAGAGAAAGCTGTGCTAGTCTATATACCACCAAAACAAAAAAGCAGTCCAGTAGCACTTTAAAGACTAACTATTATTTTGTTAGTCTTTAAAGTGCTACTGGACTGCCTTTTTGTTCTGGTGAAATAGATTTTACTAATATCCAACTTAGAACTCCTGCACTGAAACTTGAGACCATTGCTCCTTGTTCTGTCATCGGTCACTACTGAGAACAGCCTCTCTCCATCCTCTTTAGAGCCACCCCTTCAGGAAATTGAAGGCTCCTATCAAATCAACCCTCATCCTTCTCTTCTGCAAATTAAATAAGCCAAAATCCCCCAGCCTCTCCTTGTAGGCCATGTGCTCCAGCTTCTAATCATTTTTGTGGCCCTCCACTTGACCCACTGTCCACATCCATTCTATGGGCTTGGGGGCAGAACTGGAAGCAATACTCCAGATATCAGAGAGGTAGCCATGTTAGTCTGTGTCTTCGAGAACAGCAAGAAGTCCTGTGGCACCTTACAGACTAACAGATATTTTGGAGCATAAGCTTTCACAGGCGAAGACCCACTCCAGATATGGCCTCACCATTATAGATGCAGTTCTTGATTTTTAGAGAGAGTCAAAAGGAGCATGCTAAGGCAGGCATTTAGAAGAATGACATAGGTTTGCTCCAGAAAATGATGGAGGAAACAACAACAGGCAACTGCAATTATTTGTGTAGCAGTAGTAGGGTGCTGTGTTAGGTGACTTACAGACAAGTAAAGGTCATTTGAAATTCAATTTATTAACACCTCTCTATGCAGTTGGAAATACCAAAACATCTAAGTTATCAATGTCACAATAAATTTTACCTAATTTTTCCCAACTATTTCTGCATAGTCACATCCAGTAGCAATGTAGTTTGTTTTTTATTCAAACTTTCCAGTTTTATTTGGGCCTCCCCAACACACCAATTCGTTCAGATATGCAGCATGCAGAACTGCTGACAAACATAACTGTGAAGTCAAGAGAAAGGAAGTGAATTGTTAAGAATAATACCAAAGCTACTGACAACAGAAACAAAAGGGATGACAATATAAAAGGAAAGAGATGACACAGAGTTCAGTTTGAAGATCTCCCTCTTGCCCAAAAGCAGCATCTTTGTTCGGGAGGCATTTAGCTGCAGGAAGCTGAGAGGATACCATACATTTACTTTGCTAAGGTTTACAAAGGGGACAGAAAAGAGTCACCTCAGGCATCAAATGATGTGTAAAGCTGGATTATTTTTTCACAATAAAAGTTTACAAAACCTGAGAACAAACAGAAATTTTCCACTAACCTTTTTCCTTAAATGACCAGGAAAGCAACCTATTGGATTTAAACCACCCCCAGGATACCTCCTGTTGTGAGTGCAGGGAGACTGGACTCCATGACCTTTCAAGGTCCCTTCCAGCTCCATGAGATATCATGATGATACTTTTCTTCCCTGCCAGCTGCCGAAAGCACATCACAGGCAGCTCCACACCATGAAGGTGTGTCCCAGCATATACGTGCACGGCTTCCCCTGGCATTTCTCCCCTTAAGGAACGACCCCTGAAGCTGGCCGAGCTCTGGCCTCATCCCGACGCCATGCTGGGGCGCGACCCTTTGCAAGGACTTACATACCCGCCTGAACCCAGTCACCCCACCTGTGCGACCTGAGTCGGGGGGAAGCATGGCCAGGACCAACAAGCAGAGCGGGGTCGCCGAGGCCGGGGCACGAAGAGAACCCAGGTGTCCGGGCTGTACGTAAAGGGAGGTGGGGGCGGCTTTCCCCGCAGCAGAGACAGATAAGGCGGGAAGCCCCAGCAAAGCCCACGTGGGCGAGCGGCGGCCACCGCAGCTGTATTCCGCGCGCGGGCGGCGCCGAGCAGCGGAGGAGGCTGGGAGGCGAGAGCAGGGCGGGGCTGCTCGAGTCCCTCCGGGGAAGGGGTGTGTGTGTGGAGTCGCCACTTGTCCCGCCCCTTCCCGCGGTCCCTGGCTGTGTTCCCCCGCGCCTCTCCCAGCGCCATGTGTGTCCGGGTCACGCGCGCCAGCGAGGAGGCGCCGCCGCAGTAAGTAGCGGCTCGCGGAGGGCCGGGGTCGGGTGCGCGCGTCCGTCGTCGCTGTTACTGCTGGGCCGCGGGTAGACTTCAGTGTCGCCCCCCCGCTCCCACAGACAGATAGACGGACCGACCCTCACCCCCCCGACAGACGGACCGACCCCCATTCCCCCTCCCCGCGCACAGACAAACGAACTGACCGATCCTCTCTGCCCCACCCCCCGAGACAGACCGACCCTGATTACTGCTCCCCCCGCCCCAGCACAGACAGACGGACCGACTGACCCTCACTCCCCCGCCCCGCACGCAGAGGCGGACCGGGCTGCCGGGGCTGGATCGCTAGTGGCAGCTCCCCGATGCAGTCAGTCCGGGGCTGCACCCGGCCAGTGGCCTGTGCCTGGCAGGGGGAAATGGATCTGTGCTACAGGGAGGTGCTCCATGTGGGTATCCCCTCCCCATTGTTCCCATTGGCCTAATGACAGCCAATAGGCGCTGCAGCGGACGGCGCTTCCCTGCCGCGCACAGAGCCACGTGCACATCTGCTTCTTCCCACCGACCGCCTCCCACGTGCGTCTGACGGGCGCCTGTGCCCCCATCCTATGCTCCGTCCTGCCCAGATGCTCTCACACTGCTGTACCTCCTCTCAAGCCATGTCTTCCTGGCCCCTATGAGTTGAGGTGGAGCCCGTCGTCACTCCCTGATGTGGCAAAGGGGAGAGAGGGAGGGTGGAAGCCTGGACATAGTTTAAATGCTGCATCCCAGCTCCAGCGGGCTGGCTGGGAGGGGAGCCTGCTTTCTGGAGCTGACTCCCTGACCCACTAGTAATCGAAATAACTACTGAAATTTGGCATAGCATTGAGCAGATTTTGGAAATGTGTCTGTACTCGCTGTCTAAGATGGTGTATTCTATGGTAGATTTGAAACATAAATGCATTTGATCCTTATTTTGCTTGTTGTATGCACTACTGCTCTACAAACCTCTCTAATAAGACTATAACAATAAATGTAAGTGAACGTGATGTTTATGAGCAATTACTTCTGCTGAAAAAAGTGGGTTTGCTGTGGAACTATTTGTCTCACTGAAGTATGCCATGTTACTGAAAAGGCTGCAAACCACTGATTTAGCATTTATTGCAGGAGGACCTCAGGTCTGGTCTTGTCAATATCAGAGCACTGATCCAGATCAGCAGTAGCCCACCTCCAACCCACCCCACCGACCTCACCTGATCAGTGAAGTTAGGGGGAGCAGCTAGTTGGTAACAACAACAAGACAAAGTTTGTTTGTGTGAGTGCATATGCATATGATAAAATAGTGATTGATATATTTATTACCAATAAATGTGGTGTTTTGCCTTATCCCCCTGCAAAAGATCCTGCATAATTCTTTTAAGTAGATTTACTTTAGCTATCCTCCAGTCATTTGGTACAGGAGCTGACTTAAAGGATAGATTGCCAACAACAATAATAGTTCTGCAATTTCACATTTGAGTTGTTTTAAACGCCACCTGTAGTTTATCAATTTGTTCCAAAACTTCCTCTAATGACTGCTCAATCTGAGACAGTTCCTCAGATTTGACGCCTGGAAAGAGTATCTCACATTTGGAAATATTCTTCACATTCTCAGCTGTGGAAACCTATGCAAAGAATTAATTTAGTTTCTCTGCAAGGACCTTATCATCCTTGAGTACTCGTATAGCATCTCAATCGTCCACTGCTTGTTTTATTAAGCGTCCTGCTTCTGAGGTACTTTAAAAAAATCTGTTTCAGATTAGAAAAATCAGTTTACAAAAAGAACAGCCCAGCCTCCACAGTCACTGACCTAGCCTTAAATGAGGAGAGGGGGGAAAAACATGAACAGGGTCCTGCGGGGTTGGCATTTCCCCTCACAATGGCTCTGCAAAAACCCACTATTGGGGGTGGGGGAGCGAATTGACCAACCCTGCTCCAGCCAGTAGGAGGGGAAATTGATGAACCCCATCAGCTAGGACTCAGGCAGCCTTGCTGCTTGAGCCCCAGCTGGCACTGGGTTGTCAATTTCTCCCCCACCCCCCTTGCACTGAGGGGAAACTGATGAAATTTCAGGCACACTTGGACAGTTCTTATGGCTCACCAGTGTGTCACATCACACTGGTTGAAAAGCACTGCCCTAGATGTATAGCAGCTTCCCTCTCATGCAGATGCATAGTCATTAGTCATGTATTTGTTCATGCATATGCAGAGTCTGTGGCACATTCTTCTGGTGTTGTCTTAATGCTGCCACTCTCTGAAGAGGACAAAAAAGCAATCAAGTAGCGCTTTAAAAAGTAACAAAATAATTTACTAGGTGATGAGCTTTTGTGGGACAGACCCACTTCTTTAGATCTGGAGATAGTGCTGTACTAGCCTTTCAGCACAATTTCCAGTGCAGCACTATCTCCAGATCTGAAGAAGTGGGTCTGCCCCACAAAAGCTCATCACCTAATAAATTATTTTGTTAATCTTTGAAGTGCTGCGTGACTGCTTTTTTGTTTTGTTAAGATACAGACTAATAGGGCTACCTCTGTTATAAAACTAGGTGATGGGGCAACAAAGTGGCAGATGAAATTCAATGTTGGTAAATGCAAAGTAATGCATCTAGGAAAACATAATTCCAACTATATGTATAAAATGATGAGGACTAAATAAGATGGTACCAGTCAAGAGAGATTTTGGAGTTACTGTGAAGAGTTCTCAGAAAACATGCACTCAGTATCCAGCAGCAGCCAAATGTGAACAGGATGTTGGAAAGCATTAGGAAAGGGATTGAGAATAATATCTTATTGCCTCCATATAAATCCATTGGTATACCCACATCTTGAATACTGTGTGCAAATGTAGTTGCCTCATCTCAGAAAGGATATAGTGGCACTGGAAAAAGTTCAGAAAAGGCAACAAAATGATCAGGGGTATGGAATGGCTGCCACATGAGCCTGGGACTTTTCAGCTTGGAAAAGAGACAGCTAAAGGGAGATATAGTAGAAGTCCATAAAATTGTGACTGGTGGGAGAAAGTGAATAAAGAAGAGTTATTTACTCCTTCTGTTAACACAAAAACTAGGGGGTCAAATGAAATTAGTAGTGAGCAGATTTAAAACAAAAGGAAGTACTTCTTTATGTAATGCCCAGTCAGCTTGTACACTTCCTTGCCAGAGGGTGTTGTGAAGTCCAAGACTATAACAGGGTTCAAAAGGAGCTAGAAATTCATGGAGGATAGGTCTGTCTATGGCTATTAGTCAGGAAGGGCAGGAGTGGTGTCCCTAACTTCAGTTTGTCAGAAGCCTGGAATGTGTGACGGGGTGGATCAATTGATGATTCCTTGTTCTGTTCATTCCCTCTGGGCTCCCTGACATTAACAGAATGCTGGGCTATACGGACCTTTCATCTGAGCCAGCATGGCTGTTCTTATGTAAGTTTGGAGAAGAATTAAAAATGGACACTTGTCTGTGTGGTGTTAACTGAGGTCCCATAACTACCGCACCATAAAAAAGAGATTTAATAGGAAATAGTAAGATAAAATGAATTACTGATACAGCATAGTGTTTTGTACTTCTGATAAAATATAATGGTGATGCCTTGTTACTGCAGTGTCACAATAGATTTAAACTACTTCTTTTATGAAGGTAATCTTTTTTTTCTTTCTCCATTTTTTTCAATAGGACTTATCAGGGGTTGTCTGTCAAGCTGCATTCATCATGATAACTCCAGCATTTGAACTGAGCCAGGATCCAGATTTTCTTACTATAATAATCAATATACCTTATGCCAGAGTTTCTGAGTTTGATGTCTATTTTGAAGGGGAAGATTTTAAATTTTATGCTAAGCCTTACTTTCTCAGGCAAGTCATTTATGAAACTCAAGATTTTAAAATCCATATAATAAAAACACTGAAAAAAGAACGAACTTTTCTGTGTCTTATGAAATAGTCTGCTGGTGCAGTTCCTGTACTATGGGGAGCAGAGAGCTGGCTGATGATGTAGTACTGGTTTTCTTCTTGTTTCCAGCTGCTAAATCACATCTAAAGAAGCTAAGCTATATTAAACACTTTCCTGACATGACTTTTTCATGGGAAATAAGCAATACTATCATGAATGGTATAGAAGGTCCATCAAGCAATTTTAATATTAAGAAATCTTCCAAGCTGAAAACATTTAACCGTTGGCCCATTCTTGTATATTTTAATTTTAAAAATCTTTCTTCTCTCTTGTTATGGAAACTTCAAGCATCAGAGCACCAGTTCTTATCTTTTTGAGCATGGTTATAAACCATAAGTGGGGTTGAGAAGGTGTGTGGACAATGGTATATCAGTAGAAAGATCCTTCTGTTATTTTAGGCTGCCTTGTCATTCTTGATCAACTCTCTTCATTCTATAAAATGGTAAAATCCTTTACTTATTCCACATAGCGCCAAGGCTGTCTTCTCTCTAATGGGGTAACAGGAACATCACAGTCTCTCTCTCAAACACTGATCTCATTCATTATTGTATGGGGGAGGGGAGTAAATGTTCAAAGTAGCACACGAGGTTTTAGCTACATGATTTCCATTAGCATCCAATGAAAATCATGTAGTTAAATCCTCTACACTGCTTAAGGAACAGGCCATAGAGTTTTAGTGACTGAATTGTAAGTCTGGATGATAAATCTGGCATTTGATAAGATTTGTCGTCTTTGTCTGTAGATTAACTCTTCCTGGAAGAGTTGTGGAAGATGGGAGAGAAAAGGCATCTTATAATGTGGAAAAAGGTATGAGTTAACAATGTTCATCTTTTTTGTTATTAAAAACATAGCACATGAATGCTACCAGTGTACCTTTTGCTGCGTTGTAATTAAACAGAACTTCTAATTTACTTGCAGCAAAGCATATTTAACTGGAAATCTTCCTTGTTTTAGGTGTTTTAAAATCTGTATTTCCCCTTATCATTTAAACACAAATGCGTTATGTTAGCTGAAAAGGAGAAAGGTAATGACATCGTCATCTTCTGTTTATCTCTGGCATGAAGAGCTGGACTCATGGTGCCTAACTAGTTCTGAAGCCGTACCCACTACTTTGGGTGACCATCCCTCTCATTTTGGTGTCACAGTCCCATATTTAAGGCAACTCTCTCAACCTTTTTTTTTAAAGCCAATTGTCCTGTATTTTCAGCTTCAACGCTCCCCCTGCTGGGCAGTTGTGGTCAGTGCAGCAGTCTCCTGTTTGTGGGCTGACAGGAGAATGCCCGGCAGGCTGTGGCCAGCAGGTGGTGATGTCAGGTGGAGCTCAGAGGCAGATACACACACACAAAAGCAGCCTGAGGAAGGCAGCCAGTGTGTGATGGAGGGTTAGGGTGTGTGTGAGGGTCTATCACCCCTCCACATGTGCACCCTAAAGCAGCATTTCTCAATGGGAGTTGGGGGTAGAGTCAGCCAGCCCTTTCAGGCTGTCATGCTGAATCCCATATCCCTGGCACTCCTCTGGCCCCCATTGAAGCTGAGAGCTGCAGAGTTGAATGCCCAAGTTGGTGAGCCCACAGGACTGGGGACAGGAATTGAGGTATGAAGCCCCAATTCCTGGTGTGCCTGACCCCACAGGCTGAAGACCTGCTCCCCAGTGCACCATTCCTTTCTGCCACCCCCCCCAGTTGGACCCCCAGTCCCAGAATGCCACTAGAAACCCACTAGGCTAAAGCCCTGACCCCTGCTGTTCCCCCTCTCTCCTGCAAATGAAGCCGGGAGCTGTGGAACTGAACACCTGAGCCCTGGTGACTCCTGTGTGCCCCTCCCTCCACCCAATATTAAGTAAAAATTGCAGTGCAGTATGACCAGACAGGAGTGAGAGGGGCTTTCATAACATAGCTTTCTGTATTGAAGGCTGAATTCTTCATGGGTATAGATGATGATGTTTCTATTAAAGGGAGGCCTGGGTATTGGTTTCTTCAAAAGTGACATAAAAATATGTCCCTGAACCAAGATCGCTAGCCCAGTCAGCCATCAAGAAATATAAGAATGAATAAGTTTCAGTAACTAGTAAGAGAGCAGTTCTCAAAGACAGATTTCTGGCTAGACTTATAAAAGAACCCAATGGAAATACATCAGTATTTCTGCATCCTACATCCCATCATAAGTAATTTATTGCTGTGGACACAGGACTAATAAAGTTCTTGTGGAGTTCCAAAAAAAATTCTAATTGTGTTGAAGCAGCAATCGTAGAAATGCTATAAAATGTTCGTATTTGCTATATTTGCCTTATCTTTCATATGGTGATGTCAAAACAGTGAAGTAGACACACATTTTCAGGCCTTATGGTAAATAATATATACACAGGTTGCTGAAGATTTACAAATGTAATGTCTGGATTTGGTAATCAGATCTGTGTTGGGTTCTGTGCATTGTCCATTGATTGCTGTGGGACTTTGTGCAGATGTAAATACAAGAACTGCCTGTGTGAAAGTGACTGCACAGTTGGGGTTTAAAATTGTAAATTATCTGGTTCAACAATTTATTCAATTACTAAAACAAAGCCCCACAAGATTGTTTTGTAACCAAGACATTGTCTTACACTAAGATACAATCTGCTGCCTCCAAAGGCATGTTTATATACCTGAAACAGCGTAAGAATCAGAATAGTCAATGTATCAGAGAGGTAGCCGTGTTAATCTGTATCTTCAAAAACAACAAGAAGTCCTATGGCACCCAAATAACATTTAGGTTCAATAAGGAGAAATGGTTGTACATTTTTTTACACATTTTTTCTCTCTTAAATTGTTATACGTCTAGCCCAAATTCTAACTTCTCTTTCAAGGTGTTTTTACAGTTCAGCTGCCTAAAGAGACTCCCGGTCAGTATTTTGATGGCTTAGACATGCTGACAGCTCTGTTAGCACAGAAGAAATCAAGATCAGCTAAACCATTAGTGGAAGAGATAGGTAAATACAATATGTTTTAAAAGCTGAACTTGTGTGGTTGATTTTTTTTCTTTGTGTTTGTAATCTGAATTTGTAAGCAAGAAAACTCCCTTGTGTGAAGTGCCTTACATATTTACATTGTTTAAGGGAGTGTTTTGTAATACTTATATTTGCAGTCTTTCAAAATATCTAACACTTATTCATCCTTTGTTCCCCTGTAGTCTTTGAATGATGAATGAAGGTTTGAGATTCTGCTGCTGCTTTTATGCTAAGATATCTCAATTAATACGAGCTCATAAGATTAGCAGTCCCAGGTTCAATTCCTTCAAATGACTTAAGGATATTGCTACATACAGAAGAAGGCTTGGATAAATGTGGTTAATTGTGTGATTGCCTGTTTTCCCATATAATGAGCAACACCTCTTTCTTCACATGTGGTGATATTTAATATACGGAGTTGGGATGTTGCAGATGAAATCTTGGTCTTGTTGAAGTCAATGCGAGGTTTGCTGTTGACTTCAGTGAGGCAGTTGTTTCTGTCTTGGTACGCATCTGGTTTATCTCTGAGCCTCCATTTTCTCAGGTAGGAATACAGGGCTTTAATCATGCATGGAATATTAAGTGAGGATCTGTCTGTATGAAGCATTGCTCAGTGTTTGAGCATTTTGAATGGTCTTAAGGCATGTTCAAGGGTAGAGCACAATACAGTATCTCTCATCAGGGTGATAGAAGCAAGCATAACTGATGAGGTGCCAATGACAGTGACCCGTAACCATTCCTTCGGAGCTGTTGGCTACTAGAAAAGTTTTTCTAATGGTTTAAAAAATTAGTAAAACAGAAAAAGCCTGATTCATAAAGTAGTAATATTTTCATCAGCTAATACTTTAATCAACATGTAACTTGAAGATCATTTTCTTTTATTACACAAAACTTTACTAGGAACCTCTGCTGAGCAAGCTGAGGAGGAGGAGGAAGAGGAAGAATTTGACTGGGAAATTGAACAGACCCCTTATGATGAAACTGCAGAAAGCGCTTTTCGTTTACAGTGTTATTATGGGTTTGGAAATTTGAAATCGGGAGTTTTCCGACGGCTGCAGGTGTGTGATTTTTCTGTAAAATTTACAGTGTTTGGTATGATCTAGCATTCTGATTGTGACTGGACATATAGCCAGTGCAATAACGTTTTACATGTTAAATTTAGTAACCTGTGTCTGTCCACAGTAAATCATGCCAAATCATCCTAATTCCCTCCTTTGACAGGGTTACTGGCTTAGATGATAGCAGGAAACAGTAGATATTGTATGTCTTGATTTTTAGTAAGGCTTTTGACATTGATTCCTCATGACATTTTCATAAGCAAATTAGGTTATGTCTACAGCACAGCATAAAGTCAACTTTAAGGCACATAGGTCAATTTTACAATGTGCCCTGGGCCTCAGAAATTTTACAGGGCTGTCCCCCTTCCCAAGGCACCTTCCAAAATCTTGTGGCTTGGGGAAGATTTCTTATGATGGACTGGAGCTTGGCTCTCTCTCTTTACTGGAAGAGGCAAGGGAATCCCTTCATTCTTGCCTCAGCTTTTCTATCTTCTAATGCTTCCTTAACTTTTCCTTCTCTTCTCGAGCCACTACTACTTCTGATGGGGTAATGGCTCCTTCCAGCAGCCACTAGACACCAACGCCCTCTGGGATTCTTTCCTTCTCTTCTGTTTAGTCTTTGGGATTAATAATGGCTGCGTCTAAACTGGCAAATCCTTTCAGAAAATCAAACCCTCTTCCAAAAGAACAAGTAGAGTGTGCACACACAAAATGCACTTCTTTGAATTCCTTTCGGAAGAACACGGTGCTTGTTCCGGAGGCCATCTTCCTCTCCCAAATGAGGAAAAGTGCCTTTTTCTGAAAGAGTCTTTCAAAAAAAAATCTGTAGATGCTCTGGGGGCCCTTTGTTCAAAAGAGCAGTCTTCATGGTGCTGGATTTTTTTATCCCTGGCCTGGTCTAATAGCACATAAATTAATTGGTCTTTTGCCATGGAATTTGTGCAGAAGGTCATACTGTACCCATATTAATGTCCCATTAGTTATCATTATTACAGTGAAATTCAAAATTAACTAATGATTGCCACTTTCAAATTAATAATGTTGAAGTACATAAACAGTCCCATGATCTCTGGTGTTGAGTGTAGAATTCAGGGGAAGCTGGGAATATGCAACATGTTGTAGGCCCTAGACAGGCCCTAGAATTGCAAGAACAATAATTTCTTCTTTTTGTCTGTATTTTTATTGCAGGGATTCTCTAACTTGATTGCACTGCAACTCCCCCTCTGACAATATGAATTACTGCATGACCCCAGAAGAGGGATCAAAGCTCAGGTCCCATAGGATGGGGGAGAGGAGAGCGAAGGAAGCCCAAAGGCTTCAGCACCAGATAAGGGAGCCTCTAAACTAAGCCCCACCACTAGGTTTGATGCCCTCAGATTTTGGCCTTGGGTAGTGGGGCTGAGGCTTAAGCTTTGACCTCGGGCCTAAGCAAGTTTACGCGAGCCCTGGGGACCCTGCTAAAATGCAGTTGGGGCCAACTTTAGGGTATGCACCCACAGTTTGAGAACTGTTCCTGCAGGTTTGAGGCACTAATGAAAAAGAATATATATATTTCTTTGTAATCAGGAGAAGAGCCCAAGCAGAATTTATAGTGTTTGAAACACCTAAGGCATTTGGCCATTTTTTTATATAATCGGCATAGAATCAACAGCAGATACACTAAGATTCAAAAAGAAGTAGAACTGTAAAACATAGGGGAATTATAGGGTCCAGGACAGAGCTTTTATGTTATCTTGTTTACCATTTCCACTTTAGGCAAATGTCTTAAAAACAAATAAATGTAATTAAACTATTACACATAAACTCAAATTATGCACTTACAAGCTGTAGTGCATAGCTTTCCATTCAGGGATAGTTGTTAGGGCCTCTTATCATCCTAATAGCTCGCCCTAGTGTAAGGTTGTTCAGCACTGCTTCTGAACTCCCCTTTATTCTTATTGCATTTTCAGGATGAACTCGGTGAGGTTATTGATCTGAAGGATCCAGACTTAACATCTGCAGATGGACGCAGACAGAAACGACTGGAGAGTGAGGCTGCCAAGTTTGATCCTGATCATTATCTGTGAGTACTGTTTTATTCCTCCTGATCAAGTAAATATACATCAGCTAAAGTAAATGTATGTTGCTATTTAACAGACGATGGATATTAACATTCCTTTTGAAAATATTACTTTACTTTTCATTTGCCTGACCCTTTATGTCTCATCTATCTAGATTTAGAGTGTATTCATACATGTGACTTTGACACAAGCTATTACTCATCCACTTCAGGCTTACTTTGTGCTCAATTAAACTCAAAGGCCAGTCTGTACTAAAACAGAGCTGGTGCTGCTGTGAACTGCAGAATATTATTTCATAGCTGACCCCTCAAACATCAGGGTAACCATTCCTTTCCAGCACTTTAAGTTGTAGACATGGTATCTTTGTTTTCTTTAGTAACAATGGCAGTCTTCCCATAGATGGATTCTTGTGGTTCTCTGAGTTCTGTAATCATAGAATCATAGAATAATAGAGCTGGAAGAGACCGAAAAAAACCATCATGTCCAGACCCCTGCCCTAAGCAGGACCACACCCATCAGATCAGCCCAGCCAGGGCTTTGTCGAGGCGAGACTTAGACACCTCCAGGGATGGAGACTCCACTACTTCCCTGGATAGACCATTCCAATGCTTCGCCACCCTCCTAATGAAAAAGTTTTTCCTAATGTTCAACTGGACCTTCACAACCACAACTTGAGACCATTGTTCCATGTTCTGCCATCTGTGACCACTGTGAACGGCCTCTCTCCAGCCTCTTTGCAACCTCCCTTCAGTAAGTTGAAGGCTGTTACCAAATTCCCCCTCAGTCTTCTCTTCTGCAGACTGAACAGTCCCAATTCCCTCAACCTTTCTTCATAAGTCATATGCTCCAGCCCCCTAATTATTTTGGTCGCCCTCCGCTGGACCCTCTCCAGTGTATCCACATCCTTCCTATACTTGGGGGGCCCAGAACTGGACACAGTACTCCAGATGCTGCCTCAACAAAGCCAAATAAAGAGGAATAATCACTTCTCTGAATCTACTGGCAACGCTCCTCTTGATGCAACCTATTATGCCATTAGCCTTCTTGGCTACACTGGCACACTGTTGACTCATGTACAACTTCTCATCCAGGTCCTTTTCTGCAGAACTACTACTCAGCCAGTCGGATCCCAACCTGTAACAATGCTTGGGATTCTTCCAGCCCAAGTGCAGGACTGTGCACTTGTCCTTATTGAACCTCATCAGATTTCTTGCAGCCAAGTCTTCCAATTTGTCTAAGTCATTCTGGACCCTATCCCTACCCTCCAGCGTATTTCTCTCTCCCCCCTAGCTTAGTGCCATCCGCAAACTTGCTGAGGGTGCAATCCAACCCCTAATCCAGGTCATTGATAAATATGTTGAACAGAACAGGACCCAGAATCGAACCTTGGGGCACTCCACTAGAAACCAACTGCCATCCTGACATCGAGCCGTTGATCACTACCTGCTGGGCCCGACCTTCTCGCCAGCTTTCTATCCACCTTACTGTCCATTTATCCAGTCCACATTCCTTTAACTTGCTGACAAGAATATTGTGGGAGACCATATCAAAAGCTTTGCTAAAATCAAGATAAATCACATCCATTGATTTTCCCCTATCCACAGAGCAAGTTATCTCATCGTAGAAACTAATCAGATTGGTCAGGCATGACTTGCCCTTCATGAATCCGTGCTGACTATTCCTGATCACTTTCCCTTCCTCCAAGTGCCTCAAAATGACTTCCCTGAGGAGCCTCTCCATGTTTTTTCCAGGTATTGATGTACAACTGACCGGCCTATAGTTCCCTGGATCATCCTTCTTCCCTTTTTTAAAGATGGGCCCTACATTTGCCTTTTTCCAATCATCTGGGCTCTCTCCTGATCGCCACAACTTTTCAAAGATAATGGCCAAAGGTTCGTCAGTGACATATGCCAACTCCCTCAGAACCTTGGATGAATTAGGTCCGGGCCCATGGATTTATGTACGTTTAGGTTTTTTAGATAGCTTCTAACTTGTTCTTTCATCACCAAAGGCTGTCCACCTTCATCCCACAGTGCATCACTTATCGTGTTAGTCTGTGAGCTGTCCTTGTCCGTGAAGACAGAGGCAAAGAAAGCATTAAGTACTTCAGCTTTCCCTACATCATCTGTCACTAGGTTACCAGCCTCATCCCCGCAACCTCTCTGATCACCTTCTTGCTAACATGCCTGTAGAAACTTTTCTTATTATCCTTCACATTCCTTGCGAGTCGCAATTCCAGTTGCGCTTTCACCTTCCTGATAACTGCCCTACATTCTTGAGCTATACATTTATATCCCTCCTGAGACATCTGTCCAAGTTTCCACTTTTTGTAAGCTCCCTTTTTGTGCCTAAGTTTTCCAAGGATTTCCCCAGTAAGCCAGTCTGGTCTCCTACCATATTTACTTCACTTCTTGCGCATCAGGATGGTTTCTTTCTGCGCCTTCAATAGGGCTTCCTTAAAATACTGCCAGTTTTCATGTCATGCCAGTAATCATGTCATTTTTGCTCAAGCCACCTTCTATTTGTTGCTGTCATGAATGAGTGCAGGGAAAGGGTATATCTCTGCAGAAGGAGGTCAGGTAAGCCAATGGGAGGAAGACAAACTCTTTTGCACGAGAACAATTGCAGTCTGAGGGGTTTTTGTGTGGCTGAGCAGCCAGAATGAATCAAGTAAATATCCTGGCCATCTCATAATCAAGAAAAGCACAAAAACTTATGGATAGATTACATATTTTGAAAAATAGCAAATAAATGACTTCCTTTTAGGAGGTTTCTTTGCCAGGTTTAGACCACAGACTTCTCTTTTCTGCTTGGAGCAAAATGACAGTCTTCAGTAAGAAGGAATTATAGAAACCAAAAATAAACTTTGTCACAGAAGTTGTCAGCCCCACTTAAATCCAATCTGCCTGTTTCAGTACAAAGAGTATATGTCCAAACCACAGAACTCTTTTCAAAGAAGTACTTCAGAAAGAATAGAAAGAGTCTCTTTCCTCAAACAATCAAAGCTCTGGAAAGTAGTTCTTACTGCAATTGAAATAGTTTTAGGTCGTAATCTAGTGTCAGTTACAGGAATGGTAAATTTCACCCTACAATCTTGCAGCCTGTACATTGAGGCTAAATTCTTTGAAATCAGTAGACATTTTGGGTTCATAGGCTGCAGGCTCAAACCTATTAATAGAGTTTACATTTACATATACATATTTTGATACTTGTTTTAAAAATACAGTTATTAAACAAAGATTCTAGTGGCACTTTTTTAAGCATTTGTGTGTCCCAAAATGATGCTGCAGATGTATTTTGGTCTGCATAAGACATGTGTCTATCAGATTGCTAGACACTGGATTTTCAAATAGTTAATGCATTTTTGAAAATCATGTAAACTATCCTTAATAATATGTATTAAATCCCACCCGGTGAAGTCACATTATTTGGCCATATAATACAATCTTAGACCTACTTCATTGCTGTTTAGTATATAAGTCTGTCTTTCATGTGCTATTTGTTTCTTTTTCTTTTCTTTTTTAAAGAATCAAAACAAAAGTGATTTGAACCTCTCCACTTCCTATCATATCAGACTCTCTTTTTATGATCTCCTTAAGTTCTCTGTTCTTTGCAGTGTCCTTTTTGGTTAGTTGCATTTTCTGGGAAAAGGGAGTTTCAGTATTTCTCACTTGGGCTGGGTCTACACGTGCCCTGAGCTTTGAAGGGGGCATGGTAATCAGGGTGATGGGAGATTACTGATGAAGTGCTGCGGTGAATATGTAGCACTTCATTAGGCTAATTTTGCCCCCGCAGCAACTTCGAAGTGCCCGCGGCTACACGCATACCCCCTTGACAGCTGCGGGTGAGTGTAGACAAGCCCCTGGAGTTGTAATTGTCCTCATGTACTATAAAGGAGGATACCTACTGTGGAAATAACAGAGATGTGTGCATCACCCTTGCAGAATAAAGAAAGAGGTGACATAGTATTTTGGGAAATAATTCTTTTATAATGTTCTGTCAAAGACTTGTCCCTCTTCCTTCTTATTCTGTGGGCAGCTGCTAAAGCGTGGATTTTTGTAGTAGACATCTCTTGTGCTGTACATCACTGAGAGGTCCTGATAGAAGAACAAAATGACTGTGGATGGGAAGTGTGTGTGTGTGTGTATGTGTGTGTGTGTGTGTGTGTGGTGGGGGAATACATAAAGCAGTAGATATAAACAGGAAATACTGTCTGCATCAAAAAAAAATAGGCTGGGCTATGGCCTCAAATGAGAAAAAACTGTAATACATTAAAATATACCCTGCTATTTATTACTGTAAGTATAAGACACTGTATTTTTTATTTGGTAAATTTGAGCAGTACTCATTATGACACTTGGATATCAAGAAATATTTCCTGCATTTTCTGGTTAAAATGCAGAAAAAAATTCTCATTAGTGTACCTCTCAGTTTTCTTATTCCATTGTTGTATGGCCAGTAAGACAAGATAGGATGATAGCAGAAGCTTGAAATTTTGAAAATTCCCCAGAAGATCATGTGATAGTACATCCTTTGTCTGTTAGATAATGATGGAAGGAGAAAATGGACAAAAGGCTCTTAAGGGCAGGGCTTAAAAACCTGTCTAGGCATGGAGAAGGGCAGTAGGCTAAGCGTGGTAGGTAGGTACCCAAGGTGATGGCCTGCGTTTGGAGGGGGCAGGGCTATGATGTCACTATAAAAAGGTCCAAAGACAACAAACAACCTACAGAGAAATCCAGGCCTGAGCCTTTGCCTCACTAGTTAGCAGGAAGAAAAGATTTCTAAGATGCTCACCTATAGAGCCCTGAATGAGCTGAGCTCTGCTTGCTTGTGTGGCCACCTTTCCCTGTGTAACACAGCTATTTCTGCAGTCAGCAGGAATACACTGAGCTGGAACCCCCTGGATGTGAAATGGAGTTTTCTGGCAGTGCTAAGGGCTGTCAGTTTTGGAAACTATTTTCTCCTAACTGGTCCAAAACAGATCAAATTTGCTAACCTTCAGTTCTTGCTGAATTGCACATCTACTTCCCCATGCTTTGAGGGCGGTAAAAGGGTTGGTGTGTTGTTCAGGTTTTCATCTAATCTTTGGTTAATTATTTTCTGGTATTGAGCTGATTTTTTAATAATGTTATTGAGTTCATAGTGTAGGACAAATGCCTCTAGAGTCAGGGATTGGTGTATGTGCACTATCCATTGAAAAAAAAACATGCAACTCTTTTCTGCAGGGCTGACTTTTTTGAAGATGAAGTCATTCAGCATGTTTTGAAGTACAAGTCCTGGTGGGTTGATGCTTATGCGAAAAAGGTGGCTTCCCAGGGAAGAAGTGATCAGGAACATGTTAATCAGACGTCATTCGGTAAGATGTATACATTTTGTTTAATTTTTATTGCTTCTGTTCCACATTACTTGGCAGAAAACTGTCTTCAAGATGAAAAGTCACGGTTCTAGCTAGGCATTTCCAGTCCTGTCATATTAATACCATCCTTCATCGTTATTTGTTTGAAAGTTGATTATAATGGGTGGTTTGGAATTGCTGAGTGTCTGTTTGGACGAGAGATATTTGGCATCCCTCCTGCAGAGTTTTGTGCCATTTGTCATTATGCAACCTTGTATTCTCAGAACAAACTATTGTTTTAGTTCTTTGTCAGCTGTTCTCAAAGATTAGATTGGACACATCAGTGATATGTGATGGTTTAGATCCATTTTAAGAGCCTCTTAACAGTTGACAGTCACAAAATCTACATTCAAATGAAAACTCTTTGGCCATGTCTACAGTACAAAAATAACTTCGAAGTTGCTTACTTCGAAGTAACAGACTTCGAAGTTGAGCATCTCCACACTCCCTGCTTCAAAGGTAAACTTCAAAGTAGGGCACTGCACCATTCCTGGGACTAGACTAAGGATTTTGAAGTTGGGCTCCCTTACATGTGTAGGGTCTCTGCTGGCTACTTCGATGTAGCTCCTAACTTAGAAGTTAACTTCCAAATTAGGTCCTAGTGTAGACTCACCTTTTATGTTTGGACATTTATATTAGCTGGAAGGTGGGGTTGCCCCATGTGTTACTAGTACAGGGGTCAGCAACTCCCAGCACGTGTGCCAAGAGTGGCACGTGAGCTGATTTTCAACAGCAAGCGAGGTGGGAGCTAAACCTCACCCCTCCTCCCTCATGCAGCCAGGATCTTGCTCAAAGCCAGGCCACCTGTGGATTAACAAAAGACCAGCTAATGCTACCGAGCACCACCTAAACGGTAAACTTCTGGATCTTAATTTATTAATGAAACTGTTGTAAGTAGGACTGTTAGGGACTTTAAAATGTATCACTGGACCATACCTAAAGGTCAAAAGGTCAAGTTTTGTCACTCTGCCTTGGACAGGTTGCTGACCCCTGTACTAGTGTATCTCCTTTTTGCAGATTTTTATAAGTGATTTTTTTCTGGTACCGGCCATTTCCTTTTCTGAAAACACAGCAGTGACTGATTTTTGTATCCTCTCGTAAATATGATTCAGACACTGCACTGTAAGTCTCATCATTCAGAATCATTTACATAAAACTGTCTTAAAATCAATCAATATCTCTATATAATTTACAAATCCATCTTTAGACTTTTGTAGGTTATATTGTTTCACAGGTGCTTATTTCACATATATTTTATGTGTCCTTGGGGCTTCTTTCTTTTCCTTGTTTTATGACCTGCCAGATGTGTTTCAGCATTAGAGAATGAACTTGTGACTGTACTAGTAATGGGTATCTGTATGAGACTATTGTTTTTGTATATAGTGGTTTTAGAGTTGTCTCTTAGCTTTATACATGTTTCTCTGATTGTCATATTGTCTGCTAGATGACTTAGGGACATAGGATTTGCCATAATAAATGATAATTGTTAATTTGTCAAGCTTAGGATCCATAGGTATAAATATTACTGTGTGTTTCTAGGCTCTAGTTCCTTGTAATCTGAATTTTTACACAGGAAATAGAAGGGAATCTGTGTAGTGTGCATTGCAACAGCTCAGGGGCATTCTTTCATTATCTCCATCCAGCCATTGCCATAAGGTACGGTTAATACACACTTCATGTAAATTGGAAACATAGTGGATCAAAGATGTCGAACAAAAGTGTGAAAGACTTGAATACAAAAAAGTATCCAAGGGTTATTCCATTTGCTCTCACTGTTGTCTCCTCATTTAAGGAGGTCATTGCCACATTTGGCCACGTTACAGAATACAATTACAATGAAGAATATTGTGCAGATTATATTGTTAGAATAATAGGAAATTTTTGCAAATAATGTTCCTGAAATAAAATATGAGCTTTGTAGGAAACAACTCACAGAAATTACTCAGAAGCCTGACAAGTCTAAGTGACACAACTGGGAAAAGTTATGCAGTGATTGGGACATTCCTAAGGGACCATCTCTTTCCCAGATGGCTCAATATTGGGTGAAAAGTGTCATTTTGATATCACAAGCATGATCAAAACCACTCAGTTAGCTGAATTTAACTCATGCTATTTTATGAATCCTGTGTAAATCTAAATGACTCAGTAAAGAACTGTCTGGTGTTTACATTATGTAATAGCAGCAGCCAAAATAAGTTGTTGTCTGAAAGAGATTTGAGAACACAGTTCCTATTGTGTCAGTGGAAACTTCAGGAAGATATGACAGGGATCTGTCCTGCTACCCCTTCTAAGTTTCAGACGTATTCCTTTCCAAACCGTATGAAGAGAAATTCTTGAATGTTTCTTATTTATTGTGGACAAGACAGTGTTAAGGCCTCACCCAAAATTCATCCTCAGAGTGGTCTCGAACATCATCTGAACCAATCCATCCACAAATTATATTTGGCACTGTGAAAATAAATTGCACACTAACGGAATCCAGGATTTTGCTTTATTGTATTGATAGGTCAAAACCATTGGCACTCACTCTCTCTAGTAGTGGCAATAGCTGGGAGTTTGAAAGGTCAGGAGTATCTCATCTCAGATAATGCCAGAATTAACTACAGCAACGTGCTTCCTTGTGTTAATAGCTGGCTGGTGAATCTGTCCCACCTGGCTATCAAGACACTCCAGAATAATGTTTGTATCCTTCAGACATTTGCTAATATCTGATATCTGAGGTGAGAACATGAAGCCCTGATTTTTGTCAAACACTGTGCACTTAGGGGCTGGGTCAAGAGCAAGTTTAGGAGAGCAGTAGTACAGTTGTGGTTTGGTACAGCTGAAACTCCTCATTCCTTCTTCCTGGAGTAATTCTTGCCAGTCACTTGTTGAGAGTCCACACTGATACATACTTGAAGAAATATTGGCAGTGTGGCTCTTCTAATCTGTCTTCCATCCCTGATTTTTGGAATCCACATCTCCCACAGGCTTTCAGTTGCAAGGGAACTGAAAGAGGGTTGTTGCCACTCAGCTCTAGCACAGGAGCCATAAAGAGTCGCAGGGTACATTTGCAGCCCTGAGGGACACGGTTGTGTAAAAAAACCAAAAGATATCTGATCTTATGCTCATAAGATGCAGGGGCTCCTACAGTGTTTGAAAGCAATGCTTGTGGAGTACATGTATTCAGCTCTCATGTACATTTAGTTTGTATGTTGTGTAAAGAAAGAGGAAGACGTTCACTTACTAAAATCAGTGAAAGTTTAAACTGAAAAGTGAAAAATTATTTTTATGTAATTATCCACCTTCATCTACTTTAGTGTCTTTTTTTACTTTGGCTGTGGCCACACATTGCCAAAACTTCAAAAGGGCCATGCTAATGGCCAAATCGGAGGATACTAATGAAGCATTGAAAGTAATATTCAGGACCTCATTAGCATGCTGCCAGCCACGGCACTTTCGAAAGTGTTGCATTGCACTCGCGTGCATCTCGGCTACATGGGGGTCCTGTTTGAAAGGACCCTGCAGACTTCAGCCGATAGGAATCGGGGGTTTCAAAGTCTGTGGGGTCCTTTTCAAAAGGACCCCGTGTAGCTGAGCCGCGCGCAAGAGTGAAACGCAGCACTTTCGAAGTGCCATGGCTGGCAGCATGCTAATGAGGCGCTGAATATTCTTTCAGCGCCTCATTAGTATCTTCCGATTTGGCCATTAGCATGGCCATTTTGAAGTTTTGGCCAAGTGTTGCCACAGCCTTTGAGTAGCGACTGAGTGGATATTTGAGCTAGCCTGACCATGACTTATTTTGAATATCTATTAAGGTAATAGAAACATAAAATAATCACTTTTCCAGATTGAAGATGTTTGAAATGGGCCTGTATCTCCATTCTCTGCAAAATACTTTTTTTTTTAAATTTCGTATCTTCTCTGTAATTTCTTGAAACATCTGTGTTAAAAGTTTTGCTCCTTACCTGGTCAACCTAGTAAAATATCAGTCTCCTTCCATTTTTTTTTTCTTACACCAATTAAATGATAGTGAATGGTTTATTGGTAACACTATAATTTGGAGTGATACACTGACCATTTGATAATTCCTTTTAAAGGGTGTTAAACTATCATGACTCTGATATTAAGAAGCAATTTAAAATACATTCATATATGTTCCTGACAATGTACAACCATTCCAATTTACTCTGCTCCAAGAAAAAAAAAAAGTGCAGTCTTGCATCATTATTTGATCTGCTATGTGTTACTGTTGAGGAAAGGATATTAAGTTACTCTATAATAGGTGCCTGGTAATCTCTTGTGGTATTTGTCTTGTTCTGAGTTTCCCGAGATAACCTTTAATTTTATCCTATCTTACATTTTGAGCGTGGGAAAATCTTAAATTGTAATAATAAGAGACATCATTTCAGCACAGATTAATGTATAAAATGTTTTAAATCTAGTTTAAGAATTTATGTATTTAGCACACGGTAGGTGATAGGTGAGGCTACTTTGCATGAGATTAGCTTTAAATATTATGAAAATATTGTTATACAAAACACATTGGTAATGTAGAAGCATGCCTGGCACAGACTTAATGTGGCAGAAAATGTAGTTATGCATTTGTTGTTTTGTTAAACTTGAAAGGTGCAGAAATTTTTAAAAAGCAGGAAGAAAGAGAATAACTAGATAGGTAGTTTTGTATGTTAATGAGCAGTTTCAGGCGTAGCTAATTTGTAATTTACAGTCTTTGATAAATGGAAACATCTTTACTGGACAACTAGAAGAAAAGTATTTTCCCAAAGGAGAAATTTTATTAAGAACATCTGGCACTTGGTATCAGATAAACTAATGAACATCTCATCACATACACCTTGGGGAATTGTTGAAAATCTTCTTTGCCAACCTCTAGTGAATAAAAGTTTTCTCCTTATATATTATGTCCAGTTCAATATACCTTATAAAATGAAGTCTTAACATACACCTCTTCAAATGTGTATCCTTCATGCTCTTTTACATTTGTGGGTTACGGAGTTTGATCACCATTTCACTTGGTTTACGTTGCTTTTCTTATACTCAGTATAAGATGCAGTACTCATTGCACACACACTTACGCCTGCTGAAATGCTAATTTCAGATGCAGAATCCAGTTCGTTGTTGTTAATGGCAAATGTTTTAAAAAGTTAGTTTATATTTGCCATTTTTCACTTTTTCCCTGGGATAGTTAGGAACATCAGGTTTGGACTGTTTCCTGTTTCCGGTCTTTCTAACCTTAACACTGTTAACCCAACTGCCTGAGTTTCCCAGTGTCTCTGTGTCTCTGCAATGTCCTGTCCCTCTCAAGGGGCACTCAGTAGTTGTTTGCTCCCTCAAGAGACCGTACGTGCAGAAGCCTGTTAGGTTAGCTGAAGACTTACTATTTTCTTCAATATAACAGGGCTGAAATGGTTTATAGTGAAGCTAGGAATGTAACTCTTTATTCACAACCCAGACATTTGTCATCTGTGTATATATTTTAGAGCTATGACCATAAAATTTGGTATGTAGCTGCCCCTTACTCTAACTTGAACCCAAGTCATGGATTGGTTGTGTGCAGAAAATGGGAAATGCCTGAAATCCCAGTATTTCCCAGAACATGGGAAGAGGCAGAAGGAAGAGGGAGGCAAAAGGGAGGGGCACAGACAGGAGGGACATAATACTGAGCATGGCCACTGGGGGCAGCTGCAACACCAAGAGGGAAGTCAAGACCCAGTAAGTAGCTCCCCTGCCCTAAACCCAGAGCCTGCCCCCGCAGTTGAAAGAGCCTACAGGCCACAGAGGGAGCTGCTGGAGAGGCGCAGCCCTCAGACAGCCTGCAGGCCAGGCAGGCGCTGCTGGAGAGGGACAGCCCCTGGAGCCTGGCCCCTCTCCAGACAGCCTTCAGGCTGTTGGAGGGGAGGAGCAGTTGGATGGGGGCAGCACACCAGAGCCCTGCCCCACAAGACAGCCTGCAGACTGCAGGGGAAGGGGAGCCTGCTGGAGGCCGGGGGCAGCTCCAAGACGCTTCCCTCCCCCCCATGCTCACAGCCTGCAGGCGGAATGGGGGCCACTGGTGTCTGGGAGTAGCTCCCAGATCTTCATCTCTGCTTAAACAGCCTATGGGCCACGGGGAGGAGGAGGAAGAACTGCAGGAGCGAGAGGCAATCCCCAGAGCTTGGGCTCCCTGACAGCCAGTAGGTCACAAGGAGATGGAGAGCAGCCCTTGGAATGTGGCCAGCCCCTGGAGTGCCCCACCAAACAGGCTGCAGGATGGAGGGGGCTGCTGGAGCCTGGGGGTAACCCCCAAAGTGCTGCACCCCCAGACCAGTGCATGGCCAATGGTGGGGCATCTGGAGGCCAGTGTCAGCCCACAGAGCACTGCCCAACTCCCTGCTGCAGGATGGGCTGGCGAATACCCCAAGCAAAGACCCCTGGAGAAGCTTCAGGCCTGGGGGCCCCCGGAGTGCTGTCTCCCACGCAGGCTGGGGAAGTAGGGGGCAGCTGAAGGCCAGGGTCAGCCCACAGAGCCCCAGCCGCCACCTGACAAGCACACAGCACCGGATCCCTCTCTCCCACTTCTCTGGCCCGCTGGAAGGAACTACTGCCACAGTAGTGTCACCCTCGCTGCCAAAGGCAGCCCAGGTAAATACATCCATCTACCCACCTCCCAACCACCTGTCCTGAGATCATTGCCCTAATTGTTACTTATTCTTGGTGGGTCAGACTGACCCCTTATTCTCCTTTGGGTATCCTAAGCCTGCATGTCTCCAAGGTATTGAACAAATCTTTTATCTTTTCAAGTGTGTGGCTGTTTGTCCTTTAGGCTACATCAGTGATTTGTGGCACACTGCAGCAACCTGTGTCTGAGTCCGGGTCCATAGACTCAGGTTTATGGGACTTGGGTTACCAAGCTAACAATAGACGTGTAGGCATCGCAGCTCAGGCTCTGAATCCTAAGGGGAGGCGGGGCCCGAATTTGTACTTTGACATCTTTACAGCTGTTAGTGCTGTAGCTTGTGCCTGTTAACCATGGCTCTGAGACTTGGTGCGACAGGCCATATGGACATGCCCTTAGATTCCCTCTTTGGCAGCCATCTTTTCTGTCTTCCATTTTGGGATTGTTTATATTCTTTTATATTGGCCTCAGTAGGGTGGACTTTCCATTTGTACATAGTTGTGTGATAGATTTTAGAATGAGCTCTTACTGAAGCTTCTCAATTGGAAGCTAGTTGAAATTTGAAAATGACTTCCCCCCCCATTTGCCGTTACTTTTAAGTGTGGACAGCCTGGCATGACAGCTGCTGCTATCACATTAGCACCCACCCTAATGTAGCAAAATGCAAATGTTTTCTTGTCAAGTTATTTCAGAAATTAGTGGAGTTTTTTCAAATGTATTTAAACATTGCACATGTGGGCTTATAGATAAGTTAGTATAAATGAGCCAGATAATTTACTGAAAAAGTCAATAGATTTTATAGGGGGAAGTTTATTAACTTAACTACTTCTGTGTATATATGAAATAAGGGAGAGATACTAAATCATTTTGTACTGATGGAGAATAAGGATGAATTGCCATCTTTCTTGCTGCATTGTCATTTCTCACTAAAGCATGGCAACAGAGGGAGATCAACTTTCACAAGATACGACCAGCTTACATTTCTGGGAAGTTGGACATAAATTGGTTTCATTCCAAAGATATGTTTAGTTCACAAAGATGGTTTTATAGGAACTAAATTCGAAGTATGTAGTGCTTTTGAAGCAGAGAGGGACAGTAAAGATTTTTCAAAAAGAAGCATATGCATTTTGCCCATTTGCAGTCAGATGCCTTATGAAATAGTGTGTATGTGCTGGAGTCTTTGGTGTTCATTATATTTGTAATATTTTATGGTTTGTTTAGATAAACTCTTGAGCCAAGAAGGAGGACTGCATGTCTTACAGAGAAGATTGTCTGTAACCAGGAGGGTGTGGATTGTATGAAACTGTGAGCAATGCTCCAGTGTAAACACACACTTCCTGGATTTACTGCAATTGTTGGAGGAATGTGACATGGTTATGTTAAATAGAAGGGGTTTATGCATAAAAGAGAAATTTGTTTACACCACATAACTATGAAAAATACTCTAATTCTGTGGAACTGTACTTAATATTTTCTACATTAGTTAACTGAAAAAAGACAGTGTGCTAAATAACACACTCTCACACCACCACCACTTGAACACTGACATAACATTTCTAGTCTTAATGAAGGAAATATAACTTAGGTTCCTTGCGTTCCTTGACTTCTTAATTTCCTTTAAAAGGGATTTCTTTTTGATATAGCATGAGATTTGCTCAAGGATCATTTCTAGTCAGTCATCAATTTCTTCTGTATTTCATGGATCATTCCAAAGTACTGTTGCACTGCATTTATACTGTGATCACAAATGATGTTACACATCATTCTTTGGATTCCTTTAGAAAACAAGTCTTGCAAGAGAACAGATAGTAGCAAGTTCATTTAATTTGTGCTATTTTATATGTGAGACTAATTTTTTTATATGTTCTGTACACTGGACCAGAGATTGTGCCAAATTTGGATTCATGTAGAAAATTTTCCCTGGAAAATCTAATGGCAAAAATCTTTAACTGATATAATCAATGGCTAACATAATATATAAGAGCACAAAGTTGCATTGGGTTTCTTAGATCTGTTGGAAGGACCCAGACATATTCTTACTATTCTGCACCTGACAGCTAATCAGAGCATGTGATTTTTTTACTTGACGCTTTAAGAATGCTAGTAGGGCAGTAAAATGTGGTGATTCATATCCGTTCTTGGAATAAAACTGAACAGTGACTATGTTGTATTTATCCATATTTATAAAAATGTCTGTAGCAGTGTTCAAGATGCAGAATACTAATTCCACATAAAATCAAAACTTGGTTAGAATGGTCATAAAAGGAACTCCCAACCCATTGAAATAGACTTCTCCAGCTTCCTGAAACACAGATTAGCTTTCCTTCAGAGCAAAGGAGGAAGTCAGTTCCAGAATTCCAGACAGCACCTTGCCACCGAAACATCTCTTGTTTCCATCTAATGCCTAGAAGCTTGAGCATCTCAGAATGTTGCAGCTGTGAGATTAATACATAAATAATAATAGCTCAAATAGCTCTTACTAAACAATTTTACTACTTTAGAATTCAAAGCCAACAAACAGATAAAATAGCAGACTGTGCAAATCATGAAGCAGGAGTGTGACTTGCTCTCTATGGATAATATAGTAATTGGGCATCTTCTTAATACGCTTAATAAGATAGACACTTTCTTTACTAGCTACAAATTCTGAATGGGTTTAAGGTGTGGCCTCATCTGAAGCATATTGCTGTAATCCAGCCTTAAACTGTAAAGAGACAGTTGGCTCTGCTGATGTCTGTTTCTGTAGAAAAAGGCCATGAGCTTCTTGATGAGTACACATGATGGAAACAGAACTTGGCAGCTGCTGCCGCCTGACGTCTGAAAGCAGCTGGGGAATCAAAAAGACACTCAGATAGTGAACCTGAGTCGCAGATGGCAGGCATGCTCCCCTGTTCAGATGTGCAAATATAATTTTGATCAGTGTTTGAAGTTATTACAAAGTGAAAGAAGTATCCCAGCTTTCCTTCATACTTACTGTTAATTAACTACATTAGCTCAGTCTTACCTCAGTTTGGTTTCTGCCACCTAGCTCTTTTCTAATTTCAATCTCCAGAGGCTCTGGTTCTGGGTGAGTTTTTCAGATGTCCAGTGTCTCCAGTGATTCGTAGAGAGGACGTCAACAGCATTCTGAAGGCAGGTACACCATGCCTGCGCATAAACCCGCCTCACAACACTCATGGAGAACAGATAGTGAGAAAATGGTGCGCTCAGCAGGATCATTGCCCAGTCCTTCCCTCTGGGCAATGTAAAAAACGACAGAGAGTAGCTGTCCTAGAGCCACACCTGTCTGTTCCTGTTAAGGTCTTGCAGATCTGTTGAGAGCACCAGTATCAAAAGAAACTGACATAAAAAAAATAGCATGAATGCTGGGGGGTGACATGCTGACCTCATTGAAATGAATGGCATAATGGACTTGGGGACAGGATTTTACTCTTGATCTTCGTACAACACTGTGAAGAGATTGTCAGCCAATAAACCAGTACAGCTTCTAAATCTTGCTGAGGTAGCAGTTCAGATCTAAAATCAAACTTGTCTGGATTCAGAGAGAGAGAGAATTACTCTGGGGTTTTTGTTTGCTTGCTTGTGTGGGTGTTTTTGTTTGTTTGTTTTGGGGAAAGTCTGTTTTGTCATGAAATGCTGTGGGAAATCTAATATCTTGTTTCCTTGGTAAGAACTTCAGAAATTTTCTGACACTGTCTTTGGCCCTGATTTTGTAAAGCTTTGTATAGTGCAATCCTACTGAGCCCTGAGGTTTTAATATGGGTACAAGGGTTTGTCCACACAGAGTAACTTATATGATTGGTACCTTGGCAAGTCGAACACCCTATGGTGTTGTGTACATCATGGGGGAAGCCCACAATAATTGTTGTGTACTAGCTACTTCATGTTAACTCCATGACCACTTCTACACATGCACAATCTTCTGGAAGACTGGTGCCTTCTTCTGGAAGATCAGAGTAGTGTCTGCACATGTAAGGCGCTCTCCAGAAGGAATCCGGAAGAAGGTGCCTCATCTTTCGGATTCCGTACTCCACTATGGAACCAGGAAGAGGGCCTTCTTCTGGAAGATTCTTGTGGAAGAAAGCATGCGTACACGCTCACAGACTACTTCTTCTAGAAGAAGTAGTCTGCCTTGGCGGTGGCCTGGTAGAGAGCAGACGCTCTAGGCAATTCCAGTGGGGCTCTGTGGTCTCTGGGTCCTGCAGCTTTTAAAGCTGCAAGGACCTGGAGACCCCATGGCAGGAAGCTGAGAGTGTGGAAGGTGGCAGCATGTGCCAGCCACAGTCCACCGAGGCCCTGCAGCACTGAAAGGCCCTGAGCTGTAGAGATGGCCAGCAAGCCAGCACCCCGCAGCACCGAGGGGAGCCCTAGGAACCCAGATGAGGGCAGCCAGGACCCCGACCGGACTCCCAAATGGAAGAGCCCCTCATGGACAGAGTGGAAACCTGCTCCGGAATAGTTTATTTTGAAATAGTGCAGCTACACACAAAATGCATTTTGAAATAACGTTCAGTTATTTTTGAAATAGAGCTACCGGTTGCCCTATGGCTTATTACGAAATTATTCTCTGTCTACACAGTTCCTGTTTTGAAATAGGCGCTATTCTTCGTACAATGAGGTTAACCAATTTTGAAATAAGCCAAACGCTATTTTGAAATTATTTTGGAATAGTGGTTGTGTAGTGTTGACGCTCGCATAGTGGCTGCTGTTACGAAATAACTTTGCTGTATAGCCTTAGGCTGCGTCTATGCTATGAATCCTATTTTGTTTCGGTAGAAGGGTTCTTTTGAAACCAGGGTTTATTTTTGAAGGAACCACATCTAAACGACTGTTTTTGCTTTTTTGAAGCAAAAGCCTCTTCCAACAACACGATCATGTGAGATTATTCAAACAAAGTGTGAGATTTGTAAATCAGTGCTTCATTTGCATTTTTGATCTCCCTCATTTGCATTCCCCTTTCAAAAGGGGAATGTAGTGTAGACTCAGCCTCTGTATGCACTGACTGAGCTATTAGTACACTTAGAAGTATATTAAGCTAAACCACCGGAGGGCACTCTTAGTGCATAGTAAAGAGTTTTCACACACAGGCTACAGTTACACTACTGCAATTTGTTGACAGAAGTCACTGTCGGAAGAGATTTCCCAATAGAACTTCTGTCGACAGAGTGTGGTCATGTGCAAAAGCCGATCAGAAGAGCACTTGGCTCTGTTGACAGAGCGGCTGGACTGCCTGGCTGCTCTCTCAACAAAACAGGCACCTGGAAACACAGCAGACAGGGCTGCCCATTGTTCTGGATGCCCTGTCTGTCGAGAGAAGGCCTGCCCAGAGTGTCCACACAGCTTTTTTTGTCAACAGAATCTGTCAACAGCAGTGTTACGCCTCGTGGCTGAAAGCCAGAACCCTGATGGTGAAAGTGCTGAGTTTTGTCGACAAATTGTGGACAAAACACATTTTGGCTGCGTCTGCACTAGCCCAGAACTTCAAAATGGCCATGCAAATGGCCATTTCGAAGTTTACTAAGGAAGCGCTGAAATACACATTCAGTGCCTCATTAGAATACCGGCAGCCGCCGCACTTTGAAATTGACATGGCTCGTCCAGACGGGGCTCCTTTTTGAAAGGACCCCGACAACTTTGAAATCCCCTTGTTCCTAACAGCAGATAGGAATAAGGGGATTTCAAAGTTGCCAGGGTCCTTTCTAAAAGGAGCCCTGTCTGGATGAGCCACACGGCGGTGAGCCGCATCAATTTCGAAGTGCAGCGGCTGCTGGCATTCTAATGAGGCGCTGAATATGTATTTCAGCGCTTTGTTAGTAAACTTCGAAATGGCCATTTGCATGGCCATTTCGAAGTTTTGGGCTAGTGTAGACACGGCCTTTATGTGTGGATGTTCCACCAGTTTTGTCGACAGAACTCACTAGTGTAACCATAGTCAGAGAATTATTGCGGAATAGCTAGTAGTACACTTTAAATTTGCACCCTGGCTGACTTCACACTAGCTTCCCCCGTGTAGATAAGCCCTAAATCAAGTAAACAAATGTTGAATAAAAGTCTGATAATCAAAGTAAGGATGATTTTAGGTTTTCTCACTGGAATAGGTAATGTTTTAAATCTGTGATTCGTAACCAGTTTGATTTTATGAGATTGTGTAAAAAAGTATACTGTTTGGTAAAATGAACATTTTGATTGTAATTTATAGTTTCTTGTCCTTTTAACTTTTTTAAATAGTTTCCTTTTCAAAAGAAGAGAGAGAGCAGCTGGCAAAATTCACAAATACATCTTACCTGCTGGATAAAAGAACCCGTCATCAAGTGTATTTTGGTTTAATTGATATCCTTCTGGCATACTGTTATGAAATTTGTATTAATGAAGGAGACAAGAATGTAAGTAATTTTTCTCTCCTTAATGAAACTTTAGAAGTGGCTCAGAAGCCTGTCTGCAAGACACTAATTTTAAACTAGACTTTGTTCCAGAATTAAATGTTAGATCAAGTATAGTTTCTATATTAGCCTATTGGGCAGCAGCTTACAATTGGAATAAGTCCAAATAATTTTTATGCTAATGCTCCAGATCTGACACGTCATTTAGCTGTGGGAGTGAAAGGGAAAGAAGATGTGGTGAAGGAAATATATATTAAAAAAAAGAAAGAAAAGAGTCACTTCAGGTTATTTCGTAGGTTACTGGTATGCTATGACTTGATTATCCAGATAGGGATTACATTAAAGAGCAGATGTTTGATACTGGTTTTCTTATTTTTTGGGGTAATTTTATAATAGTTAGAATGGTTTGTAATAACATTGTTTGGTAGCATAAAATATCATTGTGGGCATGTAGGAGGAAGGAAGGTAGTTCCTCAGAAGTTGCTATTTTGAATTGCTTTTGTTGAGGGAATTCTATAGCTTTGAAGCTTTAAAACAACTCTGATTTTGTTATAAAATGCCTCTGAGGAGTGGGAAACACACACTGAAACAATGAACTAAAGCAGAACTTTTGAAACCTTTAAAACTGCCACAGAAGACTGCGCCCAGTTCTGAGTATTCTCATCCTCCTAGCTCACTGCAGCGTATGGGGAGGGAGACCTCTGCACCTTTGCAATTCCAGGCTTGCCCTTCCCACTTTAGAAGGGTGTAACATTGACAGACCCAGGTTTGTCAGCACCAGGCATGGAACTTGTGACCACATGAGCTAAAGCCCTGTGCTCTACCACATGAGCTAAAGGCTAGCTGCCTTTCAGCCAAGGCTGTAGAGCAGAGACTTCACTCACCCTCATATGAGGTCTCAGTGCCTCTGGATACAACATGCTTCCCTGGGCTGAGGAGGCACATCCTGAGCTTCTGAGACTTTACAGCAGTTCATCCCGGCCAACGCACCAATTGTAATGCTGACAGACCTGGGTCGCTGGCACCAGGGATTGAAAAGTCTGGCCTTTAGCTCATGCAGTAGAGTATAGGGCTTTAGCCCTTCTGATTGTGGGTTCAGTCCCTTGCGTTGGTGACCCAGGTCTGTCAGTGTTACAGGAGTAAATGTAAGTCTCCTGCTGTTTGCTTACGTTCTGTCTTCCATAGCCTCCTGTTTGCCTTCAGAAACAAAAGAGCCAGAGCATCATGTTCTCCTGCTATGTTCTCTCTCCTTCCCCAGAAAGTCTAAGCCTGCCCCTCTCCCCCATCACACACTGGATTGAGAGAGTGGGCACTGTTGAGCTCTACTTTGGTTTGGAAGGTGCCCTGCAGACCAGTGTTGATACTTTCAGAGGGCTGTTACCTCCCCCCTGTTTTGCTACCAGAATGGAATATGCAAATGGTCCAGCACTCTCCTAATTGGAGCAAATCTTTAAGGGGAGAAGTTAGAATTGTGTGCAGAACTTTGTAGGGCAGTGTAATAGTAGTGGAACTTTGTAGTGTAATAGTATAATAATACCTCTTACGTATATAGCATTTAACAATTTCAGTATGCTGTGCAAACCTGTGCTAATTTATCCTTACAATAGCCCTGTGAGTTAGAGGGGTAAATATTGTTATACCAATTTTTTTTAAATGGGGGAACTGAGAGATTCAGAAGTTAATGATTTGTCCAAGGTCACAAATGAAATCTGCATCAGAGCCAGGATTATAAATCAGGAATTCCTGACTCCTCATTCCACTAGAGATCATACCTTACAAATCCTGTGAATCTGCTATGCTTTAAAAAGAACCACACTGTACATGCTTTGCTGATGTAAGGTTCCCCCTCTTCCCCTCCCCAGAAGCCAAAAACCTTGAACAGTTTTCAGGGAAAAGATTCATTTAAATTTGAATTGTGTTGATTCATTGGGCAGACATTCAAGGTGCTTGGAGGAAAGTATTTGTTAAGAGACAGAATTATACTACAATACATTTTTCCCCTGATTGCTGTTGTGTTTCAAAAGCTTTGTGCATAAGCTAGATATGCCCAATCATTTAAATACACACATCACTATTTCATATTCATAGATATTAGTAACCTTTGCAGTTTTAAACATTTAAGTTACTGCTGATATAATAATATTAGAAAATAGCTTGCCAGCAACTTTGAATGTTGAAATAAATAATATTTGGTTTGTGCTATCTCCTCTCATCAAAATCAGGTTGAATCATCATGGAATATCAGGAAACTGAGTGCAACTTTGTGCTGGTTTGAGGTAGGTGGATTTCAAGAACTGTAGTGGTGGCATGTGTTAACGTTCAGCTTATTCGTAATTATAGATGTATTGAATGTTTCTAATGTCCTTTTGCTGTAATCAATTACGGCTACGTCTACACGTGAAGCCAACATCGAAATAGCTTATTTCGATGTAGCAACATTGAAATAGGCTATTTCGATGAATAACGTCTACATGTCCTCCAGGGCTGGCAACGTCGATGTTCAACTTCGACGTTGTGTGGCACCACATCAAAATAGGCGCTGCGAGGGTACGTCTACACGCCAAAGTAGCACACATCGAAATAAGGGTGCCAGGCACAGCTGCAGACAGGGTCACAGGGCGGACTCAACAGCAAGCCGCTCCCTTAAAGGGCCCCTCCCAGACACAGTTGCACTAAACACCACAAGATCCACAGAGCCGACAACTGGTTGCAGACCCTGTGCCTGCAGCATGGATCCCCAGCTGCCGCAGCAGCAGCCAGAAGCCCTGGGCTAAGGGCTGCTGCCCACGGTGACCATAGAGCCCCTCAGGGGCTGGAGAGAGAGCATCTCTCAACCCCCCAGCTGATGGCCGCCATGGAGGACCCGGCAATTTCGACGTTGCGGGACGCGGATCGTCTACACGGTCCCTACTTCGACGTTGAACGTCGAAGTAGGGCGCTATTCCGATCCCCTCACGAGGTTAGCAACTTCGACGTCTCGCCGTCTAACGTCGAAGTTAACTTTGAAATAGCGCCCGACGCGTGTAGCCGCGACGGGCGCTATTTCGAAGTTAGTGCCGCTACTTCGAAGTAGCGTGCACGTGTAGACACAGCTTACATGTTGTAACTTCCAAAATAGACTACAGAATTATTTAACATGGATCTTTCAGGAAATGCACTGTACACTTCGGGCTAAGCTTACTGTATGCAAGATATTTTTGGACTGGACAGATATTTGGTAAAGTTCTGATATAACTGTCAGCAAAATATAATATCCATTAGATGGAACACCGGTGTAGATGACAAACAGCTGTATAGAGAAAGTGAAACACATTCTTTGGCAAGATGCCTGCATCTGATGAGTAAGTCAGAACAAAATCAGGTGCTTTCTCTTGCGTGAACTGGACTGTCATTCCAGAGAAGTATTAAATATATCACTCTCACCACATAACCATTTTTCTTGAATTAATAAAGCTTAATTGTTGGGTTGGCTGGTTTGTGGTATAAGGATATTATAGCAAAGCTATGGTCTGACTAAAGTAGGATTTTTCTTCTTATAAAAAGAGTAATTTCTATACCAGTTTGATTCTGTAATATACTAAAATATTTGTCAAGTTGGCATATTAAGTGCAACCACATTCATAGAACTAGAAAACAATAGTATAAAACTCCAGCTGTTTGAACAAAGGCCAGAGACAATCTTCCTGTTTCAGTGGCTGAAGAATGCTTTAATGGTAAGACAGCATCTCTCAATCAGAATATTTGAAAAGTACTTTAAAAATTAACTGCAAATACTGGAAAGTGGCTTTATTTTACTGGACAAGTAATTTTAGAAAAGATTATTTTAATTGTTATTTTCACATTGAGCTCACACACAAAAGTATGTGTCCCGTTTGAGGGGATACTGATCATGTATTACTTTAAAACATTTCTGTAGTTCTATCTCCATGTTTCTCAGATCAGTTAAATTCTTTGATTTTAAAATGGTTATAAGATATTAAATTTATTTCTGTCAAAGAAGGTAACCACAGTATGGTAAAATATAGGTCATAAATATAGTGGAGAGTGCATTATCATGAAACGTCACTTTTAATGACTAGAAGTCCCTCTGTGAGTGACCAACAAACAATGCAGATATAAACATGAGTGAAAGACATTTGTTTTGCTAGAAAATCCCATCATTATGAGGGCCAGCTGACAGATAATATAAGATATAAATGTAGTGATAGTCTCATTCAGCATCATTATGGATCACTAGTTTTGCAAATTACTAAGGGGCAGTATAATTTTACTTTATGAAGATACATGCATAAGTCTTCATAAAGATTTTGTATATAACAAAATGTATAAGTGTTAAACCAAATGTGTATATTCTTTAAATGAAAATGTGATAAAAGCTAGTACATTATATACAGTAATGCATTGTAAAAGGATGGTGTTAAAATTGACAGGCTATTATCATTTCTATTTAAAATGCCCATGTTTTACTTCACCTTGGCTACGTCTACACGTGCAGCCAACATCGAAATAGGCTATTTCGATGAATAACGTCTACACATCCTCCAGGGCCGGCAACGTCGATGTTCAACTTCGACGTTGCTCAGCCCAACATCGAAATAGGCGCAGTGAGGGAACATCTACACGTCAAAGTAGCACACATCGAAATAGGGATGCCAGGCACAGCTGCAGACAGGGTCACAGGGCGGACTCAACAGCAAGCCGCTCCCTTAAAGGGCCCCTCCCAGACACAGTTGCACTAAACAACACAAGATACACAGAGCTGACAACTGGTTGCAGACCCTGTGCCTGCAGCATAGATCCCCAGCTGCCGCAGCAGCAGCCAGAAGCCCTGGGCTAAGGGCTGCTGCCCACGGTGACCATAGAGCCCCGCAGGGGCTGGAGAGAGAGCATCTCTCAACCCCCCAGCTGATGGCCGCCATGGAGGACCCAGCAATTTCAACGTTGCGGGACGCGGATCGTCTACACGGTCCCTACTTCGACGTTGAACGTCGAAGTAGGGCGCTATTCCTATCTCCTCATGAGGTTAGCGACTTCGACGTCTCGCCGCCTAACGTCGAAGTTAACTTCGAAATAGCGCCTGACGCGTGTAGACGCGACGGGCGCTATTTCGAAGTTGGTGCCGCTACTTCGAAGTAGCATGCACGTGTAGACGCAGCCCTTGCCTGTCTCTTTCCCACAAACTGGTTTATACCAGTAAACAAGAGCTGCGTCTACACGTGCACGCTACTTCGAAGTAGCGGCAGTAACTTCGAAATAGCGCCCGTCACGTCTACACGTGTTGGGCGCTATTTCGAAGTTGAAATCGACGTTAGGCGGCGAGACGTCGAAGTCGCTAACCCCATGAGGGGATGGGAATAGCGCCCTACTTCGACGTTCAACATCGAAGTAGGGACCTGTAGACGATCCGCGTCCCGCAACATCGAAATAGCGGGGTCCTCCATGGCGGCCATCAGCTGGGGGGTTGAGAGATACTCTCTCTCCAGCCCTTGCGGGGCTCTGTGGTCACCGTGGGCAGCAGCCCTTAGCCCAGGGCTTCTGGCTGCTGCTGCTGCAGCTGGGGGTCCGTGCTGCATATACAGGGTCTGCAACTAGTTGTTGGCTCTGTGTATCTTGCACTGTTTAATGAAAGTGTGTCTGGGAGGGGCCCTTTAAGGGAGCGACTTGCTGTTGAGTCCGCCCCGTGACCCTGTCTGCAGCTGTGCCTGGCTCCCTTATTTCGATGTGTGTTACTTTGGCGTGTAGATGTTCCCTCGCTGTGCCTATTTCGATGTTGGGCTGAGCAACGTCGAAGTTGAACATCGACGTTGCCAGCCCTGGAGGACGTGTAGACGTTATTCATCGAAATAGACTATTTCGATGTCGCAACATCGAAATAAACTATTTCGAAGTTGGGTGCACGTGTAGACGTAGCCAAGGTTTGCAACACATTTGAAACAGAAATTGTTCTTCTTTGTGATACGATAATAAAAAACTAGGAGTTTCTCCACACTTGTTAGGGCATAAATCTGATGTTGTGTGTCCATTCCAATCTGTGAGTGGGAATCTTATGCATTTTAACAATCTCTCTACACAACACAAATGGAAAAATCAGAGGAGAAAAGCTTTGTCAAAACACATGTGGCTCTACTAGTTCTGACAATGCATTATACATTTAATTGATTTTGTAATGTTTTTGATGTTGTTGGCTTAGTGAATTCTTCATAGTTTGAAATATCAAAAATTTATAGTATATTCTAATAATCAAAGTCCGGAATAGTACATGGCACAATGGAACCAAACTGCAACAGTGTTTAAGTTATGCTCCAGCACCTTCTAAATGCTGTAGCAATACTAATAATTTCATCACAATGCAATATTCTTCATTTCCTTCTTGCCGCCTCTACAAAAACACGTACAGCTGTGCGTCTGAAGTTAAAAAACAAAACTACTTCAGATTAAAATTTGTTTAAATGTGTTTTACAGTTATTGCTTTCAAGGATATTTTTCCCCCCCATACGCTTTAAAAAACTCAGTTCTGTACGCTGAAACTCAGCTCCTGCAGTATTTTCTTCATAGCCCAGCTCAGAACCACTTCTCCGATATATGAGAAAGGACTGTCATGTATTAGGTGTTTGTACAGGGCCTAGCACAATGGGAGGTCTGGCTATGCCCTGTAGTTGCTATTGCAACATAAATGTTTAATAATAATTGTTTCAGGGAAGGCACGGGCTAAAAGCCTGCTTCAGCTGCTCATCTCCAAAGCTCAGTATGTCTTGACTGCTGCACTCTTTTCCAGGCTTCATAGCCTGCAGCAGTGTGCACTGTTATCTTCATCTTGTTCCATGACTGCCAATTGGACTGTAATTCTGACCCCCCAGTCATGCCTCCTAACTTCAAGAAATAGACTAATGAGTAAGCTTTGCAATCCAATTAACTTCCCTTTATGAATGAGAAGGGGAAGCAAATGGTAACTGCAGTCTGGTTGCAGACCAAAGACAAAATGTTAGACTCTTGGCTTCAGCAAAATGGCAAAATCTGTAAAAGAAATAGTAAATTTTGTGGCATCTTGAAAAATATCCAAAACTACGTAGTTGCAGCATTGCAAAATCCACATATCCCTGATTGAGTTCACGTCTCTCAGAGCTATTGTCTGAGGCTGTCTTCATATGTGCAGAATGGATGCTTGCATTGATTTACCCATGGTTCGTGTTTTCAGCCATGTTTTTATTCATGCCTATGAACCCTATAGAGCCGACACAGCCAAGGCAGAGTGAACTGAATTTGGTGCATTTTTGTGCAACTTCCAAGAGAAGTGTTCTGTTGCCACCAGAGCTATTGTCTCTCAGGGAGGTGGATTAGCTACGCTGATGGGGGAGCTGTAGC
Source organism: Carettochelys insculpta (assembly GCF_033958435.1). Taxonomy (NCBI): domain Eukaryota; kingdom Metazoa; phylum Chordata; order Testudines; family Carettochelyidae; genus Carettochelys; species Carettochelys insculpta. Next base: position 39,177,168 of record NC_134147.1, read on the forward strand.
ACTGTATGCAATGACAAACTCTAAATTTGTTGGGCAAACCATGTTGTCTGCATCAATCTCTAAACAATGTTGCCTGAGATATGGTTTGTTTGAACTGACTGCCATTTTGCTGTGCATCAAATATGCACACTTTATGTCTCTAAATGTAATGACTAACAATATATAAATAATTAAAATGCTGATCAGTGCATTGTTAAAAGAAAAAAAGTTTGCAGTATTCATGTGAAAAAGTGCTGAGTGATCAACAGTAGTCTTTTTTTTATTAATTTTAATCCCTTGCAAATTCAGGATGAAAAAGGTATTTTGTTAAAAAAATTAATAAATGGAAAGTTTTATCTTTTGAAGAGTGAAAGATGGAAAGGAAATCATGGAAAGAGAGAATCTTTAATAATTCACTAATGCCTCTGGCCTGAGTAAATTAGAGGTCTCCTTCACTCATATAGGAAGGACAATGAGCTGCCTTCTCCAAGGAGATATATTTATCTCTGTTTTCAGTATCTATAACTTTGCTAAAAGGGATAGGCATATATAATTTTTAGAGCTCTTTTGTGTGTATACATGTATTGTGTTATCACATGCTTAATTTTTGTTTATTTTTAAAAGGGTTTTTATAGCTTTCTTTAATATACATAATGTTACAAGGTAGAATATTGCTTTTATGTGAAGAATGGCAAAATCTTCTGTAAAATGCTTTATTGTAATTTGCCCTAAATTCAATATTTTTTCAATTAAAAACCACTACAATTTATCAGACTTCTATAATTATATCATGCAAGTTGAAAGTGCTGGGCCATGTTTCTATTTAAAATTAACCTGTTGTTTTTCTTTTTTGCCGTATTTCTGCGTGTAGCTATGTCTTTTAAAAATAAACTACTCTGTGCGTTTTTGTTCAAGTGAATTAATTATTCAATTGCATTCATACACACAGACTTTCACTAGTATCCCTGAGGTCCTGGTATCCTTTGGAAGAAGAGTTTTATGTTATCCACTCTATAGACATTTCAGATTAGTGACACGAGCCTTCAGTGATACAGTCATGATATTGCAACTAGGTGAGATACTTCATTTTTTCTATATATTAATTAGTCATATACAGTGAAGTTTGGGTATACTGTATATGTATTTGTATCGGGGCTTGTCTACACAGCACATCAGTACGCACCAGCCTAGGTGTAAGTTTAATACACTCCAATATGCCACAAACTTACTGTCAGTGTGAACATTGCTAATGCACTAAAATTTTCTTAATGCATGTATTAGGGAACAGTTAGGCTATGTCTACACTAGAAGCATCCATTGACAGAAGTCACTGTCAACAGAAAAGGCTCGACAGAACTGCTACATGCAACTTGCTCTGTTGACAGAGAATTGCCAGACTGCACTGCTCTCTGGTGACAGAAAGCAGAATGGCAGCTCTGCAAATGGCTGCCCAGCAACTGGAAGTCCTCTCTGTCGACAGAAGTGTCTACACTGCAAGGCTGCAGACAAACCTCTGTCAATAATGTATTATCCCTCAAAGTTTTGAGGGATAACTCTGTCGAGGCAAAAGCAGATTTCTGTTGCGACTCTGTCAACAGAAGGCCTTATGAGTGTAGGCTCTCCCTGAGTTTTGTTGACAGAACTCTTCGGTGTAGGCAGAGCCTTAGTGTATGTCATTAGGATCAGCACAGATAGTTTCTGCATGGTGTGCTGGTGTACACTAGAATTTACACTGCTGCTGGTGCACATTAAACACATTATATAGACAACTCCTGTGTGGGTGTGCATGCATATGTGTTACAGAAAGGGAAAAGGTTTCTTTTTACTGGCAAAAGCTTAGTTATGAAGCTTTTGTCATGTGTAATTAGGTGTTATACTATAGTACTGTGCCCTGTTTTAAAGTATCTAAATTATATTTTTTATTATAATTACATTATGTTTCTGATGGTGGATCATGATCAAAAATTTACATGTACATCTGTAGTTTGTTAGCTCTTCATGTGTTATTTACTTGTCTGATGACAAACTTGCAGAAATAAACGGGGACTCCCGTTATCCTAAGTGAACTGTGAATCAGGCTGCAAAGGCAGTTTTGAAAGTGTGGCCTGTATTTGGTTGTGGCTGACATTCTGTTATATGAAACTCTGCTGATTCTGACATGGACTCCTCCACTGAAATATATACAGGCATGCTACACAATCTGGATCATCAAAGCAGCTTCCTCTCCTCGATTCACCACTTGGAAGAATTATTCCATTAAATTAATACTTGTGAATGGTGCTAAGAATTGTTCTGAAAGTAAATTTACTAATAAGTTCATATTCTTAGTGGGCTCATTTTCCAGAGATCAGACTTCTGCTGATCTAAGACTGATCTGATCTCATCACATATATGTTTTTCCTGTTTCAAATAGTAGACATATGAAGTAGGGATGTTATAAGTTAACTGGTAGAGGCTGGAGCAGCCCCCCACCAGCTGCGGGCAGGGGGTTGCTTCACCCTTCCAGGGCCACGGCAGGTGGAGGTGGCTCCACTGTGGCCAGAGCAGCTGCATCCAGCCTCATTGAACTGTTCTTGCTCACAGCACACTGGGAACCAACATTGTTCCAGATGTGCTAGAGTGCCCCCCACTCACCACAGCACGGTGGGCAGGGAAGCTCTAGCTGCTGCCCCCACCTTAATTGGTTAACCAATCAGGTGGGATTTTGCATCCCTAATCTGAAGTCCTTTATTTCCAAAAATATGCTGTCACTTGGTCCAGATTAATACTGGCATATGGGTAAACTAGTGTTTAAGAAACAGTTTTGGGGACTTTTGGCTCTGTGGTTCTTACTCAGTTGCCCCAGCCATTTTTCCTAAGCTCACTATTAGGTGAAATGGGGTAACAATAAGGTCAGAAACAGAGATTTTTTTAAAATGAGGTAATGGCTAGAAATATTAAACACGGACAAATTAAGTATTCCTAGAGATAAGTGTCTTTATAGTGCACTAAGGTGGAATACATTCTCACTGAACTAATGCATTGTTTTATCAGTGACCCAGAATGGATTGAAATAACAGTCTTGTGATGGGAAAGCATCAAAATAATGCGGTATAGATCATGAAACATTCTTTATCATTTTCAAGTCATAATTATGTATTAGTGGGAGAGGAGGAAATCTACAGGCATGTTTTTCAGTGTGCTGCCTCTTCCTTTACCTATGCAAAATCAGGCTGCATTAAGTAAAATAAATAAAAACCAAATACAGGTTGAATCTCTTTACTTCAGCACTCCCTGATCTGGCAATATTTGTGGTCCGGCATGATTTTAGTTAGCCAGATGTCCACTTACTGTGCGTGGCCAAATTTCCTGCGGTCCCGTAAAGTTTGTTTATAAGCACCAGTCCTGGCTCTCAGTGTTCTGTGCTGTTATTTAGTTCTAACTTACCCCTAAATGTCTTCTAAGAGCCCAGTAAGTGGTAGAAGTGCTGGTAATGCTGTAAACAATAATGACCTCCTGTGGTTTGGCAAATTCTCTGGTTCAGCACTGGTCAGGTCCCGAGTGGTGTGAAAACAAAACATATAGTAGTGGGATGCTATAAAGACATGTTTTGTTGTTTTAAATTGAGGAATTAAAAGTGGACTGCTCTACTTATTTATACCTTTGCGTTATTTCACACTTCAGGAGTAAAGCTGTTGTCATTTTGATGTCCTAAATGAATCTCCTAACAACACAGTGTTTATTATTTATCCTGTTTCAAAACCATTATGTCAGTTTCAGTTGTACAGTTGTACGCACCCATGTTGATATCCTGGGTTGCTAAAATCACTTGAAGCCATTCTGTGTACTTTGAAGTGTTACATTCAAAAAAACAGTTTATTCTATACTGATAACTTTTGAAAATTATAGATATTACACTGTCCCAGAATTAATACCTGCTATATAATTCTGGGATAGTGTCCAAAAAAGACAGCTGCTTGTTCCAATTACCACTGACAGCACAAAAGTCAAGTAGTGAAGTAAAGCAGGGAGAGCATCTAGTATCCTTTTCAATTAACTCAATGGGATTGGTATAGCATGTCTTTAGAGTGGAAAAAATTAAATCCTTATGATATCCAGCATAGCATGTTCAGGCAGTCTGTCATGGGCTGTCAGCATAGCACAGCTGCATATGGGCTAGCCTGGTTGGCCTGGTGTGGATGTTGATAATGGTGAAGACAGCATGTCATGGGTTTCACTGCAGGCTAGTGAGCCTAGGTAGGTACCTAGGCAAGGATTGTGCTGGGTTTGTATCGCTTGACCTGTTCCCACGTTGTGCTGTCTTCTCTACTGATCTTATCTATGCCAGCTTCGTTCAAGATAGTTCAGGTACTATAACATCCTCCACAGCTTTTATTGTCTCTGATTCTCTTGTGGGAGAGGCTCACCTGTAAAGATACAGTTTAGACCTCCCTTTACCAAACCTGGTTGGGTTTTAAACATCCTGATTTTAAAAGGCCCAGAGCACCTTCAGTTCCTATTGAATCATTATGGCCCTCAGTGTATAATTTAAAGGAGAATACTGTACAATGAGCCCTCAAGTTAGTAGGGGGAGGGGGTTGCATTCTTTAATTTTTGCACAAGTGACGGGGGAGAGGGAACCAGGCTGCAGCCTGGTTCCTGGCTCTCCTGCAAGTGGGCTGGTAAGTTTTCTGGCTCCCAGACTGCCCAGCTCATGGCCAGTGAGTTTCCCAGTTCCGCCAACGCAGGGCAAGGCAGGGCAGGCAGGAACCAGGCTGCTGCTTGGTTGCCAGCTCCCCTCTGTTTGCGGGACCAGGAAACAGACCAGCCCACTCGGGCTGATCAGTTTCCTGGCTGTTTCTCCCTGCCTTCTTCCAGTGTCACAGCTGTCAGCTGTGCTGCTGGAGGAAGGCAGGCAGAAGGCTTTTAGCTTGCCTACCTGCCCACAGTGGGGGGCAGCTAGGCAAGCTAAACGCCACTCCCCCCTGTATTCCCCCCAGTTGCAGAGCTGTCAACTTGACAGCTGCGCCACTGGGGGGAGACAGATGGAAGGGGCCACAGGGCAGCTTCAGATTGTGCTTAACTTCATTAAAGCAAGTTACGTGCAACTTGAAGCTGCGTATTTTGAGTGTGTACTGTATAAGAACCCTACCAAATTGGCAGCCAGGGAAAATGCATCATAAACCATGAAATATGGTTTCCCCCTGTAAAATCTGATCTTTAGTATGCATTTACACTCCAGTATGCAAATTTCCAAGTGAGAGAGGGACACCAGTGTTTCTGTAATTGGGGGACCCTGATCCAAAAGTATTGCCAGGCTTATTCCTGTGCTGCCTTCCGAGCTGGGTTTTCAGAGAATGGCAGCTGTTGACCTGGTGCCAAGATCTGAAGGCAATGTCCTGCCCACAGCTGTGGAGAAGTCAGGATAACATGGTATGATCTTGTCACCCTTACTTCTGCACCAATGCCTTCAGAGCTGGGCAGCTGCAGAGCAGTTGCTGCAGACTGAGGACCCGACTTTGTGTACAGCAGCCTAGAAGTATGGGTGGCAGTACCATACCATGCCATCTTCTGCGCTGCTGCTGCTAATGACATCTCTGGCTTCAGAGCTGGGTTTCCAGCCAGCAGCGCTTGGTTTCCATCTGCTCAGCTCTGGAGGCAGCACTGCTGCTAGCAGCAGTGCAGAAGTAAAGGCAGCAGTACCACAGTTCCTCTAAAATAAGCCGGCAGACAGCGTTCTCTGTAAGCTGTGTGCTTATGCGGCCACTCAGGAGAGTCTCAAATGCCACCCAGATTAGCAGAGTGCGCACAGCTAGGTTTTTGTTTCTACTAGTGGTACACGTTTGCACGTGCCTCAATGCACATAAAAATGTATTCCAGATATGGATGGAAAAGAGTAGAGGGAACATTACTGGCAAGACACCATCACGCCCTTCCCCACAGTCCTTATTGTTTCAGGACCCCTGCAAGTACATCACAGTGAAATTTCAGGTTTAATTAGCTTATACTATGAAATTTACTATTTTAAAATCCAACGAACCATGAAATTGCCAAAGTGGACAATGAATTTGGTAGGGCACTAGGTATCATATATCCTGTGAGCCATCTAATAGGCATTTTAATACTTAACAGTTGAAAGAAAAGCATTGAAAAAATGGAACTACAACAGGTTTAGTTTCATTCAACTGCATGCCATGAATTTCTTGTGCTGTATTGGTTACCTAGGAAACCATTGCGGGAAGAAATGTGATTGGCTGTATTGGTAGGTTGATTGTCAGAGTTGTGGGTAGAATTTCAGACCTCAGATTGTGCATGTAAGGCACAAAAAAGTGAACACTTTCCTATTTTATTTCAGTGTATGTTTTCATTGGTAAAAGACTGCAAACTGTACTGAGTGTAAGTCATGATGTTCTCTAAATGTTACCGGAGAAGCTAAATATATTCTAATTGGTTAATTTGGAAAGGGAAAATCGACCTAGTATATTGGGCAGAGGGGCAAAATGGTTAATATGGTGATGGTGATATAAACAAAGATGATTAATCTTAGCACTGTTGAAAGTGCGAGTATTTTTGTGCTCAGATTTTTTTTGCTACAGTAAGGTCTCGGAGTATGTGAACTCAGAGTACGTGACCGTGCTGTTACGCCACTGACCCCGATTCCCATTGTAAATCGTGTACCGTGATTTCCAGTTGTGCTTAACTCGCTCCCCTCACCCTGGCTCAACCCCACTGGCTCTGCACGCTCTGGGCTCAGCTTCCGCCAGCTCCACTCAGCACCAGCACATAACTCCTGCTCACCCCCCACCCCTGCCTCTGGCTCTAGCTCACCACCCTTCAGGTGTGACTCCGACTCAACCTCCCTGGTCCCCATTCAACACCCCCTGCTGGCTCACCGCCCGCGCGTGGCTCTGGCTCACCTGCCACCCCCACCCCTGGCCCTGGCTGTGGCACACCACCCCTCACACTTGGCTCCATTTCACCCTCCACTCCCTGCCCCGGTTTAAACCCCCCCACTCACGGCTCCAATTCAAACCTCTCGCATGCAGCCCTGTTTCCATCCTCCTGCCCCAGTTTAAACTCCCACGCATTGCTCCAATTCAGCCCCGACCCGCCGTGTCACCACCTGTGCCTGGCTCTGGCTCTGGCTCTGGCTCTGGCTCCAGTTCAACCTCCTTCTGCGTCCCGGCTCACCGCCCAAGAAGGGCTCTGACTCACCACCCCGCACGCAGCTCCAGCTTAACTCCACCCCTCTCCCCCCTGCAGCCCTAGCCCACCCCAGCCTTATCTCCGCCCCACCTCCCACAGCCCCAACCCTCCGCCAGGCTTAACCCTCCCCAACTGCCCCTGCCCCCACCCCAACCCCAGGACTTACCTTTCCTCTGTTTCCCCGGCTGCAGAACACGTGTTCTGCCGGGGAAAAAGCTGGACCGCCACTTATGCAAAATGCAGGTTACACAGGGGTACGTGGAACGAAACCCTCACACCCTCTGAGACCTTACTGTGTTGTGTTTGAGAGATTAGGGCACTTAAGGCCGTAAATTTTAAAAAAGCACCAGAATATAACTAATTTTAAGTGTATTTAGTAAACGCATAATTTATCAGAAGAGAAAGTGAAATAAGTATGGACCTATATGTGAATTTGATAAAGCTCAAACCACAATAATGTAAAGTTCTGTGTTTGTACTATCTAAACAGCATAGCACAGATACACTCAGTAAATGTTTGCTTCTTCAAAGGCCATGGGAAAATCTTAGAAGTTCCTTGGGCTTCTCTTTGTTTTGTTTTGTAATGCCTAGCGTATTGCACCTGCTACTGAAACCATAATAAAGGTAAGTAAAGTATTATATGGTGGGTTTCACGTTTATAGTGTAGACGTACATCTTGGATGCACTGAACCACCAATTGCAGGCTTTACCGTATAGTCAGACGTGACTTGCTTTCATCAGTAGAAAGCTAATACTTGTAATAAATCTTACCCATAAAACCATTCCACTTAAGCATGTACTTAACTTTCAGCAAGTGAGTAGTCTGATTGACTTCATGCTCAACTGAGGCCTTTTCCTGTAATGGAAGAAACTGTAGCATAGTGCAATAGTATATTTAGAATTTAAAGATGTATAGGATATGTGGGTAAGGAACATCATTGCAGCTATGGCAATATTTGATGTGTTCAGTTTATTGATAACATACACCAAATACATAGGCCAAAGGCTAGGATTCTGTGTACTAGATGTATACTGTTCAAACGCTAAATAATAGCTCTTCAACAGAGCACAACACTATGAATGTTCAGGAACAGCTCCTAGGAACTGGGTCATTCGTGCTCATTAAATAAGTAGTCTGTCAGTTTTTCCACAACCAATAATGGGCCTAAAGATGAGTCATTAAACGAGTTAATAATAATTTTTTCAGAAATTACTGCTATTCCAAAGTGTTATTGAAATGATGTAATAGAAAAGTGCGCATAAAAATAGAAAAACTATCAGCAAAACAGTTGGACCGGTGGGTCATGAGGGAAGATTGAGAGTGAATTTTCATTAAAGAGGTAGGGCTACATTGAGAGTTTACTCTCAATTATCTCAATATTGATTTTTTTTTTTTTTATTTGTGAGTTGGTTGATTACAATAAGGGGCAGAAGAGACATTCATTTTCATCTGTTCTTTCTGATTAGTCATAGAAGTGCAGTAGGCTAATTTATATTAAGACCTCTAGAAAGATTTCTCATGTTTTCTGGATGATCGTTGCTTTCCGTGTTTTTAAGTGAATTTACAACAAAGCTAGTTAAGTCTGAATTCTTTGACTGCAGTAGCCTGTCATAGCTACATTATCTGAATGCATTTACATTTGTTTTAGATTTAATAGACTGATTTGTTAGCTATGGGTACATACAAGCTATAAAATTGCTTCAAAATAAATATATCAAAGCTGAATATTAAAATTCAGATTAATCACATGTAGCTTTGGTATATTTACATAAACATTGTTTATCCTTTTCAGTAAACCTTCAAATATATATATTTTTTTCAAAATACAGGAGACTTACATTATTTATGTAACTAGATAATGCTAATTTGTGCATTTTACACTTATTAGCTGCTTGTAGAGATATAATTCTATACTCCTTTGTGTGATGTTAAAAATATCTTATGCTTTTTTCAGCATACGTGTGAACAATAAATAATTAATGACTATTACATACACACACACATATAAACAAAAGATTTATTCATACTTCTCAACGTCTTAATTTCTCCTGATAGCTGTTAGTACCAAGAGCTTTCTGCTTGTTTCATAACGTAGTGCTGGTTATAGATGGCAGCGCTTCATGTTTGGTTTACTTTCAGTGGACTTTCTTATAAGACTGAGAGACAGGTGATTGACTGAACCTGCAATCAAATTATAAAATGTATTGCTATAAAATTACCATGTTTGCCAACAAGTCTGGGACTTTATTTGCTCATGAGAATCTTTTAATATTAAGAATTCTGCAATAACTCTTGTGCCACTAACACTACGTATTGCTTTTGATACTTTTAAATGAAATTTTAAATGAATTCAAAACAGACTAATGTTCATTTACATTCCTTTATGTTAAAATACACACACGTGCGTGCGTGTGCATGCTCACACACACACATTTGGCATAAAGATTAACTGAGTTTTTAGTATGCCTCTCTTTGCTTAAATATTCTTGAGATTTTGCTTCAGAATTTGAAGACTAAATTGGTGCAGAAAGAAAGGCTTGGTGCCATCTTCTATATTCCTCATATATTCAATTTCATGCAGTCTAATGTCTTTAAGAGGCAGTCAACAAGTTCAGTTGATTTCTTTAGATGCAAACTCATTTTGCAGTTTGCAAGAATGTGGAAAAAACAGAAGTCTTTGGGGAAAAAAAAGCTTCATTTACTTGATTTGATGCTGTAGGCAGAAAAAAAATCTCATTGAGGAAATAAAAACATTGCTGAATGAATTGCATAGTTTCCTGTTACTTCATAAATGTTTTATTTTAAGTACGTGAGCTGTTGAGCCTGTGAAAAAGTTATATTACAGTGACTTTATTTATATCAAATGAGTAATACAGATTTAGTGCCAAATTATACCCTCCAAAACACAAACTCGACGTGGGGCAAAAGTCCTTCTGAAACTCCATGGCTGGGTCTACATGTGCCCCTTCCTTTTGAAAGGTGCATGTTAATGAGCAGGTTTGAATATGCTAATGAGGCGCTGCAATGAATATGCAGTGCCTCATTAGCATAAAGGTGGCCACGGCAATTCGAAAGTGCAGCTTTTCGAATCGCACGCCGCCCATGGAGACGGAACCTTCTGAAAGGACCCCCCCCAGTTTTCAAAATCCCTTCTTCCGATCACCAGATAGGAAGAAGGGCTTTTGAAAACTGAGGGGGGTCCTTTTGGAAGGTCCCTTCTCCATGGGCGGCACCCGATTCGAAAAGCTGCACTTTCAAATCGCCATGGCCGCCATTGTGCAAATGAGGCGCTGCATATTCATTGCAGCGGCTTATTGGCATATTTCGGACCTGCTCATTAACATGCTCCTTTCGAAAGGAAGGGGCACGTGTAGACCCAGCCCATGAGATTAAGATTGTGGAGTTTCTGTTGCAAGCAGTCATAGCAGTGAACTCCAGCTGAGTCCAACAATCTGCAAACAGATACACTGGCTCTTATGGCACTTTGTATGTTTATGTTTAATATAATGACCTCACACATATTTATAAAATTGTCATAGATTCTCTCACCGGTTTGGGATCTTTTATTTATTTACATATTTTTAATTCTGGCCCACTGATTTTTAAACAATCAGAAAACATCTGTTCAATGAAAGCAGTTTATTAAATGCTCAGTGTAATGTAATACCGTAACTTTACAAATTAAATTTTTATAAGTTAATATTTCCACTAGTTAAGACACCTTAAAATGAATTCCATTTACCACACTTAGGGTTGTTTCTGTGGTTATTGTGTGACTTGGAAAATTTTTGGTGCGACAAATACCTAAGATGACACAAAAAATGAGCTTGTGCACTTTGTCGTACACTTAAGGGGGTTGTCTACACTACCACCCTCGTTCGAAGGAAGGATGGTAAGTAGGGTGTTGGGCGTTTACTAATAAAGTGCTGTGCTGGATATGTAGCACTTCATTAAGCAAATTCCCCCCATCGGCAACTTTGAAGTTTTAAACTTCGAAGTACCAGCTCGCGTCTAGCCACAGCTTACCCACCAGTACTTCAAAGTTCTTCTTCGAGTGTCCCCGTGGGTGCTCCACATTAGGTGTCGGGCTCGCCCGGCGCCGCAGATCGGATCTTCCAAGCAGTTTCTGCCGGACCGCGCATGCGCCGGTGCGCGCCGCTCCCCCGCGCGCTCCCGGCCATGTGCGCGATCCGGTCCCCGCCAGTTCCTCTTAACCGCCGTCGGCTGCAGACGGAATCCAACTAGGCTAAGGCCAAGTAGTGTATTCAATGGCTTTATCTGTTTTTTCTTAAAGTTTTTTTCAGGCACTTAGGCTACTATAAGCTAGCCGGTTGTTATTTTGTAAAAAAAAAAAAAAAAAAAAACAACAACGAACAAGCTAGGAGAGCAGTAACAAGCGCCGGAGGCCAGGAGCTAGGGCTATCAGCCCTCCGGCTAAGGCAGACCATCGGACGGGGAAAACGGCACAAAGAAGGTGCTAAGTACCCACTTAAAAACACAAAGACTCACCAACAATGTCCTCTTCAGGCTTTAAAAAAAAAAAAAAAAAAAAAAAATGCTGCTTCTTGACAAGGCCCTCCAGCCAGAAGTGCCGGAGCGGCCGCAGCAGGAGGGACCCTCCGGGGCCCTTAAAAGGAAAGCTGCCTCCCTCACCCCATCAGCGCAGAAACGGAGGAAAGTATCTCCAGCCCGATCCCTGCCGGCAGCAACAGCGAGCGGGACGGGAGGAGCAAGCAGCCCCCAGCCGCAGCAACAGCTGATCGGCGGCGGCACGGAGAGCCACGTGGAAGCGGCTCAGCCTCCAATACTCAGCCAGCCGCCCCGCACCGCAGGCAGGGCGGCGGCTAAGCAAACGCCGGTACTGGCGGCACCGCAGGCAGCGGCACCGACCCCCGGGGAACCGGCGGTGCAGAGCGCGCAGGCACGCAGCCTGCCGGCACCGGAGGACACCGCACATGCGGCATCGCCCTCGAGCGTGCCGAGCTCGGTGCAGATGGGGCCGGAATCCCCTGTATGCTCCCCAGCCCGATCCCTGCCGGCAGCAACAGCGAGCGGGACGGGAGGAGCGAGCAGCCCCCAGCCGCAGCAACAGCTGATCAGCGGCGGCACGGAGAGCCACGTGGAAGCAGCTCAGCCTCCGATAATCAGCCAGCCGCCCCGCACCGCAGGCAGGGCGGCGGCTAAACAAGCGCTGGTACCAGCGGCACCGCAGGCAGCGGCACCGACCCCTGGGGAACCGGCGGTGCAGAGCGCGCAGGCACGTAGCCTGCCGGCACTGGAGGACACCGCACGTGCGGCACCGCCCTTGAGCGTGCCGAGCTCGGTGCGGACGCCGGAATGCCCTGTATGCCCCCCAGCCCGATCCCTGCCGGCAGCAACAACGAGCGGGACGGGAGGAGCGAGCAGCCCCCAGCCGCAGCAACAGCTGATCGGCGGCGGCACGGAGAGCCACGTGCAAGCGGCTCACCCTTCGATAATCAGCCGGCCGCCCCGCACCGCAGGCAGGGCGGCGGCTAAACAAGCGCCGGTACCACCGACCCCTGGAAAACCGGCGGTGCAGAGCGCGCAGGCACGCAGCCTGCCGGCACCGAAGGACACCGCACATGCGGCACCGACTTCGAGTGTGCCGAGCTCGGTGCGGACGTGGCCGGGATCCCCTGTATGTCAGGGGCGGAGTTACCTCCTCAAGGGAGGGGGAAGACTGCACACAAGAGGAGGCATTGCAGCCCCTCTCCGCACAGGGCTGTGTAGTTGCTTTCTCACAGCCCTCCGCTATGTTGCAGACTCCAACTAGAAGGCAGGGGTCCCCCCCCTCCTTGGCCTACCCAGAGCCCCCTTCTCCATTTCTGCAACCAGCCTCACCCTGGCTGGGACCACCTCCACCCTTCCTGGGATTTGAACCGCTGGACTATTAGGCAAAGTCGCTCTCTCCAGGGTCTCGACGGTCTCCCTCCCCCAGACGCAAAGGGTATGCACCAAGGGAGTGGTCTAGGTCACCTTCCCAAGACCAGTGCTTATACTGCCGTGGTCGCCCCTACCACGCAGGGCATAGACACCATCGGCAATCTACTAGGGAAAGATCCCTACGAACGATCTCGTACCCCCAAGGGCAATTGTGACCGGGGACAGAGACTTAAGCATCTCAGGGGGGACTGGTTATGGAACCCCGAGATTTTTCCTCGCACACCTCTAGTGAGAGGGTGTACCATCATCAGCAGGAACCGGAAGGGTCCAGAAAGACGTACCCCAGCGGTTCCTCGCTTTCCTCCCCGGATGAGGCTACGGCCCCGGGGGGCGTCCATCCTCCGGACGATCTCAAACAGTTCCAAGAGCTGTTTTACGAGGGTGGCCTTCACGCAAGGCTTCCAGACAGCAAAGGTGCAAGAGCAACACCATAAGCTCCTCAAAAATCTGAGACCTCCGGCCTCCTCCAAAATAGCAATACCGCTGATGACGCAATCTTGGAGCCTGCCACTATGATATGGCAGACTCCTGCGACTATTCCGCCTGTCCACAAAAGAGCGAAAAAAAAAAAAAAAAAAAATACTTCGTGCCCACGAAGGGCATGGAGTTCCTGTTCAGCCACCCACAACCAAATTCTTTGGTGGCCGAGTCGTCGCAACGTGGGGGAATAAACAAACATGCCAAAAAGCTAGAGCTGTTGGGCAGAAAGGTCTACTCCTCCTCCACGCTACTGTTGCCAATGGCAAATTACGCAGCGCATCTAGCGAACCATAATTTCAACAACCACATTAGGTTGACCTCCCTCATGGACTCGCTTCCAGAGGGCACGAAACCAGTGCTCAAGGCCATCATCCGACCATTTTATAACCAGTGGCAAAGGATCACCACAGACACATGGGTGCTGGAGATCATAGCCACGGGGTACGCCATCCCCTCCCAGTTGCTCCCACCGCCATGACCTCCACCCGGGGCCCCACCTCCAGGAGACCTCCCATGTAGCGAGGCTCAAGCAGGAGGTAGACCATCTCATGCTCGTAGGGGCAGTGGAAAGAGTGCCGGAGCAACTGCAAGGGAGAGGGTTCTACTCGAGGTACTTCCTCACGGGGAGGTCCATCTTAGATTTTCGAGGCCTCACCGGTACCTGCGCAAGCAACGTTTTCGGATGATCACAAACGCCTCCATCCTTACGGCACTAGACGATGGAGATTGGTTCGCAGCCCTCGACTTACAAGGTCCTACCGTTTGGGCTCTCCTCAGCCCCCAGAGTCTTCACCAAGACCTTGGCAGTGGTGTCAGCCTACCTGCACAGACAGGGGGTATTTATATTCCAGTATCTGAATGACTGCCTACTCAAAGGGGCCTCAAAGGAGGAGGTACTACGCATAATATGTGTCACAGCAGGCACGTTCTCTTCGCTCGGCCTGCTTATCAATCTGACAAAATCAAAGACAGACCCCACACAGGACATAGAGTTCGTAGGGGCACGCATAAATTCTATTACAGCGAGGGCGTATCTACCAGAGACTCGCTTTCGGGCCATCGGCTCCCTCGCGCAAGGCTTCACCTTCAGCCCTATGGTGCCGGTTCTGACGTGCTTACAGCCGCTGGGCCACATGGCAGCAGCAACGTTTCGTACAACAGAACGCCAGGTTACACATGCGCAGCATGCAGCATTGGCTGGCGAGCGTATACAAACCGGCAGCACACACTGTTCACAGGATGGCGTCGCCCACAACGGAGGTGCGCAAATCCCTGCAATGGTGGGTAAACCCAGAGAACCTGCTAACAAGGGTACCCTTCCACCAACCACACGTATTGGTTTTTCTTACTACAGATGCCCCCCTCATAGGGTGGGGAGCACACATGGGCGAAGAGGTGACGCAAGGGCTGTGGTCCTCTATGGAGCAGTCACTGCACACAAATATACTGGAGCTCAAAGCAGTGTTCAACGCCTGCAGACACTTTCGAGACCAACTGAAAGGCAAGGTAGTCGGGATCAGTACAGACGATACCTCCACCATGTTTTATATAAATCGGCAAGGAGGAGCTCGGTCCCGTGCCTTATGTGTAGAAGCAGTCCGGTTGTGGAACTGCTGCATCGCCAACAATGTAACCTTGAAAGCCTCGTACTTACCAGGCGCTCGCAATGTGAAGGCAGACCAGCTGAGCAGGCGTTTTCGCACTCACGCACGAGTGGCAGATCCGTCCCGATCTGCTGCAACCGATTTTTCCACGCATGGGGTTTTTCCCCAGATAGACCCTGTTTGCTACTCAGCACAACAAGAAGTGCCCACAATTCTGCTCCAGGGCAGGACTGGGACGGGGGTCCCTGAGGGATGCCTTCGCGATCTCATGGAGGGGCCCCCTGCTTTACGCTTTCCCTCCCACAGTGCTCATCCACAAAGTGTTGCAGAAAGCCAGGAGGGAAGGAACCTGAATGATCCCGATAGTCCCAACGTGGGATCGACAGCAATGGTTCCCCCTATTCCTGCGCATGTCGGACCGGCCACTGAGGTCCCCTCCGGTGGCGCGGGATCTGCTCACGCAAGCCCAGGGGTCCATAGTGCATCCGCACCCCCAAAGCCTGCGACTACAAACGTGGTTAATCCATGGCTCAGCTCCCTAGAGAGCACATGTACGGAGGAAGTGCAGCAAGTCCTAGAAAGTAGCAGGAGGACTTCCACCAGGAAGACCTTCAAGCAGAAATGGACTCGCTTTACGGCATGGTGTTCTACCAAACAGCTAGCCCCCTTTCGGTGCCTATGGCTGTGATATTAGAGTATTTACTGGACCTCAAGAGAGGAGGACTCTCGCTATCCTCGTTTCAGGTCCACCTGGCCGCCATTTTGGTGTTCAGACACGAAGAGGAAGGGCACACGGTGTTCGCCCATCCCATGGTTACCAGGTTCTTCAAAGGGCTGGTAAGCCTATACCCCCCTCAGAAACCGCTTCCACCTCTGTGGAACTCGGACCTGGTGCTTAATGCGAAAAGGGGACCACCGTTTGAGCCTTTGGCCACGGTTTCCCTCCGCCTCCTTATGATGAAGACGACCTTTCTTCTCGCAATCACGTCAGCTCGCAGGGTGAGCGAGCTTGAGGCAGTTATGGCAACGCCGCCCTGCGCTGTTTTTCCAAGGAGGCGGTAACCATACGGCTGCATCCAGCCTTTGTTCCTAAAGTTTCTTTCTGAGTTTCATACTAACGAACCTATTGTTTACCCTTGTTTATCCAAAGCCTCATAACTGTAACAAAGAGGTGCGCCTACACCTCCTGGACGTGAGCAGGCGCTAGCTTTCTATATGGACAGGACCAAGTCCTTCCGGAGAACGGATAGGCTCCTAGTCTCTATCGCTCCCAAATCAAAAGGAGAATGTCTCTCTTCGCAGAGAATCTCTAAGCACATCGTATCTTGCATAAAAATGTGCTACAAACTCAAAAAGACTCCTTTACTGGCCACGCCCAGGGCTCATTCCACTAGGGCGGTGGCAGCATCAACAGTCTTTTTTCAAGGGCGTTGCGCTAAAAGACATTTGCAGAGTGGCGACCTGGTCATCCTGTGACACCTTCGCCAAACATTACGCCCTTCACAGGGTATTCCAAGAGGATACCCGTCTCTTGGCAGCGGTCCTCTCGGGGACAAGCTGCACATAATCCGATTACCCACCTCCTATCTTGGGTTACTGCTGGGTAGTCACCTAATGTGGAGCACCCACGGGGACACTCGAAGAAGAAAGAAAGGTTACTCACCGTAGTAACGGTGGTTCTTCGAGATGTGTCCCCGTGGGTGCTCCACTACCCGCCCATCCTCCCCGCTCCGGATCTCTGTTTAGTGTTTTGCAGGAGCATCCGAGGCGGTTGGTCAAGGAACTGGCGGGGACCGGATCGCGCACATGGCCGGGAGCGCGCGGGGGAGCGGCGCGCACCGGCGCATGCGCGGTCCGGCAGAAACTGCTTGGAAGATCCGATCTGCGGCGCCGGGCGAGCCCGACACCTAATGTGGAGCACCCACGGGGACACATCTCGAAGAACCACCGTTACTACGGTGAGTAACCTTTCTTTTTGAGGAGTAAAGAGATGTCGAAGTTGCCCCGGCACTTCGAAGTACCGGTGGGTGAGCCGCGGCTAGACGCGAGCTGGTACTTCGAAGTTTAAAACTTTGAAGTTGCTGTGTGGGGGAATTGCTTAATGAAGTGCTGCACATGCACCACAGCACTTCATTAGTAAACTCCTAACTCCCTACTTCACCATCCTTCCTTCGAAGGAGGGTGGTAGTGTAGACAAGCCCAAAGAGTGTTTTTTTTTTTTAAATCTTCCGAATAAATTGTTTCCTCCTTCAATCTTGATATGGTAGATCCTCCCATCTTTGCACTGCACAAAAGAATTGAAATTACCCATGCATGGAACTTGGGAATCAAATTGATGCTCTGTCCTCTGTTTCCAAACTACAAAACAAAGTTAATAGCAGAAAGTGACTTCAAGAAGAGAAATTTAGAGACAATCAGTGTCTTAGTCTGCTAGGCCATTAAATCTTAAACTTGAGTAAAAAATTGATTGTACGTGAAGGTCAAAAACAAATGCCCCTAGGACAGAACTTAGCATTGTGGATTTTATGGTGATGGGCCAGCAGATGAGTAACACTTTCTAGAATAGCTTCATTAATTTTTGAATACTATTTTTATATACTTCTTACTTCTTTCTTTGAGTATAGTCCCTATGTATGTGTGTGTGTGCACAGGTGCACTCTTGATTGGAGAATGCGGCATAATGTCCACCAGCCCACACCATCACAGAGCAGTGCCTCCTGCTCAGAATGAGGGTGCACAAGGAACCATGAGCACCCTACTGCTCAGTTCCTTCTTAGTTTCCTATAGCTCAGGACAGAGAGTTCTGCTGTCTGCTCTGTTTGCTTCAACCTGGAACGCACTGCTCCCACGAGTCTCTAGGGAACATGTATTGTAGGCACAAAGATTATGATCATCACTGGGCTCCCTTCCCTTATGCCTTTCCCCAGTGGAGCAACCGCTCTACAAGAGCCTGAGAGAAAGCACCAGCGCCCATTTTTACTATGCCACCTAGCAGCATCTCTGGACTGTCCTGTGCTGTCTCAAACGTTGGTGCCAAACACTTCTGTGGCTTTGATGACATGCAAGAGGAACAAGAATCTCAGGCTGAAGAGATTTCACGACTGTATAAATGCTTCATCTCTGGCTCAAGCAGTAATGCCACCATTACCCTCCAACACTGATGATTTTAAGATGTTCCAGGACCACAATTTGACAGAATAATCAAGCCTTCATTCACTGGATATTGGGTGGTTGCTTTCTACGTCTACGCTGCAGGGACCTGCAGGGACCTGCCCTCCCTGGCTGGCATAGGCCTGCAGCAGTTCTTTCACCTTCCTCTGCACCTGTTCCTGGGTGCAAATGTGGCTCTTGCTGGCCAGACTCTTTGCCACGCAGCCATAGACAACCATGTTCCTGCATTAGGTGTGGAGATCCTGGAGGGTGCTCTCATCCACCCAGACCTCAGTGAGGTCCTGGATCTCCTCACCCATCATTCTCCTTCTGTCTGAGTCATTCCCCTCCAGTACAACATTTCTCCAGTTTCTCCACACCTGCCACTTAATTACTCCCTATCGTACAACTTCTCCTTTTCTATTTCTCTCTCTTCCATATAGACCCATGGTCACCAACACGCTAGCCACATGTGGCTCTTTGGCTGGTTGAGTGTGGCTGGTTGGCTTGAACAATAAATATTTCAGAATAAAGTGGCTCGTTTGCTATAGCAGTAGTACTATGATGACTACTGCTTCAGAGCAGGTTGGACATCACAGGAATAGACATGCAAAGTCTGGGGCACTCCTCTGATTAAATCTGATGATTGGACAGCAGGGAGAGTTCTGAGTTAACCTCTTGAAGATCTTAATTTTTTATTGATTTAGCGTGTAATTTAGCCAATTTAAGATTAAATATTCTAGGAGGTGCTCACCCAAGTAGAGGAGACTGCTGGATTCCCTTTGTACACCTTATTTTTTTTTTATTAGCCATGCTCATTTTCCCTGTTTAGTAAAAAAATACATTTCAAAAGCGTTCTCACTAACACTTAAGCTTTAGCGGCTTTGAGGCTTTTTAAAAAATGATTCAAGGAAATGCTAGATCATTAGAAAGTATTTGTAGCTGAACCTCTGCTTTTAAGGAATGGGGACATATGAAAGAAAAATGAAGCAGAACAAGTCTCTCCTGGCTGTGAAATAAGAAAATGTATTTCTGCTGCCAAATGCTCATCTTCCAGAGAGTTATCCAATAGCTTTAAAATGGAGATTGTTTTAGTTATTAGGAAAGTAGGATTAGTTGTTTTTTATACCAGATGTTTGAGCTGCCAACAAGATTGTCACTGACAACAGGACGACCAGCGTAATGAATACTAAGGGCCCGTCTATGCTTAATGGGAGATTGACATGCCAGAGAATGATCTCCGAGAGGTCAGTTTTAGTGGGTCTGTTATAGATGTATTAAATGAACCACTTGTTGCTCTCCTATTGACCCTGGTATTCCATTGGGTCGTGAGAAGTAAGGGAAGTCACCTGGAGAGTTTCTCCTGTTGACTTCCCACTGTGGGTATGCTGAAAAATTTGACTTAAGATACATCAGCTCCTGCTACCTTATACATCTAGCTACAGTTGCATATCTTACCTTCACTTTCTCTCTAAGTGTAGACCTGCCAAAAAAGGTTCAGATGCTGCAATGAACATCAAATGCGCACACCTCTGTTGACTTCAGTGAGTCTCTGTGAACGCAGAGGAAGTCCAGTGGAAGGGAACTTTTGCGAGTGTGACCTAAATCTCTGTCCCTTTATTTTATTTTATAAATGAAACGGGAGAATTCCAATTCAATGATTGAGGCACTAACTCAATATAAAAAGTTAGCAAGATTGCTGCCATAGATTTAAAATGTTGCAGTGAAATGTTTGTTGAAGTGTCATGTGTTAGATTGTAATGTTTTAGCTTTATTTATTTTTTTTTTAAAAAGCATGAATGTTTTTCCAGGTAAAAGTGCTGTTTTGAAGTGTTTGTTGGACATCCACAAGATTTTTCGAGAAAATGACCCTGCCTACATCCTTAATGATCTCTACATTACGGACTATTGTATTTGGATTCAAAAAATCAAGTAAGTTTTAAACAAGTTACTATTCTGAGAAAATGTTTAGCATATTTTATCCAAGAACAGGTGTTGATAATTTGTAAAATCCTAAAAATGGGGGAAAATAATCCTTAAAATCATAAATTGAAATCTGTTCAAGCTTTCACGTCCTGAACTTCCCTAACATTCTCTTCATGCACGACATTTTATTTTTAATAACAATGGTAGCAGTGGAAGAAGGGAGGGTTTTCTCTTACATGAAAGTAGACATTCAATTTGTTTGCAGACTTTTAATACATAATGACAGTGCAAAGTGGCAATTTTATAGGAGTGTTCCGGGGGCTGCTGGCCACTGCCTCTACCATGCCAGTGACTGGAGCCTCAGGTCTGTTGAATCACAGCTGGAATTGTGTGTGGTGTGCGCCCAGCTGTGCTGTAGGGCTTTCCGAGGAAGGCTAGCTCCAACCCCACCCCTTCTGCCCAAGGCCCTGCGCCTCCCGGGGTCCAAAGCCAGCCCCCTTTTCTTCTTCCGCACCCCCAGTCCCCGGACTCAACGAAGTCTAGCCTCAGCCCTGACTGCACCGATATCAAGAAGCCTCAAGGAGTTAAAATTATTAACATTTTTGAAAAAAAGTTTATGACCATGTTCAAATCCTGAATTGGATGCTTTGAGCCAATACCACACATACAATATTTCATCTGCCCTAAACAGCTTATTGAGGCATTTTATGTTTACTGGTTGTACCAATGTGTTTCAACCCCTAGAATGAGGATTTAACACAGATCCAACTGCATAAGTGCAGTCTCCACAGATTTCTTTTTAGGGTAGAGAGGAAGCTGTGATGGATGAAGCTGTGTTAATTTAGCTGATCCTGTGTCATCTAGTACAGTGTTTCAATACTCCAAGCAACCGTGTAGGGTACAGTTGCACCAGTAGCTCTACAATGCCCTGGTACAGCCATGGTTATAAAATGTACCATACGTGGATGTGTTAAAACTGTTCTGTGAAGGTCTTGCTATTGAAGGTATGGTAATGGATGTATGGTATAACGTAGTATCATCCTGAGATGGCTTGATGATTTGTAAGCAACCTCTAAATCTTAATCTGTATCTTCACAGACAAAAAAGCAGTCCTGTAGCACCTTAAAGATTAACAATATTATTTATTAGGTGATGAACTTTTGTGGGACAGACCCACTACTTCAGATCTGATATCAATTGTTCTCCAGATCCGAAGAAGTGGGTCTGTCCCACAAAAGCTCATCACCTAATAAATAATATTGTTAGTCTTCAAGGTGCTGCAGGACTGCTTTTTTGTTTTGTGAAGAAACAGACTAACACAGTGACCTCTCAAACTTTATTATAACACTGAGAGATCCACAAGAAGTCGTGAATCCTCTAAATTCACCAGTTCAAAAAAAGCAGATTATTTCAGATGATATACACCCCCAAAAATTCAGAGCACATATTGGAGCAGAAAGGGAAATTTTCATATGAAAGAGAATTATGTATTTTATATAAAATATGGATTCAATTTAAATAGGCCAAGGTAGAAGCCAGAGATGTGTCATTATTCTAAGGGTGATTTTTTTTTAGTAAAACACATGTTGTTTGACATCACCAGAACTTCTCAATGAATAATAGCCCTGCAATTCACAATTGTCCATTACTAAATTCTATGTATTACCTGATTTTTTTTTTCATTTTTTCATTAGTATATTTTTAAATGATGATGAATTTTGCTTCCAGTTTGAAAAATAGGGAAAAATCTATGGTGTAAGACTATTTAATCACGGTGTGTCAAAATATTTCCAGTTTAATCAGTTTTCATTTCTTCAGTTAGGCCAATTTAGGCCCACACCCAAAAGAGAGCTACCGGAGAATTCATAAGCAAACTGAAGCTTTAGTTGAGAATGTACAGTAAATGAAGATAAGTGTTTTTTTCTTTTTTTTTTTTGGGAGGGGGCAGGGGGGAGCATCGTTCATGAATAAATGAGTCCAAGAAGAAAAGTGTTGCTGCTGTCCATGTCAGTGAACGTAACATTTAGAAAGCTAGTCATCGGAACGTAATCTTTCTTCAGAAGCAGTGGGGGAAATGTAGGGTTGATACAAGGAACTGATAGAGTAATACATTTACTGCAAGACACATACATTAGATACAAGTTAAGCAGAACTGACATCCTCTGGAAAGAAGCAATTAAGCTATCTTACTGTCATTATGATATGGCACAATAGTTGCCTGTCATTAGGAGAACAAGAGACAGAGGAACTGCAGAATCAATCTCCTACTTTAGGCCCAGAAGCAGGAAAGCATTTAACCATGCTTATGCCTATTTCTGTTTCAGGATAATACTGAACCATAAGCTTGAAATTAAGCACTTGCTGCAGTACTGGCCTAAACAGAGATCTTTTCTTAAATCAGAGCCTTAATGTTTTCTACTAACAAACATTGTAGGAAATTGTTAGGGTCATATAAGGTTCCAAATAATATATAGGGAAGTCAAAAATAGGCATTGGCTGTTACGCTAACAGGGATTCTCAAACTTTGTCAGTGTGAGGACCAAATCTTAATAGAAAAATCACATGAGCCCCATCTGCTCTCATGTTCAATCACCCAACATTCCTCTGGGCAGCTGCTGCAATTGCTTGTATTGAAAAGGGATGGGTGGGTATGAATATGTATTGATAGCTGTCAGTTGTTCTTTGTAAAATAAATTGATACTATCTGCTTTTACTCTTTGTTGTATTGTTCTGTCTTACTTGTTCTTTGCTCCCTTTAACATAATGCTAAGATGCACTATCCCCTTCCTCCATGGGCATTCCTCTGCTCTTGTGGCTAGCAGCTTCAGCCCAACTGATGGTTCAAAGATTCTGAAGCCAGGTCCTGTTTCCTTGCCTCAGATCTGTAAGCAACTTCTTGTACAGGTTGAGCCCTTTTTGTTTCCATCTGCTTTTGCAGGTCTCCTAGCCCCTTTTTCCCCACAAAAAAAGCTTGGATATTTGTGAAAATGAAGACAGTCTTATTAGTTCTCCTTGGTTCTGTACCAGTGGACAACAGTTTGGGAGCTGCTGGTTAAGGACAGTTTTACATACTATAGCACTTTCAAATCCTAATCTAAAAGGGTGTCCTGGAGTTCTGATTACTGAATACAAGGCCTTGTCCCCAGTACAATTGTGTGTTTGTAGCCACTTATTGGCAAACTCATCTGATCTGGTTAGAGCAAACAATTTGAATTATGTGCACAATGCAGCTTTTCTGATTCAGAGCTGGAAATAAATGTGCTCACATCTCTGCCTATAAGGCTGTCTGTTTATATGTTGCTTCAGTAGGAAAGAGAGAGAGTGCCCAGAAGCAGCTGTGATGATTCTTAGGGTATATAGGACAGTGAATCGCTTTGTTCTGCCCCTGCCTCCGGCTGGATTTGCGTGCTTGTGCTTATAACAGTGTCAGCTCCCTGACACCATCAGCCTGTTTGCCACCCAAACAATCTTCTGTGGGCTGTGCCAGCCCTTAGTTCTTGCCTTGCCAGTGAGCAGTAGGTCTCGCCTACATTCCTCTTTTTGGGAGAGTTGGATGTTGCAGAAGAGGTGTTCTCACTTCCTCAGGGACAAGATCTCGGTGGTGACAGAGGGGCTAGAATTTCTTGGGTGCCTTTGTAGGCCTATGAGGCTGAGTTCATGTGGGAATGCCATGAGGCCTTCCCTTCCCAGTATTTGATACCTCACACTGGGTGATCTTACTGATGACCTTGAGGCCCAGTGGAAACCACAAAGATTCACCATCATTCCCTTCCTGGAGAGGAACTCAAACGTCCTCAGAACCTATGCGGGAGGAAAGAAGGGAAAACAACAGACGGAAGCAATGGTCCTGGCAATCCCACCAAAAAAAGTTCCCGTTTTCTCCTGTCAGGGAGGTTGCACCAGGCTGTTCTGCTTTTACTGATGACAACAGGCAGTCTAAGGTCTGCTAAGGAGGGTGGCAGATGCATTCCATTTCCCCCAGGGGAGATCCAAAAGACATCGCAAGGCTCTCGGATATCCGACAGAGTACTGTGCCTAATAAAATACTGCATCTCATCAGGTAATGGTTTTCTGGAGGCTGCCAACGCTGTCTTGCATACACCAGCTGCTTGTGCCCCCGTGCCTCAGGGACAGAAGAGAAATATTCTAAGACAGCCAAGGGAGCAGAGTATTAATTTACATGCCCTGCCCTGAACTCTTCAGAGCTGCATGCTGCCTCAGAGGGAAGTGGACAAGATAAATCACAGTCTCTGTCTAATGAGCCTAAAGGACTAGATCACCTTGGAAGGGGAAAAAAAAATCTTCACCTCAACCATCAAATTACCAAGTGTTGCTTTCTAAATATGACTTACTACTCAAATTCATTACATTTCCAAACACCCTCCCTCAAGAGAATAGAGAACAGTTCCAGATCTTTCTGGGGAAAGAGAAGCTGATTGCCAGATCCTGCCTCCAGGCTATGGCCGATACAGCTGACACAGCCTCCTGCTCAATGGCTATCCTAACCCTCATGCACAGAGAGTCCTGGCTCCACTTGTCAGGATTCCCCAGGAATGGTAAGGCAATAGCTGTGGACTTGGAAGTAATCGGTGGGTGTCCTCCACTCTCTGGGGATATACACTCAACACTTTCCAAAAGGGAGTTCCGTAGGTCACAAATATAAAAATCCTGACTGCTACCCGAGTTCTTTAATAGTCACAGACGATACAAAAAAGGTAACACAGAGAACCAAAAGTAATACCCCACTTTCCTCCTTCCTTCCAACCATAGCATCCTGCTAAAAAGCTCTTTGGATGGTATCTTTGAGAGCAGTGACTCCATCCAGATGTGGCATCCTTCAGCTGAGAACCCAAATATAGTAAAAGCTCGGTTATCTGGCACATTGAGTTAACTGGTATGCAGATTCTGGCAGCAGAGAGCCAGTGGGAAAAGGCTCCCAACAGTCTTCTGCTACTAAAGCCTGTC
Source organism: Carettochelys insculpta (assembly GCF_033958435.1). Lineage (NCBI taxonomy): Eukaryota > Metazoa > Chordata > Testudines > Carettochelyidae > Carettochelys > Carettochelys insculpta. Next base: position 39,202,421 of record NC_134147.1, read on the forward strand.
TCTGGTGCTGCCTCTTACTGCCAGAGCCTTTCACTGATGCATGTAGCCACACATTGCAGTGTGGAAACAACTTGCTTTTTCACTATGATATGTAGCTACATATATACCACATGCTGCTGCCAGGTATGTACAGATTAGAGATTACCTTAGTGGACAGACAGAGACCATATATGCATGAGTCCCATTTTCTCCCCTGATCACGAATGCCTCTTTGTTGGGATGGGATGCCCATCTGGATAAGCAGATAGTACAAGAAACATGGACTTCCAGGATACACATAAAATGTGTAGAGCTGAAAATAACATGAGACGCCTGCAGACGTTTGCTTTGGGTCAGTAGAATACCACCACCAGTCATTACCTACAGCCCCGAGCTAAAACTTCTCCAACACATCATCAAGGATCTGCAGCTAGTCCTAGGTGATGATCACATGCTCTCACAGACCTTGGGAGGCAGTCCAGTCTTCACTAACAGACAGCCCAACCTGAAACACATACTCATCACTGACCACACACTCCACAGCAGACACCCTAACCCAGGAACCAGTCTCTGCAACAAATCCTATTGCCAGCTCTGTCCTCACATCTGCCCTCCCGACTCCATCATAGGTCCTAACCACATTAGCTGTAGCATCAAAGGCTCAGTGACTTGCACACATCTACTAATGTGATATATGCCAACATGTGCCCTCAATGCCCCTCTGCCATGTACATTGGACAGATTGGTTTATCTCTATGCAGCTGAATAAATGGACAAGAATGGTAACATACAAAAACTGGCGGGAGAACACTAACCTTCCTGGACACACAGTTACAGACTTAAACCTTGCCATTCTCAAGCAAACAAAGCCTTCAAAACCAGGCTGCAACGTGAAACTGCTCAGCTGGAATTCTAATGCAAATTTGACACCATTGGAATGGGTCTGAATAAGGATGGAAATGGTTCACTTATTATAAGTAATTTTCCTCTGTAGATCTTCTCACATTCTTATCCGCATTCACCCTTATTGAATTAACTCAGATATAACACTCCCATCTGTGTAACCCATAATATCTGTTTCTCTTTCTGTCTCTTCATGCATCTTATGATGGGAGTTGCAAGTCATGAAAGCTTATGCCGTAATAAAATGATTAGTCTTTAAGGTGACACCAGACTGGTTTTTGTATTAATAGTGTCTCTGTTTGAGCCCTTAGTTATTTGCTTGCTGACATGACTGTCCATGAAGGTCTACTTTCTATCACCTCAGCTAGAAGGGAGCTGAGAGCTCTTATGGGTGATCAGTGATCACTGTATACAGTTTTCTTTGTGGCTAATGTTTCTTTGAGACTGCATCAGACCCATTTAAACCAAGCAGTACATTTATCTGAAGTCACACATCAGCAATGGCAAGAGACTTAATTCTCTGGATGTTTGCTGGGATTTGGCACTGTATCTGCAGAGAACAAGACTGGTTAGGAAATTGCTTAGACTGTTTATGTCCCTGGCAGAATGGATGAAAAGAGAAATGTTTTTCTTTGCAGCAGTTTTTCCAAATGGATCTCAGGCGGTATTCTACAATGTTGAAAGTTGGCAGATATCCCTCCTCTACAAGATGTGAGAGCTCACTTTAACAGAGTCCAGGCATTCTTGGTGGTCTCTCTCTGAGATGTTCTGTTCATTGAATTTTGCAAAGCAACAACTAGGCTTGGCTCTTACCTTACGCACTGGTACAGGCATCCACAGCTGATGCATCTTTTAGCTTGTCAGCAGTCCGGTTGCCAGCGGGGCTGAGCACCATAGCCGGCACCAAGAGTTTCTACTGGAGGATGGAAAAATTAGAGGGAATGCTGCTGGTCAGTCATACACAGTGGATTATACTTAGGAACCACATATCTTAAAGAACTCTGGTTACAATGAGTAAACTCTGTTCTTCAAGTGTTGGCCCCATTCTGTATTTCAGTACCTTCCCTCCCTCCTTCCTTCCTCCTGCTTATTTCACTCATTATGCACAGTAAAGAAGGAATCTGAGGGGTGGCTTGTCCCCACTACCCTTATACCATGGTTTCCCAAACTGTGGGATGTGTGCCCCTGGGGGGGCGTGCAGAAATTCCAGGAGGCCATGAAGTGACTCAGCCCCCACCCCCTCCCCCCATCATTCCTTCCACCTGAAAAAAGAGCCAGCGTTTGCTTCCGGCTCTCAGACCTTGCCATTTTATGTGGGTGACCCAGCACAGCTGCTATAAAAAGCAGACACCTGGTGAAGACCCACATGCAAAGGTGAGTGAGTGTGGGCGGGGGAGGATGGGGTTAGATGGGGGGCTGGTGGCAGCTAGCATGGGGCTCAGGCAGCTGGCCAGCTGGGGCTGCACCAGGCACCCACCAGCGCCAAGAAGAACTATTTGTGCTTATTTTTAATTTTAAATAACATTTTATGTCAAGATTTTATGTTTATTTTAAATTATGAATTGATTTTTTTTTTTGTTAAAAAGGGCTTGGATGGTGGTAAAGAAGAGGTGGGGGGGAGCATGAGGGTGTCTCAAAAATCTAAAGGCTGAGGTATAATGCCGAAAAGTTTGGGAACCACTGTCTTATATTCTCAATGTGCAGGGGAGATTGCAGGAACATGGAGAGGAAGGTAGGCATGGTAGTCACCACTAGCAAAAATCTTCCAGTTTCAGAAACATGGAGCACATGAAATAAAGATAGGGATCACTTGTTTCAAAGAACTCCAGTTATCTTGAAGTAGGCATCTTCTGTTTTCACACACGCCAATTTCAGAAGCATATGGCACTTAACCATGTTACTTTTCTTCATTAGGGCATCTCCTTAAACTTTATAGGAAAACTGAGGCGTTATTAACAAATGCAGCATGAATTTAAACTTGCCATTCATAATTTTAAGGAATAGTTTTCTAATGAATGTTTTCAAGATGCAGGCTTAATTATTACATAATGCAATTACTTCATTGAATACACTGTTATTAGTAACTTGTGGTTATTAACTTTCCATTTGTTTAGTGGGGAGGGAGCATATTACACCACAAACCAGAGGAAGAAATGTTAACCTGGGCATCAAAAACTCCATAGAATAAGGTGGAGGCAGCTCATTGTAAATCTCGGCATGTGGTGTCAACATTTGTGTTGAAAAGCCAGATGCAGCCAGATGGAAAATTACATCTTTAACCCCTGAGGTCATAATGGCATGTCATTGCTCCGTTTGATCCCCTGCTGAGTAAGCTTATCATCCGCCCTGCTGCTGTTCTTGTTATTACTTTCATTTCCATAATAAAATTACATTTAATTTGTCTGATACGCTTCCCCCCACCCCTTTCTAAAAGTGCTTTTACAAAGCGCTATGGTGTAGATTCAAGAATAATGGCTGCCTGCTGCAAGCTGACTGCAAGACGAGTTTTGTCTCCATTGGATCTCTGATGTGAAGGGCACAGGGGGATGGAAGGAGCAGAAGAGCTGTGGGGTAACAGTTTTTTATCTGGTGAGGATGGGAGGTGGCTGCTCAGAGCAAAAATGTAAATGATGTAGGGGAAGAAGGAAGCAGGAAGCACTGATGCTGAGAGAACCTCCAGAGTGAGCATCATGAGAAGAGACTCCTGCTGCTGTGACCACAGGTGTTTTGTCAGCTGTTGAGGCCACAGGAGCACTAGTGGTTTTTCTTACCTGCTCCTGTAGCCCTGATCTACGCTATGGTTCCTCCGTCTAGTATTTTCTCTTCTTATAAGCCCCAGTGTTTCCCTTGCCAAACAATTGCTGCCAGTCCACAGAGTCTCCCATATTCTGCTCCTTCACATCCCTAGCTCCAAGAGGTTGGCAGGGAGGGGCTCACTAGTATAATGCCTAGGCTAATTTTGTGGTATGATCAGGGAAGATTCTGAGCTGGGTGAGGTGTCCAGGGAAGAACAGTGGTAGCTGGGGCAGGGAGTGTAGCAGACAGTGGATGACTGGAGGCCACGGGGAGAAAAGCCGGACAAGGAGCCAGAGGGGAGAGGCTGGAGCTGACTGGGCAAGGAGACTGGCGATAAGGGGTACAGTTGTAAGAAACTGATCTGGAAAAGGAGGCTAAGGCTGGCTGGGCAAGAAGATTGGGATGAGAATCCTGAGCAGTGAAGACTATCATGGGACAGGCGAGGAGAGTGGGTTGAGGAAAGAGGGGTGGAGAAATGACAGAAGTGGGACAAGGAACAAGTTGAAGAGATGGATTCAAACGATTAAGCCTGGGAGGAATAAGCAGAAAGGTCTATTGCCACTAGCACACGTTCTATTTCAGAGGTTGGAATGCAACCTGAGTAGGTCTACACTGGCTGCGGAAGATCAAACACTTAAGTTCGATCCTGGCACCTTACAGGGTCAATGTTAACCCCAGAACTCCTGGTGAGCTGCAAGGATTAAGGAATGTCGGCAGGAGGAGCATTCCCGTTGGCATTCCGCAGTGAGGACAGGGACCAATGTCAATGGCTACACAATCGATTTTAGGCATGCAATTGGCACACCTAAAATTGCGTGGCAGCTGTCAGCATTCCCGGTAAGTGTAGACCGAGCCCAAGGTTCTTAACATTCTTTTGCTGTCAACAAGTCTCTGAAACTCTTGATGAAGTGTCTCTTTCTTGTCTTGCTAATGCTGGTGGAAAGAGAGGTTGACAGCCTGTGACTGTCTGTTACTGTTCGCTCAGGTGGCAGAGGACTGCCTGCTGAATTTGAAGTTTACAATTCTGCTGACGGACCTTATATATTTCAGTATCATGGAGAGAGTTTTCATATGCAAGTTTCTAGTTTTAAAAACAAAGCTAAGAGAACATAAAGGCTGCAGTGTCAAAAATTAGAACATTAGGAAATGCCATAATTAAGGTTGTTCTCGTTTCATTATTTTGACTTTCATTGTGTGTGATTGTTATGCAATGGTCTTTTATTGGACAATCACATATTTTTCCTGAGGGTTCCTGCGCGTTCAGAGTGTCGAATAGAACTGCTCAAAAATGAAGCAGAGTTGTATAATGGAGGTATTTGTAGGGTCCTTGTTTCATATATTCTAGTAGTCGGAAGGTGGGTAGTGAATGAGGCAAGGAAATAGAAGAACAGTATTATGATTGAGGCAAAAAAGTAAAAATTCTGTATACTTGATTTGCATTCTAGTAGTGTCAATTGTGGTAATTTATTTCAAAATACCTATCAGCAACAGTGTCTGTAACAAAAGGGAGTAGAGCATTAAAGAAACCCTTATCACAGCCCAGTTCCTATTCCTCTACTCCTGCCCCAGATCTCAGCTTCAGGTCTGTTGAGTGCCCCTCCCAGCCAGCTGGCCTACATGTCTGTGCCCACTCTCCCTAGAGGCCAGCTGAGAGATGTAGATACGCTCCAGACAGGTGCTTTGCAATTTTCTATTTTATAACTGTCAGAATTTTATGTAAACAGCGTTGGAGCTATGTGATCCCAGGATATTAGACAGAGAAGAATCATATATTTTATTGGATTAGCTCACTGAACTTTACTTAGTCACAAACTTTAACATACTATCTGTTGCTGCTAAGTTTTGTGCTCTGTTTTGTAATGTAAATGTACTTCTATTAAGGAAGCAAGTTGAGACCAACAGATTTATTTGACTTGAGACCAATGGGCAGGTTAGAACTTAATGTTTTTGTATGTCTGTTCTCTTTGTGTGGATACATAATAAACTTAAATCCCACTTGACTTTAAATTGTTCCTGGTAAACTACTTAGACCAATGCCAAGCCCCTATATAGATATTTATTTTAACTTACCCCCACAAACACTTCCTGGTTGCATGGGATTGTTTATTTTACACAAAGACTAGTACTTGCTGATATCCAGTTAACATCCCTTCAGTGAGACAAAAATATTTACGTAGTGGCCTTCCACCTTATCAGCGCTTGCTTAAACATCATTCTTTTTTCATTAATCTTCTTTGTAAAGAATATATCCATAATATAGAACATAATAAATACGTCTGAAAAGATTTAAAGATAAAGTAACCTTTTATAAGGAATCTGAGGGCAGTAAAAAAGCTGAAGAAGCCTGTCCCAGGTATAGAAGTTTTTTTCTTTCCTTTCATCTGTTAAGTCTTTTCTTATTATGACTGAATAAAGTCAAAATTAACTGAGGTCTGTTTCCCCTTCATACTTTCAATGGAGCTGCCCATTAATATTATTAGGAACTTAGTGTTCAGAGTATTCTAGTGACATGCATTGGTATAAAAATGCAACATTAGAATGATTTAATTCAATAAAACATCATGTACAATGTATTTTGGCTCACAGAACACCAATGCGATGCTTTGAGTATGAGACTGTCCAGGATGCCCTGGGCCTACAACAGCATAAACTTCCAAACTTTAGACATATTAGCCATTAGGGAGTCCATAGGAATGTATAGTTTGCCTTAGTGGCTCAGATCCAATGTTTGTGAAGTACCAGGTCATGTTTCTGGCCGTACCCCAGAATCATGTGCTTCAGACAGTGGGGTAAGAAGCCTGCAGTGAGCATATGTGGAATAGCCTGTTTTCCACATAGATCACATTGTGATCTGTGATAGATAGAAGTTAGCGTAAACCATGAATCACAAGGCTTAATGTTTTTTTTTAAATGTTGTCAGTAATTATGATAAATTTGAATATTTTTATATCCAGGTAAATATGTAATTCCTTTTTGAATCTTGTTAAGCTCTCAGCCCTAACGACTTCCGGTGGCAATGAATTCTACAGCTCAGTTATGTTTTTGGAGGAGAGAATATTTTCTTTTGTGTGTTTTGAATTTCGTACCTTTTAATGTAATTGGAATGTTCCCCTTGCTGTCTGATGAGCAATGGAAAACAGAAGTTAACAGACCTCTCTCTTCTATCATTCTTTATTTTCTTTTATATCCCCCATCCCTGCTCCGCTTCTTTCCTGTCTAAGATAAACTGTCCTCCTAATCTTTTAAGTTACTCTTCATATATGAGTTTTTGTAGACCTTTGGTCATTCTCCTTACTCTTTCCCAAACCTCCTCTAGTTTTGCAGCATCTTTGAGATGGGGTAAGCAGTACTACACAGAGTACTGCAGGCGTTACCACGTTATTGTTTTATTTAATGGCATTATTAATGTTTCCTGTATTCTCCATTCCCTTACTAACACCGTCACAACTGCCTAGCTTTTTCTGACCCCTGCTGTGCATCAAGCATATATTTTTAATGAACTATGTAGAGTGATGCCCAGGTCCCTGCTTATGGCTCTGAGCTAAATAACTACTCCTTTTCTTTGTTTCTCATGTATTCAGTGGCATGGAACTCGGTATATTCCCTCTAAATAAACAAGATTGTGCAAACTCTATCAATTTCTGCTTCTTGCTGGAACAGCCTAAGCATCCCACACTTTGACTAGCTGCTGAGCTTGAAAAAGGAAGCAGTATCCTACAGGTGGTAAAAAACCGACAGGGAATGTGATGGATATATGTGCTTTTGGTGCTCCCTGCAGGTGGGATCCCAGCCTGTCTCATTCCATTCCCATTTTGCTACTAGGAGAAGGCTCCTCCCTAGCATGATGCTTTGGGAATTAAATCTTTGTGGGGTTTCAGGGTTCTGGCTGAGATGGCCTCCCTGAGTGAACCAGTCCTATATGTTCAGACCCAAAAGGAGAATTTTGGCTGTTCATTTATGTGAATAGGTAGCTTTCAGTATAGCACTGGACCAGTTTGGCTTTATGTTCTTTTGGTTGAAAAGGAAGCCTATCTAATATATCTGAAACCCAGGGCTTTTTCTTGACTTGTACTTTCCATAAAGTTTCTCTTCAATGTGAGGCCCCAGTTGGCCTAAGGAGCATTATAGGTAAAACTAACTTGGGAGAAAATGACAGATTTAATATTGGACATTAGGCAATCATCTTCTTTCTTGTAGTATCCTGATTGACAGTTTGTGATGGTGTCTGTGTGTTTACGCCATTTGTAGTCATGTTGAACACCTGAGGTGGTATGCGGCTGAGTGAATCCTACATTTGTGCAGAAGAGGTGTTGCTAGCAACTGAGGTACTCAGTGTATTGATGACTGTGTCAGAAACACAATCTGAGTGATGGCAGAAGTAGGCTTGGTGTTAAAGGAAGGCTTTTGAGCAGCATTTTCCTTTTCATTCTCTGATTAGGATCGAACCCCAGTCCTTGTTAGAACATAATTACCTTGTCTGGAGCCAGCAGGGAGTTGCTGATTCATGTAAAGGGTGTGAAGTTTCTTAAGTAAACAGAGGATTAATTACATCCCAGCATGTCACTGAAGTGATGAGATTGATTGATTGTATCTCTCAGCTCTTCTACCTTTCCTGACACTAGGCTTTGTGAATTACTGTTTTCAACTACAGATAGTGGTAGAAATTGAGAGCATACTTGGAACCAGTGAGCCTAACCTTATAGTCTCAGAGGGGTAGCCGTTTAGTCTGAAGCTTCACAAAAACAGTCCTAAAGACTCTTTAAGGTGATACAGGGCTATTTGTTTTTTTATAAAAGCTTTAGTCTATCATCTGTTATTGGGTAGAAGGAAGTTTATGACCTGTATTCCCTAAGCTGCTTGGTTTTAGTTGGTTCCAAGTATCTACTCCTAATTATTTCAGTGGTCAGTGCCATTAAGCATCCACATAATATCAGTAATCGGGATATAAAACTGTGCAGTAAAAATTGCTCCCTGAAATATGCACTTGAAAATAAGAGGAATGTTGGCAGTTTGGCCAGACAAATTGGCTACGTCTTCCAACAAAACTTCTGTTGACAGATAGTGTGTACACATAAAAGCGGATCGATTTTCTGATCTGTTCTGTTGACAAAAGGACACCAGGGCGTGTCTACACAACTTTTTTTATTGATAGTTTCTGTCAACAAAATGCATTTTGTATGTAGACCCTCCACAAGTTATGTCTACAAAACTCTCTAGTGTAGACATTACCCTTGTGTCTGTATTATATATTTGCCTGAATAGAAACCAACACTTAGACTAACTAACTAAATAATAAAGTATTATGTCTTTTCAAACCTCTTTTTGTTTATTTGTGAACAATATTAATACAGTTTCACACATCCTATCCACTTTTAAATGAACTTTCACAGGGAAATGATGAAAGACAGCAAATACATGGAATTACCCGGGGGTGACCACCTTTCAGAGGTCTGATGCAGAGTGATGGTTCTAGCAGCCCTCAGCCTCAACAGAAACCTGCACAACACTTTCAAAAGTCAAGCCTGCAAGCTCAAATTGATTGTTCTTGCAAGACGCTAAAATCCAGGGACTGAAACAGATACTTTGCATTTATGGCCTATTAAGACAATCTGTTACCCATTAACCCCCTCATATGTCCTATGACTGCAGAGATGCTAGCAGGCCACTGTATCTTGAATGGTCCCTTACAATATCGGCTAACTATTTAAACTCTTTAGGCTAAACAGTCTGCTCCACTATGCATTTTTCTGGGATGCTGGGAGTACCTTTCCCATATCTGAAGAAGAGCTCTATGAGGCATGCAACCTTGTCTCTCTCACGCGAATAGAAGACATTACCTTGTCCATCTTCTTTCTCGAAGACTTTCTCTACACTACAGCATACAGTTGATTTTAAGGCACTTAGCTCAATTTTACAATGTGACTGTCTTCGCTGCAAATGTCGCTGGGTCAATTCTAATGGATGCTAAGGTCAACTTTCTCACGCCAGCCCTCCCCAGTGGAGTAGTGCCAAGTTTGAATTTAAAAGGTCAAATTAATGCTAGTGTGGAAACAGCGTTACTTCAAATTTATTTGATTGTTCTCCAGAGGTGCCCCACATGTCCGTTCTTGCTGCTTTCACCTCTGCTGCTCTCCAGGTGCACAGGAAGTAGGTAACAGGAAGCCCAGGAATTTAAATTCATTTTCTTTCTGACCAGCATGGCGAGCACACCTCAGAAGTGATTGCCTCTAGCTATCATGAGTTCTCAGGGTCACAAAAGAGCCCCAGCATGGTGCCATCAGGAGAGCTAGGTTCTCATTTCCGTGTGGGGTGATGAATCTGTGCTGAGCAAACTGCGAGCCAGCAAAAGAAATGTGGACATTTATGGGAAGATTTCCCAGGCGTGATGGAGAAAGGGTACACCAGGGATGCTCAGCAATGCTGGGTTGAAATCGAGGATCTTAGGCAGAATTATCAGAAGGTGAAAGAAGCCAATGGGCAATCTGGGACATCTCCCAAAACATGCTGCTATTACAAGCAGCTTGATGTGATTCTTGTGACAGACCCAACCACAGTCGTCAAGAATTGCATGGACTCCTCAGGAGACAATGCTCAGCTCTACAGTGAGAGCAGCCAGGGTGATGGAGAGACAGAGGCCGATGAGGAGGAGGATGCAGCCAGTCAAGAAATTCAGCAGCCATCTGAAGAAACTGATCCTGCTAGCCTTAGCAAAGCTGGATGCTCCAGAGTCCTGCAATGCTAGAGAGGGCTCTTCTGGTGAATATTTTTTTAAACTTATGCAAGTGGGTTATAGATGAGGCAGGATGGATCTATTCCCTGGAGCAGCTTGTTAATATTTCTGGGGATGGAGGGCTTTTTTTTTTTTTTGAGATCTCTATAAAGGCCTCAGCCAGGCCCTCTCTTATTTTTTGCACAAGGTCTTTGGGAAGGCCTGGTTTATTCCAGCTTCCACAATAGCACACCATACCATGCCAAGCCACCAATAAGTAATCTGGCATCATGGCACCACAGAGCATTCTTTTAATTTTCCAGCCCTGTGCCCATAGACTATGAACCTATTTTCTTTTTCACCTTGTTATTCTTAGGAGGCTGATGTCTCTTTTCGCAACCTAGAAGCAGCACGGGAAATTTTTTTTAAGTTTGTCCTTTAACATGATCACACTGCTCCCTGGCCATTTAAATTTCCTAGGACTACTCTGCTGCACCACGTGCCTGGTAGGCTCTCTGTCTCTCGACTCTGCGTGTTGGCATGCTCTCCTGGATCACTCCCCTTCCACCATGCTGCTGTCGGGTTCCCCGGGTCTCCCCTGCAACCACGCAGCTGTGAAAGATTACGAGACGCTGCCAAGAGAGCTTTTTTTCCTGCTCCCTCCCCCCATGCAGCCAGCAGGATTGAACCCTCTCCCACACCACGTGGCTGCCAGGCTATGCAGACCCTGCTTCCAGACACTGGCATGTCCAGCGTGGGCTGTCTCTACTTTTAATGGTCTTTTCCTTGCTCTGGATTAAGGAGGAGACTCCAAGACTTTTTTTTGTTCAGGCTTTGCAATCCACAGGAGTGCCCCCTCCCCCCCCAGCTCACCATGCAGATAGTGGGCTTGACCTTTACCACCTTGCCCCCACCCCACAGCTGCAGGGCTGTGTGGACCCAGCTGTCAGACACTGATGTGTCCAGCATGGGCTTTCCCTGCTTTAAATGTTTTTTTTCCCTGCCCAGGAAATTCCGAGAAAGCGTCTTTCTGTGCTTTACATTTTACAGGGCTTCGTTTCAACACCCCCCCCCCGCCCGCCTCCCCTATTAGCCACCAGGATCTTATAATGTCCACAATGAAATGGCCTGGAGAAGTTCTAGCTTCTGTTCTGCAGAGTTTGATTCGTTGTCCTCCTTACAAAATCAAAAGCAGCCTTGGAAAACAAAATTGCAATGATTGTCAAACAGACGCCCATTTAGTTTATGGATCAGTTTGTTGCATCACATTTAAAAATTGTGTCTTTAATTTTGACCTTGACTGTCTTCAGCAGGCAGCATTTTTGGGGCTGAGAAGATCAGTGTGGTGTGCAGGGGGAAACAAAACAGGATCTCACCCTGCAGCAGCTGCAAGAGGCCCAGAAAGAGCAAACCCAAGCTGCTGCTGATAGAAGGTGGACCCAGCAGTGGTGTCAAAGCATGATCCAGTACAGGAACCAGGACTCGGCAAAGCTCTTGACAGCTGTCAAGGAGTAGGCCAACATCCTCTGGTCCACACTGGAACAGCAGAGGAACATCCACCACAGAACTCACAGTTATGTGGCCTCCTCACCCTGTTGCTTGACCTCTCCTTGATATTACCTGACCTCCCCTTGTCAGGGGCCCCAAATGCGTGGGGGGTGGGGAGGACAGTCTCACAGTTTGCCCCCAGGACCTCTTCGCACTACAAAAGCTCACCTTCCCACATACATGACAGCAGGATTCCCTTTCTTTTTCCCACCCCTTGCCCCTAACCCCCCACAAATTAAAAAGATTCTGTTGCGAAAATCACAGTGTCATTTATTGGTTGACATGGAGTGGGGTGTGGTTGGAGCTGCTTTCACAAAGGTCAAGTACACATCATTATGGGGGTTTTAGGTGATTTCACAGTAGTCAAATGAAACAGATTTATGTGGCTTTTCATTCATAAAGCTATTTTTCAAAGCCTCCCTGAACTTTTCGTTGTGTCTGTGTGCAGATTGCTGATTGCCCTTGTGTCCAGCTATTCATAATCACTGCCTCTGCCACCCAGGCTGGCAAGAAATTTTGCCCCTTTGATTCACAAATGTTATGGGGAATACAGCATCTGAAACCACAGCAGGGATGTTGGCTTCACAAAGGTCCAAACAGGTCAAAAGGCACTTGAATCTGGCTTTTAAATGGCCAAAGGTGCATTCTGCACTTGTTCAGCCTGTAATTGAAGTGCTCCTTACTGCTGTTCAGGGTGCCTGTGTATGGCTTCATGAGCCAAAGGAGCAGAGGGTAATCAGTTTCACGCAGTACCTCTATGGGCATCTCCACTCGCTAATCTTGATTTTTTGGTCTGGGGAGGAAGTCCCAATTTGGGGCTTTCTGTACAGATCTGAATTTCTAAAAAGGTGCATGTCACGCATCTTTCCCAACCATCACATGCAGATGTTGGTGAAATGATCTTTGTGATCCACCAACGCCATGCAGAAGTACCCCTTGCAGTTTATATATTCTGAGTCCAGGTGGTCTGGGGGCCAGGATGGGAATGTGCATTCCATCTGTCTCCCTACTGCAATTAGGAAGCCCCATGGCAACAAAGCTGACCACTATGTCCTGCACATTTCCCAGAGTCATGGTCTTTTGCAGCAGACAGGAATGGATTGGATTGGCTACCTGGATCACCACAGCCCCCACTGTAGATGTGCCCACCCCAAATTGATTTCCAACTGATCAGTAGCTGTTGGGCATTGCAAACTTCCACAGAACAATTGGCACTTGACTTGAACTGTCAAAGCTCATTTTGGTATCACAGTGCTTTAGGGTGGGGAACAGTAAATCACAAAGTTCCATGGAAGTGGCTTTACACATGAGGAAGTTCTGCAGCCCCTGCTGGTTGTCTCAGCCCTCCAAAAAGATGAGGTCTCCCCAGTGTGTGCTGGTTTCACCTCTCCAGAGCCAGAACTCCACTGCAAGCAATGCATCCAGGGCAGCCAACAGCTGTGTATTCCTGGTCTCCAATCCTTCAGTGTCATCCAAATCAAGGGCACATCCACCTCATCTTCCCACTGGCTTTTTCTAGTAAAATACCACATAACACTTTGGGAAGAGGTCATAACATACTGTGCAATGGCTCTAAGCTGTTCAGGATACATGCTGGTGTGAGCTGAGGCAGGCTTTGGAAAAATGGCACTAAAAATGGCGAAAAATTCTTTAGGCTGTCTGTTTTCCAATGGCAGGGGAGGAAGGCATTACAGTGTGGGATACGACATCAGACACCCACAAGCACTTGCAGTGCATTTTTTCCCATAATGCCCTGGGGGGAAAAACCCAGAATGCAACAGGGCTGTAAGCACTGTGGGATAGGTACCCACAATGCACTGCTCACCCATTTGAACCTAGGTAAGGCTATGGAGACACACTGTTGACTTTCTGGACATGTGGACACACCTTCAATATCATAAAATCTAGTGGTAAAAAGTCGACTTGAGTAAATTTGACTTTAGTTCACAGTGTAGGCGTAGCCTAACTTTGTTAATCTCTCCTTTTCCCACTTCTGAGATGTTCTCTGAGCCCTAATGCTGTCTAGGGTGACCAGGCATCTTCATATCGTCAGGTCAATCCTATTATTAGGGGCTTTGTTTTATACAGGCAATTATCTTTTTTTTTCCCCGGTGGGTGGGTCTCAATTTTTCACACTTGCTGTCTGGTCACCCTCGTACTGCCCAATGCCCATTTCTTGTTATCTGGCTTTGCTTTTCCACTCACGAAGTCATGTATCTTTTCATCATTTTTATGGCACAGGTGACCTGGATGCAGCTTACACAAGCACAGCTTTCCCAAAATAGTTCAACATAAGTATAAGCACTTGCAGTATGGGCCAAGGTGTCATAAAACATCATGCTTTCTAAGTCTGTGAAGTATAGTGCTGTGTCTTTTATGTGACTGTTCAAAGATTTCTAAACAAGCGTATTTTAGAAGTTATCTTCATGGAACTATTCATCAGTCTATCAACCTTAAAAACTTAATTCAGTAGGGTCTCAACATTCACGAGGGTTCCATGTTGAGAACCCTCACGAATGCTGAATTTCATGAATACTGTATGGCAGCTGGGGAGGGGTGGGGGAAGTGGTGGCTGCTGACGCTCCCTGCCCGGGGTCCTGAGAAAGCAGTGGCTGGTTTATGTCACAGACAGAATTAAAGGGGTCTTTGTTTCTTACCAAGAACTCTCCAAAGTGGGTTTCTGGTTGTATCTTCTCCTGCTATGAAGTCACATTTATAAGATTAGGGACTCTGTCCTGGCAGTGACTCTAAATGCTGTGGTATGTAACCTCCTGAACGTGCTCTCCTAGTGCCGTAGCTAAGAGGGTGAACACACTAATTAGATATGTGAGCAGGGATATGTCAGGTAAGGCTAAAGGTGGTTTTACCTCCATGGCTTTACTGAAACCATTATTGGGATATTGTTCTCATCTTGGTGTCTACCATTCAAAAAGGATGTTAAAAAATTGAAAAAGATTCAGGAAGAAGGAATGAGTTGAGGTCTGGAAAATGCATGAACTGCAAATGTTCAGTAGTTTATGGAAGAGCACATTAGAAGTGACCTGGCCATGTTCTACCAGTATTTACTTGGAAAAAGGTTTCAGATTGTAGAAGGCTCTTTAATTTAGCAAGAAAAGGCATAACAAGATCCAGTGGCTAAAAACTGAACATAGACAAGATAAGGTACATGTTTTTTAATAGTGAAGTTAATTAACTATTGGAGTCGTCTGTCTAGGGACATGGTAAATTCTCCATCATCTGCAGTTTCTAAATCAAGACTGAATATCTTTCTAAATAATATACTGTAGTTGAAAAAGACGTTATAGGCTTCATGTAGAAATTACTGAGGCAAAGTCTTTTAGTCTGTGTTAATCAAAAGGTCAGATGAGGTAATAATTTGTGCCTGGGTCCCTTCTGGCCTTAAAAACCTGTGCAAGTGTTAACACTTTTGCCTGATGAAAACACAGAGGCAGAGGAGAAGTGCTGTGCCAGAGATCCCACTGAAAGCAAGTACCTGAACTGGGAATAGAAACTTGTCTTTTGACTCAGATTGCTGTATCGTAACCTCTAGGTCAATGCTTTGTAATCTTTTTGAGACCACAGAACACCAAACAGTAAAATTTTTTATGTGGAACACCTATAAAAATGTACTTAAAACAAAAATTGTTGGGCCAAAAAATACCACCCCAAAGAAAAACGTATACAGCAAAAAGCAAAATGAAGTAATTTAATCAGGTATCATAGCAATGAAGAAGTGACATTATATCTGCTTTTAATAACAGAAAATATATTCCATCAGTGTATGATATCAAAAAAGTGTCAGACTCTCACAGCACACCTGCGAGTTGTTCATGGAACACCAGTGTACCGCGGAACATAGCTTAAGAAACACTGCTCTGGATAACGGGTCTTTGATTAAAAACCGCAACTAGCATGCTGTGTGCATGCCCATAAGCTTTAGTCTCACCTGTCATTGTTGCAGTGGTTTTCCGATGTTTTCCTTTTGTAAGTGTAAGGTGGTAATACCCTACCTTTACGTGTAGATTATATCCTCTTCAAGACCCATACCTGTCATAGTAGGTACCTCTAGGGTTCTTTGTAAAGAGCCATGTAGTATAAAATACTGACTAGCGTTTAGGCTTCAAGTAACAACCTATTTGCCCTGCAGGCTTGTAAAAGCAACAAATAATTTGATATAATACCAGAAACTCCCCTTTATACATGTTATAGCAAACCCTGTAAAATATCGCTTTTTAATAAGGGACTTAATCTCTCTTCCCAGCTGCTGGCTGCGGTTTCCTTTGATGTTTTTCTCTTCTCATCTCTGTTGTTCTTTCTTTACTCTGTCACTTTTCTGTAGCTCGTATTCCTCCAGGCAGTGTCTGAATGCACCTTGCCATCAGTAATGGGGAGCAGAAGAAAGCCAATTTCTCTCCCCTCAGGGGTGGGTTTTGATTTTCCAAAGTTGTGAGGAGGCAGTTTCTGTCTGCCTTCAGAGGGCTCTGCTATTTGTGTTGTGTCTCTTTAGTCAGCACATCTCTCCTGACTCTCCTGATTTGACTACAGGAACGATGAGTCTGTGTACTTGTTGCCTTTTTAAGCAGGTGGAGTGTGCAGCTCTGATCAAAGGGGGAAAGCTGTTCTCCAGCCACATAACATCTTCCTTTTCTGTTTTCAGCTATGTCAGTAGTTGGCATGTTCTCCTCCCTTGGCTGTGATACCGCCATAAAGCACAAGTGTGAACACAGATGGAGTAAGAGGAGGGAAAGGGTGAAAGCTCTCTGTTAACAAAAACGCATTGAGATGATAAGTTACAGTTTGTGGCCTAACATGCCTGTTAGTCTGGGGACCCTTCCCTGGGGATTCACTCAACAATTATTGTTCTAGTTCATCTGCATGGAGCGTGGGCTAGCAGCTCTAGGTGTAAACATGAGATGGCCAGCAAATTCCCCTGGTATGGGAGGCCAGCGAGGGAAAAGATATTTTAGATGCAAAAGAGTATGGTAATTATTCATTAATTGTAGCACCTAGGCACCCTAATCATGGACAAGGGGTCCGTTATCCTATGTGCTAGACAAACACAGAGCAAAAAGATGATATATATGTGCTGTTTAGGCTGTTATGAGATGGAAATGGATATAGTTCTCCCCTCTGCCAGGGATTGGTCAGTTTTGGCAAATTTCCATTTTAAATGTGCCTAATACTGAATAATCCATGGTAACAGGTTGTGAAGCGTGAAAGCTTTTTTCATTTGTCAGGATTAGGAGCAGTCAGGCAGAACTATTATTTTATAACTTCACTAGCATTTTTCGGGGACTAAAGCATCTTTGTCTGCCTTTGGTCTTCTGGTACAGCACCAGGAGTGCTATGCACTAGAATGGGGGTTCTCAAACTTACTGAACTGCAACCCCCACAAAAACTGGGAACCAAAGCCTATATCAAGGTGGCTGAATAGATGTAGAAGGGTTTGTGAGTTGCTGTCTGCAGTACTCACACTTTACACTTTATTTCTTATGGGGAAACCCAAGCAATGAAACTAAGATGTTACTTCTTAAAGCTTTATCCTTAAATAACATGCATTGGCAAAAGCTGAGTCTTTAAAGTCGGTGTGAAAGGGAGCACCATAGCATTGAGGGAGATGTCATTTGAGACAACCAAACTCTTTAACAAGAGTTAAGGCTGTTGAATGGAAGCAGGGATACTGCATTTCAGATGATGTGTTTACAACATGTGGTATGCCCTGTGTGTACACTGGCTGGATTGCAGTAAGTACACTTCCTTTTCTCTGCCTTCCTTGCTATCGCCCTCTGAATTTCAGAACCCGTTTATGCTCACTTGGCAGCTAAACTTTCAGAGTGAAAGCCAGGCCTTGTGCTTCTCAGGCTCAGGGGATTCTTCCACTTTAGTCAAAGTTTCATAATACAGTAAACTCTCGATTTGACAGACCCTGATTTAACAAATTTAGAAAATAATGGATGCTGTCCACCAGCCCTCCCTCCCCCAAATAAATGCTGGTGACTCGCTAGAGCTGCCACTGCCCTGGAATCACAAGGACTGGAGCAGCTGCCACAGTGGCTAGGGCCACCGCTGCTGGAGCCACCAACGGCTGGAGGAGCCACAGTGCTGAGTGTGCCGAGAGCCACGGGAGGTGGAAGGAGCCAGTCCAGCATGAACTCCCAGTACCTGGGAGAGGGAGAGGGAGCTGTGTGGGGAAGAACAGGGCAGGAGGGGGGAAGGGAAGAGGAGGGACGGAGGACAGGAGTGAGTGATGGGCTGGGAAGGTCAGTGTCCGTCATACATAATAACTGCTTGGATTTCACAGACTCTTGGCATTAATGGACACCACTTCCCCCCATTAGCCAATGAAATCGAGGGCTTATTGTAATAGGAGCAGGTTCCATTTCTATTTTCTAACCCCTTGCTTTGAAAAGGAATCTCCTTCCGTCTAAACAGTTTAAAATTAGGCAGCACAGTCTCCATTTATAGGGGAGGGATTTTATTCTCTAGAGCTGCGTCTACACGTGCACGCTACTTCGAAGTAGCGGCAGTAACTTCGAAATAGCACCCGTCACGTCTACACGTGTTGGGCGCTATTTCGAAGTTGAAATCGACGTTAGGCGGCGAGACGTCGAAGTCGCTAACCCCATGAGGGGATGGGAATAGCGCCCTACTTCGACGTTCAACATCGAAGTAGGGACGTGTAGACGATCCGCATCCCGCAACATCGAAATAGCGGGGTCCTCCATGGCGGCCATCAGCTGGGGGGTTGAGAGATACTCTCTCTCCAGCCCTTGCGGGGCTCTGTGGTCACCGTGGGCAGCAGCCCTTAGCCCAGGGCTTCTGGCTGCTGCTGCTGCAGCTGGGGGTCCGTGCTGCATATACAGGGTCTGCAACTAGTTGTTGGCTCTGTGTATCTTGCACTGTTTAATGAAAGTGTGTCTGGGAGGGGCCCTTTAAGGGAGCGACTTGCTGTTGAGTCCGCCCCGTGACCCTGTCTGCAGCTGTGCCTGGCTCCCTTATTTCGATGTGTGCTACTTTGGCGTGTAGACGTTCCCTCGCTGTGCCTATTTCGATGTTGGGCTGAGCAACGTCGAAGTTGAACATCGACGTTGCCGGCCCTGGAGGACGTGTAGACGTTATTCATCGAAATAGCCTATTTCGATGTTGCTACTTCGAAATTAGCTATTTCGATGTAGCGTGCACGTGTAGATGTAGCCCTAGGTGTCTTCCTGACCATGATGCTCCAGTTCTTATCGCATTTCTCTTTTGAACTTCATAGTTTTATAGCAGAAGAATAGAGTTAAAACCTACTCCATAAGGGCTGTTCTCAAGGAAACAGTTAAAAAACACAAGCCCCATTCATAGGAGAAGAGGGGAAGGATGAAAGTTTACCAGCCCCTGCCTCCTGCAGTCACAGGAAATTTATATTGGCCAGACCTGTGTTATTGTAATAGCTGATACTGCCAGAGGAAGCTCAAAACTCCAATTACTGAGAATGAATTATTGCTTGCTCATAAAGGTTGTGATTGGTTTAACCTTGGTTCATATGAACAAATATTGCAGTATTTATGTCATGTTTACACTGTTCTGTCTTCGGCTGCAGATAGTATAGTAAGTAGCCTAAACTTTGGTTCAGTTTTCATTTCAGCTATGATTTTATGCTAAAAAAGCAACCTTCTCTCTTGAGCTCCCTGATCATATTTATAAGAGGTTTGGTTTGAGGTTCTTTTTAATGACCACCAAAAATATTCGTTATTTCTGGCTTATTTTGCAAAATGTGTAATGAAACAAGTATGTAAAACATTAAAACATGTAATGTTTGTATTTATAGTATTGGCCTTTAGCCATATCACACTATTCTGTCAGATCTTACTAGCTAAGTAGACTCAGGAGGTTTGAATTTGTCTCTCAGGGGGAACGGATTTAGTAAGAGCCACTGGAAACAGTGTTGGTGATTCTGTAGATGGTACCCTCTGCTCTTTGTCAGTATCTGTTTGGTGTTCTACAGCATGTTGAGCTGTGGGGCTTGCCATGTTTCGGACAGAACATGAAACAGATCCTGACACCCCCATGTTCCTTAAAGAACAACTGTTATTCTTTGTAAGCTGTGGCAATAAACGTTGAGTCTTTGGCACATTTCAGCTCAGTAATTACATTCTGCCTACTTCAAAGTTTCAGTTCTAGTTTCATTTGGCTGTTTTGGGGGGTTTGGGCCTCTGTGTGTGTGTGTGTGTGTGTGTGTGTGTGTGTGTGTGTGTGTGTGTGTGTGTGTGTGTGTGTGTGTACACTGTTGTGCTCTGTTAAATAGTAGATGTGTTTCACACTAGAGGTGGCTGTCTTCCCAAGTATGGATAAAATGAAAACTATGTGCAGTCAGTGCTGGTGTATTAGTTTATTTTGTAGAATATTTTGTGATGAAAAGACCTGTGTAAATATAAGATCATACCATGATCACAAGATTGATTATACACAGTATAGTCATAAAAAGTTGTTGATTCATATTGTCTACAAATATGTCCAATAGAGAAATACAAAAACCACATTAGACAGTTTGTATTTCAGAGCAAACAAGATAATATACAGCATTTTTAGATCCAAATAAGCAATAGAGGGCAAATTTGTTCACTCAATGCTATGCTTACTCTTTTTAAACCACTGAGTTAGAGTGCTAGTGACTGAGTAATTTAGAACTTGAAGGACTAATTGTAACCTTGAAATTGTAAAGAGCAGCATGGAAATCTGACATGTAATGTTATACACATATGCCAAAAATATAGAAAGTGAGTCAAAGATTTTTATCTCCAGCCACAATGTAAAGTTTATTTTTTGTAACCCAGTGTTTTTCAAGCATAAGTTCAGCAAATGGATGGTGCCTGTAAGTTGGTGTGTTTCTTTTTAAATGTTCATTTGTAAGGATTTATTAAATGCCCTGCAATTTCCATTATGCTTTTCTGTGCATATTAATGAAGGGACTACTTTAGCATTCTTCACCATCATCATTTTATCATTTCATTTTAATAGTACCTGATCAAGCCTGCTCTTTTTACTATCTTTTTAATTCTATATTTTATTGAACTCTAACTGAGCTCTTTCACAGTCTTTTAATTCTGTATCTCGGTAATTAATTTATGGTTGATTTTTCTTTCTAGCAGCTTAGAACGGTTTTTCCACATTTGGAGGAACTTTTATTTTTCAGTAAACTGTAGAATACCTTTAATCTGTCACCTGCTTGTAAAGGGCATTGTGATTTGAGGAGTACTTTCTAGATGTCAAAATATACCATTGTAGTGTCTTGACCTGTGTGTGGCTGGGGGTGGAGTGGTCAGCTTTTTCATTATCCTCTTCAAGAGATATTCCCAAAAGAACAGTATATTTTCCAGTCCCAGTTTTTGGCTGATGAAGCACCCATGTTGTACTTAATGGAGGGTATCAGCTACATGTCTCACTGACAATTTCTTTTCCTTTCAAGCACCTTTGGCTATTTTGCCATCCGTTTTATTTGGGGATCAAATTCTCTTTGGTTCTTTTCTCCCATTATCATATGCTCAACTGAAACTTTGTCAGAGCTTTCTGTTTCAAGGAAGCCCAGCTATGAGATGTCCTGTTATCTGAAAATTAATTTTCATCAGATTTTCTGTGCAAAGTTCATGTTAACATTGTCTCACTTTCCCTAAGCATATACAGTATATCCTAGGGGTCAGCAACCAAAATAGCAAGAAGAGCCATTTTTTTCGAATTTGGTAAAAACTCAGTTCAAGAGCCACAGTGCATGTGAATATGAGATGGTTGTTAACAAATAACATCAAACTGTAGTTTTTGTGTCCCCTATTTTAAGAACAGCGCACACACAATGATTTTTAATGTGATACATGTTTACTGCAGGACGTTCACAAACTTTTCACATATTCTGTTTCCTTATACTTTACATGTGTATGTTCTACCACTGTCTTCCTGACTTTCACTCCCTTTAATTATGGCAGTTTTACTCCCCATTTAATTTCAGTTTTCTTTCTTAAAATGCATGTTGCCTTTCACAGCAGGAGTGCCTCAGGCTTCCTTTTCCTCTTCAAAATCAAGACTTTATTAGCGACACAATCAAAACATAGATACAGTATCCTATTCCACAGTGTACTGCGCATATTAAAGTGAGAGTTACCCAGTGTTTCAAGATCACATCGTACGCTGTTTAGATACGAGTTGGGCTCATTGTTGGGCTTTTAGATATTAGCTGTGTATCGAAAATAATCAGTTTTTTTTTTTGTTTTTTTTTTTTACTTTGCAGTTATAGCATCAGGAGCCACAAAGAAGTCCTTAAAGAGCAACTTGTGGCTCTGGAGTCGCAGGTTGCAGATCCCTGGTATAATCCTAGTCTGGTTTGGGCTGGAAAACAATGGCACACTGGCTCCTGAGGGAACCAGGTTGCCAAGGGCAGGAAATAGTACCACAAAGGGAGTGACCCTTTGCAGTCGCCCAGTGATCTGTATAACTTCTATTCGCCATTGACGATTCATGCAGAAACATACATAATCTTACGGCTGTCTCTCCTCGTTGGGTGGCTAAGCAAAATAACTTAAGTGTGCAGGCTGATTTGTCATTTTGTCATCTTTTTCCAAACACTACATTCACATACTCTTATCTCACCTTCCTTGTGTCACAGGGACAACATGTCACTCAAAACGTGACTGGAACCACCCTGATTTGGGATAATCTTGGTATTTGAGTATGGCAGTGTGCTGGGCAAACCATATTAAGACTGGAGGAGGCTTAAGATGTATGATGCATCTAGTAAAGAATAATGGGCAGTGGTGAGCAATGCAGCGGGGTATGATTCAAAACTGATGCTGGGTGGGTACTCACCTGACGAACTCACTAATTTGCCATCAGCTCTGGTCTAGCTATGTATCAGATCATGTATGGTGTGTTTACTGCCATGGTGCTGAAAATTTTAAATTGTGACAGGCCTTTCCAAGAGCAGCAATTACTCTTCATCCCTTTTGTCATTAAAGCTCATTAACTTGTACAATAATTGTGTAACACTTGGGCAATTGGAAATGCCTTGCAATCCAGCATACACAGAGACTCTAGCTTGATAGTGCAGCTACTTCATTCTAAGGTGGATCTCAAGTGTCCACATCTCCTGTAGAGCAGAGATAAGTTCAAATAACCGCCCTTAGTAAATCAGTCATCTGTACTGATTGACACAGTATGACGTCATTTTGTATTTGAATGCACATCAAGGTACTGCAGTACTGCCTTGGAGCATGGCTGCTTAGCAATGTGAGAAACTCATTTTCTTACATGATAGAATCCCGGGAAATTATGTGAAGAGGTCTCTACCCAGGGGCAATCTTCCATGTCTTTAAGGCTTGCCTGCCTTTTCTTTAAGAATTTGAAATGCAGTTTTGAATTTGGGGCTTCATTTAGAGATTGTCTGCCCTACAAAGTTAGCAAGTTTGCCAGTAGGGCTGTTCTTCTATTCCAAGTACAATACAGTTAAAATTTGCTGTACAGGTTTGAGCTAACTGCATTGTAATAGGGCCACATAATGAAAAATAGCCAAGGCTTTGGTCTGATTATTAGAGTACAGTCAAGTCTTGACCACACAGTAGATTTAACCATGCTGCACCTGGGACTAGGGACAGCATTGTTGCAACTAGTTGTAATGTAGTTAGGCTCCTTTTCCAAGGAAAGAAAAAGAAAGTAGAACACAGTATCAGGGTCAAACTCATATAGTAGAATTTTCCAGAATATCAGGAAACGTAGATGCAAAATCAGATTAGCTACAATTTGTGCGATCTACCATGACAGCATCCACGCACCAGGTAGTAAGAATGCTCTGCAAGCACAAGTAGTAGGGAAGCACTGGTGAGCTCACCTGTAATGTGGTTGCACCCAGTTAAAGAGAGAGATCTGAAGATTATTTAACTGTGTAGTGTTTCTCAAAAACAAACACTCACTATTCTAACAATTATTCTTTTGTCCCTTGCATTCAGATCATGTGGATTTGCAAACCTTTTTAAAACTGCCTAAATAAATGAGTAGCTATAAAAAGCACTAATGCCTTATGTATGTGTTGTGCCATGCTGAACTTACAATGCTGTAGAAAAATCTTTTTATTGTGGATTTTTTAAAGTGGTGTTTTTATCTGCACAGGAAGAAGTTTTATTATTTTCCATTCAGTAACAATGTCGCTAGCTATGAACTCAAAGCCTGATGTGCCCGCCTGGTCGCTGTGTTTATGCAGAAGGGTGTAAATATTCCATGGAGTAATTTAGCTACATAACTCAGATGGTGATGATGTAAGTTGCATGGTTAAATGTCCATGTATTCTCATTGGTTCCCCTTGACAGAACAAGGAGCAGTAGTCTCAAGTTGCAGTCGGGGGTGTTGGCTGGATATTAGAAAAAACTACTTTACTAGGAGGGTGCAGGAGTACTGAAATGGGTTACCTAGAGTGGTGGTGGAATCAAGACTTTTAAGGCTCAGCTTGACAGTGCCCTGGTTGGGATGATTTGATTGGGGTTGGTCCTGCACTGAGAAGGGATTTGGACTAGATGCCTCCTGAGGTCTCTTCCTGCCCTAATCGTCTGTTATTCTTTTCTGCCTGCCGTTCGGTGCTTAGCTTCAGGCTCCTGCTAACCATGCCATTATTGCCCTCTTGCTATTGGCCTCACTCACCCTGCTCCCCGAACTCAGCACCGTCCTTCTCTCCCCATTCTGTTCCCATTTCACCTTCTCTCCCTTTCCCACAAAGTTTATTTTGTCCCCTTGCCTTTGCCACTTTACTCCACCTGTGTGCTGTATCCAGTTCCTCCACATTCATCTGTTTTTAGATGATAAGCCATGTGTGACAAAGACTCTCTCTTCGTACATATTTGGAAAGCACCTAGCACATCAAGGCTCGGTAATCTAATGACAATAGTATTTCAGCTTTGTCTTCCAGCTGTTGCATCACAAGTATGGAGAAGACCTGTGATTTCTCTGCAATCTATTCATCAAAACTTTATATTAAATCGAGCGTGCCTATTATCAATTTAACCTGTGACTAAACATTTTCCCAATGCATTTGGCGTCTTGACAACTAATAATTATCATGTGTAATGTTTTAAATACCTATTATTCATGTTTATTTAGGATCACTATTAACAGAATAATAAGATATTGTTACCAAAAATGTGCAGACCGAATAAGCATATCTTCAGGTAATCATGAGATTACATTAATCATTATTGAAAAATGAACATGTTTTATCTTAAATACTGTTCCAGAGGCTTTTGAAAAAGCAGAGCATGTTTATTAAGTTCCTAAATTCTGCACTATATTCCCCCGTTTTGTTCATGATTTATGGTCACTTCTGTTCCTTGGGCTGTTGCTTTAACCTGCACAATTTATCAAACTAAACCCACAGTCTCACTTGAGAAAGTGTCCTGTGCTGTGATTTCTGCAGTGTGGCCTGTCTTTCTCCTACTGAGTCAGGTTTCTATTGCTACCATGTTCTCTTTCTGACTGACAGGGAATGGATTCCTGAGATTCATTTCTCCCTGCAAAGGGATTGTTTCCTTAAACATAAAATTAATTGGCAATTCCTAATTACAGGTGTGAGCCCAACAGCTACTTAATTCTGTTTCCTCTCTCAAACAGAAGAGCAAAACATTTTCTTCTGGTGTTTGCTGACTTTTACTTGCCTTCATTCCTCTACAATTCGAAGAATGCATCTGCAGTAGTATTTCAGTCAGAAGTTGAAGTAAGGAGGTGCTCCTGGTTTGCCATGCTGGCAAGAGAGCTGGCCCCGGGTGCATTGCTGAGAGCTGGGAGAGGGATTTCAGGCCGCGGGGCAGCACAGTCAATGGGCCCCCATCCCCCTTCCTCAGACAGAGCCACACGTCACCCCCCTCCCCAGCCACCCCTCACATCTTTTCCCCAAGTGGTCCTGTGCCCAGCTCAGCTCCTTCCCCTCTCTGTCCCCCGCGCGGTCCTGCCCCCCTCCATTTGGATCTTTTCTCCCAGAAGTTCCGACCTACTCTGCCTCCCCGCCCCCACCCCATTCTCCTCCCTTCCCAGCCTGGTTCCTCCAACCCCCTCAGACCTTGCTCCCCACAACCCTGTGTCCAGCTCTACCTCAGAGCTCAGCTCTCTCCTTTTCTTCCCAGCCCGGCTCCCCCTCCATCCCCACCCACCCTGCAGCTCCATGGATGTGAGCTCCCTGGCTCCCAGCCATCCTACCATGCTGTTACAGCAGCCCTTTTTACAAGGGCCTTGGCAGGGCTACCTTAGCAGCATTGGCACTGTCAGCCTTGGGCCTCCCTAAATCTGCCAGGTTCCTGTGCAACTGCCCCCTTTGCCATGTCAGCGAGTCTGTTCCTACACACCCAAGTCCCCCTCCTGCAACCCCCTCCACCCCAGTTCTCTTCCCTGAGCCCCTGTGCTCTACCTCACACTTAAACTTCTTACAAGTACTGTCATGTTGCAACTCCCTCCAGCCCAGCCCAGCCCACCTTCCCCCGCCCGTGAGTGTGAGAGAGAGAGAGAGAGAAGACGCTACCTATAAGAAATTTGTTACTTTTGTCCCTGTTTTCAGAAGATAATTTGTCTCTTGATGCTTCATCTTTGCTCAGAATTTAGTGTCTGTCTACAAGATATTTTTCTCTCCAAAGAATATCCAGAATAAAAGAAGTTTTCTTAGGTAAATAAAACCTACTTCTACGCTGCAAACTTTAAATGGTAGTTGGGTTTGTCTTTCTTGTCTGTGTAGTTCCATTATTTCCTTTCCATGTTATGCAAAGTCATTCTCTTTATCTTTCCTCTTCTCCACCAAAAGACACCTTTTCTATCATAAATCCAGAATCGAATTAATTGTCAGTTGTAGAAAATCTGTTCACATTGTTCTTTATGTTCTGAGCTGGGGATACTTTACATCAAGGAAAGTGATTAATAATTGCTTTAGCAAAAGGATTTTAAAGGGTGAAAATTATTTAAAAATACTTTTTATCTTAGTGTGCATGTTTTTATGTGATAATAGGTTAGAAAAGGTGTGTGTTAAATACATTTAGACAATGGAGTTTTTGCAAACTATGGAACATTACAAAATACAGAGCTGAGAACCCCCACATAATGTTTATAGAATCTGCTCCTGAAAACATAGGAAGCTCTTGCCTTTCTTAATACCTCCTTCCAAGATGTCTCAAATATCAAGCATGCTGCTGATTAAGTCAGCTTATTCCTGAATCATATGCAGTGTCATCAGGTGTTTCTGTATGCCTTGTGCTCATTGTTCTGTTTTAATCTACCATTCATTCAACAAAGGGAAAAGCACGCAAAAAATCAAGTTTACATGATGCTAACGTTGCAGCACAATGAATGAATTGTAGGGGATATTTAAATTGGTCCTTCCCAGGAAAACCAGACACTGTGCTTTGTATATGCTGCTTTCTGATGTACAAAGAAGGCCTGAAAGTGGGGAGTGGTTTCTGCTTGCTTTTTTTACATTGGAAATTCCAGCTTTGTATGCTCCAGTTTTCCTGGAAGAGACTATGGATGATTGGAGCTTTCCTAGAAGTAAGACATTACTTGTACTAAGAAATGAAATCTGAATAATTGAAAGGAAGAAGGATTTTTCAGACTCTTGAAAATCTGTTGAACACAAATATCTGACACTTATGGGAGGAAAATATATTTGACAAAGACTCTTCTAGTGCTTAAGTGAGAGCTAAACAAACTCCTGTTCCAGTTCCTGGCCCTCTTCCAGGAAAAGGGGGAAGATGTGACAAACCAGGGCACAGCCCTTCTTTATACAGAAAACTCTTTCATATCTGGTCGCCCTGGGACTGAGAGGTTGCTGGATATTCAAATATTCTGTATAATAGAGAGGTATACTCAGCAATGCATAACACTAAAGAAAAACAAGGTTAGATATTAAGAAACAAACAGAAATGTATGCAGAGTACTTTATTTACCAACAACAGTAGTATTGTACACTGTAAACTTATACTGTCTTTGCTGTATCAGTTGTATTTACTCTCACTATACTGTATTTATGGAAGACGTACCTAAAATATACTTAGGGTTCAAAGGCTGGTTATTTGTGAGTTCCGGACAGTAGAATGCCGGTGATGAAAGCGTTCACTGTACATTATAGAAAGAGGGAGAAAAAGGGCACAAGCCAATTGTTTCATTTGCAGGCCACCTGGTCATAAACCAGATATGGTCATCCCACTTATGTGTGTACCACAGGGCTCTCGGATACATCTCCAGTGTCATTTAACCTCAAGAGCTGCTGAACTTAGCAGAATAAGAGTAGGATGCCAACACGAACTCCAAAGTGCCTTGCTTTTATGTGATTCCAGAACATGCATGTCTGTGAAGGTGGGGTTCTGAAATGGATGCAGTCCAGTCACAACAAAAATGTTAGTCCTCGGGCTATTCTGCAGGTAGGTTAGAGCAGTTTTGCAGTCCTCCACCAGCACAAACTGTCCTAACGAAACTAACCGTGTATGGGGGTCACTGATTGTCATAGAGCCTCTGTCGTGCAGATGCTACTATCCTCCTATTGAAGGTGGGGCCGAGGGTGCAGCCAGAGTGTCCCTGCCCCCTCGTGGTCCTGGCTGCGGTATGAGCCCTTTGGGTTTGTGGCAGTCTGCTTCGCTGAGAACCTACATTTCCTCTAAGCTGCACTGCCCTCTGGCTGCACAGCTGCCCAACAAGCTCTTTGCAGAGGCTCATGGGGGGCTTGTGGATCATGCCACCTCGGCCCAGCTGCCCCATCAGGGAGCTGCTAGGGCAGTTCTGTGATGGGCTAGTGGGGAAGGGCCCTTCCAGGTTCCTGCTAATTTTTTCCATCCATGGGCAGAATAAATTTTGTTACATGCACCAAGGCATGTGTGGATGTGCACCACTCATGCTGCCCACTGTGGGTGGCAGTGGGTGCTCTGCTAGTCAGCTGGGCAGCACCCAAATGTCTCCTGGGCAGCTGCCCAAGCCCTCAGCTAATGGGGAACACTGGGCCTGCTCCACTGGTCATGGCAGCCGAGGGCTGGAGAAGGGAGCATCTCCCCCATTTCTGGCCGCAGCAGGTCAGTGCTGGGAGTGGGGAAAGGTACACCTCCTCTGGCCGCCTCATCCATCGCCGCTCCGTGCAAGGGCTGGGGGAGGACTCACTCCCCCCCTGCACCAGCCACAGCTGCTCCGTGCTAGGATCAGAAGGACCCAGTCATGGCACCCTACCTGGAGATGCTGTTGCCACTGGACAGGTGCCCCCTTCCATAGCTCCCACCCAGCCTAGCCTGGACCTATCCCTGCTGGGGGAGGGATAGCTCAGTGGTTTGAGCATTGGCCCATTAAACCCAGGGTTCTGAGCTCAGCCCTTGAGGGGAACATTTAGGCATCTGGGACAAATAGATTGAAGGATGGGGGTGAAGGGATGGTGCTTGGTCCTGCTAAGAGGTCAGGGGGCTGGACTCAATGACCTCCCAAGATCTCTCCCAGTTCTGAGATGTGTATCTCCTTAATTTCTCTCTTTTCACCTCTGACCTGGCCCCAAGCTGCTGCGGTGAGAGAGGGCTGGGCTGGGGTGTGGGGGAGCAGTTCTTTCTCTCTGGTGCAGCCTGCACACCAAACCCCTCACCCCAGGCACCAGCCCCGGGGCCTCATATCACCATACCTCACACTCCTGCACCCCAACCCTGTGCCCCAGGCCTGAGCCCCCTTCCACACTCACAACCCATTGGCCCCACCCTCGCTATGAATTTTATGTCCACCAATATTAATGTGATGCGCTCCACATCACCTCCATGACGGTGCACACAATAAAATCCATTCCACTCAAGGAGCTGGAAAAAGTAGAGAGAACACGGCTTAGAACAGCTTCTCTGCTGCTTCAAGTGGGCCTGGGATTAAGGGAGGGCAACAGTAGCTTCCACCTGACATCCATTATGTTCTGAGCTGTGCCAAGGACTCCCTGAGCTCAGCTCAGGAGCTCTGCCATTATGTTTGTCTGCTGTCAGCAGGCCAGCAGCCCCCCAGAAGCCTTCACGTAAAGAGTTACAGTAAGTCAACTCCAGAGCGCAGGAGGGGACAGGTGGAATTGTTGGCCTTTGGAGACCAGTTGGTACTCACAGTAGCTTCAATTTTTTTGATGGAAAGTAGTGGGCCCCACTGAGTTATTTTTATCTTCTTTCCCTTGTAGCGCTTGGTACAGGGCAGAATACGCCATCTCCCAGCCAAATGGATAAAGCTCTCAACGTGAAGGATTGATATGGCTCTTTTAGCCGTAGTTGCACAATGAAAATCAGTTAAGATCGTTACATTACTATCTAAGCACACCACTTTGTGGAATTTAAACCTGGCTTTTCAGAAATTGTGCCTGCACCAGAAAATAACATACCAGCTATAGGAAAGCATTTATTCCTTCTTGATTTGCACCTGCCAGACACCCACTGTTTCACACATTTCCTATGGACTTTCTGCTTAGTATGTATAGGTTGAACTGCTCTAATCTGGAACTCTCTCATCTGGCAACATCTGTAATCTGGCATGATTTTAAGTGCTAGCCATCCCGGGAGCTGAGAAGAGGGAGGATGTGAAGAATCTGTGATCTGGCATGATTTTAGTTAGTTGGACAACCACTAATCATGGGAGCGGCCAAGTTTCCCCGGGGTCCCATAAAGTTTGTTTCCAGCCACCAGTCCTGGCTCTCTCTGTTCTGTGCTGTTATTTAGCTGTAATTTGCCCCTCAATATCTTCTAAGAGCTCAGGAAGCAGTGGAAGTGTTGGTAATGTGCTAGACAATATTGACCTCCCATAGTCAGGCAAATTCTCTCATCCAGCACCAGTCAGGTCCCAAGGGTGCTGAACTAGAGAGATTCAACCTGCATTTGTGTTGAGTGGCAAGGACAGGTATTTGCTGCTTCAAAGTGATAAGTCCATTATAGCTGGAGTATGACATTTTTGTTAAGGAGCATAGTACAAATGAAGGAGCCAGAAAAAACATATCCCCATATATTTTCTTCTTGAACTCTTGGCTTTAGATACTCTAGGGCACAGATAATTATTAGGGTTTAGTAACAATTATACAGTACTGTAAATTTACCTGAAGTTTTACAAGCTTACACTAGGAATGAGACATGTCTTATAAGAACATAACAACATAAGAATGGCCATACTGGGTCAGACCAAAGGTCCATCCAGCCCAGTATCCTGTCTGCCGACAGTGGCCAATGCCAGGTGCCCCAGAGAAGGAGAACAGAAGACAATGATCAAGTGATTTATCTCCTGCCATCGTACTGAAGGCTAGGGCACTATACTTTACCCCTGGCTAATAGCCATTTATGGACCTAACCTGCAAAAATTTATCGAGCTCTTTTTTAAACCCTAATAGAGTCCTGGCCTTCACAGCCTCCTCCGGCAAGGAGTTCCACAGGTTGACTGTGCACTGTGTGAAGAAAAATTTCCTTTTATTAGTTTTGAACCTACTACCCATCAGTTTCATTTGGTGTCCCCTAGTTCTTGTATTATGGGAAAAGGTAAATAGTTTTTCTATGTTCACTTTCTCCACACCATTCATGATTTTATATACCTCTATCATGTGCTAGCCATCTCAGGAGCTGAGAAGAGGGAGGATATAAAGAATATGAAAGAGGAGGGAGGTGGGGTTATCGGGCTAGCTAGTTTTAAGGGAGTGATTTGAAGCAGGTGTGGAGAGATGCACTTGACAGGGAAGAATTCAACCGATGGAAGCCAGAAAGCGAAGAATGAGACGAGATGAGCAAGTACAGAAAGCATGGGGAAGAATAGCTTGGAGAAACGAGAGAAGAGGAATATTCAGATAAAATGATGTAAGGCTCTGCGTGCGACAACAGCTGTCTTGAATTTCAAGCGATAAGAGAAAGGAAGGAGGGGCTGTTGTGGCTGGAGAACACTCAGCAAAGAGAAGAACGTTCAGCCATGGTTTACTATGGAACCAAAGGGCAGCACATTTGAAAGTTATAAAGGCTGCACATCTCATTGCCACAGGATATCACTGAGGCCAAGAGTTTAGGAATGTGAAAAAAAGAGCTTTTTTGTACAGTTACTGAGACTATGTTATAGAGAGTTTAAAAAAGAAAGATGGAAAAGAATCGTGTTAATGGAGGGATAGAAAACCTCATTCCTCAGAGCGTAAACCAACTTCTCAAGAGTGGGGTCAGGAATAAACCATGTGGACAGGTTATTCCTTTGCAGCCTACGTGCAGGGGTGATTGCATCTTCCAGTGGAGCTATTGATATTAGTCATTGGAGGAAGCAGGGTAAAGAGACCTTTGATCTGATCCACTCTGACAGTTCCTATAATCCTCTGTAACACACTTTTAAGTAAAATTAAAGTTGCTAAGAGGATTTGGGGAAAATGTTGTGACTGAACAGCACTGGGTTTATATAATCTCATCAACTAGTGTATTAAATAGTTCATGAATTTTTGAATAATCTATCAGGTGTTGCGTAGAGAAGTTTAATTGTGAGCATCTGTAAATGCTTTTTTTGGGTTTAAATTTTTACATGGTTTTGATTACTCTGCATAAACATGCATTTCTGGGTTCTTCGGGTTGAATAGAGAAAGTTAATAAATAGTCCATTTCAATCCAAGATTTGTTTTTAAACGCTACACTATTTCTGTAAAGAACGTGTAAGAAGCAGCATTAAATTCCCATTCCCCAACCTTTTAAATAAAATTCCTTTAGGAGAAAAAAATTGCACAGTCTGTGTTACACTGAGTAATTATCCCCCCTGGGAAGCAGAATATAAAGATCTTTAAAGTCATTCAACTGAGAGAACAAGCACTTTAAGTTTTGCCTCGAAGGAGTTATGTATTACATTATCAGCTGCTTGCTCCAGTGTCAGTGTGTCATGCCTTGCAGGTTAGCAGGTTTTGGCAGAGGAAATGAAACCCAGTCAGTTACTGCAGGATTTATAGTAGACCTGCTGTTGCAGGAAGTGGTGAAAAGTTGATTGATAGTCTGAGGCAAAACTCTACAGTAAGAAACAGGATGTATGTTTGCTATTTATACCTGGTTTTCTCTTTTCCCACATTTCAAGACATTCACTTGCTTTTTGTTCTCTGTGTTTATGAATTTATGGCACAGTTTTCTGGTAAAGCGTGTGCTGAATTTCAAATACTTGAAGAAACTTTTATGGCTACAGCTGTACTAAATGAGCTTGCTAAGCCTGAAAGTTGACCTGCCCCATCTGTTGTCCGCTATTGTAGGCCTTACGTGAAAGATTTAGCAGGGTTTTTTTGTTTGGTTCATTCTTAGGAACAATACTAAATACATTTAAAATAAATCCAGAATTGATTTATTCCACAGTATGTTCTAAAACAGGTGTAAGCATGCTGCTATGATAGGAGATAGAACACATATGAAATAGGGCTGTAATTAGTGATATAGTTGCAACATGTTTTTCTTTTAAACTTTGGGTGTGTCTACACAGGCACAAATCTTCAAAAGAGCCATGTTAATGACCATTTTGAAGATTACTAATGAGGCGCTGAATTGAATATTCAGCACCTCATTAGCATTAGGACACTTCTGGCTGCGGCACTTCGAAAGCACCTTTCGAAATCTGATCGGAATAAGGCGATTTCGAAAGGGGCAGGTCCTTTCAAAAAGGACCCCTGTGCAGCCGTGCAGAGCCGTGCGCTTTCGAAAGCGGGGCTTTCGAAGTGCTGCAGCCGGAAGTGTCCTAATGCTAATGAGGCGCTGAATATTCAATTCAGCGCCTCATTAGTAATCTTCGAAATATTGCTATTTTGAAGATTTGTGCCCATGTAGACACAGCCTTTATGTATCAGGAAAGGTCAGTTTTGGAAAACTCACTGTGTGAGATAATCGTCAGCTGATCAGTTCTTAAATCTAATTTTTTGGCATTGTTACTTTTTAAAAAGTAGAATGCATTATTAGCATAATGAGAATTTGTTTGCTAAGTGTGTGACACAAAATAGACTGACTAGGCAAATATTGTCCCAAAGATTATATTTTAAACCTACCATTTTAAAAAAAAGCAGGTCTAAATCTTAGCCTTTTAGGATTTCATTTTTCTTTTTAATGCAACTGATTTTCTTACTCTTAAATATGTATTTGGCATGTCTCAGTGATTCAGGAGGGTAGGCATCAGACTCATTAAAGATGAGACGGGAAGGTTTGTCTTCTTCAGGAGTTGTGGTTTAAGAAATTGTAGAGGAAAGGGAAAAAGAGGAGCAGTTAGAAGAATGAGCACGGTATTTGAAATTATTTGTATGCAGGTTTGAATATGCTGTGGGTGAATAACATTTAAAGTAGAATGATCAGACTTGTTTAGAGGAGAGGCATATTTGTAACAGATGTGAGACATTTCTCTTAGCCATGAAATCTGAGTTCATCTTTTTTTGCAGTAAACTCTGTTTTGACCAGTATTCAATGAACGGGTACTCTCTAATAACCACCATTAACAATAGCTGCCACCAGGCACTATCCTGGCACCTAGGTTTCTTCGTCTGGCCTTAGATAACTGAAGGACATTAAAGAGAAAAAATGATAGTTTAAAAAGAGTGCAAAAGCCCAACAAGAAGAACCTGATAAAATATATTTGGGAAATACATTGTATGTTGGTTAATACTAAGAGAAAATTGTCATACATATTTAAATTTGGGGTAGGACTTCATCCCCGCTAGATTCACAACTTACGAGCTGCTTCATACCAGCTGACAGGCCCTTGGCCGGCCAATTGCTTAAGTTTTACAACATTAAAAATAGATAATATCTCTGCTGAGATTTTTTTGTTGCTTTCTCATCACTGTTGTAGTCCGTGTTTCTCATCACAATGTATTTCTAAAGCTTGTAAAGAAAAGCGGGCTTCTGAAAAATTAACAGTAAGGCTACAGCTACACTACGGGATAAATTCGAATTTCAGGCAGTTAAAGCTTGATTGTACTAAGTGACTGTCGTCACTGTAAATACCATTAGCTCGATTTTAGCAGCACTGATATCAGTAGCATAATATCCTCAGAAGCGCGTGGGTTCCAATGTAACAGTTCGAATGAAGACTGGAGGGGAAGCGCCATGTCTTTGAATTGAATTCATTAGCCTTCAGAGGCTGACTGGCACTTTTGCACCTGGCTCCCAGCTGCGGGACACTCACGGGAACAGGGAAACTGACCAGCACAGCAGCCCTGATCAGTTTCCCAGCTCATGCAAGTGGCGGGGAGCTGAGAAACTGCGGGCATTGATGCACCTGGCTCCCTGCTGCCCATCACTCATGGGAGCCAGGAAACTGACCAGAGCAGCACCTGGCTCCCTGCTGTGCCTGGCTCCCGACCCACCCCCCCCGAGCCAGGCGCAGCAGCGCTGGTCAGTTTCCTGGCTCCCTCAAGCTGCAGGGACCCGGGAACCAGGCAGCAGGGTCAGTGCTGCCAGTGGTGGGGGTGGAGCAGGGCCTGTGGGGGAGGGCATAGAATGTGGGGCTGAGGGAACTGTGGGATAGTTTCCCACAATGCACTGCTGCAACAGTCGATGTTTGGCCAGTCGAGTGTGGCAGCACTAACTCGACTCTGTGGGAAGTGAGGATACTCAAAATCGAATTTATAAAACCCAGTGTTATAAAATCAGATTAATCTGGTAGTGTAGACGTAGCCTCTGTTTGTTGAGGTGACAACATCCATCTCTGCTTTTGTAGCCTAGAAGGGGAGAATAAGTTCAAGTAGATAGGGGATAATTTGTATTTTTGTTCCCTTTTCTGTAGGAGGAGGTTGTTTACAAACAGAATGAATAACAAAAATGTTTAACTCCCTGCTGCTTATTATCGGACAGGAAATGTTTTTTTCTAGAATTTAACAATGTGTGTTGTTCTTATTTAAAGGTCAAAAAAGTTGGCAGCGCTGGCTGAATCCTTACAGAAAGCCAAACTAACCAAGGCCCATTTAGGGTTTGAACTAGAAGAGCTGGAATCAGCTGCACTTCTGGTACAAGAGGAAGAAAATGAGTTAAAAGCTGTCGTTGCAGTTTCCAAGCAACAGCTGCCTTCCTCTGAATTGGAGACGAGTGACTCTGAAGAATCAAGCAGTACTTCATCAAGTGAGGCAGAAAGCTCTGATTCAGATGAACAAGAGTCCTCAAACAGTGAAGATGGGGAAATAAATTCTCTACAAGATTCACTCCAAGAGGAGAGGACAGCCTCACTTATTGACTGCAGCGGATCAGGGAAAGACACAGACACTTCGAAGGTATATGTTAGTGATGAAAAATCAAAGTCTTCTTTACAATCTACATCTGTTCCTGGAAAACTGATAGAGGAATTAGGAAAGAAAATGCGCACTGCAGTTAGGCTTTCAGAGCAGCCTGAAGAATTAGCTACTGCAAGCCACGCAACTTTGCAAGAGAAAGGAGCAAATTATGCATTTGAACCCCAAAGACTTTCAGAGGGGCCAAGCGGAAATGAAAATTTCTTGGAGGTTTCCCCAAAGAAAAATATACTGCTGTTTGTTGACAGCACAAATGAAGAGGAAGACTGAACAAGTGCATTCGGAAAAACTCCGATCCTTTAGGTAATACAGCTCATTGCTAAAATGACATACAGCTGCTACGTCGAGTGTGCAAAAAGGGGGTGATGTTTTTCTTGTTTTTTTTTTCCCACTTCCTTGGTTGTTTTTAAACACAAGACTGCTTTAAAGGGACTCAACAGGACTTTCTCAGTCCCTCATAATTAGATATATTTGCTACATCACTGATTCATCAGAAAAGAAATTGTTGATCCCCAAATGCAGGAATCTATACCTTCAGTAACTACCTTCAGGAGCAGTGTTCATTAAGGTGAGTATTGGAAGGAAGAGAGAATGAAATAGAATTGAAAATAGTTGAATCGTCAGTTAACTTTCTCGACTACTTGATAAATATGTTTATATATGTTTGTGGGACTTTTTTAAAATGAAATTTTACTGCATTTCAAATATTTTGTTCCTGACTTCTCTACTCTCAAAAGAATAAAGACTGTCATTAAAATACAAGCAGCACTGGCAGTTTTTGTTTGGAGCGCCAAATAAATGTCCCCCCTTTTTTGTTAGTACAAAGTAAAGGGCATTTCTTTACTGGGCGGTGCTATGTATAAGCTTCTGTTTCTCCAGTCTCGTTATAAATGATGTCCTTTCCTACTTTCAGCGTTTTTGTTTTACTGAGCCATCTGTGTTCTGAAGGGTTTCTAAGCGTAGATGTTGTTTCCCTTTCAAAAATGAAAAATTCTTATTTCGTGTTACTGTTCTAGGGATATTATGAGCAGACTGCATGGTCTAGTGCTCCAAGCATGGGAGCAAAAGTCAGGAACTCGTGATTGCTTGTCCCAGCTGTGCCCCCCACTTTCTGGCTCTTTGAAAAAGTCACTGTACCTTCCTAGTCCTCATTTTCTCCAGCAGTAAAATATGAATAATATCTGCCTGTCCCAGAGGGATGTGGTGAGAACATTCATTAATGTCCTCATAATAATAGTGCAGTTTTACCAATAAAACGCTCTATGTGTTTCCAGGCAGGTCTGACTTACCTGGAAAAAGTTGCTTTAGGAGGAAAAGTAGTTTCAATGGTCTTTTGCGTCCATGTGTATGTCTGTGTCACTAACATTAAAATTCAGCTTTGGGGGACTGACCATCCAAATTTGAATTTGGGAGCATCTCTAGTGGTTTGTCATTAGTAAGTGACGGTGAAGAGGAGTGGTTATTGCCTGGTGGAAGGTTCTGTGCTGTCATTGGAACAGGGTAACAGACTGGTGAAGAGGAACAGGATTTCCATGTTCTCGTGGGAGCTGTGAAACTCCAGCACATCTCAGACTGATTCTTCCCACGCTTTCCTTTCAACCTTCGCTTTCAGTTACGAATGCACACAGAAAGTCCCAATTAAAAACGTTACATTCTTCACCCTGGTTCCAGTACACCCAGCACCTCTGAAGTCAGCCAGCTCACTCAGTGCCAAGTCATGCTCCTTTTCCACTCCTGTTGGTAGGAACTGCCATCCTTCACCCCACTTATCCTGAACAGAGGTGGGGAAGGTACCCACAAAGTTACTTGAGTACAAGTGCACCTGCTTTCGCTTCTGGATACCTGAATACAATCAAGATGTGTGTGTTCGCGTGCGTGTGTGGGTACTTTTTCCAGAGAGACACCGGTGGCCTGTGTTTAAGTATATCCACCCACCTTCCCCCAAGCAGCTGTAGTTTTACTCAAGTAACTTTTTGGGTATTTTTCCACCTCTGATCCTATATTTATAATCCTAGGTACCCGCGAGTTACTTCACCACCCCTAGTTTTCTCCTCTTGCTATAAGGGTATTTTGAAACAACTGTGAGTTATTTTGAAATAATGTGGTCCTGCTTTTGGGGGGAGTAAGCATCATGTCCCTCCCTCCCCTGCCCCCCAGCTTCTGTCCTTCCCCTCTTAGTCTCCACAGGGGCCACCAGGTCCTCAGAACATGGGGAGGTGGGTCTCCCCACTTACGCCCAAGCAGCTGCAGCTTCCCTACCACCTGGAAGCAGGTAGCATTCACAGCCTCATCCCTGCGCCCCTCCCACATTCCAGGTTCCTGTCCCCTTCCCTCCCCTCTTATATGTCCCCCCTAATAAAAATGTCATTTTTGGTACCTTCCTCATCCGACAACTAATCGAGCATTTTTTTCTCTCCCAACTGACAATCACATCCAAAATATAGCTGTATATGAGCAAGATACGTTTGAGAAAGGCAGAGAGAAAACAGGTAGAAATAAAGGGTGAATGTTGAAACTTGCT
Organism: Carettochelys insculpta; assembly: GCF_033958435.1. Taxonomy (NCBI): domain Eukaryota; kingdom Metazoa; phylum Chordata; order Testudines; family Carettochelyidae; genus Carettochelys; species Carettochelys insculpta. The sequence goes on from NC_134147.1 coordinate 39,241,097, forward strand.
AGAAACAGGCTTCAGAATGCTTAACTGCGTACACCAAGCAATTGTGTAGCGCCTTAAAGACTAACAATTTGATTATATTAGGCAATGAGCTTTTGTGGGGAAGTGGGTCTTACCCACAAAAGCTCATTACCTAATACACAAAGTGTTAGTCTTTAAGATGCTACAGGAGTGCTTGCTTTGTTTTGTGAAGCTACGAACTAACCTCTCTGTTAACTAAATACAGGTGAGTTTCTGAGAAGTAGCCATGTTAGTCTGTAGCTTCACAAAAAACAAGCAGTCCTGTAGCAAATGAAGGTTGCAAAAGTTAGAGGGGACACATTAGAGTCCAGGTCTGCTGCTTTCACTTTGTTTTTGCTCTCCCCCATTTCGTGGCAGGCTGCCAAGGACAGCTGGTTTGCCTGTTCTGTAAACAGGATTGTTTCTCTCTAGGAACTGGTTACCTCCTTTCGAGAGAAATAAATCTCTTTGTTCCAAAGGATTAACCCTCTTAGTGACTAAGGACATTGCACCACTCTGCCTTTGGCCGAGCACATGAGAACTCTCTCTCTTCCCATTATTCCGCAGGGAATCTTTCTGTAGTCAAATGCCTGCAGTGTTTCCTCAAAGCGACATGGTAGAATATGTCTTATACTGAACATGGTAACTCCCTGGGACACTTTGGGGTTTCACCCAGACTTGTAAGGGGCTGTGTCGCCACCTGACCTGTAACCGTTTGCACTTCTGTGCAGTGCAGCTTTGGCTCAGAGCCCTGAGACCATGAGTCTGTTTTCAGCTGTGACCTTCTGTTACCCTGGTTACTCCTCACGGGGTGACAAAACAGCCTGCCAGTGCACGTCTCCCCGAAACCATCTCCTTTAAGTGCACAGATGCTCTCGCTACAGCGCACTCCAAAGCTTATCAAGTTCCACCGTTCCATAAAAGAGACAGAATGCAGCATGAGTCTGTTCCTTGGCTGATGATTTTAGATTCATTTGAAGGAGGGAGCGGTTTTTAGTATAACAAGATGGTTATGTTTATTACCAAGGACCAGCTATGTTGGTGATACTGAGTAGGAGTGGGGATAGAAGTCATTACAAACAAAAGTACATGTGCTTTAAAGACTGAAATATAACAAGCTGGAGTCTTGTTTGGAGTCAGTTTCTCACCATAGTCAGAAGAACATAAGAATGGCTGTTAGTGGGTCAGATCAAATGTCCATCTAACCCACCATCTTCTCTGCCGACAGTGGCCAGTGCCAGGTGCCACAGAGGCGGTGGACTGAAGACCATGATCAAGTGACTTGCCTCCTGCCATCCATCTCCAGTCTCTGACAAACAGAGGCCAGTGACACCATTCCTACCCCCTGGCTAATAGCCTTTTAGGGACCTAACCTCCATGAATTTATCTAGCCCTTCTTTGAGCTCTCTTATAGTCCTAGCCTTCACAGCCTCCTCTGGCAAGGAGTTCCACAGATTGACTGTGCACTGTGTGAAAAGGAACCTTTCTTTTATTAGTTTTAAACCTGCTACCCATTAGTTTCATTTGGTGTCCTCTAGTTCTTACATAATGGGAACAAGTAAATCATTTTTCTTTAGTCACCCTCTCCACACCGCTCATGATTTTATATACCTCTATCATATCCCCCCTCAGCCTCCTCTTTTCTAAACTGAAAATCCCAGTCTCTTTAACCTCTTCTCACATGGGACCCATTCTGAACCCATAATCGTTTTAGTTGCCCTTTTCTGAACCTTTTCTAATGCCAAAACATCCTTCTTGAGACGAGGAGATCACATCAGTACGTGGTTTTCAAGGTGTGGGTGTTCCATAGTTTTGTACAGGGGCAGTAGAATATTCTTTGTCTTATTTTTTATTCCTTTTATAATAATTCCTAACATCTTCCAGCATGTGTGCTTTGTCCTTCCAGATAGCCCAGGTAGAAGAGGGTTAACCACCTGGTAAGCTGGACATGCATGCAGTCTGATGTATTTTCGTGTGATCTGCATCCTCTGAAATGTTTGAATTCTAAATAAATAATGCTTTGCTTTATTGAAGCTGTCTGCTCACTGATTACTACTGTCATTGTCCTGAAGAGAAACAGAATTGCAGACTGGCATAAATCAGGCCTGCTGAGATAAATCACACATAAGAGATTGCAAGCCAGGAGTCAGTCTGTGTGTTGGGGGACATCACCTGATTTCACCTTAAGAAAGAGGTGACAGCTACAGGGGCTGCACTCAGAGAGTAGGAGAATCAGAGGTGTAATTTGCCTGGTGACTATGGCGCATGCCATTCTATGCTCACCTATATCATTAATGATTCTGAGTAGTTAAACACCATGGTTCATGTTCTAGCCAGCGTGGGTCATGCAGCTGATGCAAAGCTGCTCCCAAACCACTGTAGCCAACCATGGGAAGATCACAACAGCGCAAGGAAATCTTCAGAAGGCCCAGGGCGGCGTGATAACTTCTACACTACCTGTATCTCCTGATTACAGTCGGGGCAAGGGGCATGCTGCTTCCTGCTAAAGCTAGACAGACAGGGATCTGCAGGGCAAATAATGCTCTTAGTGACACTAATGCCAGCCCTACCACCCTGTAACTGGGAGTTGTTGCTGATGACGTCTATGGGGAATACAGTCCGGCTCTCTCAGGCTTGGCTGTACTGACATTACAGGGCAAAGAGGAGAGGAAAAAATTGGCTTTGTTCCTAAAGTCAGTAGATGTGATGCTGAATGAACAGGGAGACCACCTACCCAGCAGAGCGTGTCTACCTAATCATTGCAGTATTGCATGTCTGTATTACCAATGATGGGAGAAGTCCTGGGCCTATTGAAATCAATGGGAGTTTTTTCCATTGACTTCAATAGACCCAAGAGTTCACCATCCTGTTGTCCTCCCCCAGCTCCCAACATAAAGGTGTCTGAAACTCTTCAAATTAAACAGCTGGTTTGTTTTTTTAATTAGGTTGGTTTGTCTTCCTTTAACTTTCCAGCCTGTTTTCCTAACAGTCCACGTAGCCGTCAGCCCATACCCAGCCAGGGAGGGAAGCATTGCCGAGACTTGATTTACTGCTGCAAATGATAAATGTGGCAAAGAAATTGATTCACACCCCTGGAGTGAGCAGGGGCCCACAGCTCTTCACCATAGACACAGCTGAAGATTGTCAAAGCTTGCTCTGGTTGGCTCAAGCCTGGGGAACCAAACAGAGAAACGCATGTCAAACAGATAAATGGCTTTGCTGTCTGGAGTGCTCCATGGAGGCCATTGGTTTCCAAGATAAGGTAGAATGTACTCCAAAGCAGGGAGAAGATAAGCCAGGGGAGCAAAAGGAATGGGGACTTGTTTGGACACCTGAACACTTGCAGCAAATGCTCTGCCCCACCCCGCCCCTGAAAAAGCTGCTAGTATGTCTCTGCTCCTGTTTTCTTAAAATATTCTGATACAGTCTTCTAACAGGCGGTCATGATACAGGATGCTAACACAGACAAATGGCCTCATACCTGTTGCCTTATAGTGTGAACAACTAACTTTTCTGGTAAAAACAACAAGTAGTCCTGTGGCACCTTATAGAGTGTGGCAGGGCCAGGGCAGAGGGCCCCCTCAGAGGGAGTCCAAACAAACAGAAGGGCCTGCCGAGCACTAGCAGGGCAATCACAGGCAGCTGGGCAGGAGATGGCTCAACCTAACTGGGGCCAGCTGACTCCATGACTGGGCTACTAAGGGGCCTTTAAAAACCCCTTCACAGGAGGAGGACAGAGGACAGGATGAGGATGAGAGAATCAGGAATACCAGAAACCACTGAGGGAGCATGAGGAGCTTCAGCAGTTCAAGAGGGGGGCCTTGCGACTGCTGCAGCCTGGAGAAGGTACCGGGGGAATCGTCTGGGGAAGTGGCCCAGGAAGGAGAGCTGCTCTGCCAAGGGCTAAGGGAGTCAGCTCTTCCCACTAGCAGCTGCGTAGGGCCCCTGGGCTAGACCCTGGTGGGAGTAAGTGGGGGCTGGGTTCCCCCCCCAGACCACCCCTCACCCCAGTGAAGGCAACTGGGCCCTTAAGTGGGACCAGTGGACTGGATAGAGGCCAGAGGCCCAGGAATAAGACTGACTTTGTCACAAGACCAACAGCAATTTTGGAGCATAAGCTTTTGTGGGCAAAGAACCACTTCCATCTGACACAGCGGGTCTTTGCCCACAAAAACTTATGCTTCAAAACATCTGTTGTTCTATAAGGTGCCATAGGACTACTTGTTGTGCGGATGCAGACTAACACAGCTACCCCCGGGTAATTCTTCTGATGTGTCCCACTGATGTGTTTGTAGGTATGGGATGGTTGATGATAAAACCGAGACTGAAAAACTCAGGGACCTAGAAAGTCAGACTTTTTAAAGTGAAGAGGTCTGGGCAGCAGGCACAGACAGGTCTGGAACCCTGGCTTGCAGCACAAATGAGTGCTTGGTGATTAATGTTAGTCTGGCTCTTATTAGATGGACAAGGTGGGTGAGGTAAGATCTGTCATTGGAGCAACTCCTGTTGGTGAGAGAGATGAGCTTCTGCGCTTAATGCAGAGCTCTTCCTCAGGCCTGGGACATGTCTGATTAACCGTTTGTCATGCTCCAAAGCCACAGCACAGTTCAGCATCATTGAGGAAGCCTGGGACACAAACAGGAGCAGTATGAGATAGGTTAGGATTAAGAGAGGATGGCAGAGCTCCATGAGGACGACAGTTTCCTTGTTTGAATACACCTGGAGTGGGGAATGGGAGCGTTATTGGGTGGTTCCAGTGAAGGAGAGACACGTGCTTCTGGTTCAGGCACTGTCCTGGGAGTCTGGAGTTCGCTGCTCAGTCTTGGCTTTGCTACTAACTTTCTGCTCTGCACATGCCACCTGGGGTAAACCGTGAAGATGTCCCCTCCCAAGGAACCCTCTGCTTATTGATATCTAGCAGTGATCTCTCTGCTTCCTCCTTTGCCAACTGCGTCATCCACTCCTGGCATAGGGCAGCGAAGGCACAGTCTGGAGGTGGGACTTGGGGAGGGAACAAATGGACCATGGAGCTCTGCTTTGACTAATCCTTCAACTGCTTGACCCTCTGCCAATGGGATAAATAAGAACTCTTCCAGTGTCGTCCCAGCATGCACTTGGGTCAAAACACTCCAAATAGGGATGCTGCAACTGGCTCCTGGAGCTGCCACTCCCTAGTGTGTTGGAGCTCTGCCTAGACCCTTAGGGTACATCTAGACTATGCAAAAGATTGACTCAGGTAGGGTCGATCTTCTGGAGTTCAATTTTGTGTGCCTGGTAGAGACACGCAAAATCAAACTGTCTGAGGTTGGCAGTTGACCCTTCCACTCCTCAGTAGCACAAGGAGTAAGGGAAGTTGACATGAGTTTCTCCATTGATCTCCCACTGTGACGATGGCCAGGTAAGTCGATTGCAGGTAAGTCGATTCTAGCTACACAATTGCCACATAGAATGGTGTATCTACAATCAACTCACCTGCCTAGCATAGACCAAGCCTCAGGGGATGTCTTCGCTACCTGGAAGGTTGACTGGGTCAGAGTCGATCTTCTGGAGTTTGATTCTGCATGTCTAGTGGGGACACACACCTATCAGTTGTGTAATTAGTTTCTGCCTCATGTCCGGGATTTTTAGCAATTGGCAGATCCATCCTATTTACAGCAATAGATAAAGTGAAATGTGTGTTTTGCTTTTGTGTCCCACCCACAGTAGTAGCGGGATCAAAAGTCAACCCCTGTACTCCTCAATCCCACGAGGAGTAAGGGAGGTGAACAGGAGAGTTCCTCCCTCAATGAGCTCAGCTATGTAAGTCAATTGCAGAGAAGTTAATTCCAGCTATGTGATTGCCCTAGCTGGACATGCATTTCTACAATCATCTTTAAGGTCTAGGTTAGACCTGGCCTTAGTCTCTGAGGAGCTGAGGCACAAAATCTGCACAATGAGGCTGATGGTATTTCCACCTTTGCCTGTCTTGTCTCTGTAGTCCATGAGATATGGGGCATGAGGTAATGCTTCTGAACCTTTGGCTATCAATTTCTCAGGGTCTCTCTACCCTTCTGTAAAACGGACAGCCGCAGGCCTACCACACAGGGCCAAGTGTGAGGCTTACTGACTGATTCTCCTGTGCTTTCACAGCTGCAGATGAAAGGCTGGGTGGAAGTGCCTGTAATTCTGTTGTTGTGTGAGCCAGGGCTGTTCATCCAGCAGCTAATTTGCCTGCCCTGTATTCCTTATTTATCTGGGGCTCATTAATGATATTAAAGTGAAAACTAGGAACTAACAAAAACCCAGAACATTTGGTACAGGAAACTGCCATGAAACCATGATTTTCATTTTGCGAGATGTACTCCCTGAAAACGATCCCCCATGTGATACTAAATTGCCCTGAATTCACCACACCTGTGTTACCTTTGCCGTTACACTAGTGTAAAAATAGGACCAGGACTGTAATTGACTAGGCTTCACCACGGGTACTAGCTGATGATCTCGGCACCAGTGGCTACAGTGGATGTAGAAATGAGACCTAAGGAGTTGTTTCTTCTGGCAGTAGTTAGGCAAACAGAACTCAGAGCTCACTCCCTCTGCTTTTGCTCTTGAAAAGACCTGTCTTCAGTCCTTCCCTTCGGCCTAGGCATTGCAGGAAGGAAAGGTGTCAGCACCATGTCTTTGCTCTGTGAATGAGCCGGGGTTTGACTGGCACTGCTGCCTTGTCCCTTCTGAGACGCTTAAAGGGATAACTCCATATTGCGTAATCTGAGTCAGCCTCTGCATAGGCAATGGGTGGGGGTGCACAGGGGGCCACTCACACCCTCTCGGCATTGGGGGGCCCTCCACATTCACTATCAGTGCTGTGCTGCTTCTGATCAGTGTGGGGGGACAGTCTCCCCCGTTCCCCAGAGCAGTGCAGTCTGACAGCAGTGCCAGCTTCCTAGCTCATGCTACTCTCAGGCCGCACCACTCCAGAGGAATGTGGGGGGAAGCTGGGGGGGCAGCCCTGTGCTTGCTAAAAGTGGTGCAGGATTTCTGCAGGAAGAGGCAGGTGCCAGGGAGTAGGGGCTGGGAGAAGGCGGGACATGGGCAGAGTGGGAGGGGGAGGGATTTGGACAGGGGGGCGGCAGGCGGGGCACATGGCTAATGGACCCCCAAAATCCCCACCCTGGTCATGTCTGATCCTCCGTAGCTGGGTGGAAATTGCTTGGAAACCATTGGCAGAGTCCAGATTCCCAAAGCAAGGCATGAGCTCCCAGCGGACAGTGGCCTTAGGGAGAGCAGCGTGCTACAAGGTCAGCAGTCTTCCCCCAAAGACCCAAAGTGAGGGTGTGCATTGGCAGCCTGTCCCCTGACTCGCTCTCGTTAGCATGGCGCCTGTGGACTAGGTGGCGAAGGGGGCAGAGAAGCAACCACTGCATGCTAAGCATCCTCTCCAGCAGTGCCATTTGCCCCCATGGGCCCCCTCAGCCCTGGGGTGCGGACCTTGGCAAGATGTAGGCCTTGCCCTGGTCCTCACCACCATGGCTGAATGTCGCTGAGATGCTACCTTGCCTTTGCGGATGCAGGCCATGATGATGTTGATTCTAAGTGAGCAGCTCCATGCTGGCCTCCTGTCGGTGTAAGTCACTCATGACCCTGCAGGGGAGGAAGGGTTACTGATCTGCACGTTCAGACAGTCTGAAGAATCAAGTGGCTGCTCTCCAGCTCAGACAGCTTCTGGCCAGGGCCTGTCCTCTGAGCCTGGGCGTTATAAGAAACACCTCTGTGGTGGGGTGGCTGCCCCACACAGGGAGGAAGGGGTTGGCGGCAGCCCTCAGAGAAGCTGCAGAGAACACCAGCCAGCTAGGAGAGGGCTTCTGGAGCTGACCAATCAAGGACAGACTTGCTGGAGCAGCTCCTATAAAAAAGGCTGCTCAGGAGAGGGTCTGTTTTCTGGAGGAGGAGGGACGGGCTGCCCAGGCAGGGCTAAGGTACTGCAGTGCTGGGCATAGTAGCAAAGTACTAGTGGTGGGTCTTGGCTCGCTGTGGCCAGACTGAGGCCCTGGTGCAAGAGCATGAAGGTGACAGGGCCATGGAGGAAGCAGCCAGGGAATATAATATGGCATTAATGGATGGTGATACACACCCTAGAGCTGGAAGGGACTTCACAAGGCCATTGAGTCCAGTCCCTTGCCCTCCTGGCAGGACCAAGCACTGTCCTGTCTTTTTTTTTTTTTTTGCCTCCAATGTGTTTGCCTGCGATCCCTAACTGGGCCCCCCGCCTCAAGGATTGAGCTCACAACCCCACCTTTAGCAGGCCAGTGCTCAAACCACTGAGCTATGCCTTCCCCCTACTGCTGCTGCTGCTGCAGGGTCACATTTAAGCAACAGATTAATTGGTGGCTTGAAAGTAGGACTAGGAGAAAGGGCGGGAAGTGATGGCCAGCTATAGGCTCCTGGGCCAGGACCCAGAGTAGTGGGCAAGCCTGAGCCCCCCACCCCCCCGCGCCGCCTTTGCTTCTTCTCCTTCTAAGGAAGAGAGTGGGCTGAGTCCAGAGTGCAACTTGCTCCTGAAAGGAGTGGCTGGAGGCTTCACTTGCCCACTGAGGCAAAAGGTGGGCCTGAGGGCCGCCTGCAGGCTGGGAGGGGTGAGGACAGTGGGCTGGGGCACAGCTGGACAGCCTGGACATTGTGCTCCTGAAGTGATGTGGGTCCAGATGGTGGAGAGAGAAGAGGTGATGGTGGGGAATCCCCATTAGATGGAGGTGCTCTGCTGGTCCAAGAGAGCTAATTCCCAGCATGACCAGCTGAAGTCACCACAGTGGCCAATCACAACCCATTACAACCTCCTCTACTTGATGATAGTTCTGCCTGTCACTTGCTTTGCCTTAGTAAACCAGAGTAATGAGTGCTCACCCAGCGAACACCCAGGGTGCTGTGTATGGCAGCCAGATCACATTTCAGGAGAGAACAAATGGCTCATCCTAAATTCCTTCAGTTATCTGCAAGTAGCTTTGTGGGTCCTGACTCTCCATTCCAACCATTTTGTTCTGTCACCCCACAACATATGACTTCCCATCAGCAGTGCTCAGCAACAAGCCAGCTGTTCAAAGGAGGAAACCGTGACCAATAGCATGATGTGAAGAGACATCCCTGTTGTCAGAACCCCCCTGAGCCTTTCAAACAGTAGTAGCTGCAAAGAAGGAGGAGGAGAAGTGGTGAGAAGCAGGGCAGGGTGCACAAGTCAGAGAGGATCAGATCAGCATTCGCCTTGGCTAGGCTGACAGAGAAGGTTCAGAACATAAGAATGGCCATCCTGGGTCAGACCAAAGGTTCATCTAGCCTGGTAAGTACCCTGTTATCTGACAGGGGCCAGTGTCAGGTGCCTCAGAAAATGAACAGGGCAGAAGATCAAGTGATCCATCCCCTTGCCCATTCCAACGTTCTCGCAACCAGGCTAAGGACCCCATTCCTGCCCATCCTGGCAAATAGGCATTGACAGACCTATCCTCCATGAATGTATCTTATTCTGTTTTGAGCCGTATTATATTCTTGGCCTTCACACCATCCTCTGGCAAGGAGTTCCACAGGTTGATTGTGTGAAGAAACACTTCCTTTTGTTTCTCTTAAACCTGCAGCCTATGCATTTCATATGGTGACCTCAAGTTCTTGTGTTATGAGGAGTAAATAACACTACCTCATTTATGGTCCCCATACCAGTCATGAGTTTATAGATTTCTGCAATTGCCTTTAATCATCTCTAAGCTGAAGAGTCCCCATTTTATTAACCTCACCTCGTATGAAAGCTCTTCCACACCCCTAATCATTTTGATTGCCATTTTCTGAACCTTTTCCAATTTCAGGATAAAGATTGCTCCAGGACAGAGTGTGAATGTGGGAGCAGGGACCTTCCATGATTGGCCTGATGTCAGAGAGCTGCAGTTCCATTCATTGGCAACTACAGAACAAGTCCTACGTACTACAAGAGAGGCCAGACATGGAGCAATAACTTTACAAGCTGTATCCGTGTAATTCAGTGTGACATCCCAGGTAAGGAATACAGTGGTAAACATCCCAGCATCTAATTACTCATTGATGGGTGGGAGACTTGAATGAATAACTCATACATGTGAATGAGGCTTCTATGCATAAATCACCTGCACACCGTTCAGCAAAACCACCTGTAAGATATACCACTCCATAGTCCTTGCCAGAGGAAGGGGATGAGTAGACTCCCTACCTATCAGTTGCATAATTCATTTCTGCCTCGTGTCCAGGATTTTTAGCGATTGGCAGATCCGTCCTATTTACAGCAGTAGATAAAGCGGAATGCATGTTTTGCTTGATGTAACTCCGCCCACACTAATATGCTGCATTGTCCATTGACTGGGCTAATTATGTGTATTACAACTGCCTAACACTCAGTGCAGCAGCAGGGGTCCTTACTGTGGAATGAGCAGAATGATTGTTCCATCTGTTCTCTCAGAGCAGAAGGGAGAGGATGAAGGGGAGGGAGGGGGATCTGAGGGAGGAATTACCAAATAGCACAGGTGCCTCTGGAAGGGGAATCCCATTGCCAGGTGCTGATAGACAACACGTCTGCCTCCCCTGTATGCTTAATTACAGTACATCAACCTGCCCATGTAAAATTAGAGCAGGTAATTGCACCTGAAGTTGGGAAACCAGGTGGGGAATATGGCTGTGTTGCATCTATCTTACGGCAGAGACCCGCATGGGCAGTGCTGTGAGATTCCCTTCCCAAACATGGCCTGGGATGAAGGGATTCATTTTAAATCAGAATGCGACAGCGCAAGGGCCGAAGTAGCATCAAAACACTTGAGGCCGGGAATCGGTACCGAAACGAAGGCATTTGAAAATGCCAATAGAGCCATGCTGTGTCATACCGGCCTTGAGGCAGAAGCACGTTGCTATTCAAGCCACCAATTAATCTGCTGCTTAAATGTGCCCCCAGCGAGGGAGCACAGGCTAATGGGCAGAGCAGGCAGCTGAATTCTCCTGCCACTGCCTGACACATCATCTAGCCTTGGGTAAGAGGTAAGTCGCTGACCCTGGGTGCAGGTACAAGAGCTAAAATGATCAAGCTGCAGCACCGCAGTCGTGCTGCTGTAGGCAGGCCTGCCAGTGGGGGTGAAGAGGGCAGTTGTCCCTGGGCTCAGCGTTTCAAAGCAACAGCTGCTGCCACTGCTACTCTGGCAGCAGCAGCAACCAGCGCTCCAGGCCTATGCATGGCAAATAAGGGACAGCAGCCTCCACGGATGGGGGTGCTCTTGTCCTGTGTCAGGGCCCCTCAGTGATGGGGGCTGCTGCCCCACGGTGTGGCACTGGGAATGGGGGCTCCACAGCCTCCTGGGGGGGTGCTGAGTATAGGGGCTTTGCAGCCTCCCAGCAGAGGGGGTTGGTGAATGTGCAGCCACACTGTGGCAGTGGTGTCTGGCAGTGGGGACTGGCCTACCGGGGAATGCAGCAGCTGCCTCCCTGAGGTGTGGGGTGCTGGAGAACGAGGCAGCCAGCCCACGGCAGAGCTTGCCAGCAGCAGGGGCTGCCAGCGGCAGGGGCTGCCACCATGGGATGCCAGGGAGTGGGGCAGGTGCCCCACAGAGGAGCTCCCTGGCAGTGGGGGCTGCTGCCTCAGCAGAGGGTGCCAAGGAACAGCATCCCCACAAATAGGGGCCAATTTGCCCTTTTCCATAAGGTTGGGCCGCCTGTAAGACAGCTGAAATAAGGGACTGTCCTGGTAAGAACAGGACGGATGGGCACCCTCGCCAGACCTCTTGAAACGCCCCAGCAGTGCTGCTCTGCACTGATTCAGAGGGAGGGGAGAGAGGCCCAGTGCCAAGCACTGACTACGCAAGGTCCTGCCCCTTCCACCCTTTGCCTGCCCCTTCTGGGAGTACACAGCTGAGCCCGCCTTCCACCCTGCCCTAAGGCCGACAGGGCCGGTTGGCCCTGCTGGCTGTAGCGGTTTTTCTACCATAATAATCCCCTCCCTTGAGAGGTCCTAGCTAGATTGACAGAAGTCGTCTTCCCTTGACCTAGCTTGCGTTTACACAGGGGGTTAGGCTGAACTGTGTCAAGCAGGATGTAAAATTTTTCGCAGCCCTGAACAATGTCACTGCGTCAACCTAAATTTTGGCATAGACCAGCCCAGAGCCCTTTTGCAGCTTAAATTTCCCACTGGTGTTGCTCCATCCGTGATAACCAGGGGAGTGTGGTGGAACATCAGTCTCTCTGGGACCTATTTTCTCCATGCTACCGATAGCTGAATCGAGCCAATCTGCATTTAAAAATGTCCCACCAAGCTCTGTCCCTTTGTCTATCTGTCCATTTGCCTGTAAGTGCTGTGGGACAGGAACCAGCCCTTTTAGAGCCCTTCCTCATTTTATTTGACCATATTAACATTGTACAGTCCTGCTCTAGTCAAATAATTTTGCCCATGGCTCAGAGGTCAGACTTAGAGGATAAGGCCCCAGTGAGATGCAGCAGGCAGGGGCACAGGTATTCGCAATAGCAGATGCAATCAAACACTGGAACAAATTGCCAAGGGAGGTGGTAGAATCTCCATCACTGGAGATATTTAAGAAGAGGTTAGATAGATGGCTTTCAGGGATGGTCTAGAAAGTGCTTGGTCCTGCCATGAGGGCAGGGGGCTGGACTCGATGGCCTCCTGAGGTCCCTTCCAGTCCTACTCTTCTATGATTCTAATGCAGGGTGAAGGATTAAATTCCTACAGCGCCCCATGGGTCTCAGGGTCACTTCCATCACCTTGCCTAGTTACTAAACTCTGCAGTGGGGTAAAGCAAACACTTCAGCCTGAAACTGTCAGCTGTGAAAGCCCCGGGGGTAGTAATGCCTATGAGTCAATTCAACCATGAGAAAGTGAGCCTGCCTCTGGGACTTGCGTTATTAATAATCATACTATTAAACCAACGGCCCATTGTCACTTTCAGAGGTGTCAGTATGGATCAGAACAATGACTAAGTGCAGGGGATCACTGGCATACACACCTGAAAATTGTTTCAATGTAAAAACTTTGTGCCGGGCTTTTCTACCTACAAAAAAGTCCCAACCTGGCAATCTTTGGTGTGTGCGTATATTTTCGTCCCTTCTCTCTTAAACGCGGCATAAAAACAAAAGTCAAAGCTGGAGCTCCCACTGCGAGGTGATTTCCCTGGGTGCTGTTCAGTTCACAGTCTCGGTGCTAACTGCTTATTGTGCTAATGGTATCCTCTCCACAGAGAAAACATTATACTCCAGCTCTGAAGTGGTTGGCAGAAGCTGTAATTGAGGTGTGAAGTGACTTTCCACATGAGAACACGCTTTTCAGCATTGGGTTCCTCACTTGTCTTGCCACAGAATGCTATTAACGAGGCTCTTCAGCAATTAGCGCTTATAAATGGGTCTGGTAGCATTAGGAGCATGCCACTTGGGTTGCTGTCCCTTAAAACTAATGCACAACCACCGGAAAGCTATTGCCCTGTTTTCCCAAGAGACGCGAGGGCACGTGCCAAATGATTTGCAGCAGACAGACCTAGCCATGGTTTCGGCTCCCTGGTTTACTCTGGAGGTAACCTCACCTGAGTGTGTGGAAGTAAACAATGTGCGTGTTTTATTTAAGTGCTAAGGCGTGAGGAACACTTATCTAGAGCATTGCTGGCTCAGCAGTTCTGCTGTGTGGAAATCTGACTCCAATCTCTTTGTTTAATGGCTTGTCAGCTTCCCTAATTTGAAATTGATTTATATGGGAACAGGCAATGGGTTCAGCACAATATGGACTGAGTCAGCTGGAGGTACAGCTCTGGAATTAAGCAAGAGAAGGACGCTAAGTCCTGAATGCTGCAACTTTGCCTCTCTGGCAGTGTTGCCTGTAAGCTGAGCAATTGGGTGGGTGAGTGGGTGGGGGGGGTCTCGTAAGAGAGGGGTCCAGGAGCAGGCTAGGGGGGGTGTGAGTCCAGGTGGGAGGAAGGGTGAAGGAGGGCTTGGGGTCTGGCAGGGAGGGGCCAGGGTGGGGTAAGGGGCTTGAGAGGGAGGCAGGAAGGCAGTCGGGGGTGGGGGGCTTAGGAGAGAGGGGCACAGGAGGGGGTCAAGGGGCACAGGGTCTGGGTGACTGGGAGTGCATTCACCTGCTCATCCCCAAATGCACATGACTCTGTGCCCACTTCTCCTGCTCACAGGCTCCACCCTTCACCACTCTGATTGGCCAGAAGTCCAGCCAATCAGAGCAGTGGGATAAAGCCTCCAGGCAGCACTGCTGAGGACACTGGTGCTGCTGTGCCCGCTTGCACAGCTGCGAGCAGCACTGGCTTCCTGCCCGGCCCCACAGTAGAGCCCCCTGTCTGGATCTGGCCCCAGCTAACCTGCTCCGGCCCGTGAAGCTCAGGGTGCCAAACCCTCCACCCTGCTACAGGCCAGATGCTAGGGAGGGGAGGGAGCCCTGAGCCTCGTGGTGCAGATCCAGACTGTGGGCTGGGGATTCCCCACCCCGCTGTAATGAGAACTCAGCCCCTTCGCCTGCCATTTGTTTGTGTCGCCCCCTCCCTTCGCCCGGCTGCAAATGCACCGGAATTCTGGGCAGGGGACCACCGTGCTCAGCTCAATCTTGACTCTCTCAGGAGCTCTTCTTCCAAATATTCCACGGCTTCTTCATGCCCTTATAATGTCAGTGACCCCTCTGAAGCATAAGGTCATCCTGAACAGAAATGCAGCAACAAAGCAACAGTGTGCTTGCTTAGTAGTGTGACAATAGAAAGACCAAAAATACCTCCTTTTCAAATTGGCTGGCTGAACAAGCATCCCTCTGTATCATATGCGGAAGCCCAAGGGGCAATCACTAGATCGACTCCCACAGATAGAAAACGAGCCATTTTGAGAGCTCTGGAGCAGACTGCCGCTGTCCAGTGGATAAGTACAAAGCTGTTTAGCCCAGGCTTTTTCAATAACAGCGGTGTCTCAGAAACACAGGTTGAACCTTTCTAACCTGGCACTCTTCAAGCTGATAACATCCATGGCCCAGCGTAATTTTCCTTAGCCGAATATCCACTTACCAGGGGTGTGGCCAAGTTTCCTGCAGTCCCATAAAGTTTGTTTCCAGCCACCAGCCCTGGCTCTCAGTCTTCTGTGCTGTTATTTAGTTGTAATTTACCCCTAAATGTCTTCTCTGAGCCCAGTAAGCTGTGGGTGTGCTGGTAATGTGCTAGACAATATTGACCTCCTGTAGTTCAGTACATTCTCTTGTTCAGCACCTGTTAGGTCCTGAGGGTGCTGGACTAGAGAGATTCAATGTGTACAAGTGTTCAGTGGTCTTTAAACTCACTCCTGCAGCTGCAGCATGCTCTGGGCTGGTCTTACGTTCCTCCTCCACCTCCTTTCCCCAATATTGTCTGCGCTTCTGCATTGGCAAGAAAATGTGCTTTTCAAAGGGAGCAAAACTCAGTTTTTCCAAGACTGACTTGGGAACCAGGACTCTCACCCTGGGAGTGCATTCCCAGCAAAGCACAGCAGCCCCTTCCCTCAAGCC
Organism: Carettochelys insculpta; assembly: GCF_033958435.1. Classification (NCBI taxonomy): domain Eukaryota; kingdom Metazoa; phylum Chordata; order Testudines; family Carettochelyidae; genus Carettochelys; species Carettochelys insculpta. Next base: position 39,256,593 of record NC_134147.1, read on the forward strand.
ACAGGGGTGCAGCAGTCCCACGCCCCAGCTGCTTATGTTATGGCTGCAAAATAGATTCCGTTGTGAATCCTTTTTCTCACCAGCTTTCTGAAACAGTCACAGAACACTAGAACGGGAAAGGACCTCGGAGGTCATTGAGTCCAGCCCCCTGCACTTACGGCAGGCCTGAGCACAGGGGGAAGGGCGGGCTGTCCTGCACGTCTGGGAAATGGTGTGGCACTTCTGCAGGAAGGTGGGCGGGGGGTGGGTAAGGGAGACGGTGGGGCATGGGCAAAGCAGAGGCAGGATGGGGGGGCAGGGGCAGGAGGGGGTGGGACATCGGTGTAGCAGGGGCAGGAGGGAACATAAGCTTTCGTGGGCAAAAACCCGCTTTGCCAGATGCATCTGTGTCATAAGAACATAAGAACGGCCATACTGGGTCAGATCAAAGGTCCATCCCACCCAGTATCCCGTCTGCCGACAGTGGCCAGTGCCAGGTGCCCCAGAGGAGGTGAACCGAAGACACTGATCAAGTGATTTGTCGCCTGCCATCTGTCTCCAGCCTTTGACTAAAGGCTCGGGGCACCATACTTTACCCTTGGCTCATAGCCATTTATGGACCTAACCTCCAAAAATTTATCAAGCTCTTTTTAAAACTCTGTTAGAGTCCTGGCCTTCACAGCCTCCTCCGGCAAGGAGTTCCACAGGTTGACTGTGCGCTGTGTGAAGAAAAATTTCCTTGTATTAGTTTTGAACCTACTACCCATCAATTTCATTTGGTGTCCCCTAGTTCTTGTATTATGGGAACAAGTAAATAACTTTTCAATATTCACTCTCTCCACACCATTCATGATTTTATATACCTCTATCATATCGCCCCTCAGTCTCCTCTTTTCTAGACTGAAAAGTCCCAGTCTCTCTAGCCTCTCCTCATACGGGACCCTTTCCAAACCCTTAATCATTTTAGTTGCCCTTTTCTGAACTTTTTCTAATGCCAGTATATCTTTTTTGAGGTGAGGAGACCACATCTGCACGCAGTACTCAAGACGTGGGCGTACCATAGGTTTATATAGGGGAAGTATGATATTCTTCGTCCTATTCTTTATCCCTTTTTTAATAATTGCTAACATCCTATTTGCTTTACTGACTGCCGCTGCACACTGCGTGGATGTCTTCAGAGAACTATCCACCATAATTCCAAGATCCCTTTCCTGATCTGTTATATCTAAATTTGCCCCCATCACATTGTATATATAATTGGGGTTATTTTTCCCAATGTGTCTTTGCCCATGGAAGCTTATGCTCTGATAAATCTGTTAGTCTATAAGGTGCCACAGGATTTCTTGTTTTTTGAAGATCCAGACTAACTCGGCTACCCCTCTGATACTTGTCAAAATAAGTCATGTCAGTGGGACCTGGGGGCAAGGTGTGTGGGGGGAGGCATCTCTCCCCCAGAAGGGGCAGAGCCTTGGGCAGGAGGCACGGGGCCCAGGGCAATCACGCCTTAGCGCCACCCGGAGCATGGTGCTGGGTCCCACCGGCAGCCCTCGGAAGCTGTGTGGTGTGGTGGACTGATACTCTCACAGGCTGTGTCTACACTAGCTCCCTGCTTCGAAGGGAGGACGGTAAGTAGGGTGGTGGGAGTTTATTACTGACGTGCTGCGTTGTATATGCAGCGCTTCATTAAGCAACTTCCTCCCCGCCCCCCACCGCACAGCAATTTTGAAGTGTTAAACTTCGAGTACCAGCTTGTGTCTAGCCGCAGCTCACCCGCCGGTACTTCGAAGGGCCCAGGGTATTTCGAAGTCCCTTTCCTCAAATGAGGAGTAAAGGTACCCCCCGGCACTACGAAGTACCCCCAGGTGCGCCGTGGCTAGATGCAAGCCAGCACGTCAAAATTTAACACTTCCGAGTTGCCGCGGGGGAAGGGGAGGGGAATAGCTTAATGAAGTGCTGCATATGCACAGCAGCACTTCAGTAATAAGCTCCCAACACCCTATCCTCCCTTCGAAGTGGGGAAGTAGTGTAGACAAGCCCCGTGTTTCAAAGGGGTCTGGGGCTTTGGCCACCCCCACTGTTACCGTGGCAGGGTCGGGGGGCTCCTGGAAACGCCAGCCCCCTGTGTATTTGTCCCCCAGCCCCCCCATGGTGGGCCTGACTGATGTAATTCAAACAGGTAAAGTGGCTGTTCCATTACACAGGTGTCTGTAAGGTGCATGGTGAGCAGGTCAAGTACATGGATGTAGCATATGAATTATTATAATTAATTCTATCCTGCACCTAGCTAGAACCAGGTCTGCCTTGTGCTGAGTGCAAAGGACAAGTGGACGGTTCCTGCCCTGAAGGGTTTACAATCCGAGTGTCACACAAATGAAAACACCAGTGCACAGGGTGATGGGATAAGGGAAAAGGGGGACGAAGATGTACAGAACTCCATTGCCAGTGTCTCTGGCCTGCACTAGACTCTCCTCTACACTGGGCCTGGTGCACTGGTTTTAAGAACCAATAACACCTCAGAACACACTGCGTACGCCAGGCCAGGCCAGGCCTCTGCTCTTGGGAGCCTGCCATGTCCCCAGGCACTGGAGCTGAGGGTGATAGGCTAGATGGTGGGGCCAGAAGTGGAGTGCACTCCTGGCCATGTGCTAAGAGAGAGGGTGCTAAGCGCAGCAGATGCTTCCCCTACAGGCCCCACGGCCACCTGCATCTTCAGCCACAGGGCCCTGTGGTCTCGCCAAGCAGCAACTCAGCCCTCTTTGGGTCTGAATTTTCTCCAGAGTGGCCAGAGTTCCTCATCCTGCCGAGTGAAAGCAGCCCCGCCCTCACCAGAGCCAAGCTAAGTCTCACCTCTGGGCCCTGGTGCCTCCTGCTCAGGTGAGATATTGGGCGGCACTTCGCTCACCTGTCCACCTCCTGGCTGCTGATGTGTTGCTGTTTTAGCTTGACTCTGCTCCCTGGCAAGCCTGTGGTATAGGGAATAGGGGGCTTACAGGCCTTGGTACAGACACCGGTGGTAGTTGTATGGTCAGAACTGGTTCTGCTCCCCTTCCTGCTTAACCTGTGTCTGCATGTGAAAGTTTGTATACGTCTTGCCCTGTCTCCTCTCCTCCAGACCTTGGCTACGTCTACACGTGCCCCAAACCTCGAAATGGCCACGCAAATGGCCATTTCGAAGTTTACTAATGAAGCGCTGAAATGCATATTCAGTGCTTCATTAGCATGCGGGCGGCCGCGGCACTTTGAAATTGACGCACCTTGCCGCCATGCGGCGCGTCCAGACGGGGCTCCTTTTCGAAAGGACCCTGCCTACTTCGAAGTCCCCTTATTCCCATCAGCTCATGGGAATAAGGGGACTTCAAAGTAGGCAGGGTCCTTTCAAAAAGGAGCCCCATCTGGATGCGCCGTGCGGCGGCGAGCCACGTCAATTTTGAAGCGCCGCAGCAGCCCGCATGCTAATGAAGCGCTGAATATGCATTTCAGCGCTTCATTAGTAAACTTCGAAATGGCCATTTGCGTGGCCATTTCGAAGTTTGGGGCACGTGTAGACATGGCCCGTGGGGCCAGATGGGACCACAGTTCTATTTCTGCATAAAAATACTGAATTTGTGAAATCGCAGAGGTCGGCTTGATTCTGTAGACCAGTGTTTATCAACCTCTTTTTACAATATACCCCCAGCTTCTCTCACAGATGCCTTAGGGTATACCTACCACCAGTTGAGAAACATAGTCCTAAGGTCATGAAACAAGTGCCATTCAACTTATCTAGACCACTGTACCTCTTGGAGGAGTCAGATTTGGTTTGCATACCACCAAGTTACTCCTCACTTCAAAACTACTTACTTACAGAAACATGCAAAAATATCACAGAAGACTGCTCCTGAAAACTGGCTGACTTTCTATAATCTTATCGCATAAATGAATTTTAACAGAAATATTGTACTTACAATTCAGCATGAGGCATATGAAGCAGTAGAAACAAGTCATTGCCTGAATGGACTTTGAGATTGTACTGACTTTACTAGTGTTTTTATGCAGCCTAGTATGTAAAACTAGGCAAATCTCTAGATGAGTTGATGACCTGGAAGACCTTAATGTACTCCCAAGGGTACATGTACCCCGGGTTGAGCACCACTGCTGTGGGATGTTCTGCACAATAGAAGAGAGTTTTTGCCATGAATAGTCACAAACAGTAAGAGTCCAAAGCCTTGGCAATCATGCAACAAACCAGGGAATAATTTATTACAAACATTTTCCCAAGCCCCTGCCACAATTTTCATCCAACCCTATTTCAAAGCCGCCCACAGCTGATGAGCCGGGTGAGGCTGGCACAAAGGTATTCTTGTTGGGTAGTGTTAAAATGGAAAATTACTTTCAAGTTTCTATAAAGTGGAGTGGGTTCACTGATGGTTCTGCTTCCATTTTTCTGTTACTTTTGCCCTATCACTAGGACAATTCATTAAAAACCCTGTTGATTCATTTAGCACTTGGAAACTTAATGAGGTGTAAACCTACAGACGGCCTGGTATAGCTGACATCATAATTTATATCAATTGATGTGATTAGTACAGGCCCTCAATCACTTTATTGTTACTCCCTGCAATCTGTCATAGTGCTAAAAGGGGAAGCTTAACTTTGAATTTCTGTTAGATTCTGCTAACAAGAGGAGTACTGTATAGTGAATAGACAAACCAGTCACTTTGTAGCAGCAAGTTGCTTTTGCTGCAGAGGTGACAACTAAGGCTCAGGCTTTAGAATCACTTGCTGTCTAATTTGTGCTTGCAGTTACAGTAGTTGGGTGTTCAGGCATACGAGCTATGTGGGCAAGTAACCTGCTTGACTCATTTGCATGGAGCATATTTATACAAAGACCTAACTATTATTTTAAGGATATTAGGATATTTGCACCTTCATGTTCCTAATTCTTCCGAACTCTTACATGTGGCTGTGCTCTGGAAAGTGACTACAGAAGGCAGGTGCCATAGCTTTGTGGAGTGGCAAGGTTGTTGGGTGCCCATGATTTCCAGGGCAGAGGCACTTGTGCTACAAACCAAAGTCTGATTTGTTTTTTTTTTTTTCTTAACAGCCAGGCCTGAAAACTCAGCTCGAGTCCTGAGAGTCAAGCTAGAGTCTTCCCCTTTACATGTATTAGTGTTAATAAAGCTTCAGCAGGCCCAGGAAAACCCTCTTTCCAGCTGTGCAACTCTACTGGCCCGTTGTGCCCTAAGTGACATTTGGGGCAGGTCTACACTAGACCTTAAAGTCGATTGTAGATATACAATTCCGACTATGGCCATTGCATAGCTGGAATCAACGTCTCTACGACTGACTTACTGGCCATCCTCGCCAGATCGGCCTTTCCTGTCGACCTCCCTTACTCCTCACAGTGATGAGGAGTAAAGGGGTTGACTGCCAACCCCAGTGATTTAGTTTTGCATGTTCCCTTTAGGCATGTCAAATCGAATCCCGGAAGATTGACCCTGATTGTCTCAATCTACCAGGTAGCGTAGATGTACCCTGTGTCAAAGGGAGAGTTTCTACCCTCAACATAGTGCTGCCTGCTCGGGGCAGGAGTGGGACAGGGTGTTATAAGTGCAAACTCTGGGGTCTGGAGTTCTCATACCCTGAGCAATGTAGTTACACTGACACCAGTGTATGGGGTAGAGCTTATGTGAGGAGAACCACGCTCTTGAGTGACACAAGTTTTGCTGACAGCTGTGATCGTGCGCACAGCTCTCCATCGGCAGGAAAGCCACACTGCCAGCCCAGGTGGTTTTATTGTGTTGACAGCAGAGCGCTCTCCCCGTGGCAGAGACCAGCTACCTGAGCTGTCTTACAGCAGGGCGCTTGCATCAGTTCAGGACGTTGCTGGAATGTAGCATTAATGCAGATGTGGCCTGTTTGTCAGGGCAAGTTTGGGGTGTGGATGCAATCAGCTTAATTTATTTACTTGAACCTCCTGAAGAAAAGCCAAACAGATGAAAGCGAGGCAACACAAGCAAGTATGTAACCAGGGGCTTGCACCACCTCCGTTTTAAACCTAGTCTAATTCCAGTGAGAAAACTTGTGGGTGTTGCTAAGACATAAGCAGCCCGTTTTAAAGTCCAGTTTTGCTCTTTGGGAAAAATGAACTTTGATACTTTTTTCAGTATCAGGCTAATGCCATTGTTTTCATGCATATTTATTGTGTGAAATAGAAACATAGAAGGCCAGATTCTGATTTATGGGAAAGCTCCTTTACACACCCCAGCACTGTTACAGTTGGTGTAAATTACATTAAAGCTGATTTTTAAGACTTCAGTATAACCAGTGTGGTGGGAAGGGGTCTTAGGGGATATGACAGTATGACCCATATGATTCTGTGATGAGAACAGTATTTGGGGCCTGATCCAAAGCCAATGTAAAGGTGTATAACATATTGTAACTGGATTTAGACTGAAGAATGTTGCTCTTTGTCTAACAGCACTTGATATGGGCAAAGCCACGAGACACTGGACCTGCAAGCACAAATGCTCATTTCCTCAGCAAAATTTCAGCAAATGGACCCTCTTCTGTAAAGTGCATTTGGTTTGATCCAAGGATCTATTTCCATAAATTACTGGATGGGAAGTGACATAAATCAGCCAGCTGCCAAGTGAAATGTTAATTGAGCGCCGGGAGAGTGATTGGAGCCCAGGGAAGAGAGGGCATGACTCTCTACCGGGCTTGGTGAGGTGGGGAATTGGGGCTGGGACATTTTAGTGTGGGCCTTGGGCTCGGACATCCCTTAGAAAACCCAGCATGCGTAGCACTGTGCTGGGAATAAATTCACCTGTTGCCTTGGTTGACATGGTCCCTGGCCACGAAAATCTTTTTGCAGGCTCCTGCGACCTTCTATCCGCTGCGGGGCTTCCGGTGGGTGACGCCGGCCTGGGGAGCAGTGTGGCTGGGATGACCAGAGACTGCATTGATTCCTCACCTTCCTCAGACTCATCCTCTCCCATGTTGGTGGCAGTGGATTCCCCAGGAAAACAGTAGCCCTTTTCGCTAGCCCAAGCTGGAACTGATTGACACGGTCCTTCTGACTCTTTCAGTACTAACACAGACCACACTGACTTGTCTCTCGCACAGGGGCTGTGGAAGAGTGTTTGTGCCTTTCTGTGGCAAAGGCATTGCTAGCCCAGGAGGCTGTCAGCAGTGCCTGAGCGCTAGGCGAAAGAGAGACCCTTAGAAGTGACCTGCCCAGGTTGGCAGAAGAGACTTGGGTACTCTCCTGACCAGGGTGAGAAAGAGGAGGGTGTTTGAATGCGGTTCCTAGGAATGGGAGGGGCCGCCAAAGTGCTGAGGTTTTGGCAGGGTCCACTAATGCCCCTGCGTTCCAGCCCTGCCTGATGGGTTGGGACAGGCATGGCTCCACACGCTGTCACTCCCTTCCCACCCCGGCAGAAGCTGCAAGTGCCAGGAAGCTCCATTTGCGCACCTCCCTCACCTGCAGGCTCCATCCCCACAGCTCCCATTGGCCAGGGTTTGTGACCAATGGGAGCTCTGAGGGGCTGTGCCTGCAGGTGAGTGCCAGGCAATGCACAAAACCGTTGCCTCCCATTTATGGGACCAGTGCCACCAAAGGGGAGCGCCAGGTAAGCGCCCTGCACTCCAACCCCCTGCCCCAGTCCTCAGCCCTCTCCTGCACCCTAACTCCTGCCCAGACCCCACATCCCCATCCCACCTCCTGCTCTGAGCCCTTCCCACAAAGTAAACGCTTTAGCTCCAGCTTAGAACCCTCTTCTGCACCCACAGAGCCGCCTCCTCCTCCAACCCCACCCCTAAGCCTGCATCCCCTGCACGCTAGCCCCTGCCTTAAGCCACAGACCCCTCATTTTGCCCCACAAAATCTAACAGCCTCAGGCCCCCAGAAGACCTATGCCGAGGACTGCTCACTCTGCGCACGATCGAGCTGATCTGTGATAGCGCCAGGCAGCCCGGGCAGAAGGACAATGAGGAAGGGAGAACTGGAAATGGGGCTCCCTTGCCCAGTGCATCCCTAAGGCTTCTTGTGGGGTCTGCCCGTGGTTCTCTTGGTTCTTTGACAGTTTGGGTGTGACAGGAGTCTGGCTCCCCTTTGCAGAGAGCCCCTAACAGTGGGGCCGACAGGCCCTGGGGCAAAGTCGGGGGGGGCGGGGAGTGGGAGCCTGCTCCACTTCCAGACGGGGTGGAGTCAAGGGCAGTCAGCCCTTAGCATCATCAGGACTATGGCACTCCTCCCACAACCCAATCCCTCACAGCTACACAGCCCTGCAGCAGCACTGCTGTGGCATTTGAAAGGGGCCCAGAGCTGCAGCTGCCACCACACCCAAAACAATGGGGACAGACGGTGCTCTGGGCAACTTTGAAAAGCCAGGCCTTGGGCAACTGCCCTCTTTGGCTCCACCCCACCCTATTGGCAGGCCTGGCCCCTACAAGGCAGGCTTTGTATCCAGGCAGCGGAGTTGGCTCCAGTATGCGTCCCTGATGAATTGCCTGTCTGTAACAGGGTGTCACATCGCTGCGTGTCAGGCCAGCTCGTGGCACGAGCACTCTTACTAAAACAGTTAGTGCTAGTGACCCTCAGGTTTCCAGCCCTGCTGCTGAGGAGGCTGTCATGATCCCACGTTATCAACGGTTAAGCAGGGATGTTCTTTGCTGAAGCCTGGTCCCACAGTCTCTGCACCAATACAGCTATGCTGGTTAGGAGATGTGATTTCTGTACCAAAATACTGATACCCCTGCCACTAGTAACCTGGGGGTCATCTTTGACTCAGAGGTCTCTCATGATGCTCACGTGCCAGCTAACCGTGCGGATCTCCCTGAGCAGCAACGCAAAGATAACAGTCTTTCCTAGCTGACGTTAATCTGCCTGGCCGGGCTGTCGTCATCTCACATCTGGATTACTGCAATATCCTTCTTCCTGGCCATACCAAAGCTTGCCCGCTCCCAGCCATTCAAAACGCCATGGCAGAGATCTTCCTCGTAGCTTCTCAGTTTGACCAAGTCATCCTTCCGTTGGCACCCTGTCTCCATCACGTCAAACACAAGCTGCTTCTCATCACTTTCAAAACTCTTCCTAGAGCTCTTAGCCTAGCTCCACCCCAAGTCTCCTCTTTCATTGGCTGTTGCCACATCAACACTCACCCTGAAAGCCAATGTAAAGCTTCCAGTAGTGAGTGACACGTGTAAGCCCCCACTTCAGGCCGGGGACAAAGCCCGGATTGGCTGTGAGTTCTAGTCTTAGATTTCCCCAAACAGTTACTGAGTGTAAAGTGCTCTGGCCTTGACACAGCCTGACATGGGTACACTGATCCTTCTCTCCCTCCCGAAGAACAAGCCTTTGTGACAGATGGTCCTCTTCAACAGAAACCACAGCAACAAGGACCAGAGACTTACCTCAGATCAATTGCTCCTTAGATCTCGCACCAAAGCCTACACATGAGTCAGTCCTATAATAAACTATATTGAAGAATTATTACTTAGGAAAAGGAAACAAAGGAGATATTGACAAGGTTAAAGCAGGTAAACATGTATATGCAAATGAGTTACAGTCATAAGTTTCAAAAAGTAACGGAAGTGTCTAACAAACAAATTCTAGCTATCCTTGGGGACTAACCCAGGCTAAGCCACTGGGCTCTGTCACTTACGCCTTTTATACCTTGCCCCTCAGAGTCCAAGCAGCTTAGAGATCCAGTTTCTTTCGGTTAGGTGTTTTTATTCTCCTCCGACCTTGGGTGCTGCATTGACAGCTTAGCTGCTTGGAGGAATCCACTACCATCACTCGTCTTCACTGGCTGCAGCAGGGTGAAGATTAAAACAACAAACATCTTTTATGCTCTCTGTCCTCCACAAGTCTCCTTGTTGGTCATTCGGTAACGAGAAAGATGTCTGCACATCACCCTTCTATTTGTGATTCTGCTGATGGCTGATCAGCCCAATTCTGGAGCCACAGATCCTATCACAGAAGAGGCAGGTCGCTGTTGGAGGGGTGCAGGGCAGTTTTTGATGCTCTTTTCTTCTTCTCTGCCTCTCCTCATCTGTACTGCAGCGGGACCTCACAAATTGCGCCGCCGCCACCACACAGATTACCATTCTCCACTGGGAAAGATCTTGGGCAAGGTTCTCCCAAATGTCAACACTGATGCTGCACTTTTTCATGTGTGCCTTCAGCATGTCCTTATGTTGTTTCCACTGGCCCCTAATGCTCCTCTGTCCTTTCTCCAATTCGGAAAACAGAATCTGTTTTGGGAGGTGCTGATCAGACACCCAAACCACATGACCAGTCCAGTGAAGTTGCTGATGAATGATAACAGCTTCAAGTACCTCAGGATGCCCCCACAAGCACAGGAGAAGCAAAATCTCTTCTCTATCCCTTCCTTTTCCTGGCTGGCCAGAGGATGGAAGAGAGCAGACTTTCTAGCAGCTCATCATGGCAGTAATAAGGAATCCACTGCCAGAAACCTGCCTTAAAACCTGAGCATTCTATGTAGGGTAGAATGGTTTCACTCTTCCAAATAAACAGTCACATAACCCAGTGATACCTGTGGAAGCCCCCGGTCTTCAAGAGTAATAGATTCTGAGTATGCCTACCTCCTGTTGAACTGAATGGGACCTGAGGCTGCTTGACACCTTCTGGGATCAAGCTGGGAATCAGTATCCTAATGACGAGCCATTGGCAAGTGTTACTGGCACTAAGCAAAGTGGCCATCAAGGAGTGAAGAATTGTGGGATGCCCGCCCAGGCAGTGCATTAAAGATGCCATAGTTGGGATCCTATTCTCCCAGTGAAATTGGCTGTACCTTGGCATGCTCTTAAACAGTCCTTTGAGTTGTTATCAGACAGGCAGAAAGGGTACAGCCTTCAGGAGACCTGGGTTTGATTCCTACCTCTACTGGTGACAATAAATTACATCAGAGCTCTATTTTTCTTCCCATTCTTCGTCTTGTCTGTGTAGCTTATATGCTCTGTGGGGTGGGGCCTATCTCTCGCTGCTGGTTTTTGACTGGAAAGACTGACTGAAAAGGGGACCTGATTGTATCGGGCCAGAGCTAGTGACCAGATACCCAAAGTCTTGTTACTGTGAGGGAGAGAGGCACCAGGTGATCACATGCTCCAGACCCGCGTCAGCCCGGGCTGTCTCTGAACTTCAGCACATGGATGCATCTAACAACCCTGGCTCTGCTGGCAAGTCTCTCCTGACCCTGGTGGTAGAGGAAAGACAGCAAAGTGAACAGAGGGACAAGGAAAGAGGAGTGGACAGAAATGGGCGTTGGGAAGAAACAAGACAATGGGAGGGGCTTGGAGAAAGGGGTGGGGTCCTGGGGGGGAATGGGTGGGGCAGGGCAGGGCCTCAGGAGGAAGAGGCAGGGCAGGGGTGATTCCAGCACTCCTGCTGGGGTATCTGCTATTTAAATAGTACCAAGTTGGCAACCCTAAGGGTTGCACCAATCAGAATGGGGCCTGACTTTCATTGTGAACCTTGGCATCGTACTGCAAATGCCAGTAATGAATAATAATAAGAATATACCATTCTAAGCACATGTAGGACCAAATCTCTTCATAATGACCACCAAAAAAGAAAAGTCTGGGTACTGAGTGGTTTTCAACGCCTTTTTGGTTTTTCTCGTTTGTTTTAAAAATGTTGTTGAGTGAGAGAAAACAGGAAGCAGTGTCAACAACACCATAGCTTTTGCATTCTACAGACACCCTTTAAACTTCCTTTACTCTCCTTCCTCAACTTGCATTTAAACGTGACCTATAAATAACCTGCTCTTTTTCTGAAGCTTTTTAGTGAAGCCAAAAAGTAGCATTTTAAAAAAATTCAAAGTATTGTTCTCTACCGTTTCTACACAGAATTCTTAAAATCTTTCAAACAGCTGTTTTAAGCAGGGTGAAGGTTTAATTTGTTGTACTTTTCAAAAGCCAGGTGAAGGAAAACACCATACACTCACTGGCTATGTCTACACGTGAAGCCTACATCGAAGTATCTTATTTCAATGAATAACGTCTACACGTCCTCCAGGGCTGGCAACGTCGACGTTCAACATCGACGTTGCGCAGCACCACATCGAAATAGGCGCTGCGAGGGAACGTCTACACGCCAAAGTAGCACACATCGAAATAAGGGTGCCAGGCACAGCTGCAGACAGGGTCACAGGGCGGACTCAACAGCAAGCCGCTCCCTTAAAGGGCCCCCCCCCAGACACAGTTGCACTAAACAACACAAGATCCACAGAGCCGACAACTGGTTGCAGACCCTGTGCATGCAGCATGGATCCCCAGCTGCAGCAGCAGCAGCCAGAAGCCCTGGGCTAAGCGCTGCTGCACACGGTGACCATAGAGCCCCGCAGGGGCTGGAGAGAGAGCGTCTCTCAACCCCTCAGCTGATGGCCGCCATGGCGGACCCCCCTATTTCGATGTTGCGGGACGCGGATCGGCTACACGTGCCCTACTTCGATGTTCAACTTTGAAGTAGGGCGCTATTCCCATCCCCTCATGTGGTTAGCGGCTTCGACGTCTTGCCGCCTAACGTCGATGTTAACATCGAAATAGCGCCCAACACGTGTAGCCGTGACAGGCGCTATTTCGAAGTTAGTGCCGCTACTTCGAAGTAGCGTGCACGTGTAGACACGGCTACTGTGAGCTTGCAAGGGCAGTGATTTTTGAGCAATGCAGTTCACTCAGTTACACAGGTGCAAAGAGGGCAACTCAGGGCACAGTTTTGCCCGTTATGAGATCTGACAGGCTGCCCTGAGGAAAAGTTGTAACAGCTAGCTGCAACACTCTGACTGTTCCTCTTAACTTACAACATCCGTATGCAGTAAACTCTTTGCATCTGGCTGTCCCAGGTCCGGGAGGTTGTTGCATATTCAAATATTCTGGATAATTGAGCGGTATACCTCGTAATGCATAACACTAAAGAAAAACTAGATTAAGTATTAAGAAAGAAACAAAAATGTATGAAGAGTACTTTACTTACCAACCACAGTAGTATTGTACACTGTAATCTTCTACTGCATGTGCCGTATTGTTTGTATTTAGCTTCACCATACTGTGCCTATGGAAAATGGAACTAAAATTTACTGATGGTTAAAATGCCAGTTATGTGAGTTCCAGGTGAGAGAACGCTGGTGATGAAAGTCTTCACTGTATGATGTTAAATGCATTTGAAAATCAATAGCAGTTGTTAAGAAATGCAGCTCTCAAATGGAGCAGTGAGAATTTTGCCTGAGTAAAGACTGCAAGATTTAAGCTGTACTTTGTGAAGCAAGCACACTGCATAACCTCCTATATAATGTGCTAAAAGAAATCGCTGTGACTAAGTGATGTGGGGCAAAGAGATTTCTTCCTCCCTTCTTCAGTGGTGTCCAAATTTGCTTTTGTTCGTCACTTTTATCTCTTTGAAGCTCTGCAACTCCTCCCTCTTCCCAGCAAAGCATAGGGAAGAAAAGAGGCCTCCCTCTCCCAGGTAGGTGTTGCTGGTATGTTTTTAAAAAACATTTGCTGAACCCGATTTTTGCATGGTGGGCACCTGCTAAAATCCAGCCACCCAATGGATTCTGCCTCAGTGAACATTCAGTCTGAATAAAATTCTTCTGCCTGAGTGCAGTATTGAGCCATGGAGGAGGTGCTGTAATGTAGTGTAGCTGTGCTCTATCATCACCAAGTGGGGTGACCGGACACCAAGTGTGAAAAATCAGGATGGGGAGTGAGGGGTAATAGTTAGTCAAAGCCTGTTATGCCCGTTGGTGTGTGGGGCAGCAATGAAGGTCCTCCACTTCTGTCTGCCTTTGGCCATTTTCTCCAGTGTGTCCCAGCAGTAGTTCATTCTCTTCGTGTCTGCCACAATAGTATGCTTCCATGTTGTCTTGGGCCTTCCACATCTCTGTCATCCTTCAGATGGCCGGTGAAGTGCTTCTTTACAATGGCATCTGCCTCCCTTCTCATCACGTGCCCTGTCCATCTCCAGCGTCTCCTCATGATAGTGGTCATGTTCCCCTGGTGGCATTGCAGGAACAGGTAGGCGCCTATAGAAAACAAAGTCCTGAATATTGGAACGGACTCTGTAAAATCAGGACAGCTGGTCACCCTGTCATTAAGGGCTAGTCATGCATTCCTGTTGGTGCAAAGTGGAATGTCTTTCATACTACGTATTACTCTACATCAACTGGGGGGGAAGGGAAAAATTTAAGCTATGAAATTGTCTGTTGCTTGTTGCAGAAAAGCACTGAGGTGCAGGTTTCATTTTAAAAGGGCTGCAGATGCTCTTGAGTGGCCTTCCTGAATGGATCCTAAAGCAATATCTGTTTTCTGACCCACTGAATACAATGGGAGACTTACCCTGGGCTTCCCTGATGCCAGGATTAGACCTTTTCAGAGGGATCGACCTGTCATTTAGACTGTGATCACAACAGTGTAACCCCACTAACTCCAATGTAGTTACTTCTGATGTGTACTGGTGTAAAGGAGAGAAGACTCAGGCCCTGCATAATTATTCCCAAGGATGTGCAGTAGTAGATATAGAAGCTCAGTTGTCTTTCTGATGCACTTAAATGACTTCAAGCTAGGGTGACCACCTGGCCTGTATTGGGCAGGATGGTCCCATATTTGACTTCTTTTTTAAAAGGGACCAATTGTCCCGTAATTGAGTCCTCCCACTGACCTTTCCACCTGCTGGTGGGAGTCACTTCCCTGAGCCATGGGGAAGTGTGTGGGGTGGGGGAGGGCGTGGGCAGCTGGTGCTTCCCCAGGGCTCTGGGGGAGGGCTGGCATCTGCCGCTTCCCCTGGGGCTTGGACAGCACTGGGGGCTGGTGCTTCCCTGGGGCTCCAGGGCAGAGCCGGCGGATGCCGCTTCCCCAGGGCTCTCAGGGAGTGCTGATGGCTGCAGCTTTCCCGGGGCTCCTGGGGATTGCTGGCAGCTGGGTTACTATCTGCTATTGCTATTAATCCCTTGCTTTGATTATCTTAATGACAGAGACACCTATGGGGCACATCATGACCACAGTGAGTTCTTCCTGCCTTTTATCTGGTGCTGTCATCCAATCCCTAACAAACTACCAGCAAAGTGATTAAAGACATGTTTCACTGTGTCCCCTCAAATTAGATGACATTGAGAAAGCTAACAAATTTCACTGAACTCTCAGTTAATTGGGCATAAAAAGCTTTCTGGGAGGTTAATGAAACCCATAGGTAAACTACTCCTCCCAGCCTTGCAGCCTAGAGAAGTATTCATCTCTGACTTGCATTATCTCACTGAATGATTAAAATCTTATCCATCATCATCTATCTCCAACTTACTATGTCAACATGTCTAGTCCAGTATGTAACCCTTGAGCTTATCTTGGTGAGTGATGGGGGATGGAGCAGGGTTGCTCTTGTGCCCTGCTGCTTGATGAATGCTCACTGTAGTCGCCTGCCATGGTGTCTGAGGAGGTAAACTGTCAGTCTGAGGTAAATTGTGTCTGCTCTCCTAAGAGGGTGCAAGATTCGCTGGGAGGCTGTTTAATGCAACTGCTCGCTGATGGAAGATTGACATTTGACAAAGGGGCATTCCCTGTCACATTTCCAAGAATGTTAACATTCTTGTTCCAATTGTCTAATCTTCTCTCCAGATGAAAGTCCAGCCAGATGACGTGGACCATTTACGTCTTCTTGGACAAAGGGTCTTTGGCTTTGCCTCCACTATGAAAAAAGAGGTATGTTCTGAACCCTGGTACCTGGAGCTTACTAGCATGAGGTAAAATCCTAGTGAAGAAATGTCAGTTTGCAGTTTTCACACAGGCTAGCAGGTCACGTCAAAGATGAGGTTTCCCCATAGCCTTAGAGTCTTTGGCCCCATGTAAACTAAAAACTGAAGCTGACCCCGCTACATCACTCAGGGTGTGGAAAATCTGTATCCTTGAGCAATATAGCTAAGCAGAGCTAATCCCTGGCGTTGACAGCACTAGGTCCACGAAAAAATTCTTCTGTTGACCTACCTGTTGCCTCTTAGGGGAGGAGGATTTCTTACGCCAGGTAGAAATTCCACCTCTCTCCTCCCCAGCTTAACAACACTGAAGTGAAACTGCAGGGTTTCAAGAGCAGATGCCCTTAGTTTTCCTTGGAACAAAAATGGATGGGGGCAGATTTCACAGAGAGGTAACGAACACACAACTGTTCTCACACTGTGAAAAGCCAGTAGGGACAAACCACTTACCACCGGGTAACTATGCAAGGAGAGAGCTGTACGCTCTGTGCACGGTTGCCGTTGTTGCCTGGTTTAGTTTGTGGTGGAATTATCCTGGCTCCACCATGTGCTTGCAGCTCAGTTAGTCCAGGATTAAAAACATACCTTTTTATGTTTGATTTGGCGGATTTTTTCCCTAGGTGCCAACTTGCTCCATTCCGGGGGGAGTCCTTGATCCATGCTCTGCCTCAGGGCCTACCCCCTGGCACCTCTGCGCTGCCTTTTCTGCCCCACCTCCTGCCTTTTCCCATCTCCTCCTCCACCTTTTCCTGCCACTTTCCCTCCCCACCCCTCCAGTACCTTCTTCACAGGGCTGAGCAGCTCATGGCAGCAGCTGCTGGGAGGGAGCGGGAGGAGCAGATTGGCATGGCTGCCAGTGAGCAGAGGCAGGGGAGGGGAGAGGGAGGAGCTGATTGGTGGGCTGCCAGCAGGTGGGCGGCACTGAGGTCAGGGGCAGGCACTGGCCCATGGAGCTGCCAGTGGGTACTCCACTGTTATGTTTTTCCATGAGTGCTCCAGCCCCTCGCACCTGTGGAGTCTGTGCCAATGTTTTTTGGTCAGTCAAAACATGACCCAGCTTGAAGTGATAACTTATGTTACAACTACTAACAGCCTTGTTTTCACTAGGAGTTTATCTGGAGTTAGCTGGTGTGAGTTAAGCACACACCTTTTTTTTCATGGTGAAGTCAAGGCCTTTAAGAGCTTGATTCTCATTTGCGCTAAGGTTATTTCATACCCTTCTCTCAGTGTAAGGTCTTAAATTACATAACTTGTATTTTTCGCCCTCCGTAAGCCCCTTTACACCACCAGAGGTATGAAATGGTCTCAGAGTAAATGAGAATCCAATCTCCAGTGCATGACACTGAAAAATGGTTATATAAAAATGCTACCTTCTCATTTAATAGATCAACTCCTTGTGGCATGCCATAGGTTGCGAGCTACTTTACTAGCAGAAATATAGTTCTATAAGTGATAAGGTGGGTAAAGTTTATTAGACCAACTTTTATTTATGAGAGAAATAAGCTTTCGAGCTTACACAGAGCTCTTCCCCAAGCCTGGGAAATGTACTCAGAGTGGAACAGCTCTTTTCCCTGTTTGTTTCAGATTTGCTGTGATTTTCCAGTTACTGGGCTGGCTCCCCCATGCTTTGAGGGAAAGAACTACATTCCATCCTGACTCGGGCATCAACAACAACATTGTTAACAGTGTCAAAATATTACTGCTCACAATGTGAAAGTCAGAAAGAACCCAGCTTTATTTCTCCAGCCCTGTGATGCATTTGCAAAGTTGGTTTAAAAAAAATCCTTCTAACGTGCAAATTTGATGTGAGAGACAATAAACTCATGTACCTCAGAGTGCCATTTTTGTAGTCTCTGTTCAAAATATGACTATAATACCAGGAAATGGGATATTTGTCAGGGGTGATCAGAGCTGTGAAATATATATAAAGGTTAGGGGGGTGCCCTGACTAATATTTAAAAACTTATGTCTGGAGTTAACTTTGTTAATTTTCTAGTGAGCATAAAGCTGGAGAGGGATTTGGGGGACAGTATGTGGTATTTCCTCTCAGACCCAGGTTGATTGATTTGTAAAGTAGCAATAATCTTTGTCCAGGGAAAAATATTTTCTTGTGTCTTTTCTATTACTGTTTGGACAATGGAAAGAAACAATAAAAAATATTCTGGGGTGGGGTGTGTGGAAAGCTTTTGTCTTTAATCTACATTTTTTCACCAGTTCTAATCTCTTCCTTATTGAAGATAATTTTTCTGAGTTTACAAGAGGAGAAAAATGAATTTAAAACAAATATTAGATAAATCCTAAAATAACTTAAGTCCACTTCTCTGGACAATCCATTCTTTTCACATAGCTGCAAACAACAGTGGCTCAGTGAAATCCAGTCATACCTGATGAAAAAGCTAGCAAAATAACTGTTTAATAATAGACACATGCCACAAACCATTCTTTAATAGGAAAGGCTTAGTTATAACTTTTAAAAGGGTTGACATGTAGCAATTTACAGAATAGCTCCCGGCAGTCAATCTGTTAGCTATTTCGTAACTCTTAAAAGCATAGGGCTGGAGGGACCACAGGAGGTCATCTGGTCCAGCCCCTGCTTCAAGCAGGTTCAGCCCGCACTAAGTCATCCCAGCCAGGACCTTGTCAAGCCGGGACATAAAAACCTCGAGGGATGGAGAATCCACCACCTCTCTATGTATAACTCAGGTATCTATAGTCCTTCACATTCACTGGTTTGGCTACCTACCAGTATTAAGAACATAAGAACAGCCATACTGGTTCAGACCATACGTCCATCAAGCCCAGTATCCTGTCTTCCAACGGTGGCCAATGCTAGGTGCCCCAGAGGGAATGAACAGAACAGGTAATCATCAAATGATCAATTCGCTGTCACTCATTTCCAGCCTTTTGTGTAACTAGGGAGTCCACAGCAAAATAAGTAGTTAATGCACAAGACCAAACCCAACGTTCTTGCTGTTTATAAATATGCTGTTGATATAATTGGAAATGATGAACGTTGCAGCAACTGAACTGCTCTGGAGGGGAGAAATATTTTGGTCAGTCTATTTGCAAGTCTGGCAGGTCAGTTTCTGTTCTGTACGCAGCTTGTGCAGCAGGGAGGGAGATGAAGCACATTAGCTAAGTAAGAGATGTTGAGTGCTCATAGCACTGTTGGTCCATGGATTCTGCAGCTGGTAAATTTCAGCCTAACCTCCATACCTCTGGATGCAGAGAGAAATTAATAGGCACAAGAGGTGATTTCCCAATGCTGGGATGACTTTTCTTTTTCTTTTTTTCCTTTCCTGTAGGACAGAAGTAATGGCATATTTTTTCAAAGCTCGAAATACTTTACATTGCGAACAGTTACATTAAATTTACATTTCATGGGTGAGTGGCCACAGCCTCAGCTCGCCACATCCTCACCGCTGGTGACAGTGCAACCGCTCGCCATGATCTACTGCTCTGGTGCACCAAGCGTGCCTGGCTTTTGCAGGATGAGCGACTGATGCTGAAGTCCTGTTTAGCTCCTTGAATATGTTTCTCAATCTTGCCTCCAGGGCCGAAGAGCAACAGATGAATGCGCCAGAGGATCTCACCATGGGGGAGAGCATTTCTAAACCAGGTACGGACTTGCTGTAGAACAGAGGTGCTAAAGGTCCTCAGGTGCCATGATCCCTGTTCCTAATGCACACGATGAAGAGAGAAACCCAGAGAAGGAGTGGTCATGCTGCACCTTCCTTTCATCCTAAAATGCGCACAGCAAGCTGCTGCTATGGTGAGTCCTGCAGACTCCAGCCTATGGATGCTTCCTGCTTCAGTCATAAAGGTCAATACACTTTCCCTCCCTGTTGTCTCTGGAGATATTGATGTGATGCAAACACCACACTGACAGTTGTGCCTGCCACATAAAACTTGTTTTCTGCCTCTCCTCATGGGGATGTGCGGAATGCCTGGTTCCCCTCCGATTGTTGCCATATATGGCCACACCACACTGTGGCCAAAGTTTGATGTGGGCACACGTGATTTTCATAAATTCCTTTGGGAGCTCACAGGTTACAGGGGGTCCTGCCATTCTGAGCTTGATGATTCCCACCCCCTATCAATCACATCATGGTTATTTGTATTAAAGTAGAGCTGAATAGCCCCAAGCATGATTTGAGGCCCCATTGTGCTCGTTGCTGTTAAAGCAAACACAAGGTAAGGGATAGCTTCTGCCCTACAGAGTTTACAGTGTAAAGAGAGATAACAGACATGGTGTGGGGGGGGTGAGAGCAATGAAGGGACTTGCCCAAGGTCACTCATCAGATCAGTGGCAGAGACTGAAATTAGACTCCAGGGCTTCTGTTCTAGTGTCTTAGCCACTAGTCCACACTGTGTTTCACACACATCTTTTCTCCACAATTTGTTCCTGTCCCTTCTGTTTGCCTTTTATCTGTGACTGAGAGAATTGACCCATGAGAGTGCAGCATTTCCTATGGCTCTATCATGTCGGTTCCTGAAGCTGTGTTTGAACTGGAGCTGAACTTGTTAGGACTAACAAGCATTAGTTTAATGCTAATACCGAGTGCTTGTACTCACAGAATCACAGGGGTGGAAGGGACCTCAGGAGGTCATCTAGTCCAGCCCCCTGCTTCAAGCAGGATCAATCCCCTCTAAGTCATCCCAGCCAGGACCTTGTCAAGCTGGAACTTAAAAACCTTGAGGGACAGAGAATCCACCACCTCTCTAGGCAACGCACTCCAGTGCTTTAGCACCCTCCTGCTGAAGTAGTTTTTTCCTAATATCTAACCTACACCCCTCCCTCTTCAACTTCAGACCATTACTCCTTGTTCTGCTATCTGACACCACTGAGAACAGTTTCTCACCCTCCTTTTTAGAGCCCCCGTTCAGGAAGCTGAAGGCTGCTATTAAATCCCCACCAAGTCTTCCCTTCTGTAAACTAAACAAGCCCAAATCCCTCAGCCTATCCTCATAGGTCTTGTGCACCAAACCCTTAATCATTTTTGTTGCCCTTCGCTAAACCTGCTCCAGCAAATCCACATCCTTTTTATACTGGGGGGGGGGGACCAAAACTGGACACTATATTCTGCTGTTCATCAGTAGACTTCAAAGGACTTTACAAAGCAGATCACTATTTTTATTCCTGGTTTGCAGATGGCAAAGCTGAGGCAGGCAAAGTGACTTGCCCAGTGTCACCTAGCAGACCAGTATCAGAGGTGGGGCTCTCGTGAGTCCCACTCCAGCCCTCCGTCCACTAGGCAACACTGCTTCCAAGGCACCAGGAGAAGTCTTACAGGGAGAGGAATGCTTCTGCTTGAGGAGTTATTGTTTTGGCGCTGGTCTGTCAAATAGCAACAGGCCTTAGCGTCTCGCCTCCTCAGAGCGCTACACAAACGTTAACTTATTAGCGTGGGGGCAATTTTACCTTACAAAATATGGCTGCAGTTTTGTTATTCACTGATCTCTGAGCATCTCTGTCAGGTGATCTCCTGTGCCTGGAGCCAGCACTAGGGCTTATACATCACTAAGGTGGCCTGAGCTGTCGACAGGGTTTGCCTTGTAGCTCTGGGACGCACTCACTGTAACAGCAGCTTGCTGTCTGCGTCTGAGAGCTAAGGGAGGTGCACGCAGCTAGGGCTCGCTGGGCCTCGCAGGGCAAGTTGTCTCTGGGGCTGCGTCTGCGCTAGCACTTTGCTCAGTAAAATTCCTGCCGGGCAGGTGTGAAGAAACCACAGCCAGGAACAACGTAAGTGTGGCGGGCCAAAGTGCCAGCGGGGTCAGCCCTCTGTTTGCAGGAGACCAGGGGTCATGTGCGTGCACACACACACACACACACCCTCCAGCACTCACCAACAGCCTCACAGCAGGGAAGGCACAGCAAGGCAGCCCTAGTCATGCTGTGCTGAAGCTGGTGAGTACCGGGCCAGTCCTGCCCCTTCTCTGGAGATGCACAGCCTAAGAACAGTGCCACCTAGAGCTGATTGTGCCAGGGGAGGGGCGGGACTTTCCCTGCACTCACCGGAAGTGGCCTGGAGCTGCTGGAGAAAGAGGCAGGCAGGGGCGGAGCAAAGGTGGGGAAGGGGCGGGGCTTGGGGCAGAGAGGGAGTCGTTCTGGCCCTTTCCCAGGCTGGAGAGGACCACATGGTTAGTGCCCTCCCCGCTGAACCTCCCTCACCAGTGGCCTTTGGGTTTAATTGTGCCAGCAGCAGAACTCTCTCCCGCCAGCATACAGCAGCTACGCAGGAGACCTGCCAGAGGTGCAACTGCAGTGATTCAGCTGTGGCCCTGAAAAGACTCTCATGGAGAGACAGCCTTTTCTCCCAAAGAGTATTTTGGTGGCCTCAGAGCAGCCACCGACTCTTGCTGGTGGCCATCCTGACAGTTGTTCCTGGAATACTTAACGAATGTTAGGAAAAACAAACAAACAGGCACATATGCATGTCCAAATCATTGATTTATGTAGGAGTTTTAGCAGACTCCGTAATAGAAATTATGTGCAGTTGGCTGGCTTTTGAAAGCATAGAAACATAAATATGGTGTTTTACATGTTCTTGTCTTTTTTCTGTGGTTTCTTCTACTTTTTCGTGGTTGCTTTTTTCTCCCCCTTAATTTACAGGCTCGATAGCTTGTAAGTCTGCAGCCAAAAGCTGTCTTAACAAACGTGCAAGTATCACTTTTCATAGCAGCCTTAGCAAGCCTGGGGGTAAGTTAAGCCCTAGATAAGGAGATGGGTAGGGAGGCAGCAGGGGCCAGGGTCAATGGGAGTGTGTGAGCTCAGAGCCAGATTCCACCACTGCAGGGCTCAGGAATGGATCCTGAAACCACATGCCCCAGGGACGTGGCCTAGGGAAGGAGCCCAAAGCCCTGTGGCTGGCAGGGGAATGCACTAACTGCCTCATTCTCCAGTTTGTGCATTTCCAGAGGGTGGGAAGGGCCCAACTAGTGCTGGCAATGCTGGGGGGCGGGGCTGCTGCTTTGTCCCACCCCTTCCAATCACCACGTAGGAGTCGGCAGCTGCGAGAAGAGCCCCTGGTGGCCACAGCTGAGAAACCCTGGGGAGGGGATATGGTTATTCCCTCCACTTTGTGGTATTGCCAGAGCCTTCTCGATCAAATGGCCAGGAACATGGCGCGGGTAGTGGCTGTTCAGCGTGTCTTTAAGAATGACCAAAATATACTAAATCCCTATACATTTTGGCTGGTTTGTTCAAACCTGACATTGTTACAAGACAGAAGTTGGCTGGGCTGGGACCAAGAGTGGGTTTTCTCAGCTGTCAGTCAATAGGACTGCTGTCCACAGCAGGCATCTCTCATTTCGTGTCTAATCTCAAGGCTCATTGTCCATTGGTTGGCATTGGCTTATTGGCCTCTGTCAGCCTACGGTGTGGGGTTCATCCTTTACCTGATTGCAGTATTTAACCGGGCTTCCCCATTCACTATTGGGTGTACTGGGAAATCCTGCTCTCTGTACAGCCCTCCTGAACAGTAGAGCTGTTTTACACAGGTGGACATCTGGGGGCTGGCTCTGAAGCAAGACCACGATGCAGGGGTGAGTTCCTTGCCACTGGAGAGAGGTACATTTCGTGTATACCCTCTTCAGTTTTGATTATTTCCACTCTAATGGGACTAATCTCCTGCTACTGTACGACTCCCTCCCCAACTCCTCTTCACACACATGTCCACCTTGCAATCGCTCATAGAGCCTACAGTATGCACACCTCCTCTTCTCTCTGCTTGGTGTGGTAACGTTTCCCCACGAGCAGAGAAGGAGCAGAAGTGACACAGAAATCAACAGGCTCTGAAAATCTCCTGCCTCCCATTCACACTATTACACTTTCCAGAATGCTCCCTCCTTGGTCATCTTGAATAGCAGTTTAATAAACTAGTTAGCTATATAAAATATTTAACTGGTCTGTAATTTCCTGGTAAGCCAGCAGGTTCCCTAATAAATAGACTCGTGTTATGTTGGCAACAAGCCAGGTTTCAGGGATCTCTCAGGAAGTCCAGAAAGTGAGCTGGGAAAAGCATTTGCTAAACCGTTTCCTGTTTGTCTTCTTACGCCCGTTGCCATCATTCAAGAAGCTGATCTCGCTTCTTTTTTAGAGCGTCAACCCTTTTTCACAGTCTTGTTATTTAGATGGATACATTTGTTAATCATCCAAATCTGATTTGACGTGAAAAGCTCCTTTGTTCTTTGTAAAGACACAGGCAAAATCAGTGCTTGATTAATTTAGCATCCCCCTCTGTTTCTCTGCTTCCTTAATGGGGCCAATCTTTCCCTCTCTATATTTATACTTACAGGAGAATTTCCTATCGATAGGGCAATGAACCAGTGTTGCCACTCTCACAATTTGTGGTGTGTTTATTAAAGCTCTGCTTCTACAGCCAAATGATTGGGAGCAAATTTCAGCAGCTGGATGTGGGGAGAAGGGTTGTTTTTCTTAGTTTGTTTTGTGTTGTGCTCTGGTTTGTGAATTTCTAGCTCTCATGGCTGTGGGGAAAAGCTTGGAAATTGATCATGAACATTAGAAAAAAGGTGGGTAACAAACAGAATCATAATTTTATTATTTTTTAAAAAATCTTCTGATCGTTTAAGTCAATCTCATGAATTTTTGCAGAGCTGGTTCGTGACTTTTAAATCTTTAGCATCGGCAGTACTGGAGCTCAGATAGCCATTTGTCACTTCTAGTGGCTTTTAGTTCGTTAAATCATCTGCTTTCTCATTCAGATGCCTTCTACCTTTTAGAGCACTTTTAGATTATCTTTATAGGATCTGGAGCAAAGCAAATGTTTGCTTTTATTGAGCTGAAAGTAAATTGAATCCTTCAGAATACTTTTACTCAATGCCTCACACTTACCCACTTTTGTTTTCTGGGCTGTAGGTAATTCCCAGGGATTTTTATTTATTTATTTTTTTTTCCATTTTGCAGGGGATTACTTACAGAAACTTTGGGCCTTATGGGCCATGTCTACACGTGCACGCTACTTCGAAGTAGCGGCACCAACTTCAAAATAGCGCCCGTCACGGCTACACGTGTTGGGCGCTATTTCGAAGTTGAAATCGATGTTAGGCGGCAAGACGTCAAAGTCGCTAACCCCAGGAGGGGATGGGAATAGCGCCCTACTTCGAAGTTGAACGTCGAAGTAGGGCACGTGTAGACGATCCGCGTCCTGCAACATCAAAATAGCAGGGTCCACCGTGGCGGCCATCAGCTGAGGGGTTGAGAGATGCTCTCCCTCCAGCCCCTGCGGGGCTCTATGGTCACCGTGTGCAGCAGCCCCTAGCCCAGGGCTTTTGGCTGCTGCTGCGGCAGCTGGGGATCCATGCTGCATGCACAGGGTCTGCAACCAGTTGTCGGCTCTGTGGATCTTGTGTTGTTTAGTGCAACTGTGTCTGGGAGGGGCCCTTTAAGGGAGCAGCTTGCTGTTGAGTCCGCCCTGTGACCCTGTCTGCAGCTGTTCCTGGCACCCTTATTTAGATGTGTGCTACTTTGGCGTGTAGACGTTCCCTCGCAGCACCTATTTCGATGTGGTGCTGCCCAACGTAGAAGTTGAACATCGATGTTGCCAGCCCTGGAGGACGTGTAGACGTTATTCATCGAAATAGACTATTTCGATGTCGCTACATCTAAATAAGCTATTTCGATGTAGCGTGCATGTGTAGACGTAGCCATACTGAGCAGGCTGAAGAACTCATCATCTGCCGCTCCCATCAGTAGAAATCAGATTGGAAAAAAATTAAGTTGTGGTTATGGCCAGCTGAAAGTTTTCTGTAGAAACATTTTGCTCTGGAAAACCGCGTTTTCAATGGAGCAAATTATTTTGCAAAAAATATCTGCTGGCTGTGGAAATTTTCAACTTTTCACCAAAAAAATGAACTACCTGAAAACCAAAAAATTTCAGTTTTTTTTGGTCTGAAAAATCAAAAAGAGTGATTCAGAAATGCCACTATGATGACTCATAGGGGTTGTAATTTGGGTGTTCCATGCCCCCCACCATCAGCTGGGGTCCCCAGGTGGACTACAGCTCCCATGAAGCACCATGTCCAGGACCTCACGGTGAGTCATGAAGAGATGAGACTGTGGTGCATCATGGGAGAAGTAGTTCAGCCAGGAACCTGTTCTCTAGGGGTGGGGAGACGAGATAACCTTAATTAGAATTCCAAGAGGCAATGCTGTGGTATATTCAAATCAAATGTTCTGGTGTTTGACCAAAAATATTCAGGTTCTGATTTTTCTCTCTGAGTGTGGGTGGACAGGAGATATTTTCCAGCCATCTCTGTTTGTGATGCCTGCTAAAGCCACATACACTGGTGAGACTGCCCACCGCTGAGAACAGAGACCAATGGATAGGGCTACCCTACACCAGGGGTGGGCAACTGGCAGCCTGAGAGCCACACGGGGCCCTTCAGGGTTTTCTGTGAGGTTTGCCAGACCCTTTTTCTCAAATCATTGCTCATGCATGGGGTCGCCAGAGTCCAATGCTTTCTGTCCATGTCTTTTTTTTCTTTTTTCGTACTGGTGTTACTGAAGTGACACTCACGTAAAGCAGGGGCACATGAAGTCAGGTGCAGGCTGAATGCACACTTCATTGGGTGTGAGAATGAGGAGCGCCCTCCGCATCCGATTAAAGTGCTGCTACGGTTCAGCTGGAACACTGCAAATGCTAAGTATGTATTTTGCAAAACTTCCCTACTCCAGGAGACCATCTTGGCTACAGTGACCTTGAGGCCAACTGAGATGAGGGAGGACCACTCATGCAGCCCACTTGTTAGTGCAGGTTGACCATCGCTGCCCTATGTCTATTAATTCTGGTGCTCCACCCACCACAGGACATTTAATTTCATCTCCCTTTCAAAACACGCTGCCCTGCAAAAAGTGAGAACCCATTTAAATGGGGCCTCCAGTTGATACAGACCCCACACGCGCCCCAGACAGAGCTGGTGCAGATCCTCCCCACAACTGCTGCACACCCCAAACATGGTGATAGGACTCCAAACTATTACAGTGCCATGCGCACACGGCCCCCATAATACAGAATCTACATACACTAACACAAACCCACATGCACAACTGAGGTGTGCCTCCACTCCAACCCTTGCAAAACTGACACACAACTCATACGAACCCTCATACCCCAGTGATGGATGCCTGCCACAGCTGAAACCCCCACTAGATTGTTCAGTAGACCCCTGACTTACAGGATTTCGACTTGTGCGATTCTTGGAATTACGTGGGTCGAAATCAGCCAGTGCTGCTGCCCCAGTCAGTTTCCTGGCTACTGCAAGAGGTGGGGAGCCAGGCCCTTGCACTCCTGGCTCCTAGCAGCCGCACCTGGCTCCCAGCTCCCCTCCACCTGTGGGAGCTGGGAAATTGACTAGTGCCGCTGCACCTGGCTGCCAGCTGCACCTGGCTCCCATGAGCAGTGGGGAGCCCGGAGCCAGGTGCAGCAGCGCTGGTCAGTTTCCCGGCTCCTGCAAGTGGAGGGGAGCTGGGAGCCAGGCAGCAGAGCGAACACCACAAGCAGGCACGGAGCTGCCGCCATCCTCGCCGTGGTTGCTGAGCCCCTCTGCCACTCGCAGCTCCAGCCTGGGGGCACCTGAAGGCGGTAGGGCCCCTCCCCCACACCTGGCC
This sequence comes from Carettochelys insculpta, assembly GCF_033958435.1. Taxonomy (NCBI): domain Eukaryota; kingdom Metazoa; phylum Chordata; order Testudines; family Carettochelyidae; genus Carettochelys; species Carettochelys insculpta. The sequence continues at coordinate 39,283,947 of NC_134147.1, forward strand.
CAACTTATGCGTGGTTGCCCAGGAACACAACCTACACGTGAGTCAGGGGCCGAGTGCACCCAGGAATCCCCGTGTCCTGGGGAGCCTCCCTGCCAGCCCCAAGGTGCACCGTTACCAGGGGATGTTCTCCACTCCCGAGTGGACCGGCAACGGAGGCAATGGCGTGAGTACAGTGTGTAGGTGTGTGCTGGGTGTCTTCCAGCCTTGGACTTCAGAGAGAGCTGCATATATTCCGCTCTGCTGAGGATACGGTCGTGGGCACGGGAAATTATTTTGCCTGTCGTTAGGTGTTAAATTCTGTCTCGCGGTTCAGGGGCCAGCAAAGAGCTCTGCAGCTCATGTGAGGCCTCTGTCCAGGGTTTACGTATGACTAGTGTGGGGCAAACACCGTAGGCTAGCTCCCTGCACAGCTGGTCTGAAACTTTGGAGACCTTGATTCAGTTCCCTGCTTTACCACAGACTCCCTGTGCAACCTCTGGCTAGGCAGTCGGGAGAGGAAAACTCTGGCTAATCCAGGGGTCAGCAACCCCGGCACAGGTGCCAAGAGTGGCAAGTGAGCTGATTTTCATTGGCACGCGAGGCAGGAGCTCAGCCCCGCCCCTCCTCCTGCATGCACCTGGGAGCTTGCTCAAAGCCATGCTGCCTCTGGATTAACAAAAGACCAGCTGAGGCTACCAGCCACCACCCATATAGTAAACTTCTGCATCTTAATATATTTATTAATAAAGCTGTTGCAAGAAGGACCATTAGTGACTTCAAAAAGTATCACCGGCACTTGGATAGTACATAGAGGTCAAAAGGTCACATTTCAGCACTCTGCTCTGGAAAGGTTGCTGACCCCGGGGCTAAACCATCCTTCCCAGGACAGAAATACAAGTGTGCATGCAAGAAGCTCATCACTGCCTCTCTGGGGTAACAGCACTGCCAGAATTAATACATTCAAGATTGTGTGCACTCAGATAGTAGCGTGCTAAGGGCCATCAACGTACCTAAGACAGAGAGAATTGTACACAAGCTGTAACATTGCCATTCAGTGTCATGTTGCGTCTTTGGCATGCTAATTGTTTGTCTCTTCATTAATCCACTCTCCTGTAGTCATGTGTCCCCCGGTAGATTCCCCTTGAATGAATTTTGGGTTAATATCTGTCCCAGATCATTTAGTAGCTCCAAAAATAAAGGACGTTTGAGGGCACAACGATTTTTCTGCAGCAAGCGAGGCTGGACAAACTGGCTTTTCAGATTTCATCCTCCTCTCCAGCTCTGCAGCCAACTTGCCACAGGAGGCCTTGCGCAATAGTTTGGTGGGGCACCGTATGTTGACTCACCTACCGCTCATCCCTGCCACTGGAGCGAATGTGTCGACCAGCTGATTGAGTCAGAGCCTGGATCTCGGCGTCTCGCAGTGTTTGAACTGGGAGGGAGGTGGAATTGTGTTCCAGCTTCAAAGGACTTGGACCAGTTGCCAAAAAAGTTCAAAGTAACACCAAAAGGCTGAAATGATCCACAGTTGAGTTTTATTTTAGGGCTGAAGAAAAGATTGATTGCATACTTGCTTAGCCATTAGGGCTTTATATTGGGCTGTCTGGGTTGCTCTGCCTCGATGAAGAAGGTATCAGGTTTATGAGTTGTTCTGGTTTTGTTTAAATCCCCATAAAAGAGTTCAGTTGTATCTCGTATCCCCATGGAGTGTGTGCACTAGGGGAGCCCCCTCTGCTGCACATTGGTGCTGCTGCTGGCTTGCATGCCTGCTGGAATGGGTGGATTAACCTGACCCCTCCTCTCTTGAGTCTGCTGGAAATTCTACACCAGACACAAAGGAAACAGGAGGCTGGGGACCGGATGCCATTAAGTGTGAAGTAAAACCATATGGCGACAATGAGAGAGCGGACCTCTGGTTGCATGTGTCCAGGCCACGTAGCATGGACGCCCTGAAAACCTGGCAAGCTGGCCAGCTCTCCCAGGAAGCTGGGGTACAGCTCGGTCGTCTTCTGTCAGCCTGTACAACCCTCAAGAGAGTTGCTTTGAGGTTTAAAGCAGCGTGGGCAGGCCCATGGCTCTGGGAGCAGAGGCCTGAACCGGCACTTTTGTGAGTCATGCTGTGATTGTGGGTAGTTTTTTTTTTTTTCCCCTCCAGTCTTGCCTTCTGGAGGAGGAAATAACCATCAAAGATGGACCTGAGCCATGGAGCTTAGGGGTTGGACTCACTGTGAACTTTCTCACCCTTTGGAGATGCTCAGGATCTAGGCATTTGGCTCAACCTACTGGAGAGGTACAGGTCAGTGGCAGAATTCACATCTGAACCTGGAGCTGAGCTTAGCCAGAATTCCAGGGTGCTTGGAACTAGATCTGTGGGTCAAATCTCTCACTAAGTATTATAACCAACGACGCCAACCACAACATGGCAAACAGCTCTGGGTATTGTCTCATAACTTCAGCTCAACTTACACCACAACAGAACACCCCAACTACAGAAATGATGATGGACGCAGGGATATCATTTCCTGCCTGGTGCAGGAAACACAGCCTGTCAGCGGTCCGTAGTAGCATGAGACCAGCTATGCCGTCCCTTCCGACTGCGCGTCAAGCAAATTGGCTTGTTTATCCACATGAACACACATGCTAATCATGCTGAGCTACCCATGCTGCTTCAAAATGCTCTCTATTTGCCACTCACTGTGCCTGGGAAGACACGAAGCTGCAATGATTCAGCCGTGCATCAGTATAATCTACGTGTTTGACTGTCAGCCTCTTCTCTGTCACTTCACATTCTCAGATTTACTGGCCTGACGCGTGGAAGTGGCATTGGAAGAATACAGCACAAGCTCAGTGCCCAAACATGAGCCCTTATACACAGTCCTGAGCCGTCACTAATGCACCCAGTCCCCACGGACGTGTTCCCCTTCTGATTACTATTCATAGTGTCACTATACAGTTTTTGTATCAACGGTGAGCGCAAAATGACCCAGCGCTAAAGCAACTAGGTACAGATTATCCCCAAGAGTGCAATGGGGCTTTTGCTGGGCTTGGAATGACTGGTTAAAACAGAATAGATCCATGTTGGCTTCATAAATTCATTTGGGTCTGGCCCGCAGCCCTCTGCAGGCAGCAGGGATTTGGGCTTTGACTTCCGTGGGTTTCGTACGAAGGACAATTCCCACAGACAAAAATGCCTGAGTAATATCTCTGGTGATTGCTGACCAGTCGTGTGCATTGAGTTTTGTTTGCTCAGAGCAAGAAGGGAAAAAGACCTTCCTGTTCCTTCAGCAGGCCGAGCATGCTGACCTGGCTTTCTCGGAGGGTTTTGTTCTGTTGGGGTTCTTTGTAATGAGAAGGGACTGAGCAGAGTGGAGAGATGAACTGATCACCTTCCAGCGAACGCATGGGGTGACTCACACGTAGGCCACAGCTCAGCCCAGCTCTGAGCCCTTGCTTAAGTTCATCTTTGTTCAGCAAAGGATTTGAGCCTGTGCTGAGCTCTCCTGGACATTAATGGGATGTGAGCCCAGGCCACGAGAAAAGCTTGTGCTGCACTGCTGGTTAAATAGGAATGAACTTAAGCCTGTTTGAGTTTTTTTCTGAACCAGAGCTACAGAGAATGAATTATAGCCAACATACTACCCACATATTTTGCACAGTAGTTTGTGCAAGTTTTGTACATATTTTATTACTTTAAATGTGCATTTTTCTATATTCAGTGCCTGCAAAGGTATTTATTTGGGTTTGCTTGTTCATAATCATGTGCTACCAACAAAGCTGCTTACTTAAAGTTTTTTTCCTTTCGAAGCATTGTTTCAAATGGAAATGGATGGATTGCCTTTGTGTTTGGAATTTTACAGAAGCCAACTAGTTAGTCAGACTTGCTTATTTTTACTTAATTATAGTATCTCTTTTTAAATAGTGTGCTCAATTTACAGCTTAATGACTTTTACCTTGTTTGTTTAATGGAGCTTACATAATGATGCCTGTGATCTTCATGAAACATTACACTGGGATTTTATTTTTCACTTTAGAAACTGTGATTTTTATATTAATGTTTTATAACCTCAGGTTTCTAATCATAAAGTCATAAGGAGTTTAATTGATTTGAAACTAGCCTGGCCCTGAAGTGTGTACATGTCCAATTGATTCAAATTGATCCAATATGTTTAAATAAAACACATGCCAGAAGGAACATAGCACCTCCTGTTACCAGGTATTTGCTTAAAGCACTCTGGTAACTTAATTATGTTGCCATCTTGGTATAATCAGTTACTGGCTAGCACACATTGTGTATAAGCTTGTGGTAGTTTGAGAAGCCAGAGTAATTCCCCCAAACCCACAGAATGATGTGGTATGTTATGCCAGGTTCACAGTGGATCTAAACTCTCTGAGCTCTTCTGCAGTCAGCCGTGCTCGGGTGATTCACACCAGCTGAGATCTGAGCCCATTCTCCCCTAGATAACTGCATGGCCACGTTTTTAAGCCCATTGGTCTGGTTCAGAACTTGTGCATTTTAAGTAAGCTGTTTCCATTTTAAAATAATTGTTTGGATACATAAAAGACATTGTGATGTTTGGGGGCTGAGGGAGAAGATGTGGAAAACTATTGTTCAAGTCACAATAAGTGCATTGGATTTCAAGAATTCTCCATTGCTGCGCACCCTCCACTTTGATCCTGCATCAAGCAATCACTAAGCTGTGGAGCTGTGAGACCATGAGCTTGTAAATCTAACATACGTAGAGGCAGGATCTGCACTGTAGCAGGGCAATGTGGGTTCTCTTAGGCATCTTAGTACACAAGGAAGTCCCTGAAGTTCAAATTGGTTCTAACTGGTTTCCCCACGCTGTTAAATTCCGTGGCCAAGGAGAAATCTGAAATGCTTCAGCCCTTGCTGCTGTTGAAACCGCCAGACATAACAGAAATCTATTTGCAAAGCGATTTTTGCAACTGAAAGCCTCTGTGACTAGCAAAAAGCCCAAGGCCAAGAACATTAGCAACCATGGGACATGGCTTTTGAAAGCTGACACGTCATCCATGACTGATGGCTAAAATTAAGGGCCTTGTGCCATTGTGGGGTCCTCTGGTAGAGGAAGCACCTTGCTCTCTCCTGAGTGTCTTCTGTGGTACTCCTTTGAGTTCCCATAGGACACAAACACTGTCCCTTACTCAAGTCTTTGGGCTTAATATAAGGCAGTGTTGGAGGACTTCTGGCACTCCAGCTGCATTAGCTTCACCAGGATTAGCTGCTGGTGGGCTGCCAGGTAGTTTGTTTACCTACATGTCCGCAGGCCCAGTGGGGTCCCAGTGGTAATGGTTCACCATTCCCAGCCATAGCTGTGGGCGTCCACGCCATGAAAGTCAGAGCAGTTTGTAAAGACAATTTCCCTTATATACCACCCAGGGAAGAGAATACGGGATCAGTAAAGTCTGATGATGGAGCCCTGCAAATCCACAGCTCTCCACTTCACAGCTGCGGCTATCTGCGGCCGTTGGCTTCAGTGCAGATCGCCGTCCTTTATGTTTGCGGATGCACATTTCGTATCCAGAACAACGTTACCTCTCATCTTTTCCATCCACGTACAGATTTTTCCATCCAGCAGTGGAATAAATTTTATGTGCACCGAGGCATGTGCGGATAGGCACCGCCAGTAGCCACAACAAACCCAGCTGTGGGCGCTCTGCTAATCAGGCTGGCAGGATCTGAACTTTTCCCGCGTGGCTGCACGAGCGCACGGCTTACGGAGAACACTGATTGAGGAACCTGAATATTGGAGAGCAGCTTCATACGAAGGGTGTCCACCTCCCCGGGGCTGGCTGTGGCTCTCTGTGGAGCATTGTTGCTGATGCAGCCCACAGTTTTGTAGTTGTGTTGGGTGCCGCTAAGACAGGGGGTGGCCAATCATTTTTTGATGTGGGGGCCATTCCAAGAATTTGGAAGGTGGTGAAGGGCCACACTTTTCGAGATTACTGGAGGATGTGTGGGTCTGGGGTGAAGCAAAAGGGAGCTTGGGGGTGAGGGAGTGGGGTGCACGGTGGGGGTGGAGTGTGGGAGGGGCTGCAGGTGTAGGAGGTGGTTGTCATCTGGGGGCAGTGGATTGGGGTGCAGGGGTTTGGGTGGGGGATGTGTGACCTAGGGAAGGGGATTGGGGTGCAGGGTCTGGGAGGGGTATGGGTGCAGGAAGAGGGGCAGAAGGTTTGGGTTATGTGGAGTGGGGGGGGGCAGGAGTGTGGGGGAGGGGACTGGGGAGAGGGGCTGGGGTGCCAGAGGCAGGCTGTGGCTGGGAGACTTACTTTGGGGACTCCTGGCTAGCAGCTCAGCATGTGTCTTAGGCAGGGGGTGCATCACACTCTGCCTTTGCTTCAAATAGGAATTGTGCTGGGGGCAGCGTGTGAACCGCCTCCTGTCTTCCCCCAGGTTCGCAATTGCTGCAAAACAAACAGGGCCCACAGCCGCCTTTCTGAGCAGCACATGGAGGGGGCTGGGGCAGAGAGGAAGCTCACCTGAGGCTCCCTGTTGTGTCCACAGGCTGGATCCAGTAGCTTGGTGGGCCGGATCTGGCCCACGGGCCTTATTTTGCCCTGCTCTGAACTAATCAAAGATGAAGCTGAGCTAGGAAGGAGCAGGTTGAGGCTGTGTAAAGGGATGAAACTGAGAACGCAAGGCGGCTGTAGAAGAAGTCATAAACTCATAGAATCGTAGGACTGGAAGGGACCTCAGGAGGTCATCAAGTCCAGCCCCTTGCCTGAAGCAGGAGCAACCCAAATGAAAACATCCCAGCCAGGACTTTGTCAGACAAGGATTTAAAAACCTCTAAGAATGGAGAATCCACCACCTCTCTAGGCAACGCATTCCAGTGCTTCACCACCCTCCTGGTGAAAGAGTTTTTCCTAATATTCAACCTACATCTCCTTCTCCGCAACTTGAGGCCATTGCTCCTTGTTCTGCCCTCCCTCACTACTGAGAACAGCCTCTCTCCATCTTCTTTAGTGCCACTCTTCAGGAAGTTGAAGGCTGCTATCAAATCCCCCCTCGCTCTTCTCTTCTGCAAACGAAATAAGCCCAAATCCCTCAGCCTCTCCTCATAGATCAAGTGCTCCAGCCCCCTCATCATTTTCGTTGCCCTCCACTGGACCTGTTCCAATGCATCCACATCCTTTCAATACTGGGGGGACCCAGAACTGGACACAATACTCCAGATATGGCCTGACAAGTGCTGAACAGAGGGGACTAATAACTTCTCTAGATCTGCTGGAAATGCTTCTCCTAGTGCACCCCAGTATGCCATTAATCTCCTTGGCTACAAAGGCACACTACTGACTTATACGCAGCCTCCCATCCACTGTAATCCCCAGGTCCTTTTCTGCTGCACTGCCACTTAACCTGTCAGTCCCCAGCCTGTAACAATGCTTGGGATTCTTCTGTCCCAAGTGCAAGACTCTGCATTCCTCCTTGTTGCACGTCATCATGTGACTTTTGGCCCAATCCTTGAGTTCATGAGGTCACTCTGGACGCTATCCCTACCTTCCAATGTAGCTACCTGTCACCCTCGCGTAGGCTGTGTCTACACTACCCCTCCCTTTCAAACAGGGTATATAAATGCAGTGGATCAGAAATTCTACTCAGGCACTGATATGAATATTCAGTGCCTCATTTGCATAATAACTGCCACCCAGAGCGTCGAAAGTGCTGCTTTTGGATTGAAAACGAGCTGCGTAGATGGGGTTCCTGCGAAAGGAAGTGTTGGTAATCCTGCCAAACAGTATGACCTCCCATGGTCCAGCAAATTCTCCTGTCTGGCACCAGTCAGGTCCCAAGGGTACTCGACAAGAGAGGTTCAGTCTGTATCTTTCCTCTCTATATCTTGTCCTGCTTTGGAATGAACACAGCACAAAGCATCTGCTACTTTTTAAACAGCAAAAATCCACCGATCCACCTCAGATCATCAGCTTGCTGCAAGCAAATCTGTGGTGAGTCCATTAATTTTAATGTAAAATTCCCAGTGGAGCCAGGCTTGTATGACCCATGCCAAGGTAGCCTTCCATTTTTATTGTGTGAATCGTGCATCTCCATGCTGCCTTGCTAGTTAAATACTTTAGCCCCTAGAAGTAACGCCTACTGCCCCCATGAGAATATTTTTTATCAGTTGATCCATGAATGTTCACTGAGTAATTACCCATGTACCTCCTGCATCCTTCTCTAGCATCTATTTGGTAGTGATGAAAATTATTTTACTTTGCTCTCTCACACATAGATTTGTTTCCCGAGTATGTATCTGAGGCTTATTGGCTTATATTTTTAAAGCTTTCTGGATCTGGTGACATGGGTCACTGCATTTCAGACTGGCCATATTCGTGAGGCTACTGGCCTTGCCCTGTGTAGTCTACCACCATTTTGCTCCATTTGAAGTGTCCCCTATTTTAGTCTATCTTGTAACAGTGGTGACACAAGTTCCCTAGGACATTAGCAAAACAGGGGCTCTACGGCTGGAGACAACAAAGCTAAGGAATGAGATCCCCACTCAGAGGTTTTTGAGGTCTGGGCCAAATCTCAGATCAAGGCCCTTCACCCTGCTAAAAAAATTACCAGTGAGAGGAGATGTGTGCAGGGAAGAATTTATCCCCATCTCCCCCTGTAGCACTGGCTTCTGTCCCACGAGGGTGGGCCCAGCTCCCCGTCCGAGGGTTCACAACCTGACACATGGGATTAACTCCTGCTGGGGGCACCATTGAACTCCATTGAAGGGCCCTCCTGCAGGAGGATGTGGCACCTGTGTACTCTCCCCTTGGCACTTATCTTGTCTAGGCAGCACTGTCCATGTTTGGAGCCACACTGGGCCTCTGAGACTGCCCCGGCTTTCCAATCAGGGGAGGAGGACAGGGTGAATTTGAACAGCTGAAACTTCTTTCCCTGGCAGACTTTGAAGGTGGTGGATGCTCCAATCTGATAAATTCTGGTGTGTTCAGCTGTTAGTCTCTGCACACACACACTCACTCACTCACTTTCTCCCGCCCAACCCCACTTAGGCCTTCCTGTAAGACCTCCCTTCCTCTCCCCTATTTCTACCTGACCAGAAGGTCTTGCTCATCTCTCTCTCACTGAGGATAACAAACCACTCCTGCCCAGTAATGTAGCAGAACTCCTGCAGTGGTGGAATCTCCATCACGAGCGGTTTTTAAGTCCCGGCTTGACAAAGTCCTGGCTGGGATGACTTAGTTGGGGTTGATCCTGCTTTAGGCAGGGGGATGAACTCAAAGACCCTCTGAGGTCCCTTCCAGCCCTAGGATTCTAGGATTCTATGCAGTGCATAGGTGCTGGATTGTTATTTTTGCTAACAGGGCAGGTCAAGAGAAGGGTCCTGCCTGTCATGCAGAGGGGTTAGATCTTTTATAGCTTTCCAGTTCTGGTTAGGACATAGTAGTGTTCATGCTAGATTGCAGCAAAATGTGGTGGAGGGCTTGCCAGGTCCACTGCACTGCTCTCCTGAGGCTTCTGCCACATTGTGTGTGTTGAAGGGGGCAGCTGATATCTTTCTTACTTAACGCGCAGTTTCTGTGTCAAGGACAAAGGGGACTCAGCTGTCGGGTTGAATGGGATGAAATCAAACTCTGAATAGCAAAGCATAGAATAGAATTTTTAGACAAAACCAGGCGAGACCAGCTTGCAAGAAATGCGTATAATCACCTCCACATCTAGATCCTAACGCTGGTTCAGTCTTGAACCCTAACCTAAATGCTAATCCAGATCCCAGCCTGCTCTGGATCCAAACCCTGTTTCCTGTGCCAGCTTAGTGCCTGTCTGGGTGAGCTGCCACCCTCTCCCCAGAAGGCTGTCTCAGAACTCAGATATTGACAACTGAACTCCGTTAACTCCTTTTGTAAATTAAGCAACAGCTTTTTTTTCCCCTCGGCCAGTGAGAATGCGGCAAGAAATTTGAGAAAAGACACAGATGTGCTCACTTGTGCTGGCTCCCGGAGCTAAACTGTGTGACAATTGGAAGGGCCAAAGAGAGGTTAGGTGTAATGGCTAAGAGAGCACAGAATGATTTATCCCAAGTCAGTGCTGGGCAGGAGGATATCTTTATCTCTGCAGGGCCCCACAGCTGGCTGATAGCCCCTGCTCTTGTTCTCTTGATAAGCATGCATGCTGCATGTGTAATTCTTCTGGAGGGCTCCTTCCAGACTAACTAGTGAGTTCTGCACACTTTATGCATTTGTGAGATAAAAGATAGTGTGACTCCATACACTTTCTGCCGGAGTTCCTTGCTAACCTTTCAATTGCTTCCAAAATGCTCTTATGTAACCTCCCCAATAGAAATAGATTAGTGGTCTTAATTCTCCTCTTATCACTGACAACACCCCTGGGAAGAGAGCCCACTCTTTCCCTTCCCGCCCTCCTGTAAGGATTTGTCTCCTGATCAGATCAAAGCCTAGAGCAGCTTGTGGGAAAGTGGCCAGAATTTATGCAGTACATATTTCTATACCAATAGGCAGCTATTGAGAGCAATCACAGAAGCAGGCATGCCTTGCAAGTAGAGGATCTCCTCCTGAGGTCAGGATAATGGCCATTACTTATCACTGACTCATACTGAATTCAGTGGCACTAGGCCTGTTTGCACCAGCTGAGAATTTGACCCTTACGAAGTAGGGCTTTACTTAAGTCATAGCACAGAGCAGATCTCTGCACTGCGGAGCCATCAACTCCACAGGCCTTTCTTTGTTTGTGCTTGACCATATTTTAAACTGATTATTACACATTTCAGCAAACCCCATTTGGCGTCTCCCCCCTGTGTTCACGAACACCACTTCATGTTGAATAAGGAAGCATTACCTCAGTATACCCTGTAAGGAGGGTTCCGTTCCTGGCTCTGCTGTAGGCTTCTTATATGCCCATGGGCAGATCCCTGCTGAGTCCTATTTAAATACGTCATTTTAGTCCTTGTCTCCTTGAGGCTGTTGTGTGCTGAGTCTGGTCATGCGGGGTGGGGGACAAGCCCTAGCCTACTTCCTAATCATCCACTGGCTTCGGTGACTGGGTGGGAGAAAGGGACAGTGGGGAGTGACAGAGGTGTCATAGCCTGGAGGAAACGGATGACTTGAAAAGCAGCTTGGACAGAACATGTAGGAAAAGTCCCTGGTCGGTTGGTGAGATTCTGGTACTCACCCAAGCCAAGCTCTGAACCGGCTCCTGCTGACGTTTTGTTTTAATAAGCATTGGTGAATGTCTCGCAGTGTGTCAGGTTTCTGATATCTGAGCACCCCACAGTCTTTAATGCCGTTCATCCTCTTCAGTTATTCCTACTTTACAGCTGGTGAGCTGAGGCCCATTGAGCAGGGTAGAGCTACACCGGAGGAACAGACCTGCAGCAGGCTGCGGCTGGCCTGGCACAGCTGTCTCGCACTTGCAAGGCTCAGGATACAGGCTGAAAATGGAGCCAGTCAGGCTCAGGCTGAAGTCCAGGTGCTGGGACCCCCTTTTGTGGGGTCCTAGCGCTTGGGCTCCAGCCTGAGGCCAGACATCTCCATAGCAGTTTTACAGTGTCCACACCCCTTGGGCCTGAGCCAGCTAACCCAGGCAGCCAGTGTTTAACTGCAGTATAGACACAACCCAAGTTTCAGCCCACATAACAAAAGCTGGGTCCGGGCTAGTTTATATGCAGCTAGCACAAGTAACTGCAGTAGTCAGGACAGCATACACGGTATATGCCAGGCATTGACCTAGGGTACCTACCTGGCTCATTAGCCTGAGCTGTCTGCAGTGCTATCATTACCCACGCTAGCTTCATTCAAGGTAGTCTGGGTTTGTGGCCGGTGCACAGCTCACATGGTGTATCCAGAAAGGAAGTGACACGCCTGAGCTTGTGGGAGCTGGGATCTGAGGCCAAGTGTTCTGAGTCCCAGCCAAAGGGCCAACCATGGAAGCATCTTTCCTTGAATGACATTACAGACCAGCTACTTACGAGCAGGGATGGAAGACCCAGCCCTGGAGACTTGAAGGACTAGGCAATATGCTGTAAATGAAAAAGCTGTGCTGGCAGGAAAATTGACTGAGGCCTGCTGTACACCTACAGTTTGGTCCCATGGTACCTTGTAGACTAACAGATATTTTGGAGCATAAGTTTTCATGGGCAAAGACCCGCTTCATCAAGTGCATGAGTCACTCGCCTGGAAGCATCTTTCCCTCGACCTAGTTGTATCTCCATGGGGGGTCACACATGCATCTGACAAAGTGGGTCTCTGCTCACAACAGCTTATGCTCCAAAATATCTGTTAGTCTTTAAGGTGCCACAGGACTTCTTGTTGTTTTTGAAGGTACAGACTAACTCAGCTACCCCTCTGATACCTACAGTTTAGGTCGTCATAGCTGCAAGGTGCAGCAATGTGAAAATTCCATGCCCTGGAGTGCTGTAGCTAACCCCTGTGTAGATACAACTAGGGCAAGGGAACGATGCTCCCAGGTGACTATTGTTCAGGGAAGTGGAGTTCTTCCATTGACGAACAAACTTCTTCTGTCACCATTGTCTTTTTCTACTCTGTTGGGTGACAACAGCATAACTACAGCTCTGCAGCTATTCTGCCCAAGTAACCATAATTTAAACATGTCCTTGCTCACTTAATGGGCCCTGCTTCATCTCTTATTTCCTATGCTGGATTCGCTGTGTAACTCCCGCTGGTGGGATCAACTTTCGGGGTGTCACAAAAGTCAGACTCTTCCTGGCTTAAATGAGTTCTCTTGGATCCTGTGTCATGCCGGTAAAAGAATTTCTGCTTAAAGCCAATATGAAGGTTAGCACAGATTGAACCTCTCTAATCCAGAACTCATCCATCTGGCACCATCCATAACCCAGCATGATTTTAGTCAGCCGGGTGACCACTTATCATTGGTGTGGCCAAGTTTCCTGAAGTTCCATAAAGTTTGTTTCCAGTCACCAGTCCTGGCTCCCAGTGTTCTGTCCTGTTACTTAGCCGTAATTTATCCCTAAATGTCTTCTAAGAGCCCGGTAAGCTCTGGCAGAGTTGGTTAAGCTGCCACACGATGTTGACCTCCTGTGGTCTGGAAAAATTCACTTGTCTGGCACCGGTCAGGTCAGGTGCCCGATGAAAAGACGTTCAACCTGTAGTGATTTTGCTTAATCTAGGGGCTGTCAGATAGAATCTGCTTCTCCAGAGACATTGCAATGCAGCTGTTCAAGTGCCAGAATATTGCCAAATGACTATTGATTTTTCTAGCAGGGCCTCTGAGTTGGAGGGCTGAGAACTGCTCTTTAGCCTGGCTGCATGTTGTGAGTAAGAGACGGTCAGCAGAGTGTAATTAAAGACACCAGTGGACCTTGCAGAGCTAGTGTGGTGTTGTGCATTTACAGGGTCTGTCTACTCCCATGTGCCTCCGTATGTCTCTGTGTTGGTCCCAGAGAACCATTATTTGGGGCTTTGGGCTTGGTCTACACTAGGCAGGTCAGTCAACTGCAGATACGCAATTCCAACTACAGCAATTGCGTAGTTAAAATTGACTTATCTGCAATTGATTTACCTGGCCATTTTCATAGAGAGAGGTTGAGAGGAAAAATTCTCCCCTCTCGATATCGAGGTGTACAGGAGTCCGCTGCTGACCGCAAATAGTTCAATTTCACGTCTCTATCAGATGCGCAAAATCAAACTCTAGAAGGTCGACCCTGGCCTGACGAGTCTTCTGCTTAGTCAAGATGTAACCTGAATGAGCTCAAGAGACAAAGGAGTTTGTTGCTATGCAGGAAAGTAGCACTAAGATTAAACAGATGTAGGTTTGTTACCTCAGGTCAGATACCCCAGACAGGTGCGTTAAACCAAAAGACTTCCCCTATTCTGAAAGCAACTCCCCTCCTCACCCAGTCCCACTTGGTTTGGTCATCCCTTCTGAGCAGACCCTTTGTTCAGTGCATTCCATGTCCATGTGAAGCTGATTGTTATGTAACTGTCCCACATAAATGAAATACTATAACTACGTTGCTCATAAATTCAGCCTTAACTTACACGTGTGTCTTTTCAGGCACTCTCGCAGAGGAAAAAGGGTACACAAGGGTTTATTTTCATAGAAATTCTATCACTTATGGTGAGGCTCTATATATATATATATATACACACACACACACACACACACATACACAGAGTAAACCCCCCATTTTATGCGATTTCAATATAAGCATTAATCGTATTAATGCGAATGTCGAAATCTTGGGCTCCAGCTGCCGCTTCCCCCAGCTGGGAGAAGCCAGGGGGATGCTGCTGCTGGGAGGAGGGGACAGAAGGCAGGGAAAGCCCCTCAGCCCCCGGGAGTTGAGAGCCAGGCACAGGTCAGTTTCCTGACTCCCACAAGCAGCCGGGAGCCGGGAACTTGACCAGCTGCTGCTGTGCCTGGCTCCTGAGCAGGAGCCTGGAAAGTGACCAGCTGTTGCTGCTGTTCCTGGCTCCAGGCTCCCAGGGGCTCAGAGGAGGAGGGAGGGGTCGTCCTCCCCTGACTTACGTGAAATTTGAGTTACACGGGGGGGGGGGGGGTGCAAGGAACATAACCCCCGACTAACTTGGGTTTTACTCTGTGTGTGTGTGTGTGTGAATTTCTGTTATTACATTCATTTGAAAATCCCAGAAAAGTCATAAAAGCTGGGATTGTATCACTGGATCTGTATTGGTCTTCTAAACTTCTCCAGCACTCAGAATGCTTGAACCGATTTTACCCCAGAATGTGATCAGTTTGTGTTTGCTATATATCGTAGTTATGTTACGATAAGGTGAACCTTTCTAGTCCAGTACCCTTAGCACTTGACTAGTGCCAAATGAGAAAAATTGCTGGACCACAAAAGGTTAATATTGTCTAGTGGCATTACCAATACTTCTACTTACAGACTCTTAGAAAACATTTAGAGGTAAATTACAGCTAAATAAGAGCACAGAACATGGAGAGCCAGGACTGGTGGCTGTAAACACACTTTACGGGATCGTGGGAAATTTAGCCACACCCATGATAAGTGGACACCCAGCTAATTAATGTTGAGGGACCAGAGTGCCAGATTAGACGCAAGAATTACTGATGCAATCCCACTTTGCTACAGGACTGGCCTACTCTGAGAAAAGGGCGTATCTTATGGTTATGATGGTGAGGGATATATTCTATGGTACTGAATTCTGAGACTAACTACCAAGGGACCTAAGCATGGATTAAAAGGCCCCCAAGACACATAAAGGTTCATAGTGGCCCAGCTTCATAGCTGGAGAGAGTCAGTATAATGCTATAGAATTCAATGGGCTATGGTGATTAACACCAGTTGAGAAGCTGTCTGTTTTTAAATGGCTAAAGGCTGTGCTTCCCTAACTTAGCTGTAGCCTAACTGTAAGTAAATACAAAAGCACTTCAGCTCTGCTCCTGACTAAGCCTTGAAGTGATTGCTTTGGAAAGGACTTAGCTCAGTCTCAACTCTGAATCTGTGAACTTCTAAGACTCTTTCGAAGATAGTGGCACATGCGGACTGCCATAAATACAGCAGCAGGATATTCAAAAGGGTTATGCAAGTCTGTCTCTGTGTAGCTTGAGGGCAAAGGCACTGAGTATTGAGGTTTGTTGCTTATGGGACTCACATCATTATTTATTTCCTGCTCACTTTCAAAGCATTCTTAGTTTGGTTCAGGGATAAAAAATACAACTGCACTTTTTGGCTACACTTTGAACTCAGTATTAGAATTAGTGAAGAATTAATTTGTGGTGCAGTGGGACCCTGGTTACTGTGAAGCTATTTACCATACTGGTAATTTTTGCAGTGCTATCAGTCTGTATGGTGCACCAAAAAGGTAGAAGCAGGGCCCTGCCTCAAGGAATTTACAGTCTAAGGGCCAGGGAGGCAATATTATCTAGTGGGTAGAGCACTGGTCTGGGTCTCAGGAGACTTGGTTCTGTTCCCAACTTTGCTGCAGGGAGACCCTGGGCATGTCACTGACCTTCTCTGTGCCTCA
Source organism: Carettochelys insculpta (assembly GCF_033958435.1). NCBI lineage: Eukaryota > Metazoa > Chordata > Testudines > Carettochelyidae > Carettochelys > Carettochelys insculpta. The sequence continues at coordinate 39,299,904 of NC_134147.1, forward strand.
GTTTCCTCAGCTGTAAAATGGAAACAATGACACTTACCTCATTGAAAACTACTGCAGAAAAGTGCTAGCTAAGAACTGGGTGGTGATCTTATCCTGCAACCCTGCGTCACGCAAGGAGTTGGCCAGACTGGGACCAATCATGGGACAAAAGTTGAGGGAGCCAGTCCAGACTGATTAGGGGAGAGGTTCTGTTCTGCCCAGAGACCATCTGGACCATTCCTCTCTCTTTTGAAAAGGGAGAGATGACTTACTGCTCATCTGCCCCACCAACCAGTGCCATGGTGAGAGGGACAGTGTGTGGGGGATGGAAGTGGGTTGTGATGGCTACAGCATAGTAATACACAGGCAAGCTGAAAGCTGCACCACGCTTAGAGCTGGTAAACTGTACAGCCCTACCCACCAGAAGAGGAGGAACCAGGAGTCCCACTTCGAGTGAATCACACTTTGGACCCTGCAAACCCCAAACACTACAAGTTCTCATGTTTTTATATGAGTTGTCAGGTACTTAGCACATTAGTGGGTGCAATACACCCAGTCAATAAGAACAAAACAGGGACAATGCTTATGACCTTGGAGAAAACAACTAGCAGTAATAACTTCTGTGGCTATCAAATGTCTCTGCTATGGGGGCCTTGGCTGCCATTTAACCCCCCCTTAACATGCTGCAAGCCAGAAAAATGCTCGGGAGATAGTATACTTATGCCCACATTACCCCGGTCAATTGACCATAATATTATTTTATTGCTTCACGTACCCAATGCCATGAAGAGCAAATAAATACATTTCCTGTTGTTCTTTTAAAGCACAGACGTTGCCTTATTTCTCCCCGTGTATGGGAGAGGCGCAGAAGAGCCATACTGCTGTCAGACACTGCATGGGGTGGTTCAAAACAAAACGGTTCCAAGTGCTAGCACAGAAAAAGGGTGTCTGTGGCTTAAGAATTAAGGCAAAACTTTGTCTAAGCTCATATTTAATACCTGATGTCTCTCCTGTCAGCATCAAGCCTGCTGCAGAAGTAGGGATGTGTGCACCAGGGGAGCTGAGCCCAGATGTGTTGATGAATACAAACGAGTTATTTACCAAACCACCAGAACTGGAGGCAAACTGATGTTAAATGGAGCAGCTGTTGGCTTTTATTTCACTGTAGCAGCTTATCGGGAGATCATCTCCTCAATCAAAGGCACTTAAAAATCTTTGACAATCAATTCATATTCTACTACAAGCTGGGGATAAAAGAATTACTAATAAGAGACCTCACATGATTGCCTTTGTCATTTCTTTTCTGTAAGATAAGTTTAGCTCCCAATTTGTGGAGTACAACGCACAGAACATAAAGTTGTTGTTTTATGCAGAAAAACATGGAATAGGCTGGTAGCCCATAAAAGATTCAATTTTGATTCATTAAACCTTTGTTCCATGTCTATCACACCCGCTGAACATATCATTCCAGGCAGACATGACTGGTGAAAGGGTGTTCCTATTTTTAGCATGGAACTGTGCCCATCCACCAACAGTGGGGACGTTCAAAGCTGACGAGAGCAGACAACCCAAAATACCGTGGCACCAGGGTAACAATTGATGGCCCACTGGAGTCAATGGAAAGACCATTCATGAAGAGCAGTCTGCAGCTTTGTCATAGAAACAGTGACACTTTTGTTCTGCAGTCCATCTTCTGAGGAAAACACCTTCAGGCTCCCTTTCAAATCAATGGGGTTTTGCTGTTTTATTCAGTGGAATAAGCGCCAATCCAAAAGACCGTTGGAAGGTTGAAACGTGCTATGTTAGGAAAACTCTACACAGCAGAAGCTGGAGCATTTCTGAAGTATTGGAGGGATCCAGAGCATCAATTTGGGCGTTGAACCTAATGCTCATCAGAAGGAGTCCTGACCACAGGTCTGTAGACAGGCCACCAAAAGCAATTCTGGCCTCTGCACGTCCAAGCTGCAGGTGTGGTCCACCTGACACTTTGGTGCTCCCGCGCCTGCACTTGATGGTATCTAGAGACCTGACGGCTGCACTGCTGGGCTTCCACATGTCTCTGGGGTAGAGCTGCCAACTGTCTAGTCACGCAAACCTGAAGACCCTTGCCCTGCCCCCTTCCCCTTCCCTGAGGACAAGCCCCAGTCCTGCCCCTTCTCCAAGGCCCCACCCTCTGGTCACTATCCACTCTCCTATCATTCGCTCCCCCCCACACTCACCTGCATTCACAGGCTGGGGTGGGGGCTTGGGGGGCTGGAGGGGGTGAGGTGGAACAAAGCTGACCTTGAGTGACTCCTGAAAGCTACTGATACAACCTTTTGGCTCCCAAAGGAGGTGGGGCTGGGGGAGTCTCCCTGCTCCACATCCTGAAGGCACTGCCCTCATAGCTCCCATTGAGTAGCCAATAGGAGCTGCAGAGACGACTCTTGGGGTGGGGGCAGTGTGTAGACACTACCCACCCACCCCCAGGCCACAAGGACAGTGCTGACTGTCTGCTCCAGGAAGCCTGCCTTAGCCCCACTGAACTGTCAATGATGGTCAGGGGCTCTCAGCCCCTTTGAAATAGCCCAGGCCCCTAGGCAATTGCCCCTCCCCCATTGCTTGGCCTCTCTGCCCAGTATTCAGAGCTCACAAGAATCAGACCATGAGCCTGACCCTTCCTTGGCATGCACCTTGGCTTCTGTCATTATTTGTACCAAGGGAAAGGGGGTACGAAGCTCGGCTGTTCCAATCAGCCAGCTTTCCACTCCCTCTTGGCACTACCAGGTCTTATGTTTGCATGATGGGGTGGCTGCCCTGCAGTGGTATAGAAAGAGTTAAAGACAACCCTGGGAGAGTGTTGTCCTTGGAGCCAATCGGGGCGAGGCTTGTGGCAGCCAATCAGAGCCCAGGAGAGCTGTATAAAAGAGATGGCTGGCCAAAGTGAGTACACACTTGCTTCAGCCTTAGAGGGACCTAGCTCTAGCTCTAGCTCTAGCTCTAGCTCTAGCTCTAGCTCTAGCTCTAGCTCTAGCTCTAGCTCTAGCTCTAGCTGGAATTACTATGGACAGAAAAGTGCTGAGGAAAGGCAGGGTGAGGTGGGGGAGCTCTGGACTGAGTAAGTCCCAGGCTGAGGCCTAGTAACAGAGCGTGGGGGTACTAGAGCTGCAGGAAGGAAGGTGGGCAGGGCAGGCCAAGGCAGCTGGTCTACAGCTCCTTGTCAATGATGAGTAGCTATTTCAGACTGTAGTTTTCCCTGAGATAAGGGGGTAGAGGATGATTGGCAGTGAGTCACTGAGGCAAGGTGAGTCTAGGGGGTGTGTGGTTCCCTGAAAAGGAGAGACCCCAGAGTGTCGGTGCAGTGGGTCAGTATGGCCTCCTGCAGACCCGGAGGCTGGGGAAGTTATGCAGAGGCCCTGGTGGGCGGGGCCGGAGTCAGGAGACCAGAGGCCCGCCCCTCAGAGGGCGGGGCCAAGGGCTAGAAGAGCCAAAGGCGGGACTCGGGAGCCATTCAGTGCTGGGCCTCCGGGCAGGGAGGACGTGCCGGCACGAGCTCCCCGGGGCCAAAGGGAGAGGGCTTGCGGCCGCCCGGCCAGGCCGGAGGAGCAGGCCCCCAGAGGCTCCACGCAACCCCGGGTCCGTATGCCCCAAGGAGACTACCCGGACTTCCCGGACCTACCAGGACCTTCCCGCTGGTGGAGACCCCCTGCTGTGGAAAAGGCCCCGGGAGCAGGCTGCCCCCGAGCCCCGGCGGATCCCTACAACACTCAGACCCAGGACCGACCTGCATCTCCTGTATTGCCACCGCCTGACTACCCTAACGACGTGGTCATGGACGATTGGCCGGAGCCCCCACAGGTGGATGACCCAGACGAGACCGACCTAGGAGGACCCCTCGACCAGATGGACTGGGACCTGCCGCCAACAGAGGGTGAGGTAGGAAGTGGCCCGGGGAACGTCGCTCAGGAACCAATGGCAGTGTGTTGCGGTCTGGATCCCCACTGCCGGGGTTGCATGTGAGCAACCCCCAGGGCCCCGGGCCGGGTCGCAGTGGAGTGGGAGGGCCTGCGACCCCCTACCCCCCTCCCTGACAGGGCCAGCCCCTGCTGAGCCTGTCTGTAGTCCCTTGTGTTGCTGCCCCGCCCCAAACTGAGGGCTGGGCTGGTGTTTTCCCTTGTGTTGCTGCCCTGCCCCAAACTAAGGGCTGGGCCAGTGGTTACCCTTGTGTTACTGCCCTGCCCCAAACTGAGGGCTGGGCCGGTGTTTATCCTTGTGAACTGCTGCCCTGCCCTGGACTGAGGGCTGGGCCCCAGAACTATATAACTCTTGTGAACTGCTGCCCCGCCCTGGACTGAGGGCTGGGCCCAGAACTATATAACTCTTGTGAACTGCTGCCCTGCCCTGGACAGAGGGCTGAGGCCTGTATGGGGGTAGCGGTGACTGCCCGAACTGAGTGTGGGCTGGTGCCCTAACCCCCTCCTTTGTTGCCGCCCGCCCTAGACCCAGGGGCTGGGCGTCACGGGACTTGCTACAGTCGGGCACTGGGGGGAGGGCAGAAGCCTCAAGGGCAGGGCTCCACAGTCTGCAAGGGATGTGTGTCCGGAGACAAGGTGAAGAACAGACTGGTACCAGTGGGTAAGAGAGCAGGTGCTTCGAAGGCTGAAATGAGTTGATTCCCTCAGCAACCAGCAGGAGGCATCATGGCAATGAGTCAAGCCTGGTTAAAATTTGTTGTTTTCAGCCTACCCCGGCCTTTGGCTGTAAGCCTATTAAACGGATAACAAATTCACCAGTTGAGGGCAGCCCACATAGAAAACACTCTTGAGGTACGTCTCAGCACTTGTGGGTAGAATGCAGGGATCCTGATGTTTGGCTCTTTTTTTTTCATGTTATAAGTAATTTATGAGAAAATGGACACATTGCCTGGTGTCACTGGTGGCACAGAACACCACAGACTATGGAAATACCTTAGTGTTATGCAGCCATATAGTAAATGGCAGAAGATGTGAGATGGGGGTGCTCTGGCCTGAGTTAGCCCCAGGCTGGGCCAGATCCCCAGAGTTGTTTCAGCATCCAACTCCCATCCATTTGATAGGAGGAAGGTGCTTAAATACCTTTGAGTGTCTGGACTTGGGGCCTAACATACCTTCATTGGAACAGAGGAAGGAAATTAGCACTGGTGGTGGCAGGGAAAATAATTAACTCCACATATTTCTCTGGGAGAAATTGGGATTATATTGTCTGAGCTCCAATTCCAGGTGCCCATGGATCCTCCTACCTAACACTTAATGCCAGAAGGTATTGTTATCTTGGGGGTAATGAAAGCAGGGTTGCCTGACTGAAGTAGGATTGGAGAAGGTCCAGAGAAGAGCAACAAGAATGATTAAAGCTGACTACGAGGGAAGACTGAAAGAACAGGGCTTGTTTAGTTTAGAAAAGGGAAGACTGAGAGGGGACATGATATCGGTTTATAACCTAAAAGAAGGTTACAAGGAGGAGGGAGAAAAAAATGTTCTGGGCCTCTGAGGATGGGACAAGAAGCAAAGGGTTTAAACTGCACCTATTGGAGGCCGGGGAGGTTTAGGTTGGAAATTAGGAAGAACTTACTTATTGTCAGGGTGATTAAACACTGCAATAAGTTACTTAGGGAGGTAGTGGAATCTCCATTGCTGGAGATATTTAAGAGCAGGTCAGATAAGCTATGTCTACACATGAAGCCTACATCGAAGTAGCTTATTTCGATGTAGCGACATCGAAATAGGCTATTTCGATGAATAACGTCTACACGTCCTCCAGGGCTGGCAACGTCGACGTTCAACATCGACGTTGTGCAGCACCACATCGAAATAGGCGCTGCGAGGGAACGTCTACACGCCAAAGTAGCTCACATCGAAATAAGGGTGCCAGGCACAGCTGCAGACAGGGTCACAGGGTGGACTCAACAGCAAGCCGCTCCCTTAAAGGGCCCCTCCCAGACACAGTTGCACTAAACAACACAAGATCCACAGAGCCGACAACTGGTTGCAGACCCTGTGCATGCAGCATGGATTCCCAGCTGCCGCAGCAGCAGCCAAAGGCCTTGGTCAAGGGCTGCTGCACACGGTGACCATAGAGCCCCACAGGGGCTGGAGAGAGAGCGTCTCTCAACCCCTCAGCTGATAGCCATCATGGCAGATCCCGCTTTTTCAATGTTGCGGGACGATGATCGATGTTCAACTTCGAAGTAGGGCGCTATTCCCATCCCCTCATGGGGTTAGCAGCTTCGACGTCTCGCCGACTAACGTCCATGTTAACATCGAAATAGCGCCCAACACGTGTAGCCGTGACGGGCGCTATTTCGAAGTTAGTGCCGCTACTTCGAAGTAGAGTGCATGTGTAGACACGGCTATAGACATCTATCAGGGATGGTCTAGATGGTGCTTGGCCCTGCTGAGAGGGCAGGGGACTGGATTCAATACCCTCTCAAGGTCCCTTTCAGTCCATGTTCTATACTTTATGAACTGGGTCAGTAACAGAGACTTTCTACAAGAGACTTTCTACAAGGGTGCCTCAATATCAGTAATTCCTGTGTCTAATCCAGCACTCTGGTCCAGGAACATTAATTAATTATCTGGATGTCCACTTATCATGGGTGTGGCTAAATTTTCCACGATCCCATAAAGTTTGTTTACAGCCACCAGTCCTGGCTCTCCATGTTCTGTGCTCTTATTTAGCTGTAATTACCTCTAAATGTTGTCTGAGTCTGTAAGCAGTGGCAGTATTGGTAATGCCACCAGACAATATTAACCTTTAGTGGTCCAGCAATTTTTCTTGTTTGCTCCTTTGAACCTGTGTTATGGTTTGCATGTGCATTACAGCAGGTTAGTTTCAGAAGGGCCTGGGAAGTGGGGTGACATCTTGAGGGCGGGGATATGTTGGTATGAATTGTGAACTCGCTGTAAGCATCAGCGTGTGTTTAATCAGCACCGATTGCATTTGATCCAGTTGTTGTTGCTGCAATTGACTGACAAGTCGCATTGAAAACCCAACAACTTGTTCTTGAGCGTGCCAGCTGAGGCAGCATGTTAGTTGAAAAGGCCACAGTACGCTGCTGTCCTCAGACAGCAAGAGGCTGAAGGATGCTCCTCCCAGCTCTGAAGCTGTTTGCCAGAGCTGTGGCGTATGCTGCAGTCTTTGTGTTGCTTACTTGGCAGCTGACAAAGCCCTGTCAGCCCCTGCTTTGTTCAGAAAGAGCCCCTGGCAGCTGCACTGCTTTTGGGCCAATCCTGTCCCCATTGAGCTCAGCGGCCATGCCCTCACTGACTTCAATGGCAGCAGATTGGGCTCTTTTATCTGTGGTCTGAATTTATGAGAGCGTAGGTCAAGCGAGAAGGCTCTGTGCAAAGGTCAAGTGAGAGGCTGCAGAGCCCATTGTGCACTCATTCCACAAGCTGCGTGGCTGGCTTGCTGCCAGGGTGGGTCTGGAGCACAGGAATGGCCCCAAGGATGATACACTCATAAGCCAGAGAGCCTGTTTCAGCCTAACACCCAGTGGCCTCCAAGAGGGTGAGTCATACCATGAACCAGGAGCCAGGTTTCAGGGGCTAGATTCCCACACCATTCGGTGCAAGTTCAAAGATGGTGGGATATGTGAAGAAAATGGGAAAGAGCATTAAGCCATCTCTTGCCTCCCCAGTTTGGGAGTTGCTGGGCTCCCTGCTGGTCCTGCAGACTAATTTAGAGTAACCTGAAGACCACCAGGGCCACTCCAAAAGCCAAGAACAACCAGCAGCAAGAATGCCCTAACTACACCCACTTCTGTCTCACCACTTCCCGTAGGCCACCACCCATAAGGGACCATTCCTGTATCTCTGTCACTCTACACATTGGTGGTGCACCCACAGCTTTACTAATGTGTACAGTTATGCTCATCCCAGCTCAAAGATTCATTGGAATTGGAAAAGACATGGAGAAGGGCAACAAATGAGTAGGTATAGAGAAGGGCCTCTGTGCAAGCAGAGACTAAAAAGGCCAGGAGTGTTTAGCTTGGAAAAGAGAAGCCGGGGGGGAGAAGAATATGATAGAGAGCTACAAAATCATGAATGGGGACAAGAAAGCGAATACGAATGTGTTGTTTACCCCTACCCACCACCCAAGAGCCAGGGATCATTCACTGCAGTTAACAGCAGCTTTAAAACAAGTTGAAGGGTGTACTGCTTCCGAAAATGCACCGTTCATCTGTGGAACTTGTATCCAAGGCACAAGATGAAGGCCAGAAGTATAACTGGGTTCAAAAAAGAATGAAGAGCTCATGCAGGATAAGTCCATCAATGGCTATTGGCCAAGATGGTCAAGGACATAACCCCATGTCCCTAAGCCTCTGACTAGCAGATGCTGAGTGACAGGGAATGGATCACTGGAAAACTGCTGTGGTCTGTTCTTTTCCTCTGAAACCACTAACTCTAGCCGTGGTCAGAACACAGGAAACTGGACTAGACTGACTTTGGTCTGACTCAGGCTATGTCTACATCAGACATAAGTCGACCACTGGTAAGCCAATTGCACAGCTGAAATCCACTTATTAGTGGTCGGTTTCAATCTCTGCCTACACGGTTGACAGGAGTGTTTCTCCCCTCGACCTTCCGTAATCCTTGCTGCTCACCAGGAGTTGCGGGATTGACTTTAATCCTGGAAAGTGCCATTTTGTGCACATGCAAAACAAAACCCCCAGAAGATCAACCCTGGGTGGGTAGATCTTCTGCAGTAGTGTGTCTCTAGCCTCGGTGTGGCCATTCATATTTGTCACAATTCCTCTTTACTAGGCAAGTTCTCCAGTGGAGGGATCCACTGCCTTTAGGGTCATTTCATAGTGCCAGGTCAGTGCAAAGCAGGCAAGAGCACTGGAATAGCTGAGCCAGCAATGCCAAGTTTGCCTGGGTCTCCTAACTGGCCCAGGGCTTTCCACCGAGCCTGACAAACACTCAGAACGTCACAGTGCCAACTATTGGCTCCATTCTAACAGCTGTACATGAAACAGAGCAATTTATTTCTCCTGAATTCTGGTTTGAATAAAAACAAGGTTGGGATTACAGTGACTGCTGTGTTATGCAGCCATCCATCTAGAAAGGTTTGGACAGAGGTATTTGAATGCTGTGAAGTATTATTTAAAGCCCTTGTACCTCTGGTTCTAAGGCAGATCCTATGAGGAGAGAGGACCATATGGAGGCCCATAAATGAAAAAAAATGAGCAAATGCAGCTGGGCTGCTGTTTTCAGTTTTGAACTTTGGATGCTTTGCGCCTTTCCTTCTCTCTACATTGAGGTTAAAGGGAGGGAGTGTTGCCTAGTGATCAGAGCAGGAGACTGGGAAACTGACTGTTGAGTTGTATTTTCAACTCTGCTCTTAACTCTGCGCCTCAGTTTACTCACTTGTAACGATGGGCAATGGAGCAAATTATATATACCTACTTCACTGAAGTTTGGGGGGGCCCTAACTTTTTGTTTATGAAGTGCGTCGAGGGGGCGGAGAGGAAAGATGTTAACAGAAGTGCAAACTGCTGCTGTTATGTGATCTCCTACACCTGTGGTTCCCAACCTTTTCATAACACGGCACATCTCAGGAAGACAATTCCATGGCACACCTACTTCTTTCGGCTGAATCAAGTGCTCATAAGTGTTACATTTACTTACATCACTGTGGTTGCAGACTTACTAGAGAGGTTTGCACACGACAAGCCAAACAAGGATGCATTGCATTAATGTTTCAAATCCAGCACAGAACACGCTCTTAGACAGGGAGCACCAGAAGCAGGAGTGCTGGGAGCTGCAGGAAGCAGGCCAACTTGGCCCAGTCTGCTCCACTCTGCCATCTCCCAGCCAGTTGCTCCACTGCCCCAAGTGATGTGGCTGGGAGCTGGGCTCGGGGAAGTGCAGCAGGCTGGGGCTGGGTTGCTCTGCTTCCTGCCACCAAAGCGAGTGCAGGGGGCCGACCTCTGCTGCTGGTGCCAGGCTCCTTAGTAATCTCCTGGGTTGTGTGGCTTGGAGGAAGGAGCTTCAGGGGAGGTGTGCAATGGAGGCAGGAAGAGGCAGGATGGGGGCAGGGTCTAGGGCAAAGGGATGTGTTGTCCTTGGACCCACGCCCCCAGGGATGGCACTGATGGGTCCAAACTAAAATCTCTGATGCCAACACTCGCAGAACTTGGGAAAGTCTGGCCAGAGATCCAAACATCACCTCCCAGGGCCTCTTCTAAGTCTAGGTAAGTTCAGGGAGGACAGGGCGGTCCATGGTGATGAGCCTGGCTGGGCAGGGATGGTGCCTTTCTTTTCCGGAAGCTGGGAATGGGTGATGGATGATGGCTCACGTGACAACTACCTGTTCTGCTTATTCCCTCTAGGGCAACTGGCTTTGGCCACTGTCAGAAGACAGGATACTGAGTTAGATGGACCTGGGGTCTAACCCCGTGTGGCTGTTCTCCTGTACCTTACTTTATCTATATGAGGCAGTCTTATGTGAGTGTTTCTGATGCAGCCTTATTGTTTAATTTGTAACATATACTCTCCCCTCCACAGGTGGTAGCTTCATTTTAATGCCATTTTTGGCTTTGCATTAACATCAGCTGATTTCAGGTTCAGGACAACCACCCCCGACTCTGCACTTCAGGGGGTCGGTGGAAGCCAAAACGGACCCAAGATTAGCTAGTTGGTGAGGAGCTGCAGGCAGAAGAGCCCATGCTTTGCTAACCCGCCTCTTGCATGGTACTGGGGTCTGGTAATTATTCTACTAGCTTGAAATTAACATGTGAGTCATCAAAGAACCAACAAGTGGGTGTGCAGTAATCCTGAGGCAACAGGTATGAGAACAATTCTGTGTACACAGAGAATACGTGCTCGTCAGGCTTGTGTCTGACCTTTATCTTACTGAGTAAGGAGAATGATAACTCACAGGCAACAGAACCACAAGTGACTTATTGGGTCTCTCTCCACGAGTGAAGATAAAGGTCGATTCATAGCTGTGCTCAGGCAATATGTTCTCCATATGGCCAAGACACACTGCGCCCGTGTTCACCAGATGCTGAAGCTATTCTTTTAGTACTTCAAACTGAAATCGAGCTAAATGGCAGCCATTAAAAATAGCTCCAGCTGCAAGAAGATGTGGCGTCAGCATTAGTTAAACTGATTTCCGTTTAATCCCCCAGGTCAGCAAGTCACTTAAGCACATGCTTAACTTTAAGCGGGCAAATAATCCCAGCCCTCTTCAAGCAGCTTTTCTGTGCTTCCCTTGCATTGAATTTAATGGGGCTGATGCAGCTTCAGAAGCGCTTTGCTGAGTAGGGAGCAGAATTATTCAAGTCAAGTAGGTGCTAAAGAGCTTTGTGGAATGGAGGCCTACACAGATTGACCCTAAATTGAATTAAAAAATTGGCTGGAAGAAGAGCTATTTATAGCAAAGGTATGTTCCTTTCTGACAGCTGGGCAGTGGTGCTAACTTTAAAACAGCATGTGGGCAGTGAAGCCAAAGAATGACATAAGATACCCCTTATACATGACAGAAACCTCAAGGCTTATCTAGTCTCTGCTGCAGGCAACTCACAAATAGGAGGGGACATGAAGACGTCCACTTGTTATTGACTGACCACAACAGAGAGAGATGAGAAGAGCAGGCAAGTTAATATTGACGTGGCCTCTACCAGACCATACTTAAGGGCCCTGCTTGTTTGAACAGTGCTATTTAGCATAGCAAACAATGGTAACCGCTGGACCAGTGCTTGTGGTTCAGAGCTTACCTGTCTGAGGGAGGTTTGTTTTCCCTGAGTTTGTTCAGGGTGAAATGCTGCCCCACGCCCCAGGCCTCTGTGTCACTTGACAGGTTAAATGACTTGCCCGAGATCACACAGATACTTGTGACAGAGCTGACTATCAGTGCTCAGCTCAAACCACAAGGGTCGTTCTTTACTGGAATTCAGCTCAGGCTGGGAGGCAGACCTGTGAGTGTACCAAGCAAACAGGCGCTTGGTGTCAAGTCCGACTGCACTAGGGTGGGATGTCAGAGCAGAATAAAGGGCTTGATTCAGACAGGGACTAAGCACTTACAAAGCCCTCAGGAGCTATTGAAAATGTTATTAAAAGGGGCTGAAAGACCTCACTGAGGCCAGGGCCCTGCTAGGCACCACACACACACAGTGAGAGATGGTCTCTGCCCCAAAGAGCTTACCGTGCAAAATAAACAAATGGTGGGAAGGAAAACAGAGGCCCAGAGATGTGCCCAAGGTCCCTGATCACATCAGTGGCGGAGTTACAGACAGGGTCAGTGTCCCGAGTTCCAGTCCAGTGCTCTACTCAATGAAACTCAATCATCACTTCACGCAATGCAGAAACAGAGAGGCCGATTCAGGACTCCATTTAAACATGGGGTTAACTTTCCTCTTCAGCCGAGGTCTCACTGACATGATGGTAGGCGGGAGTGCTTCCCTGACCGAGGGCCACAGCAAACCAAACGGGGGCTAGTTCCCTTCAGAGGCCCACATCCCCAGCAGTAGAAGGGAGTCCTCATCCTTAAGATACAAAGCCTGCTGCGGCAGCTCAGCCCAAAGGCCCCTTGGATTCAGTGGGAGGGGAGCTGGCGACATCTACTTCCCAGGAGCTGCCCTCTGACTGCAGAAGACAAACAAGTAGGCGCGCGTGTTCAGAGCAGAGCACTGCTGGGAACAGCTCTCAAGCTGCAGTTTGTTACCATGGCAAAGCTTGCTTGTTGACTGCACACCAAATGATAAAATAATCTGAAGTAAGCCCGGGCGGCGCAGCCACAGAGCAGCCTTGTGCGGGGCTGCTGCGAGGCAAAGAGGCCCTGGATCTTTCTCTTGTAGGCCTCAGCCCTGCAGCAACTTGTCAGCATAATTGTCTTTTCTCCTCCCTCCTGATTCGCTTTCACCCTCTTGGGGTTTTGCAGCCTGCAAATGGGTCAGGCTTCTCAGGGAGAGCCACGAATTCTGAGCTGGGCGCAGAGCTGGCCCCGTGGGGCCTGGCTGATTGCGGGGACAAGGCAGCATGCTGAGAGACAGAGAAGTGGGACTTAGTGGGCTGGGAAGGCATGGAGGAGCGGAGCAGCCGGCTGCTGCTCGCACTGGGTGGTGAGCGTGGGGGGCTGGTGAGGGGAGGTGAGGTGACTGTCTCTTGCTGCCACCTGCCCTCACTGCCTACACCCTGCTCCAGGTAATCCCCCCCCCCCGCCTGGGGCAGGCACTGCAGGGCCCCCAAAAGCACAGGGTTGCCCCACCTGTCTCTGTGGCTGGGATGACTCTGCTGGCAGAGGGGCCTGGTCGGTGGGCAGTGGATGCTGCAGTCAGATGGGGCATGGGGCCCCAGGCTGCTGCCTTGCTGGCCTTGCCCTAAGGCTGGGCACCTGGTACGCTCCATCTGGCCCGTGGGAAAGCAGTGGGGCTCTTCAGCGGCAGTCTGAATCCAGCCTTTGCTTCTGACAAGGGACGCACAAGCATGGGGGTGGGAGCTGGGAACTTCGGCAACGTGTTTCCACAGCAAAGTCCCACAGCTCCTGGTCCCCAGTCACAGAGCTCTGGTCAGCTGACGCGGGCTCCGTGTCTCTCAGGCTGTGGGGTGCAGCCCTCGTTCGGCCACCTGGCAAGGGGATGGCGGATGTCTCAGAGCCTTGTTTCCAGCCTGAGCAGGAGCATCCTCACTGCTGAGCCCGAGACAGCTGACCTGGCTCTGGGGCTCAGCGCTGCGGGTTTAAATGTGCAGTGTGAACATACGCAGAGCTGCCTTAAAGGGGCAGAATCCTCAGCAGGCATAAAGCTGATGTCACCAGTCACTTGCGCTTCCCCATGGGCCTACCAGGAAGGGAGGGTTTGGGGGTCAGTAGAACTGTTCCTGAGGGACCACTGCAGCCTGTATATGTTGGAGGAGTTGTGTAGGTAGCGCCAATGCGAGGTCAGTGCTTGGAACAGCATGGCTGAGGAGGAGCTCGAATTCGGGCCTCTGACATTGACTTGCTGCAAGACCTTGGGTGTAAACTAGGGTGAGTGAGACTCAGCTGCCTCCCCTGGGTGAGGTAAGAACAGGCCCATCAACGGCGGGAAGGTAAGGGGGACACCTGCTGTCACAGTAGCAGAGCTCCAGGCCCCTTTGAAACACTGCCGGAGCATCACTCTGCCTTCTGCACAGCTTCTGAGAGATGGGGGAGCCCAGCAACAGGCTCTGGGCAGTGGTAAGGGCCAGCTGCTCATGGCCCCACCCCTTCTGACTGAGGCTCCGCCCCTTCCAGAGGTGTGTTGCTGGAGCCCTCCCACACCTTGCCCCCCAGCCCTGCTGAGTGTGGATTAATTGCTGCTTGTAAAGTGTTCTAGAAAGTCTGTGTGCTAGCATGTGCTGTCCTACGCAACAATAACGCACCAGTAGCTGTTCAGTGGGATTTGGGGTAATAGTTCTGTGTGGGCAGGCAGGGTACTGCAATTCCAAATCAGAGTCAAGGACTATGCTTTTTTTGTTTTTTGAGGGGTGTTTTTGTGAAGCTGCATTTTTTTTATCCAATGCTACAAACTACAGAGAGTGCCACGCTGTCGGTCCTTCTGGGCCGTCTGTCCCACCGACCAGAGGAGAGGCTTTACTAGTTCTTTTGAAAGATGGTCACAGCAAGGGCTAATTTGAGATGAAAATGGCCATGGTCTGACCAGTCCTCACTGATATGTCTCTCTCTCCCCTCTTGGGCCCTATGGGATGAAGAGTCACCTGCCTTCTCACTCTCCTAAACACAGTCTGTTTGAGAACATGCCTCAGCCACAAAACTCTACCACCTTAGACTGGGAACCATACAGGTTAGAAAAACTGAATTAGCTTTTCTCTTCCAGATTCATTTTGAGCTGTGGGACTGTCACAATCACCTCCCATAATGTAACTCAGCTTGCTGAATTCAATGGTTTAGCTAATTCTCTCCTGAGAGCTGGGCAGAAAAGTGGAATTTGGTGGCCTCCCTAGCACATGTGCATGGCGATAAATTCATGACCAGACCGGCTTGGAAACATCTCCAACTGCCAGGAATGCTTTTGTTCAGATATTATTAAAAAATGCAATAGTTGAGTCCAGGGTGTTTTATAAACCTGGGTTTAATATGCGGACGTGTCTGCTTTTCTGTGATCTCATAGAGGTTTGAATCTTACCACGTATAAAGTCTGGCTGTTCCTCACGGGGACTGAACCCATTGGAAGGGGTTTTGGAGAAAGACACCTCTATCAATTCTAATGACTTTAAGAACAAAATAATTAAACAGGCCAGTTCTGAATTCTTCCTCATGCAATCAGAACATCCTAATGTTTTGTTACTGGGCATTGCCACACCTTCCATAGGCTGTATAAACAGTGAAATGAAGTGATACGACTTCCTTCATGTTTTAGAGCTACTCTAAGAGGAGGATTACTTCTGTGACCGTGGAGAAAGCCCACTCACGTTGTCTTGAGCACTATTCTGTATTCTTCTGATTATAATGATTTCAGTGGGTATCGTTGCAGGTTGTGTTAACCTTATTAGGATTCTGGACCTCTAAGCTTCAGCAGTTCATCCAGGTGTTCATTTACTGGGTTAGCCTTCTAGTTGCAAGAGAAAATTGAGAGACATTGTTGAACAGTGAAAAGAGGTGGGTCCTTGGGTCAAAGTCATGGGAGGTGGGACTTTGCCATGAATATCAATGGCATATGGAGGTGGCTGTAGACTGACCAGGAGACAACTTGTCTGGAATGTGGAAACTAACTTGTGATCCTCCTGCTCCTTAAAATGTTTTAGCAGAATGAACAGCCCTGCAATGTGGAACAACACCCCCAGCTTACAAGATCTATTATGGATCCCAAAGAGGCCATGGGCCTGGAGGTAGCTTCATTTGTCAGGGAGTCCAAAGAAAGTCTGAACCCTCTGGTACAGACCAGCTTGGCTGGACCTCTCTATGTGACCATGCCAGGATAGTCTAGCCGAGGGCTCTGGGATACATGAGTATGTGTTCCATCAGCTCATCAGTCAAGAACATCAGAACCAGCAATTATTAACCAGTGGTCGCCCACTAGGAGGATTGCCTCCTGCAAGGGATACTCAGATCTAAGTGGACTTAATGAACTGTCAAAAACATTGTGGGTGGCATCCACATTTCACCCTGTGGGGGAAAATCTGTCTGGGCACAGAGGAAGCTTAGCTGGGTCGCTTTTTGATAAGCCTGAAGCCTGCGTTCTTGCAGTACTAGCTTTAGCTTTACCTGTGTTGAACTCTGCAATAAATAATGCACACAGGAAGTATGCTAACGCTTTGTGGCATGGAAGCCCTAGAGATGCCTAAATAAATAAAAGCTCCCCTTTTGAAAGTGGCTGATGTCCTTGCTTAGTGAGTCTCAGGCTGGGTTGCCAGAAGAAAATGGTGGGGATGGGACAGAGAATGGATGAGAGGAGTCTGATGCTACTCGGCATTGCAGTGAAACCTTCACCCTCTTCAAGAGAGCAGCTGAGCTCTGGGAGTAGGGGGTTGCCAGCAAATTTTGGATATACTAAGTCTCACTTAAGGTTGCACACATTCTGCAAGGCTGAAAGCCAAGAGGTTCATTGCTAGGCTCAAAGTCCAATGTACATGGAAGCCAAAAGATGGCGACAGAGAGTGCGTGGCTGGGTTGACAGATGAGTGACAATGTCTGATGGAGGGTTTCAGTGTGGCTCCTGACACTGGCCCAAACTAGATCTGCAAAGACAAGGCACCATACCCAGGTAGCAAAGTGGCTAATGTTGCTCTCTTGTGACCCCTTCTGGTCAACTGAAGAAGCAGTCGCAACAGACTATAGTGATACCTTGCACCTGTTACCGGAGGTAGAAACACAGCAATGTCTAGGTGTCAGGGGGATGGGTATTCCTCGGGAAGATGGGAGAAAGCAGAAACAGTAGGCCACAGAGTGAGAAGGCAGGCAAGGGGAGACGAGAGGCACATAGTGACATGGACCAGAGCTGTGGTACTCAGACTGCGTCTCACTGTCCTGAAGAGCGATGCAGAACATGATATCAGAACACTCTATTTTAATTATGACCCAGTCAGGATGCTTACACTGCATATACTAACCAATTATGCTTGCACTGAGTTATTAACTTCTTGGTTATGAGAAGAGTATGTGTAATATATATATCAGGGGTCAGCAACCTTTCCAAGGCGGAGGGCTGAAATTTGACTTTTTGACCTCTGTGTACAGTCCAGTTGCCAGCGATACATTTAAACTCACTAACAGTCCTCCTTACAACAGCTTCATTTATAAATAAATAAAAATGCAGAGCTTTCCCATGTCGTTGGTAGCTGGTCTTTTGTTAATCCACAGGTGGCCTGGCTTTCAGCAAACTCCTGGTGGCTTGGGGCAGAAGGGGAGGATCTGAGGTCCCACCTCGTGCACCAATGAAAATCCACTCATGTGCCACTCTGGGCACAAGTGCCGAGAGTTGCTGACCCCGATATATGTGGTACTGTAGTAAATGGAACAAAGAATTCACCTGACTGGCTCTTTCGCATGATGCTTATTGCTCATTTGGCTCCAAAACACTGAGCCCTGAGTCACACTGGGTTAGGAAAAAGACGACATGAAGAGTGGATGTGCGGAGATCTTCAGGGAAGGAACAAAAGACGTGGAGATAGGCCATAAAGCCAGTGTAGACCTAAATCCATCTCCAGCCTTCTCCAAGGATAGGGTTGTTCAGCTCTAGGCCACACCTAGAAATGTCAAGGGCTGGGGCAGGAAGGGGTGGGAGGTTCAGGAAAGGGGAAAGGAAAAAGAGAACGTACACCTGCAGTTCCTGTCCTGGCTTCCTGTGAGGAGAGCTGGCTTGGCGATACCCAGTCCTCCCTCCACTGCTGGCAGGCAGGCCAAGCCAAGGCTGTCCTTCCCCCAGGGACGCTGGGGGGAGGAAGTGCTTCTGCTCCCCTGGCACTGCATCTCAGTCCTGGCAGCTCTGTCAGGAAATGGTACACAGCGCAGAGGTGTGGTAGAGGAAAAGTGCTGAGAAGCAAAACAACCGGCCATCAGAAACCACCTGCTCTGCTGGCCAGAACCCTTTGCACTTTGCTACACTTGCTTGTTACTCTTTGCAAGACGTTCATTATTCAAATGAATCCTGCTCTGTGTCCAAGGTTAAGCAATCACCCCTTTGTCTCTAGATCTTCTTATTATGCCAGGTGTCTGAAACGTGGCCAACTTGTTTCAGTGCTGGGTTGAGTGGCAGCTGTATTGTCACCTGGGTCGCACTGCCACTGCTGGAAAGGGGAAGGAACAATGTACTACTCCCTGCTTAGAAGAAACCAGCCAAACCAAAATGGGAAAAAACAATCACCATGCAGCTGCTTAGCAACTCTTGCTTGCATGTGGCCTCTGAGCAAACCAGCAGGCATGAGCGGGAGAGCGCAGCCGAACAATGGAATCTGACAAATGCTCCTGAACGTGTGTGTGTGTGTGTGTGTGTGTGTGTGTGTGTGTGTGTGAGAGAGTTTCTGAACAAAAATTGTCCCCTCTGGTCCACAGAACTGGTTTAGAAATGTCCACTCTCCTTAGCCTCTACTCTACAGTGGTGGCAGAAAGGCTTGAATGTAAATCGATTAGAAGTGGCCCTGAGTCCCTTTCACAATCTGGCCTGTTTGCGCTGCTCAGTAAATGCAAAAGGGGCTTTATTTGCCCCTTACAGCTGGCAGAAAGAAACTCCCAAGTGATGTAATGTGAAGCTGGATTTTGCATGTGTTACCCTCCTCCTCTGTGACATTGGGGTGTGCTGTGGATGATGTGGTTGTGGCAGTCTGTTAAGACAATCCCTCCAAGGCTGGGCCTTAGGAGCCCTGCCTCATGCTGGGGATATGCTAGAATTGGGGAGCTGCCACTCCTAACAGGGGAGAACCGGGCAAAGTCCTGGGCCAGTTGTTCAGGTTGCTGTTAATCTTACTGACATGAGTCCAGTCTGTGTGGCAGGGCTCCGGGTGTACCGGAAATGCAGTGAGACATGGTTGGTCTTTTACTCCCATGTGTACGCAAAGTCTGGCGCAATGGAGTGGTGGTGCTGCTTCGGTACAGACAGTCAGTAAGCACTCAGGGGCCACAGACATTTCCCCCGCTGCGACTGCCGGAGGCGACGTGTCAGGTAGTTCCCAGTGCATTTCCACAGTGGCTCCCTATTCGTGATGCAGGAGGAAAGCCCATACGCCCCACACTCCTCACTGTGCACTGGGAGGGAGTCTCCAAGCAGCCTTTAAAACTGGCGTTCAGCGTGTGAGCAGGGCAGCTCGCCTGTGCGCGTGCACAAGAAGGATGGCGAGTGAGCCCACCCTGTGATGCTAGAGGGCTCCGAGGAATGCTGTGTAATTTGCTGAATTCCTAATCAGGAGACGGCTGCTGCATCTCCACCTGCAGGGCTTCCCACAATGGGGCTGGGCTTTCCCATGATCTGAGCAGCGTTCATCCTCGCTCAGCACTAGCTGGACACGTTACTGGGGAAATACAGTAGGCCGGGTCCTCTGCTGCCTTCCCATCACTCTGGCAGCCCCAGGGCTGGAGAGCAGCAGGATCTGCCCAGCTGAGTATTCTCCCTGCTCTGAGCAGCACTCTGCTGGCACAGGGCTCCTGTTTCCCATTTGTCTGCCTCCTCTCCCGGCTGTGCTGGCATAGAGAGAGTGGTGGGGGCGGGCTGCACTCTGCCTCTCTCCAGCTGACATCCAGGCCCTCAGGGACTGTTGCCAGCTGGCACAGGTTAGCATTGCCTGAGCTTCTGAAGGCAGGGCCAGGCTGGTGCACAGCTGCCCTGAGACACAGGGATTCATGTAGCTGTCCTCCCTCTGCTGCACCAATCAGAGACTTGGCTGAGCAGAGAACCTGGCTCACTGGTCCTTTGCTCCCGCTGGACTTCCTCTGCTGCTGGCAGGCAGTTTGTTCATCTCTCGGGTGGAGGGGCTGGGGTTGCTCTACATGCTGTGGATTTCTTCTGCTGGATGTGTGGCTGCCGTTACTGCTCGCTTGCTTTGTCTGCCCTGTCCCTGCCTGCTGTCTGGGTGGCAGAATATGCTCTAAAGCAGCTTTGCTTTAGGCCCTTCGAGGCCTGACCCTGCACCTCTGCACCAGCAACAGTCAGTTCCATTTCCATACTTGTGCTTCGGCGGGTGCCAAGAGGCAGGAGGCAGAGGAGGAGCAGGGAAGGCTGGAGCACTCCAGGGGGGTCGAGTTTCCCCAGACCGGCCAGAGCACTGTGCCACTCCCCCAGATCAGCTGAACTCTCTGCAGAAAAGCTGGGGGCTGGAACGTTCCTGCCAGCAGCCCTGGCTGTGGCAACTGCCCCAGTGGTTGGCTACTTTAAGGGCCACCGCCAGAGCAAGGAGGGAAGATGGCCAGTCTCTCAGGAGCAGCCTGCCTGAGGCTCTCCCCACAGAATCACTTTTGCAGTGGGAGATCGCAGGTGATGCAGCTTCACCTTTCCTGCCCTCATTCCTGCCCCCGCCGACTTGTCACACCTTGTAACCCAGCCCATCCCGTCGGAGCAGGTCCCCCAAATAGGCTAGAGAGAAAGGAGCTATTAGCAAAGAAAAAAAAAAGGCATTTTGCAGCAGGTTCCTGTGTGCCGAGTGATTAGCAGCAATTACATCCCGGCTCCCTCACATCCTTCAATTAAAGCCACTCGGTTCCACATGAAAAATCTGCTCTGTTAAAAACTGCACACATGCCACATGCAATATGCATGGGAGTCAGGCATGCAGTGTTCTTTCCAATTCCTTCAATGCCTTCCCCCTTGAAGGGGAGCAAGCGCCCCGGTAAATAAGGATAGGCGGCCTTCAGGAGTGAAATACACCTGGGGGTCACGAGCAATTCATGCCCTGTGCCTAAAATCTCATGGGAGGTTGTGATGAGCTGTAAGGATGATTGGGCATGGAAGTGGGGCCTGTCTGTCATGTGACCCCTGGGGTGGGTTATAAAAGGAAAGCAGATGATCCTGCACATGCAGCTGCCAGAGGGAAAGGATCGTGCTGACCTGTCTGCTCCCAGCTGGCTGGGCCTCTGGTGGTTTGAGCTGATTTGTTTTGGTTTCAAGCTTTGGTCTTGAAAACGAAGCAAGCCCCAAGGAAAGGGATGTCAAGTGACTTGTATTCAGAGCTTTTGCTTTTTCTCTCCCCATGGGGGGAGTGTGCACACTGGTTCACAGAGTTCTTCCACACTCACTGCAGAGCCAAGCTCCAGCCACCTCAGCCTCTACAAGGTCCCTTATGGTAGATTTTATTGCTTTTCCCTGCCACTCTCCTTTTGTGCATGCTTTGATCAGCACTGAAATAACTTACAATAGTGACACTTAAATGTGAAGTCCTGTGGCACCTTACAGACTAACAGATTTTTTGGAGTATAAGCTTTCGTGGGCAAAGACCTGCTTCATCAGACTTCATGCATCTGATGAAGTGGGTCTTTGCCCATGAAAGCTTATGCGCCAATAAATCTGTTAGTTGTGGCAAGGTAAGACTGGGAGGGGGTAAGAACAAGAGGGAAAAGCAGGTCAGGAAAACATGCAGGGTGTGAGCACCTGTTGAAGGCCGAGGGACGTGCCCTTGGTCAATTAAGCCTGCTTTTAAAAGAACCCTTGCCCAGAAGGCAGCGGGAGAGAGACAGGACAGGACCGGACCGGATCGGAGCAAAGCAAAGCAAAGCAAGTTTCCTAGAAGGACCAAAAGAAGGAGAGGAGTGCTCAGCCGCAAGGTGCTAAAGCCCCTACCCAGGAGGCCTGGGATTTGGAGGAAGACCAAGCTGACTGAATCCACAGGAGGAGCCAAACCAGGAGGGGGAACAGGCTGTAGCTGCGGCTGCAGCTGCTGCTACTACCACTGCTACTACCTGGAGGAGGTACGGGCAGTGGGGGGAGGAATTGTCTGGGGAAGTGGCCCAGGGAAGGGCTGTGGTGCTCATAACAAGGGGAGCCTTCCCCCACCACCAGCAGCCACCCAGGGTCCCTGGGCCAGAACCTGGAACAAGTGGGTGGGGCCTGGGTTCCCCCCAGACCACCATCTTCCCCCTTCCCTCCCCTCATGAAGGGCAGGAGTGTCTGGGCCAGGGGAGAGTGGACTAAATAGAGTCCTGGAGCCCAGGAGCCTGGCCAGCCTTGCCACATAGTCTATAAGGTGCCACAGGACTTCTCGTTGTTTTTGAAGATACAGACTAACGCGGCTACCCCTCTGATACTTAAATCTGAGTTAACCCCTTACCCTGCCTCGCCTTGGACAGAAGTGACTTACACCTCACCAAGGAATTGTTTCAGGCTCTCTTCAAACTCAGTGCTTGTCTGTATTGGAAACATTGCCCCATTTCAACTCAGGGGATTTTGAAGTGGTCTGGTTAAGCTTCTAATGGAGACAAACGCTCATTTAACCTCTGCTTAAAACCAGTGGCAGATTAACATAAGGACAAACGGGGCAGTTGCCCCAGGTGTGAGGGACCCAGTGCTCCATAACTCCATTTTGTTTAAACAATTCGCTTTAATGGAACAAAAGAAATGTGTTGTGTCGTTCTTATTTTCAAATTAGCGCAAGTGTCATTTTAGAAGGCATCATGAGTAATAATAAGCATGAATGGATTTCAAAGAATAAAATACATTACATTTTAATATATGGGGGGGCAGTTTGTGACTGTATTGTCCCAGAACCCCAGCCTGCTTAACCCATTTTAGCTTGTGTCAATAAGAAGCCCCTCACTGATGTGTCACTTGTTTACTGCCGCTGCTGCTGTTTCTTGTTGGACTTCGTTTTCCAATGGCCCGATCCGGTAGCTGCTGTGTATTGGGTGCAGTACCTCCTGGGATGAGATCTAGAATGGCTGTAATTAGGGAAATGCGCCTCTTTTCTAAGCATGTGTTTGGCACGACTTGTCTGAAGGGATGGGTCAGGGGTAGGAGCTGAAGGTCACTCAGTCCTGGTCACTTGTGACTGAAAGTTACCACTGGAGGCTGTTTCCAGGCCTGGCCTGTTGATCGGGTGTTAAACTCACCAATCCTTCTGCAGATGGTACTCAAGATGGGCAAATTAGTAGAGCAAACTGCTAGAGCAGCCTCTGTGGAGCTAACCAGATAGAGGCACAGATGGAGGCTCTCTTGAGCCCCAGTGGGCCAGATACATGCCTCCAATAAGCCCTTTCACTTCAGGGCACTCACTTTCGGGATGAATCTGGCCCACCAGCATTTGTAGCCTGGGCTGGTAACTTGGATCTCTGAACTAACAGTTGTGCCCTTTCTGGCCTCCTGCCACATTCTGTTCACAATGATTTTGCAGCCTAGCCCACTGGAGCCAGGCACTGCAGGAATCTGAGACATCTCCCACCCCCCAGCCACCTCCCCACGAGCTGCCTGTGCTTAGTGAGGCTCTGTGTCAGGCAGGCAGTGAACCCACTGAAAGCAAGCGCTGCATTCTGGAAGGATGTGCATGATGTTCTGCATGTGGGGCCTGATAGGACGCAGAGGGGAGCCCTGGGGCTGTGGAATGTGCTGAAGACGGAGGTGCTAGAGCAGGTCTGAGAAAGTAGCAGAATGATGCGTAGTAAGCAGGAAGAAGGGGAAGTGCTAATAAATAAGTACAACTACGACATTGTTGGCATCACAGAAACTTGGTGGCATAATACACATGATTGGAATGTTGGTAGGGTAGGGTCCAGCTTGCTCAGGAAGGATAGACAGGGGAAAAAGGAGGAGGTGTTGTACACACTTGGACCGAGGTGGAGATGGACATAGTAAACAGATGTGTTGAGAGTCTCTGGATTAAGCTAAAAGGGGTAAAAAAAACAAGGGTGATGTCCTGCTAGGAGTCTACTACAGGCCACCTACCCAGATGGAAGAGGGGGATGAGGCTTTTTTTAAACAACTAATAAAATCATCCAGGGCCCAGGATGCGGTGGTGATGGGGGACTTCCACTATCCAGATATATGTTGAGAAACTAACACAGTTACACACAGACTATCCAATAAGTTCTTGGACTGAATTGGAGACAACTTTTTGTTTCAGAAGGTTGAAAAACCTACCACGGGGGAAGCTGTCCTAGATTTGATTTTAACAAATAGGGAGGAACTGATTGAGAACCTGAAAGTGGAAGGCAGCTTGGGTGAAAGTGATCATGAAATCATAGAGTTCACAATTTTAAGGAAGGGTAGAAGGGAGAACAGTAAAATAGAGACAATGGATTTCATTGGAAGGCAGATTTTGGTAAACTCAGAGAGCTGATAGGTAGGGTCCTGTGGGAAGCAAGACTGAGGGGAAAAACAACAGAGGAGAGTTGGCAGTTTTGAAAGGGATGTTATTAAGGGCCCAAAAGCAAGCTATTCCTCTGCGAAGGAAAGATAGAAAATATGGCAAAAGACCATGTTGGTTTAACCAGGAGATCTTGCATGATCTCAAAATTAAAAAGGAATCATATAAAAAATGGAAACTAGGACAAATTACAAAGGCTGAATATAGGCAAACAACACAGGAATGCAGGGCCAAGATTAGAAAGGCAAAGGCACAAAATGAGCTCCGATTAGCTACGGGGGTAAAGGGAAACAAGAAGGCTTTTTATAAATACATTGAAAGCAAGAGGAAGACCAAGGATAGGGTAGGCCCATTGCTCAGGGAGGAGAGAGAAACAGTAGCAGGAAACTTGGAAATGGCAGAGATGCTTAATGACTTCTTTGTTTTGGTCTTCACTGAGAAGTCTGAGGAAGGAATGCCTAACATAGTGAATGCTAGTAGGAAAGGGGTAGGTTTAGAAGATAAAATAAAAACAGAACACACTAAAAATCACTTAGGAAAGTTACGTGTCTGCAAGTCACCAGGGCCTGATGAAATGCATCCTAGAATACTCAAGGAGCTGATGGAGGAGGTATCTGAGCCATTAGCTATCCTCTTCGGAAAATCATGGGAGACAGGAGAGATTCCAGAAGACTGGAAAAAGGCAAATAATGTGCCCATCTATAAAAAGGGGAATAAGAACAATGCAGGAAACTACAGACTGGTCAGTTTAACTTCTGTGCCAGGAAAGATAATGGAACAAGTAATTAAGGAAATCATCTGCAAACACTTGGAAGGTGGTAAGGTGATAGGGAACAGCCACCATGGATTTGTAAAGAACAAATCATGTCAAACCAATCTGGTGGCTTTCTTTGGTAGGATAATGAGCCTTGGGGATAAGGGAGAAGCAGTGTATGTGGTATACCTAGATTTTAGTAAGGCATTTTATATAGTCTTGCATGATATTCTTATCAATAAGCTAGGCAAATACAACTTAGATTGAGCTACGACAAGGTGCGTGTGAAACTGGATGGATAACTGTACTCAGAGAGTAGTTATTAATGGTTCTCAATCCTGCTGGAAAGGTATAACAAATGGGGTTCTGCAGGGGTCTGTACTGTACCGCTTCTGTTCAGTCTCTTCATCAACGATTAAGATATTGGCATAGACAGTATGCTTAAGTTTGCAGATGATACCAAGCTAGGAGGGGTTTCAACTGCTTTGGAGGATAGGGTCAAAATTCAAAATGATCTGGACAAATTGGAGAAATGTTCTGAAGTAAACAGGGTGAAGATTAATAAAGACAAATGCAAAGTGCTCCACTCAGGAAGGAACAATCAGTTTCACACATACAGAAGGGGAAGCAACTGTCTAGGAAGGAGCACGGCAGAAAGGGATGTAGGGGTTATTGTGGACCACGAGTTAAATATGTCAACAGTGTGAAGCTGTTGCAAAAAAAAAACGTGATTCTAGGATGCATTAACAGGTGTGTTGTGAACAATACACGAGAAGTCATTCTTCCGTGCTACTCTGCGCTGGTTAGGCCTCAGCTGGAGTATTGTGTCCAGTTCTGGGCACCGCAGTTCAAGAAAGATGTGGAGAAATTGGAAAGGGTCCAGAAAAGGGCGACAAGTACGATCAAAGGTCTAGAGAACAAGACTTATGAAGAAGGGCTGAAAGAATTGGGCTTGTTTAGTGTAGAAAAAAGAAGATTAAGGGGGGACATGATAGCGGTGTGGACATACCTGCGCTAACCTGGAATCAGAAACCCAGCAAAGCGGGGGTGTGGCGGTAAGAGCTCGTCTGGGACCCCCAGTCCATACTAGCTTGTGCTGTTGTTTGGAGCAGGGGGCTGACAGCGAATGCCGGTGCTGGGGCAGGGTGGGAGTGGGGCCTGGCTTTGTGCCCTCAGGGGGCGCGGCCAAAGGCAGAAGGGGCAGAGGCTAGGGCACTCAGCCCTTCGTGCAGCTCAGACCATGGCGCCAGCCCCGCTTTGCTCACAGCCGTGCAGTGCCGCACTGCTGCTGTGTTTCAAAGGGGGCTAGTACAATCGCTGTGTTTGCCCCCTCCCCGCCACCACCGCAGGCCTGGTTTGGTGCTAAAGAGACCTGAGCTGCCGGAGGTGAGCCCACCCGTGGTGCAGTCACACCTCTGGCTTCCATGCAGACAGACCTGACGACACCTCTCTGAACACGTCCACACGGCAATGTAGCCCCCTGCTGTGTATGCTGCAGTCCTGCTCTGGGCAATGACATTCCAATCTGGTAGAGGGGTTTGAGCCACCATTCTGCCCCGGGCCCCTCCCAAGTCCCCACCCTGCCTTTTCCTGCCAGACCTGCCTTTCCCACCCCATTCCACCTCTGCCCTGCCCTGCCTTGCCCTGCCCATCTCACCTCTTTCTGCCCCCTTCCCCCACACAGGCCCCGTCCTCACTCCTCCTCTCCCAGCACAGCTGATCACAGTGGGCAGGAGATGCTGGGAGGGAGGGAAGGGACTGATTGATGGGCTTCGGGTGGAGGAGGGGCCCTCCGGAGTGGGAGAGGAGCTGATCGGTGAGGGGCTGCTGGTGGGTGCTGAGCAGCCCCTGTGTTTTCCTGGGAGTGCTGCAGCCCTCAAGCAGCCCCAGGGGGTGCCTATGGTTGCACTAAACCAGGGTCACAGGACGCTGCAGAGCATATCTTTCGATAAGCCAAAGGTCCAAGCCCTATTGCTTTGCAGCATAGATGCTGGTATGAGAAGAGCAACAATATCCTTTAACACTGTGTGAAAGTCGGCTGTATTTTTAAAAGTCAATATAATGAAGGGGAACTTGGAATACGATTAGGTTTTCGGCTGCAGGGTTATTTTGTAGAACGCTGTGCTGTGTGTTCATTGTCCGTGGGTTTAACTAAACATTAGGGCAGTATTTTACACAGTGTCTATCTGTATCAGCCTTCTCAACAGTTCACTGGCTAGACATTTTGCCTTGATTTGTAAATTGGAAAGTACGCTCATTTAATTCTCTGAAATAGCATATTCTGATGGCTGCAGCTGCCAAGCTGATGTTAATGGATGTAACTTTATGGAAAACATCATTATTTAAGTATGAAAAGTAATTCTTAAAGAATCCATTGTCCACGATGGACCTGCACTTTTAGAGCCTGAATCCTGCAACATATTTCAGTGAGAACTTTCCCAAAGAGTTGGTGAGGAAACCCTTTCAGACTCTCTTTCAGTGATGGGGAATAGCCCATGTACAGTGTTGGAAAAGGGCTCTAAAAAGAAGTCATTCAAACATTCCTACCTTGTCAGGAGGGCTGCAGACCCATACATGATCTTACTGCAAGGGTTCCATAATGCTATATCAAATCCCTAACTGAAATTCAGCCAAGCAACAAAAAAGCCCATGTGTGGCCCAGGGGACTGAGCAGATATCTGGGACCCAGGCACGCCAGGGGTTGAGTCCCAGCCTTGTTACGTGTATAGCTGTTCTCAGTTGTAAAAGTGATCTCTATGTGCATGGTGTTGGCTTTGCTGTTGTGTTTTGTTTACAACGTGTTAGTTCATTTTTCAAAATCCCTTTTTAAGTTCTGTTTTCACGTTGTAGCTGCAGGATTGGACATCCTAATAGTTTAATTCAGACGGAAAAGTGACCCAAATCCACCCTTTGACAGGCGTGGACTGTTCTTAGGGTTTTCAATGGGGAATGTTCAGTGGAGTTTTCCCCCAGCAGCATTTTTGCACTACTTTGGGATGGAATTGTGCTCTGGAGGAGTTCGCCAAGGCTGGTTGAGTCGTTATGATCGCAGCTCTCCTGAGCAGGTTGCTTGACACTTGTTTCAGTTTCTTCATCTGTTAAAACGGTGATAATGCAACTTGGCCTAATGCCTCTCAGGGTTGTTGTAAAGATTAGCACGTGGTTTTCACAGTGTTTTTGAGCATGTGAATTGCTATATAAATACCAAAAGGTTAAAATGCTGCAGCAGTACATCTGCAACACTGTACTGTCGCTTTGTAAAAGCCGATGGGAAGGATTTGCTCAGCCGTGTAAAGTACTCCACCTGCCCCAGAGGTGTTAGCTCGCTCAATGGAGGAATTCTACACCGGGACTTAGATCATTTTAACTATGCCACTTACGGGCGTTGTCCCTCTAAGCTGAGTGCTTGGGCAGCCGCTCAGAAGAAGTTCAGATGCTGCCCAGATGACTAGCTGACAAGTGTCCACAGCCACCCCACAGTGGGCAGCTCATGTTTCTATTGGTGGTGCACAACCACACATGCCTGGGTGTACATAACAAAATTTATTCTTCATGATAGAGCTATGCCTATCTAATCTTCTAGCATAGAGCAGGCCTATGTGATAGTTTCACGGCACTAGCACCCACTGAAGTCGTTGGAGTTGGACTGGGCCTTTACATACCCTTTATGTATGCTGAGCCCTGCCTAAATACTACCTAGGCTGAAGGGACAGAGGAAAGTCTCTGGATTTACTGTGTTATGAGAGCAGAATCTGGCCTGGTTTGTGTCTGAAGAGGGACAAACATGCGGATCTGTCCTTAGACCTGATGAATGCGAACCCCTTTCACGAGATAGAAGCAGAGGGGACAAACACTACCAGAGGGAGGCTGGCATGTAGCTTAATGCTCTGTTGGAAGGCACTTAAGTGTTATAGTGATGAGCACGATATATAGATTAGAACCTAACTATTGCAAGTATTATGAGTATTTCCCATAAAACCCCCTAAATCAGCGCCATCTGTGTAACATAACCAAACTGTCAGGTGGCTGACTCTGAATGAACAATTGGAAGCGAACTCTCCTTCATACTTTGCTGGCAAGTGCTGTTGACAATGGTTCCCTTACCCAGGTTGTCATTCGATGCCGCCCTGCAAAAAATACAAACCCTGGGCATTTGGAATTCCAGGAGGGAACATAATTTTGTGCTGCTCGAGGACTGATGCTCAGCAGAGGCTGTTGGGAAATGGATTGGAGGGCAAGAAAAATGAGGCTTGATAACCACTTCCAAGCAGCAGAGGTTTGTGCCTGTTAAAGACTTCCAGTGAAATAATTGCAGGGTATTTAAAACTCCTGATTTCCAAGAAGAGCAACTGAAGGGAAGATCCAGAACTTCAGCCCTGCAAGTAGATCTCATCTTAAAGGGCTTTCAGGAGCACTAGAGGGAAAAACATTTATGGGACCAAGACAGTAAAGCCCTGTCAATACATGCAGCCACACACCACGGCGAGAAGCAGGCTGCCTTCACGCTCCATTGTGTAACACTTCATGTGTGATGGGGTGTTTGCCCCCCACTGGCCTTATAACAGCCTGGGAAAAGGCTGAGATTGTGGAGTCAGCAGCTGAGGCAATTAGCTGCCAAGTAGGGCCCAGCTGGGCTGTATAAATGGGGGCTCTGCAAGAGGAGACTCTTGCCTGGGAGGCCACTGAGGTTTCCTGAGACAGATCAGCGCTGGGGAAAGGCAGGCAGAGCTGCTGGGAAGCTCTGGCCTGAGAATACCAGGGCTGCAAGGACACAACCAGGGCAGGTGAAGGCAGCATGTGTAACCCACTGCCAGTGATGAGTGGCCATTTCAGACAGCAGGTTGCCCCTGAGGTAAGGGGCTAGATGATGACTCTCAGTGGGTCACTGAGGCAGGGTGTGAGGTAAGGGTTGTGGTTCCCTGAGAGGGCAGGACCCCAGAGTGTGGGGCACTGCCATGGGGCAGTATCTTAAGGAAAGGGCTCCACAGTTGGGGTGGGATGCAATCCTGATGTAAATTGGTGGAGAACACGAGCGAGACGCTGCTAGGAGAGGATGCTGCAGAGTCTGGAGTGAGCTAATTTCCAAGTGACCAGCAGAAGTCGCCGCAGCAGTGGGTCATGCCCCATTCCAACACGGCAGGGAAAGGCTCCGATAGAGGGAAGGCAAGGAGGCTCTGCCAGAATCTTACCCAGCTGCGAGAGGGAGGTGCTCCCTGGGCATGTCGAGAGCCATGCTGGGTACGTACCCTAGGCATTCAGGAAGGTTTTTACTTGTGTAAGCAGCTGTGCCTCACCATCTGCCCTGCTCCTGAAACCATGCTAGGGGAGTATGCAGCATGGAGACTGCACACCAGTGTCAGTGTAAGCACAGGCACACTCTGGAATCAACACCCATGCGACATCGTGTGCGTTAACACAAGATCACAGCATTACGAGATGGAAATGGCCCTAGAGGGCCTGATCTCCACCCTCCCATAACAAATTCCCATTGATTTCAATGGCAGCAGGGTGTGATGTAGCCTTATGAGGATAGACTGTTCTATGGCTTATAGTCACCAAAAACTTTTAATGAGAGAAACTAGTACAGTGAGCTCATGCACAGAACGAATACAGAATATTCTCTCTCTGCAGTCGCTTCCTTGACGTTACCAGTGATTATCTGCAATAAAAACATTACAGCTTAGCAGAGCATTGTCAATCAACTGGCTAGGGGAAGCCAGAACATTATACATTCACCATCATAAACTTTACTGCAAGCTTTAAGATGAAGTGTTGTCAGATTTGATGCGTAGCATGTGAACATCTTTATGCATCTCACAGTGGCTTCCTGGGTAAGGTTGGGAAACTAAATTAATAAGGATCTATACCATATGTGTCCACAGAGAATGACAGTGCATCTAACGTTTCTTTTCACCAGAAGAGACATCTTACAATTACCTTAGGTGACCCTGTCAGTTTCCTGTACCAGAGAGATACAACAAGGTTATTAAGCAAATCTGATTAATGAATGAAAGAACCTCTGGCGTGCTGGAAATGAGGTTTAGAGGCCTGCAAGGTGCTGGGAGAATTCTCCAGCATGCGCTTTGGGAAATGTGTCAGGCTTCTGCAGTAATATGATTTACGTGCTGCATAATGGGCCAGATTCCTCCCAAATGGCCCTTCATTTACATTGATGTCAGGACACCTGGGATAAGTTTGGCCCATTATGGAGTATGCATTTATTCAATACACTTAAAAGTGCTCATAACTGCAGTAGTGTCCAGCGGCTGGGCTGGGAGGGAGGTGGGTATGCCATACCCCACTCTCACTGGTGCTGCTGGGAACAGGAGTGTGGGATTGAACAGAGGACTAGAAAGCTCAGTGGGATTTTGATTCTATGTAGGTTGTTAGATACTATGGTAACATGTAGTATGAGCAGCCATAGACTGGAAGAACGAGGGAGCAGACAGAGCAGCAAACCATACTTACTGTAGCTGGTTTACCAGCCTCTGGGACCATCAGAGGGGCTGTTGGGTTGCAGAAAATCTGCTGTAAACTTGTAAACCTTAATTGTCTTGCCCTGTGGCTTGTAGCTTTAAGGAAGCTTTCCAGACCAATGCGCCTCTCCTACAAAGGCACAGGGTCAGCCACCCCACTGGTCCTGTTCCCTGCGCTGGATAACAGAAAGCAACCTGCTCACTGGACAGGAGGAGTGGGAAGATTTGGAAGTGGCTCTTTGTAGTTTTCTTAAGTAGGGGCCAGATTTAAGCAGTGGTAGATAGATTAAAATTGATACAGAGATCTTGTATGGTATATAGGCCTTGAGCTTTGTGTATCTCTCCTTTCTTCCCTGCTGTACTCTGGTCCCGACAGTCATAGCCACCAGGCATGAAATCTTAGAATCACAATGTAAAGGACAAGCAGGCAAAGGAGAAGGAACAAGCTAAAGGACCTCCAGTAGGAACTTGAGAGGATCAGTTTCTGTTTCTTTCTGGACTTCTGCTGTATCTTGATGTAACGGTGGCTGCCTCCTCTTACTTTCTCTCCACTAGTCTAAAGGCGGCTGGACGATACAGAAGGATTTCCTGCAACTGCGGGAGGATGCATAGGGCATTCAGTGAAGGTATCTGTGTGCATCTGAAGGGCAATCGCACATATGCCATGAAGAAAACCCAAAGTAGGCCCCTTAAAATGTTTTAATGCAACCATCAGGAGAGTGACATTTCTGTAAATGAACTTGGAACATGAGCTGAAGGACTCAGTGGAACATCAAGAGCCACTGAGTCAGCGACTGAATTCTTAAACCAGGAGAGGAACATCTTCCAGCAGCACCTGTACAAAGAAAGCGCTAAGTTAGACATATTCTTCTTTGCCAGGTTGACTTGACTGAGATAAATGTGAGAATAAGGAGTCTTAAGCATCTCCTTAACAGCCATAAAAAGGACTTCACTGACACCAGACCTTATCCTGAATACTCTTCCCACTGCTGATGACTTAGAAAAAAACTAACTTCTTGAGGATGCTGAGGAGGATTGGCTGGTGAACAAAGGTAGGTGATATTCACCTCTTTACACTAGAGGAAGGAGATAGGAATGGACCTTCTATCAAATGGAGATGTAAATTTTCAGATTTCAGAACAAATGCTCAGACACTTTACAGACCATCCCAAAATGTCTTCATGAATTTCTGCAGGTTTCAGTTTGAAATCTTTTTTTATAGACTGTCTTTAAGTAGGAGATAAAGGTACCAAGTAGAATTCAGTAAATGTGGGCTCTCCTAGCAAACAAACACAGGCAAGACAGTTTTTACACGAAGGAAAATGCACGAATTTAATTTTTACAGAGAGCATAGATTTAAAAAACACCTTTCTGCCCCAATAATACCATACGTGTGACAAAGCTGTAGCTTAAAGCTTAGATTGGTGGATCTAGCTCTGTTGCACACTTGCTCTTCATTTTAGTCCCGTGCAGTGAAGCTGTCTCAGACATGGACATTAATGCAGGATTGACTATATTACTGAGATAGGGCCATATCTACACTAGCAAGCTTACAACAGCACGGCTGTACTGATGCAGCTGCATTGCTATACGATCACTTGTGTAGCTGTCCCAATGAGAGAGAGTGCTCCAGCTGACATAATAAAACCACATTCACAAGTAGTGGTAACTGTGTTGGCGGGAGAAACTCTCTTGCCGACGTAGCTCTTTGGCTAGTACCACTATCTCACGGGAATTTACGTTGCTCAAAGGTGTGATTTTTTTTTTCACACCTCTGGGTGACATAAGTTTTGCCACAATAAATGGTAATGCACATGTGGCCTTAGTCTACCAGTTCTTCTTTGACACTGTACATGTAGCTACTTGTGCAGCTGCCGTACTGTAACACCTCCGAGACAGACAGAATGTTCAATGAAAAAAAAACCTAAATATTTAAACGTTGCATAAATGTGGGTTCATTCCTAGCCGTGTAATTTCAGGTACTATTGACAGTTTTTGTTTTCTGCTATTGTCCGTCGCTTTTCTTTGCAGGTTTTCGAATGGCATCTTAATTAACTGCTGATCACTAGGAATCAGGATATCTAAAATAACAGGATGGACCGTTATTCATTTCAAGCAGGCCTTTATAAAATCATGTCACCACACTAATTCTCTACACTTATCAAAGCCCACTACAGTGCGAAAAATTAATATTTCTACTCCAGAGCATCAGCACAAGGACCTGGGCTCCAACCGATGATTTACTGTCCCTGGGGGTTCAACCTGAGATGCTGTGCTAGGAAATACTGCTTGTTTCAGAGCTCTCAGCATGAGGTGACTGTCCCCAGGGCTCCCGAGCACAAAGCAGAACAGGAAGATTAGCTGCTCTCTATGAGCTGATCAACCTTCAACAACTAGCAATAAGTGGCCTGAATCCTGAGATTCTTACTCATCCTTTATTCAGGCAAACTCATTGAACCAAGCAAAAACCAAATCAGGACCTCTGGTTTCTGTACCAGTGTATGACGTCTCCCTGTTATACGTGATCTGCCGCCCTCCCATTTCATGCTGTGATTTCGTTCTGTCTCACAGATGTAGGCTAATCGGGGTCAGGCTTGGTTAGTGTTTAGACTGCAGATGTCTAAGGAAACGAGATGTGGCGTGAAAGGATTGCAGAGGTGAGGTGCTTCTTCTAATTCACGCAGGGGGCCAATCGAATTGCTGGGCCTCTGAGGAAAGTGTGGGGGGGGGTCCCTGGGTGGACAGGGTGGAGTTCCAGCAGAGATATAAAGGGCTTGGGGCTCTGGCCACTATCCAGGCTTGCCAACAGGGGTCAAAGGGGCACTTGCCACTAGGCTCAGTGTTTCAAAGGGGCCTGGTGCTCCGGCCACTACCACTACAACTTTGAAGTGCACACAGCTGTGAGGGAGTGGGGGTGGGCAGCGCCGCGGCTGGGGTGGCACTGAGAGGTGACTGCCCTAGGCCCCACCCCTTTCACGTTTGGACCCGCCTCTTCCAGGGTGCGGAGCTGGGCCCCCCTCCCAGCTTACCTCAGGACTCGCGGCGGCTGTCGGTGTAGTGGCAGCTGGGAGTCCTGGGCTCTTTTGAATCACCAGTCCCCAAGGCAGTTGCCCCCTTTTCTCCCGTCGTTGGTGGATCTAAATTCACTGATGCTGCCGCATGAGGCTTGTGGGCACAGGGCCTGCCCTAGGGAGGTGCAGAGCCGAGGACAGGACAGTCTCCTGCTCCATCCCAGACCCTGCCCTCTCTGCCTGTTCCTGCACCCACTCCACTCCCTCCATCTCCACCTCTTCCCTCCAGTCCCCTCCCTGAGTGCCACTGGGAGCCTGTGGAGTGGGCTTGGGCTGGGTTGCTCTACTTCCTGCTGCTGCTGGTGAGTACAGGCCAGGCCTGACCACAGCTTCCAGTGCCAGGCTCCCCGGCTAAGCCCAGGCCCCGTCCTTGGCTCTGCTCCCCCATGTCTGCCTGAAGAATGGGGCCACACCAAGTGCAGGACTCGGAGCGCTTGCCATGAACCATCCTAGGGATGGAAAGGATCTGCGTGGGCAACACCATTCTGGAGCAACCTTTTGAAACCTGTATCCCAAGCAAGGGGAAAAACGCATAGGGAAGGGTTGTATACGAAGCTAAATAAGCAAGCACCCCTCGAATCATAGAATGCCGGGATGGGATGGGACCTTGAGGTCATCGAGTCCAGCCCCCTGCCCTCATGGCAGGACCAAGTACTGTCTAGACCATCCCTGATAAACGCTTATTCAACCTGTTCTTAAATATCTCCAGAGAGGGAGATTCCACAACCTCCCTAGGCAATTTATTCCAGTGTTTGACCACCCTAACAGTTAGGAACTTTTTCCTAATGTCCAACCTAAACCTCCCTTGCTGCAGTTTAAGCCCATTGTGTCTTGTTCTAGCCTCAGAGGCCAAGGAGAACAACTTTTCTCCCTCCTCCTTATGACACCCTTTTAGATACCTGAAAACCGCTATCATGTCACCCCCTCAATCTTCTCTTTTCCAAACTAAACAAGCCCAATTCTTTCAGCCTTTCTTCATAGGTCATGTTCTCTAGACCTTTGATCATTCTTGTTGCTCTTTTCTGGACCCTTTCCAATTTCTCTACATCTTCCTTGAAATGGGACACCCAGAACTGTACACAATACTCCAACTGGGGCCTAACCAGCGCAGAGTAGAGCAGAAATTGACTTCCCATGTCTTGTTCACATCACACCTGTTAATGCATCCCAGAATCGTGTTTGATTTTTTTTGCAACAGCATCACACTGTTGACTCATATTTAACTTTTGGTCCACTATAACCCCTAGATCCCTTTCTGCCATGCTCCTTCCTATACAGTCACTTCCCATTCTGTATGTGTGAAACTGATTGTTCCTTCCTAAGTGGAGCACTTTGCATTTGTCTTTATTAAACTTCATCCTATTTACCTCAGACCATTACTCCAATTTGTCCAGATAATTTCTTTTTCCTTCACTTCATGCATTTGATGAAGTAAGTTGCAACTCACCAAAGCTTATATCATAAGAAAAGTGTTAGTCTTTAAAGTGCCACTGGGCTCCTTGTTGTAGGGTGACCATATCTCCCTGTCCCAAATACGGGACAGGGAGATGGGGGTGGGGGCAGCTCCTCCAAGCCCTGGGGAGCCAGGAAGGAGGTGGCAGCCAACAGCCCTCCTGCAGGAGCCCCAGGGAAGCAGCAACCAACAGCCCTCCCCAAGGACCCCCAGGGAAGTGGCAGCCCCCAGCTCTCCCTGGGAGCCCTGGGGAAGTGGCAGCTGCCCACGCTTCCTGAGGCTCAGGGAAGTGACTTCCGCAGCTGCTGGTGGAAAAGTGGGGGAACAGGGACAGCCCAAATATGGGAAAATGTGACCCTTTTAAAAAATAAGTTGGGACACCTTTTTGGCGTCCCAAATACGGGACTGTCCCACCCAATACAGGATGGATGGTCACCCTAACTTGTTGTTTGATCTAAAGCTGGTTATTAAGAGACTGCAGAAAACCTACAAGAAATGGAAGATGGGAGGGATCAACAAGGAAAGCTACGATTCATAGGTCAGAAAGCATAGGGCTAAATGTGGGAACTGCTAAATGCCCAGCTTAGTTGGACCTGGCTTGGAGAATTAAAAGCCAATAGTAACAGGTTCAATAGCCATCTAGGAAAAAAAAGGAAAAAAGAAGAGCGACTGCTAAGCACTCGGGGAGAGGTGGAGACTAAAGGTTATTTAGGCATGGCCAAAAACCTAAACAAATATTTGGCCTCAGTTTTTTTTTTTTAATGAAGTTAATGAAGCGTGTAGGGGCAGCGCCAGGGTGGCCAATAGGAACAAAAACATAGAGGTAGAAATTACCACATCCAAAGTTGAAATCTAACTCAAACAGTTTAACGGGACTGAATTGGGGAGGTCCAGATAATCGCCATTCAAGCATATCAAAGGAACTGGTGCGTGAAATTGGAAACCCAGCATCAGATTTTTAATGAATCTGTTGATGAATGCCAGCTGACTAGGTTCAGAGGTGCTCCAGAACAACTGCATCACACCTCTGAAGATCCCATGGCTTGGGTAGACGACTGCAGATGCTAAATAAATAAATGAATCTGTAAACTCAAAGGTTGTACCCCGTGATTGGAGAGAGAGTTTCTATATTTAAGAAAGGCAGGAAAGGTTAGAAATAGCAATGCACTAGTACCATTATACGAGGCACAGGTAAGACTTCTAATGGAATGTTATGTGCAGTTCAGGTCTTGTTTAAGAAACATAAGCTCAGACTGGAACAAATGTTGGGAAGAGCTCCTGGGATGATCTGAGGAATGGAAAACTAACATCATGTGGGGAGACTCAAGGAGCTTGGCTTGTTTAACCTAATGAAAAAACAGCTGAGGGGAGATATGATTGTTTTCTATAAAAATCTTAGAGGGACAAATATCAGGGACAGGAGTTATTTAAGTTGAGTGCCAGTGTTGACACAAGAACAAATGGATATAAGCTGCCCATCAGCAAGTGTAGGCTTGAAAAGACTAGGCAAAGGTTTCTAACCATCAATGGAGCAAAGGTCTGGAGCACCTTCCAAGGGGAGCAGAGGTGGCAAAACACCCCATTGGCTTCAAGACAGAGCTTGATAAGTGTGTGGAGGGGATGGTATGATGAGACTGCCTTGATTGGTATGTAGCGGCTTTCTGCTAGCACCTTGTATCTCCCGTGGCCAGTGATAGGACAGCAGGCAGGGGAGGGCCTGTTCTGTCTCTCTGTTGTGGGTCCTGCTGCTTGCACATTTTGAGCCTCAGGCAGAGATAAAAACCATTCCACTCATCCAAGCCTTAGCCTTTGCCTTTCAAGCCCTTTAGCCACATGGTTCAGCTTCTATTCAAGCCTTTTCTTGTGTGTGTTTTGGGTGCTGCTTCTATTGTTTCAGCCTTTTTTTTTCCCCATTTCTCCTGAGTGTAAGACAGTGGTGATGCCCAACCCACAGCAACTAGGTTTGACCCAACTCATCATATTGACATGTTTGTGCATTCCGGCCTCCCCAGTGAAGACAAAGGGCATTGGGGTGGCCCATGGAACTCAGTGTGGGATGCAGGGGAATTCCCACAGAATGTTCAGGACATAGACAGTGTTACTATTCACAAGTGCTTGCACATGTCAGCAAGGGAGATATTACCATACCGCCGGTCCTGGCCAGTCCTCTTCTTATGTGTATTGACCCTGAATCCTGGATGTTCATTGGCACAAGGTGATTTAATGGAGATTAATTTGAGCTGGGAATTCCTTTTTAATTACAATTTTCATAATTTAACAAGTATCCTAGAGGACGACCATCAAGGTAAATATATATGGAGACCCTGGGACTTACTGAACTGTTAAAGAAATCAGTATAAATCAGGGAATAACCTTGCCCTGGTATCATACTTATCACCTCTGATGCTCTCCCTGCCTTTGTCTGACAGCAATTTCAGTTAATTAGGTAATTAATCTAATTACTAATTAGGTGGAATTGCTCTTGTTAATTAGTCCAGTCACTGTATCTTGGCATCAGTGGCTCTCTCTCATTTGGCCAACCCTCCACCTTATCCTGTGATTGAAACCAGACAGGGACAGAATTCATTGGTCTTGAGTGCTTTAACCAAAACCACCTGGAAGCATATTTCCACTCAGTCTTTTCTTTGAAGGAAAGCAAAGCAGCCAGTTGGAAAGCAGAAAGAGGCTCCGAGCACCAAACTAACTGTTAGCTCTAAATGCTGCAACCTGGTAGTTTTTAATTCATCCTCACGGCATAAGATTAATTTGAACTCAGAATGCTGCAATCTGTATTGTCTGAGTTGATCCTAAAGAAACATTTTACTGGCAGCCTCAAAAAAAACATCCACTGACTTTATCTGGACAAGTTTCACTGATCCCCGTCAGCCCTCAAAGTAGATTCCTCTTCAGAAGAGGATAGGGTTATTGTCGGTCTGTGATGAGCCAATCAGCTCTGTGGAAGATTTAGGTGTTTGCTGCACCACCATAGAAGCAGACCAGAGACTGGACTGACTCAAAGTCCTACTTCCTCCTCACTCCCCCAGCTGGTTCTCCCCTTTCTGTGCAGCGTTTTATGCCTTCCTGTGCTCTGGCAGGACTTCAGAGCTATAGGGCACTTAGTCCTCCCACGGGTCTCCACCCCTGCCATTTCCACTTGCTTGCTTCTGGGAGTACCGGGCCAGTGGCCCCTGCTTTCCCTTTCATGGCTGGAGATATTCCCAGTCTGAGGAAGGCTGGTGAGGGGCAGTAAGTGCTGTGATGTTGTAACATTTTCAAAATTAGCTCTTGTATAACTGGTGTTTGAAAAGGGGTTGGGTTTGTGAACCAACAGTGCGTGTTAAAGGAAAACTTCTATCCACAAAAGAAAACGAATAGAAGTGAAGTCTGAAATTGAGGATTTTTTTCAGGAACTTTGTGTATCTTGGGGTTTTAGGAAAAGTGCTTCATTCGCTCCATTAATCGTCTTGTTTTTCTGCCTCATGATGGCTGTTGGACTCTCTGACTCTTAGCCTATCATCTGCCCATGCATGTTGGCGACTTCTGACTCTGCTTCCATGGTCCTGCTGTGATCCCACTGTGGATGGTTCTGCAGATATAGTTATCCCTTCAGGATGCAAGGCAGGCAGCTGCCATGCTCTGAATAGAGAGATTTTCAAAGTTGCGTATTGGGACTCTGGGGTGCCTTCAACGTGCGTTTCAAACTCAAACAAATGAGCAGCTCTCCTGACAACAGACAATAGAATTTGTCAGCCAAGGAATTCTCACAAAAGTCCCCACCTTCCACACCCATCTCAGCCCCCATCAAACCCTCCCACTTCAAAGGCCCAGATAAATGGAGAGGCCCTTCCTTCCCCAATATGCCTTGAAGACCAACAAACCTGGCTACTTTCGATCCAACAGGGGAATTGATTCCAAAGCTGAAGACTCCTCATGGGGAATGCTTTATCACCAGCCATCCTTTGTACCTCCCAGGCACTCCAGTTTGAATGCCTCCAATGACCCAATAAATTATTGCGCCAGAGGAAGTTAGGCATTACACCACAGAAAGCAGCATTACCTGCCACGATCAGTGGAGCTGGACATAAGAACAGGCTTTACAACCTGGTGGAGCCTGGTTGTAGTTCACAGAAGGCAAAATCACTGCTCCTCCAGGGGTCCTCCGGCAGGAACAAGACACTAGTCAACAGCTACGTGTCATGGCCGTGGTTTTTTCTGTATTACTTTTTCAATTCTCTTCCCTCTTTTTTTAGAAAAAAAATGGAAGGACTTTGAACAGGCTTTATTTCCGGTGGAACCCACAGGATGGAGTCTCAGCACCTTTCTTCCAGCTGCATGCAACAGGGAAGCGCCAGCCACACAGAGTGGGCCCCTACCCCCAGCTGCATTGGGGTTCCCTCAGCCATGCAGCAGCAGGATCCAGCAGACACCCTTCCCCCCATTAGTCCATTAAATTGAGGGTTTA
The DNA here is from genome assembly GCF_033958435.1 of Carettochelys insculpta. Taxonomy (NCBI): domain Eukaryota; kingdom Metazoa; phylum Chordata; order Testudines; family Carettochelyidae; genus Carettochelys; species Carettochelys insculpta. The sequence goes on from NC_134147.1 coordinate 39,340,317, forward strand.
CCATATTTTCATTAATATTGAACACCCTAATCCTTATGAGGAATCATCAGACTTGAATTCCAGCCCCTTTTTTTCTAGGAAAAAAGCACTGACTATAAAACAGCCCTTTGGCTTTGTCCAATTTTCTTCTTTTAAAAACTACTTTTGCTTTGGAGTTTTTTTCAGGGTGGGGCTGCTGGAAGCAAAGTTCTCCCTGCGTTCTCATGTTGAACTTCTAGACTGAGGTTTTTATTACCCCACCATGAAAATTCATATGGAGCTGAAAGTTGGCAAATGTCCCTTGGCTCGGAGTTTTCTCTTTAAAAGGCCTTTGCTGTTTAAAATGTTTAAACTAAGTTCATTTAAAAATGCACATCCACCCCTTTGGAATGGGACTCAACTACCATAAATGGCAGATGGTGTAACCCAAACATTATAGAACTACACACACTTATAGAGTCATAGAACACTAGAACTGGAAGACCAGCTGAGGATCCGGCTAAAGAAGGGAGTCAGAGGAAAACAAGGACTCATTAAAAACACCGAGTCCCATCCAGGTACACTTACTTCACATACTACTAATATTAATGACAGCAGGTGTGCAGAGCCCACATCTGTCCTTTTTTACGATATCCCAGAGCAAGTTGGGTTTACAGCACCTATAATAAAGGTTGGAAATCTCTGCATCATCCCATGCAACAGGCTTGTTAATCAGCTTTGTTGTAATGTTGCTGTGACTCCACTGAACTGAATGCAGCCAGACCTGGTCTCAGGTGACACATTCCAGATTTACTCTGTGTTACCTTTCAAGCTGATTTCTTTTTTCTTTCTGGCTCTAAGACTAAACTTTTCAAACTTGGAGACCTAAAGGTAGGCAAGAGAGTCCAAATAAAAGGGCTCGATTTTTACCTCTGCATATCCAGCACCTGGAAGCTCAGTCACACAGCTGCTGCCATTTGGGCATATGATCTTCACTTTCAGTCTCCAATTTGAAAAAATTAGCTTAAGGCTTTCATATGGGAGGAAAGACTTTTTGTACATGTGTGTTTCAAAGCATCTGACTTGGCATAATTAATAGTTATGGTGTCCTGTGCTGCCAGGCAAAATACCTGGCTTTGACTACTGGTCTCTTTGTGCCTGCATTGACAGAAAGTGTTACAACGTCAACGCACTCAGCCTCAGTGTGGGTGAAAAGTGCTGTAGGACTTGCCTGCCTGGATGCTCGCTGTCTGTGAGGGTGAATGGAGCATAGGTGGAGTACATTCAAAATGACATTCAGGCTTGGACTATATTTAAAACTTATACCAGCATAGCTATGCTGGTCAGGGGCCGTGTTCCCTGTACACTGAGCACTTGGGCAGCTGCCCAGGAGCGAGTCAGGCGCTGTCCATCTGATTAGCAGAGCACGCACAGCCACCTGTAGCTGGCAGTGTGTGTGTCTATGGGTGGTGCACATCTGAAATGCCTTGGGGCACAGAACAAAACATTGGTCAGGGTTGTGAAAAATTCACGCGCCCCAGGTGACGGAGCGGTGCCACCAGCCCCGCTGTGTGGACGCAGCTGCGACAGCAGAAGAGGGGTCCTCTTGGCATAGGGGAAGTGATTGGTAGGCCTCCCGCTTGCAGCGTGTGTGGAACGTATACCTTGGGGCTATGCCTAATAATAGCAATGCAAGCATAGACTGTGTAGTGTAGAAATCGCCTCAGGAAAATTAATTCATGTTAACCAAGGCTACGTCTACACTAGAGGCTTTTGTCGCCAGCAGGTTTTGTGAGAAGGTATCTTTCAACAGAACGTCTGTCAACAGATCGCAGCTGGACAGCTAAGTGGATCATTCTTCCAATCTGCTCGTTGACTGCTCGGCCGCGCTCTCGACAGACTGGCCCCTGGGAACCCCAGCAGACGGAGTCACATAGCCGGCAATCCCTTCCCAGGCAGCTGTTCCCTGCCCATGCCGAGGCGTGCCTGCCTCCCTGAAGGACAGCACAGCTACCAGAGCAGGGCTTCGATGCTTGCTGAGACACACAGTGCTGTCCTGCTAGCCACAGTGCCAGAACAGCCCCTAGGCTTGCACTGGCCCCACCCACAGGTGCTTCAGCACCTGCGGCTCCTCCTCACAGCCTTCCCCATCTTCCTCTGGGAGGGCGAGCCAGACGCCAGCTTTGAGGAACTCGCCATTGCTGTCCTACGGTCCCACCTGCGCCCACCCCCCATGTGCACAGGTTGATCTGGAGGCACAGCATCAGTTCCGACTGGTGGGACCAGCTGGCCATGGGGCAGTGGGACAACCATCATTAGCTCCAGACGTACACATCCCAGAGCTCTGTGCCTGGCTAGTCCCCACCCTCTGGAGACAGGAGAAGTGGGTCGCAGTCGCCCTCTGGAAGCTCTCCACCCCTGACAGCTATGCCTGCGTGGGAAACCAGTTTAGTGTGGGGAAGTACAGCATCAGGGCCCTCCTTCTGGCACTCTCGGGAGCAGTCCCCGCATGGAGTGTGTGTCTCCCGCCCAAAGAGAACCTCGGGAAATGGAGTCAAGTGAGGTCAGTGTTGCGGGTGGGGGGGGGCAGCCATATCCCCAGGGGACCCATGCTGTCCCACCCTCTAACAGATCTGCTGCTGGGGGGGGGTCAGCCTCACGGGGGCATCCTGGAGAGCTCAGGAGGGAGGGGATGGGACAGGGCAGAGGGCGGGGAGGATGGCAGGTGCAGGGGACAGCTGCAGGTGGCCGGGCCATCATGTCCTACCAGACACCGGTCGCAGCATCAAAGCAGGACATAAGAGGCCTGCAACTGCCTCTCCCGGTCATTCCGCACCTGCCACACCAGGAGCTCGCTCATCCTCCATAGGCCCACATTATGGTCCTTCTGGTGGTCCTACTGCACCTGGCGATGGCCCCTCCAGCTGCAGGCCCACCCTATGCTCTGGTGGGGCTGGCTCGGCCTGGTGGGGGTGCGGGGCTGGCTCACCCCGGCCCTCGGACGGTGCAGGTCCAGGTGCATGGAAGACAAGGAGGAGAGGCAGTGAGTCATTCATGCGACATAGCCCCTGAGGCCCTGTCCCCCACTGAGAGCAGCAACCAACACCCCCGGGCCAAGGGACAGGAATGTCCCAGCCCCAGAGCCATGTGTGGCCTGCACAACGGGCCCTGTCACCCGGGGGTTCCGCAGTGTGTCCAGGACTGGGCTGACTGCTGTGTGCCCCACTCACAGCCCTGGGGCAATGGGCTAGCAGCCAAGGGGTGAGTATCTGGCCACAGAGAGGTCCCCACATGGGTGGCAGGTGAGCCAGGAGCAGCCCAGCCCTTCCCTGCCCCCCGCCCCACTGCTGTGGCTCGCAGCGCTGTCTGCAGAAGCGGGTGCCCGCATGCTGGGAACCACACTCCTCGGCGTGTCTGGGATCAGGCTGCTGCCTATGTGGCTGACCCATTTCCAGCCCTGGCTGGTGCTGGAAGGCCACCTCCCACCTGCCCCCCGGCCAGGGTCTGCTGCTCGTCCGGCCTCCTGTGAGGCTGGCAGCAGGCTGCCACCCATGCCCTAGAGCTGCCTGCTGGATCCAGGTGGCACACGCTACCTTGCACATGGTTCCATGTGCTGGGACTGCAGCGCGAGGTCCGGCCTGAGCTGGCCTGGTGACACTCAGAGCGTGCCCCATCTGCACCCACCTCCCATGCCCGGGGGGGCGGAATTTATGGGGTACTTACCGGACGGACCCTCACCTACCTACCATGATGTGCTGGAGGTGGCCTGGCTCCTGGGGACCGAGTCAAGGACTGTCACAAGGGTGATCCTGCTCACCTCAGACTCCACGTTTGCCTCCAGCTCCGGCAGGGGTTGGATCCCGGGGTGCTGCTGCTCCTTCTCCTCCAGGGGCTCTGGCTGGGGTGGGAGCCTCCTGGGCAGCGTTGAAGGGGCGGTCGGACGGGATATGTCAGCAGCCCCCAGGAGGTGGTGCAGCTCCTAGTAGGGCCAGGTGGCAGGTCCTGCCCCTGATCTTCAGCCAGCATCACGGCCCTGCGAAAGCTCTTTCACCTTCACCTGCACCTGCTCCATGGTGCGTGCAGGGTGCCCCCATTCCCCAAGTGCGGTGGTCAGCCGGGCATAGGTCGGGGCATTGCGCCACTTATCCTCAGAGTTGAGCAGGATCTCTTCCTTGTCCCACAGGTCCAACAGAGCCTGGACCTCGAGCCCAGTCCAGGAGGGGGCCCACCTCTTGGTGTCCCAGGGTGGGTCCTGGGACCCTTCAGGCTGCTGTCTCAAGGGCCCTGGGGATGCCTGGCTCTCTGTCATCTGGTCACTCTGGCTGGACAGGAGAGGCTGCGAAGGCGTGGGGAACTGCAGTCTGTAGCTCTGCTACTTCCACACCCTCGGCTTCCTGCCATAGGGTTTCCCGGGCTCCCCGCAGCTTTAAGAACGGCCAGAGGCCAGCACCATAGAGCACTGATTGCTGTGGACAGGGTGTCCCTTGAGGCACCTGCACAGCACCCTGGAGGCCTCTTCTGTTGACAGAAGCCCCCAGGAATGCCCAGCCCATTCCTTGTGGGGAGCGGGATAAGACTGTCAACAAAAGTGCTGCATTCTGTCCATTTCCTGTCGACAGGACGCCTTGGGAATCTGGGCGCTCTGTGGGGTTTGTTGGCAAAACACCAGTGCATAATTACAGTGCTCAGGTATATGAAAAATCCAAGTCCTTAAGCAACACACTTAAACCAGCCTAACCCCTGGTGTGGACAGAGCTGGGTCAGTGGGAGAATTCCCCCATTCCTCGGGGAGGTTGAGTACCTACATGGGTGGGAGACTTTACGCTGGCAAAGGCGGTGTCTTCACCGAAGCACTAGAGCAGCACAGCAGCAGCATTTAGAGTGTAGACAAGCCCAAACTAAGTGACAGTGAATTAAGGCCATTTACTTCTGAACACCAGCACCCACGCAGAGGTGTAATGTGGGTTGAGGAACGCACCAAAATTCATTTGGATTAACTTTCCTGAGTGTCCCCATGGAGACAAAGCCCTCTTGCTGCTGATGGAGCAGTGAGATTGCTCCATTCCTCTGGGGCAGTAGAAATCTTACCTGCAAAGATTGTGCGCTCAAATCCTAGTGACGGGAGCTGCTTCTCTTTACACCTGGTTCTTCAGAGCCCTGTGTGGGGCACTCCCATTGAAGTCAATAGGAGTCCATGCTTGGGGCTTCTGCGGGGACTTTGCTCTTGTTTGCAGAGCAGTGGGGACTGAGTGTACTTCAGGGGACATGCATTAGGGTCTACATTTACCATTCACAACCCTGAGCCATGTAGTTAAAGCAATCAACCCCCAGTGCTGGGACTAGGGACTAGGTCAGTGGGAGAATTCTGCCCTCAGTCTAGCTACCACCTGCATTGATGGAAATAACCCTTCTCAGTGCTTTTATGGCAAAAAAAAAAAACCAAAAAAAAAAAACACCAGGAGCTGGTACTCAGCTCCCTGTCCCCAAGCCAATCCTGTAACTAAGGTCGCCGAGGTGTCGGTACTCAGTGCCACTAAGTACCGGCATAAAAAAAATCACTGCCCCTTCTGTTGATGAAGGAAACATCCATGCTATGGTGCTCCTGTGGCATAGCAGAAGAAGTGCCTGCAGCGGAGATGTGGCCTCTGCTTTTGCTTAGAGGAAGATATTTCAATTTGCACTCTGTCTGCTCCTTGGGCCAATTACTAAGGCTCAGCTTTCTTCAGTCTGAAAAAGTGTGCCATTGACAGGGGACTTAGATTGAGTGCAGGGTTGCCAACTCCCCAACAGAAATATTAAGGACAGCGCAGTGCCAACTCCAAGCATTCGAAACTTGTGAGGTTGTCTTAAATTACTAGATTTTTTTAAGTCTGAGCTTCTTTATATTTGTCATTGTTTTTTGAGCTTCTAGTGTTCATGTTTGCCAGCTGTGCAGCCATGAGGACTAGAAATGTACTTAAAAAACACCCTCAGAATGTAGGGTTGCTGAAGTTGGTTGGACATATTCTGGAGGTTTCATCACATGACATAATCTTTTATTAAAGATTCATCTTTAATTCTCAGAGACTCCAGAGCAATCCTAGACGGTTGGCAAGCTCAGATTCTCACCTAGTGCCAAAATTCCAGGCAGTGAGGCTCTAAAATCCCCAATTTTGTGAAACTCTTGATAAAATCATGAGTGTGTACAACACCAGGGAAAAATGCAAGTGCGAGGTATTGCATTTAAGAAACCAGTGATAGGGTCCAGCCACGCCCTATTTATCCCCATCCCTCTGGAATGATACTGTCCTGGCCACCTTAACTTTTGAATTTAAAGCCCTCTAAAATTTGCAAAAATATAGGCGTCAAAACAACCCTTTCCAGTTTTTTTTCTCTGCTCAGGTACAGACATTGATTTGCTAATGGTCTGATGCTACTTCTTCCAGGAGACTGTTTCATACGCCTGTTAGTCCCAGGACGCTAGTATCAGCTGGGCCTAGCCGTGCACAAAGTAATCAAGAGAAAGCAAGACCCCTATCTCCACCACAGACCGTTAACACAAATGGACTCTTTGGGAAGATTCTGAGATCTGTGGATAAGGCCTTTTCACTTCCATGTCTGGTCACAGCTAGAAATTGAAAGTGCTAGAAAATCTTGTGAGCACATTAGCCCTCCCAAGCTTGAGCAAGCACACTCAGGAAGTTCTGATGGTTCAGATAAGCATCTGTACTTGTGCTTGTTTTTCTAAATTAAACCTGAACCCCAGCAGCACTCTGTGAGACAGGTCTTTGCAAAGGTAAATTCCCCTTTAGTTTGTTCTCCATTTTCTAAGGGGTTCCTTGCTCTCCTTTGGAAAGTTGAGGCCAAGTCCTGCAGGCTCCCTACCCCTGCTAATCAGAGTAGAACAAGCAGGATCTGACCTCTGGTAAGGAGGCCAGAAGGTTGGTATTGTCTGAGTCTGCTATGAAAGGGTCATTATTTGCTAATCATGCCCTGACAAGTTTAAAGCCAAGGCTGTAGATTCTAGATAGCATTTATTAGCTCAGACAGTCCTGCAAATAATTATTTCACCCTGAAAACATCCTCACCAATCCCACTGAAATCCCAACTGCAGGATTGACTCTGTGTGACTAGCATGTCAGCCTGTTCCCAGCATTTTGTACTGTGACCCTGGAGATTTCATCAGAGTACTGCTGAACCCTTGCTGAAGTACTTGAGGGCTTGTCTATACTTACCGGAGAGCTAACATTCTGGAGGTTGATCTTCCAGGGCTCAGCTTATCAGGCCTGGCAGGAACATGCTAAATTGAACACTGAGGATGCCTCCCACTGACCTCTGTACTCCTTGCAGTCGTGAGGAGTAAGGGAAATCGATGGGAGAGTTTCTTCCACCTACCTCCCACTGTGAGGCTGGTGCAGAAAATTGATGCAAGTGGTCCCACCAATGGGGGATGGGGGGGGGCAAGGAGGGCAACTGCAGGGGCCAGGTGTTTCAAGGTAGCCTGGAGCTCCCACCTACCACAGCTGCTGCTCTGGATCCTTTTGAAAGACCACAAGAATGTCACTCAGCTGTTCTATAGGGCTTCTGAGGGCTGGCTGGGGGCCGTGCTAAAGGCTGACTGCTGTTGGCCCCACCCCTTCTGCCTGAGGCTCCACCCCTTCTGGGGTGTGGAGTGGACCCCCCCCCCAACTTGCCCCCAGACTCAGGGTAGATGATGGCCCTGCTGGATGCAAGGTATATCGACTCTAGCTATTTCACTCTTACATTTTCTCCCTTAGTGTAGAGCTGGCCTGAGATGGAGCTAGCATGGGTTCAAGTTCTCTCCGCACTAGTGCTCTCGATTTGTTCCTGCCAAGCGTATTTTGCTCAGCTGGTTGAGTTGCAATATTGGATCCCTGAGGGCTCCATAATGCTCCCCTGCTTTTCAGTATTGTGTAGGATATTTATTGTTTCCCAGTGTTTTGCTGCTAGGTGTCATTGCTATGCAGATGTTACACAGATCTATTTATCATTTTCCACTTATCCTGTTGTGGTAATCCATTCAGTGCCTTAGTGTCTCTCCACATTGCAAGCTTGAATATTCAACAAATTGTTTAGGGATGGTAGGCAAAAGTGCTTTTCCATGAGTTGCTAGTGTCTGGAGGGAGGGGAGAAGACTCAGAGCTTTTTGTTGCTTCTATGGATAATAATCAATAAGCCCCATTAGAAAGACAACTACATACATCACTAAACTTTGACCTCTGCTCCCCAGAGAAGTCCCGAGATGCCTATTTATACACTAGTGACATCCAGATTGTCCTGTTGCAAGCAACCTCTTTGGTGGGGAAGGGATTACAGATTTAAACTGCACAGAGTCTGCAGAATACAGAACGTAGGGTGCTTTTACCATGGGTCCCTAGTTTTAGCTAGCTTTCTCTTCATTGCTAGTCAGCTGAGATTCAGATCTGACTTTGCCATGCTAAGCATTTCATGCATCTTTTTACCTATTCATATTTTGTTTCTACTCCAGCCTCTGTGAGTGTTTGGCCGTTTAAGGGCACATAAGACCAGGTTTGTAGATTCATGGCACTGATTGAAGCTTGCATGTTACACCTCCTCTTGAAGCTTTTTTTACACTGTGTTTTGCTTGTGGTAGAGTGTTACTGACAGAAAGTTTTGGCTCGTTAATATGTTATTGATTACATGGATTTGATCATTTGCTAATTTGCTTCTAATTAGTTATTTTATTTATTGTTCTTAAAGAATCATGGAAGACATAAACTATTAAAAACTAATTTGTTTTCCTGGAGAACACAAAATTGAATGTAAAAACAAGCCAACTGCTGGGTGTTTCAATGCACAAATAGCATTTGTAGCTAGGCGCATATAACCATCAGGTCTCTCTCTCCTCTCTAAATCCCCATGCCTTGACACATAGGTTGCAGCTATCTAGCAGTAGAATTATCTCCTAAATGCTGTTCATTAGAACTAAGTCAGAGAACTGTATGCCTTGCAGGAAAGAATCTAGGGTATAAAACAACATATATCACTGTCTCCTTTCTGATTAGAGTGGCTAGTCCAAGTTCAGGACCCAGGGATGTTCCTTTTGGGAGTAGAAAGTGTTGGCTTCTGGTATTTTGTTTGGTGCAGTCTTGTTTATTCAGAAGAGGTCTGTGAGCACCATTCAGGTGGTCCATGGATAGTTCCCACTAAGATGTACACCTGGGGAGCTGTACACAAGAGATGGAAGGACTACCCACCCAGTTAGTGGCTTGCAGGCATTGCACCACTAATTAGGTGTCTGGACTCTGGACATAAGGTGAGGTAGTGGCCTTGGGAGGGAACGGAGTAGGTGAGGGAAACAGGACTAAGGCAGGGGATGGGGTGATGGGGAGAGTGGGGTGGGGGGATTTGGGATCTGCAGGGCTGTGGCGACCAGAAAGAGAGTGACTTTCCCCACCTCCAGGGCTGCAGCTGTTGGGGAGAGATGTCCCTGGTTCCCAGCCTCAATTCTATGGCTGCCAGGGCAGGGGAGAGACCCCCACTGATGTTAAAAAAATGAGTTGTGTGCTTTTATTTCTAGAACAAAGAAAGCCATCGTTATAGTTAAGGCTTTTTATATATAGCACTTTACAACCATTACCAAACGATACAAACATTTGGAAAGATCATTAAGTGGCCTGTGGAGGCCCTGAGCAGTTTTCAAGTGGGCCGCGAATAAAAAAGTTTGCAACCCCCTGGTTTAGAAGGAATGTGCAAAGTTCTAATTCTCGGAACACAGGAAGAACCAAGACCAAAAGGAGGAGGATTAATTTATAACCCCAAGTGTCTTTACCCAACAGACACCAAATTCTCTCTAATTTTTTCTAGGGTCACTCTTCTTTGCTCAGGTGTGTGAAGAATCTGCGCTACCACTGCTCATAGAGGAGGGTTAACTATGCTGACAGGAGCAGGTCGCCCATTGGTGTAGTTACATTAAAGAGCTTCAGTGATGCAGGGCTGCTGAAGCTGAGTACCTGTGGAAAATCCCTTAGATAAAAGAGGATCAAAGAGCAATTCAGAATGACACCTCCACTTCCTACTGGTGATTCAAGAGCACTTGTGTTATTTAGGGTGAATTTCTCAGTCTGGTCTTCTCTCTTTGAGACTTACTCCTCACCTTTATATTTTAACTGTCTCAATTTTTAATTTCTTTAATTCTTCTTCCCTCCTTTGACAATGTCCTCCTCACAAATTGCCATAGTTTCTCTTAATGCTTCCTCAATTATTTCCTGCTTCTTTGCTCTAGGGGGTCTTGTGATCATCACTGTAGTTTCTTCAGGCTTCTATAATTACAGGCTGAACCTCTCTAATCCAGGACTCTCCCTTCTGGCAACATTTGTAGTCTGGTATGATTTTAGTTTGCCAGACGACCAATTTATCATGGGTGTGGCCACGTTTCCTGTGGTCCCATAAAGTTGGTTTACAGGTGCCAGCCCTGGCTTTCAGTGTTCTCTGCAGTTATTTAGCTGTAATTTACCCCTAAATCAACAAGAAGTCCTGTGGCACCTTACAGACTAACAGATATTTTAGAATCGGAGGGGTAGCCGTGTTAGTCTGGATCTGTAACAGCAATGAAGGGTCCTGTGGCACCTTATAGACTAACAGAAAAGTTTTGAGCATGAGCTTTCATGAGCACAGACTCACTTCATCAGATGCTGGTCTTGGAAATCTGCAGGGCCAGGTATAAATAAGCCAGAGCAAGGGTGGGGATAACAAGGTTAGCTCAGTCAGCAAGGGTGAGGCTTACACATGGATGTTTGGTTTTCTGCAATCAAAAAGTTGGTGACCCTACCAGATCCTCAAAGGTGCTGAGGCATTGATCTCAATGGGAGATAGATGAATGAATTCCTTTGAGGATCTGAGCTTACGTGTCTAGTTTTCATGGAACTCAGCAACTGAAGATCGATATGGCTGAGTGCTATTTTTAAGAGCATGCAACTGTTACAGAAGGTGAAGTCACCTGGGCAGACTTCTGTTCTGGTGTTTTTTCCTGTTGTGGAGTCTTTCATGCTTCTGAGCATGTCTTTCTCACAGCTCCCAGGGAGTGATCATAGGCCAGAGTACACGATATTGATGTGTGCGAGGTCCACAGCTGTTAATAAACCATCCCACTTTTCTAGTGGTTTGGCTGGGGTCACTTAAGTGTACTTGATGGGAGATCCCACATGTTGTGATATGGAGGACCTAGGGATCTTGAAAGCAAGCACACAAAATTCACCAAAAAATCTGATGAAGCAGGTCTTTGCCCACGAAAGCTTATGCTCCAAAAAAAAATCTATTCGTCTATAAGGTGCCACAGGACTTTTCAGTGTTTTTTTTCAAGAAATCTATTAAGTGCAGCCAGGTACTTGGACACTACAAGATATGGCCAAGGAGAAAGTCCAGAATATGCTCCTTAACACACAAAACTGCCTTTACCCAATAAGAATACTCTGCCAGAGAAGGAGATGCCATCATGTAACAGGCCACCCAAGCACCCCACATGAATCTGCTCACTATCTTGAAGGAAATCTTTCTCAGATCCCCTCTTCTGTCCCTCAAATAACTCCCAAGGGCTCCAGACTCACCATCGGAAGCAGCGTTCCCACAGATCTGGAAACACCATCCCCAAGCGGTGCTAACTCCTGCCAGAACAACATGCAAAACCTGGAGATGTATCACCCCTGCTACAATTATCAAAGCCTTCCACAACACACCTTTCAAGGTCTGTGCGTCCTACACATGCCTATCACAACGTGGGGTGCACTGTGCTGAGCACAGTAAGTGCCCCAATAATGGCTAAGTGGAAGAAACGAGACAATCGCTCTAATCTCAAGTAGACTCTCTCAGGAAAACAGTAATAGACAAAAACACAGTATCACTTGCGGGTAAATGCTTTTCATAAAGCAATCGTTCGGCATCTCACCCATCAGTTCCCATCCTCAAAGGAAACCTGCACAACCTGTTCAAAAGATGAGCCTGGGGTCTGACATTCATACCATTGCTCGACACTAAAATCCTGGACTTTATAAAGACACTGGATTTATGGCTTATTACAACAGCCTGTGACCCGCTGACCTCCCCTGCCCCCACAGCTTTTGTACTGTGACTGCAGAGAGGCTAAAGAGACTTATCACCTTGAATGCTATTCTAGAATATGGGCTATCTACTCATGCTTAGCGTGACTGGACATCCTGTTTTTAAAGGGACGGTCCTGTATTTAAACACTCCTTCAAATGGTCTGACTTTTTCTTAAAAACAGACAAATTGTCCTGTGTTTTCTGCCTCCCCCTCATCAGTACGGGCAGGTCCTGCTGCTGGCCGGGTCCTGCTGCTGGCCAGATCCCTGCTCAACAGCCACCTGCCCACCAGTCGTGAGTGAGGTAGAGGAAGGCTCCAGCGGCCAACAATAGGTTTGAGCGTGCAAGGGCTGGTGGTGGGGCAAAGGTGCAGCATTCGGGGCCAGCCACTCCCCCTGCTGGTCTGTCAGTGCAGCCCCCTACTGCATGCTGGCTCCTGGCCAGCAAGGTCCCATCCCCTTTCTGGCTGGCACTGTCTGTGCACTCTGAGCTGTGGTGAGTTCGGGCAGGCACCAAATGGTGGCTAGTTACGTGTCACATCCACTGACCACCTATTGGCCCTTTAAGTGCTCCCCCCTCACTGTCCTCTCCCTGCTTTGCCCCTTTGACCTCCCCACAAGCCCTGCTGCTCCTACAGATCCCGCAGCCGGGCGCGTCCCACTCCTAGTGCTGTGCAGAGAACCAGCCCCTGGTCGGAGCAGTCAGCTCACCAACAGCCTCGCCAGCAGCCTCCTTTCTCCCCCTACTCCCTTTGGCTGGACGAGTGCCCCAAGAGGGCCCACCACCTTCCCGCCCAGGGTGCTGGTCAGGAGGAGCTAAGCTCTGCATGTGCCAAAGCCTCATGCAGCGCTGGCCTAGGGAAGCTGCTCTTTCCCTCAGCTAAGCTCTGGAGTGGGAGGGAGGGGGGCAAAGAAAGGAATTTCCAACATGTTCCCGCCTAGAATTTGCAGACTTCCCATCAGCTGCCCGGGCAGCGTGTCACTCTCGTCATCTGCCCTTTCCCCCTCTCCTCCCACCCTCAGTGTCCAAAGGCTGCTGCTGGCCCTGTTCTTGTGTGACTCCTGGCATAACTCTGAGGGGCATGTGACCCTGTGTACCCCTCAGTGCGTTTCTCAGGAAGATGTTGCACCAGATACCAGCAAAGGTGAATCTGTCCAGCGGTCCAGCCAGACATGGAGGGCAGAGCATTGGGCAGGGAGGATCAGGTTGGTTAGTCACACCCCTGCCCATTTCAAGAGTGATGTATGGGAGCGTGCGGAGGGTATGGGGGTGTGTGTATCTCTTCCCCGTGTGAACCCCAACAACAAGAAGGTAAGTAGAAAGATTCCAACTATGCAGTATTTGGTTTTAACAGGTGATCAGTCACCTTGATGTTAATTTGAAAATTTGTACCGTGTAGTTCTCATTCACATTAACATTAACTACTGATAATGGGCTACATCCTCCCTGACTGAACTGACTTGACTTTTCCTCTCTTAATGTTCACAACTCCACAGGAACGGCTGGTAATGGGCCACATCCTCTGTGACTGAAGAGACCTTGTCAACTCTGGCCTTCCCCATGACTAAGACTCCCTCTTTATACCCTCCTCTGAACCACCCCCTCACTCATGCATCTGATGAAGCGGGTCTTTGCCCACGAAAGCTTATGGTCCAAAATATCTGTTAGTCTGTAAGGTGCCACAGGACTTCTTGAAGTAGTTCTCATTGACATTGAACTCTCCTGAAGATAAGTAATTTTACCAGATGTCCCATATTCAGCAGAGGGAAATGTGGTCACCCTACTTATGCTAAACAATCTGCATAAACTTGTATTTAGCTGCAACACACTGAGTACCTTTCTCAGATGTGAGGGGAAGCTCTGTACAGCTCAAAAGCTGGTCTTTCTCACCAGCAGAAGATCTTACCTCACCCACCCTGTCCATGCTGTAGTGTGGACACACCTCAATACAGAGCTACAAGTCCTGAGTTTGTTCCCAAATTCAGTGTAAGGACTATCTTGCTAAAACAAACCCACCACCACAAAACAAACAAAACCAGCCATTTGTAAGTGGTTTGGAATCCAGCTATTGTGCACAGCAAATCTCTTCTCAGAAGTTACACATATCTGATGTGAAATTTTAAAAGTACATATTTACTACATTGGGGGCTAATAAGCTTGAGTTAATATTTATATCTGGCATCCAACTTTATATGCAAATACTGACTTTGGCTCCTTGTGTTTCACACCTGTTTATTACAGCCTTTCATTCTGATAGACAAGGTGCATGAAAATCATCTCACATTCTCTGCTCCTTGGGCTGGAGAAATCCACCCACACTGCAAAAGCTATGAAGTGGCTACTGAGTTAGAAGGTGCAAGTTACTGGTGCATCCGTGGCCAGCTGCTTCATGAAGAAGCTTGGACAGTAGCCTTGGACTGTAACCCACTTTCTCAACTAAAGCAAAGAAGCCAGAGCTGCTGCAGTTGCTTGCTACTGAGGATGAGAGATTGTTCAATCAGGAGTTAAGTGACTGGAGGGAGGGGGATTGGAAAAGCAGAGTTAAATGGGTTGCTTAGATTTCTCTAGGGTGGATGATTCTTATATATTGGAGAGTAGAGGGAGATGCACTTGCTAGCATTCCTCTCACACAGGGTCAACATGACCTTAATGAACAAAAGTGCAAAGGAAGTGGTTATCATTTGTTAAACCTGTCTGTTCATCTGGCCTTTCTAATGTGCCCATCACCAGTGGTATTGAGGTTCTTCGTCCAGTGACTATCATAGAACAAAGACGGATCAGTACTAACTGCAAACTGTTTGATCTGCCCAGATAAAGATAACAACTTTATGATTTGCATGTACATAATATATACTTTAACTGCACTTTCTCCATCTACACCCCAAGAAATTACCTACTTCGGACTGTAATAACTACCATGAATGCAAAGATCTGGGTTCGTGTACAACTATTTAATGGACACTGATTCGGACATTCAGCTGGCAGGAGTGGACAGGCAGGAAAGCAGCATTAGAGCCCTAGGGAAGGAGCAGCCAATGGAGTGATAAACAATAACAACTGCAGTTACGCCCAGGGAGGCTCTGACTGGGGACAGTACGGAAGTGGCAACCTGGCTAGTTGAGGAAGAGGTGTAAAAAGACAGATCCAGAGGGAAGAAGGACTAGTTACAGAGGAATTTTTCAAAGAACTTACAGTAACATGGTAGAGGGTTGTAAGTGTCTGATCTCAGAGCTTTTCCCAATGTGTTGCTTTAATTACACAACAGAGCTACAGGTTAGAAATGCAGAGCAGGTGTGTCCCAAATTATAGGATCTGTGGGGTGACTCCTGGTAAAGCCCCCCTATATCAAATGGGCACTGTTCGATTCTGAAATGGGTGCCACAGCTGTCCCATGTAAGCTAAGCAATCTGCCTCCTCAGCTCTTAAAATCAGTAGTGCTGGAGCTAATAAAAGAAGACGCTAAGTGACTTGTCAAAGGCCATATAGTGAGTTAGCACCAGAACCTGGACCGTAATACAGGTCTCCTCATGCTCAGTTTCGTGCTCTAGCGATTTTTGTATTTCAGTGAATTCAGAGACAGTCTTTAGGATAACTTTTATTAAACTCATTTAAACAATTTATGGAGTAAATACTGTGCTAACGCCTCTCTGCAACTGGTTCCATCCCTCCCGCTCCTCGCTGTGTTAGAGGGTCTGCGTAGGTCACCAGGAAATAGTGTCCAGTAGGATGTGGCAACATCAAGCTTCCTGCTGAAGCGTCCTATAACCCAGCCACTAGCCTGTGCCACTTTTCAGTGACCCTTTGCAGTCTTTCCATCCAATCTAGGAATCTAGAATCTACTAATTGCCATGTGAAAAGCATTTAATAAACTGGGAATAATTACCTCCTGTTGTATCTCCATGATTAAATGAAGTCACACTATCGTTAGGTTGCCAAGCTTTCAACGTGACTATGAAAACACTATTTGCTAAGAAGGAAGATGTCCAGAGCAATTTACATAACGGATGTTGTAGGTTTTAGGAAAAAAACAATTTTCTTTGAGAAAAAGAAATTAAATTTTCAAGGAGATAAATTGCTTTCTAAGATGTGCTATGGCTCCTCAGTACCTCTCAACAGCAACTTACTCTTTGTTTGCAGAGACTATCTCTTAGCATAGTACAGGCACTCTGAGTTGAGTCTTTAGCAAAAAGCAGTGGCAAATGTCATTTTTTTCTGGTATCTCAGAATGTTAGAGTCAAATTCTGCATAGATCAGCTATTAACTTGAAGGTCTGAAGCTTTCGTGTATTGGATGCTACTCAAAATACTCATTCATGCCTGCAAAACCTTTGGTATGCTAGTGCTCTTGATGCAGTCATCCTTTGCCCAGACCCACTGAAATCAATGAAGGTTAGGTATCCTCCATTAACCCAGCTCTGGCAACGCTAAGGATTAAGTCGGCTTACTATGTCACTTAATGTGGATTTTGTACAGGCCTGAACAACATTGCTGGGTTGACCTAACTTTGTAGTTAGGTCTCTATTCCTTTGAGGATCTGGTCCCATGCAATTATTGATCAGACCTTTATTGGTAAAGATGTGGTGCTCAGGGGTGTGAAAAATACCAGCCTAACCCCCCATGAGTGTGTCCTGCCAACATAATTACTGCCTCTGAGGGAGGTGGTTAACAATGCCAATGAGAGATGCTTTCCTATTGGTGTAGTATAGACTGAACCTCTCTAATCTGGCATTCTCAGGACCTGACCGGTGCCGAACAAGAGAATTTGCTGACCACGGGAGGTCAATATTGTGTAGCAGCACTACCAACACGTCCACTGCTTATTGGGCTCTTAGAAGACCTTTGGGGTAAATAACAGCAGAGAACACTGAGAGCCAGGACTGGTGGCTGGAAACAAGCTTTATGGAACTGCAGGAAACTTGGCCACACCAATGATAAGTGATTGTTCAGCTAACTAAAATCATGCCATATTACAGATGTTGCCGGATTAGAGAGGTTTGACATGTGGTGTCTTCACTGTGTGTGGAGACAACCTCACCATGTCTTTAATGAATGCTGCTGTGTTTGTGTTCCATCATAAATCACTCACAAGAGCATGAGAGCTATTATACAGAGTAAACAGCAAATACCAGGAAAACAGGAAATAAGATATTTCTCACATATATCCACATAACCTTAAATTTATCCTGATAGGGATAGGAGCATCCTGTTGTCTTAGTCCTTGAGGTGGATGAAGACAGAATCTGTGATCTGTATAAAATACAAGAAAGCAATTTTCGGAAATCCCCTAGTGTATTGTTAGCCTCTTTAATTGTAATTGTGCAGCTGGAAACAAGGAGGAGGGGTGGCGGTCTGTCAATCAGCAGCAATTACTGTGCAGATCACTGCTGCTACACAGGCTGTACAAATAGAAATCTTAATTTGACGTTATGGTGGATTCAGATAACATGGAACTTTTCAGTGTTGCTAATGCCACAGATTTTATCACAAATCTCCTCGCTGGTCTTTTTCTTCAAAGCCACAGCTCCTGGAGTCATGGGGTTACATGAGAACCTGAGCTTCTGTTTAAAAAAATAATTTTCTATCCCTACAGGTTGTGAAAAAAACTTGAACACATAATGTCTAAAGGCTCAAAAGCCAGAAGGCAAATTAAAAACAATCTCATGTTTATTACTTTTTTAAATTACCATGATTTTTACAGGCCTGACTCATGGGATTTGAACCTAAAGGGTTGGTAATTTTGCTTTGTGTTAGGAGTAAGTAGAATGTTGTGGTGTTCTGAGCTTTTCTTGCTATTCCTGTGGGCAAAGAGTTTAGGTTGTGAAGCTCTCATATGTAGGAAGGGCTAGGGGAGGAACTAGGTTGCAACCTGTGACTGCTGAGGCTACTGCTCCGTAAATACAATCTGAATCTGTTAAATTATACCCAAGGCTTGGTTTTGAATGGGCATGTGGGCAGGACTCTAACCACTGAGGGATGAGCCTGCGTCACTGAGGCTTTTAAGTGCAAAGCACAGCCACGCTCTTACCTCTTCCTGAAACGAGCATATGCTACGTTAGGTCATTTACAAGGGTTTGTTTTTCAAATCATGGAACAGCTCTCTTTTGGGGATCTTTGTCACCAGCTAACATGCTCTAGCTCTGTCATCCTTTACCACCGCAGGCCTCAAGCCCTGTCTTCTTGCTGACTGATCTTTTCCCTTCTGTATTACTGGGAATGGCCCAGTGTGTGACACTTAAACTCCTTTGGGCTTACCCTGCAGGCTGTACAGTGACACGCTGCACAGACACACGCTACCATTGAGCCCTGTGGTCATAACATATGTGTGTCCTACATCGACAGGATGGATTAACCATAGTAATAGAAAAATCCTCCTGTCCAAGTGGTGATAACTAGGGCAATAAAAGAATTCTGCTGTCAACATACCTGGTTAGAGCAGCGTAGCTAAATTGCTCGGTGGTGTGGATTTTTCACACCCCTGAGTGACATATGTCACAGACAGGTCAGTGTAAATTTTAAGAGGAGACCAGCTCTTTAGACTATGTTGCATCCTGCAGCCTTGGCTGCACTAGGAAATTTGGCAGCCGTAATTCTCCAGCAGTGGAGTCTGTTAATGTAGACAGACACGTTTTTACCAGTTCATTGCCCTGGTAATGTGGTATAAAGGCCAGTGCACACTACAGCTTCCATGATGCGGCTACACTGCTGCAGAACTATGGTTGTGGCTAGTAACTATTGCTGCACCTCCTTGTGTTTCCCTTTGCATGTACATTGGGGGGAAGGGAAGAGGATGTACAGCTTTTGCTGAATATACTACTCTATGTTCCGAATTTGATTTGAAAACATATCAAACGGTTCATGAGTCAATCATGGATAAATGTATATATCACTTCTGAAAAGTGAAGAAATTACAAATATGGCATAAAGACAATAGTCAAATACCAGCGTGGATCTACGATTCACCACAAAGAGCAACACGGAGAAAAAATGAAGTAGGTAGGTCTGGACGTTTTCAGAGGTAGCTCAAGCACTCAGGAGTAGGGGACTGGGTGTGGATATTTGGGCTCAATATGGATGCCTCTCTTAAGAAACTCCCTACACACTTTGCTTCTCTTTCCAGGCTAAATTCCACATTCCATTACACCAGGACAAAGTCCATTGAAATCAGTCAGGTAAAGTTGCATATGCGTATGGGGGCAGAGACTGGCTCTCCCACCACTCTCCCTGAGCTGGCTATGCTGCTCATTGCAGGATCTCAGGGAACGCTTGGCTGGGGAATGGGGATACGCCTGCTCATCTTTCTTTTTCATTGCCCTTGCGTCTGGGATACTCAGCTTTGCTCCCATGGGACCAGACTCTTTTTCCCTTTCCCTGGGGCTTATTGCATTGTCCTTTGGGCAGACACCTCCTCTGTCTCTTCTGGGCTCACTGAGTCCTCCTTTTGGTGGATGGGAGGGTGAGCACATCTCCCACTGTCCTCTTGCACAAGTGACCTTTTCACTGGGCTGACTTGGGGTGGTGCTGGTATTTCCTCAATGCCTTCTTCAGAGATCTCCTGACCCTGGTCCTTCCATGGAATCAAAGGGAGTAGACCTCTGTTCTTTCATCAGGACTCCCACCTGCCTTTTTCCTGTGGACTAGCTCTTGGCTTTCTGTTTGGGCTGGATATGGACACAGTCCCCCTTTCTTTTCCCTATAGTCTCACTCTACCCACTTAGCTGGACTATTGGCTTGGGGGAGAGGAGCCGCTCAGTCAAGGGACAGGTTTACCACCACACATTGAACAGAGGGGGTTTGTGGCCTTACAAATTCACTAGGGAAGCCCCTATCGTTCCAGCCCTCAGCTTTAAAATTGCTTTGGATTCAGTGAGGAGGCCATTCCCCTACTTCCCCGAGCTGGTTTGTATTCCAGACAGCTGAATTGGATGGGGCACATTCAACTGTTTCTTCTCACAGGGGCTGAGATGGCTGATGGGTAGCATAGGTTGCTGGCCTGTCTCCAAGCCCAGGAAGGGCTCACTGCTGTAGCTGAGACTTTCCAGGACTTGCCCCAAGGCTCAGTTTTATTCTTTCAACATGCTATGCAGGCAAAACCATTGCAACACAGTTGTTGCAAAAGAAGATGACCTTCCCTTCCATCTCCCTGCTTCAGGACCTGCTGCAAAGTCCCTCACCTTCCGCAGCTGCCCGTAACTAATCTCTCTCCATCCTTTATAGAAAAAGCATGACAGCGTTCAGTTAATTGAACAGAGCTGGCTGGCTCCAGTCGTCCTGGCTCTTTAAAAGACAGTCCTGTCTGTTACAGCTGGAAACAAGCTGCATTGCTGTCCCCCCACTGCTCCCATAAGGTGGCTGTGCCCTACTTTGGGTGGGTGCAGACCCCACTCTGCTGACTCAAGAATACCCTTTTCCTGAGCTCAGGCTGTGGTCTTTCCTTTTTGTTGGTTTAGCTTGTTGTTCTGTATCTGTTCTCAGGAGCAACTTTCTCAGCCCGTCTCCAGATCTTCTTTCTCTGGGGTTAGCTGGGCCCCCTTTTGAGGAGGTTGGGGTTGGCTGTAGGACATATTCCCCTCTTTCTCTAGTGGCTGGCTGGCTGCGGGGGCACATTCCACACTCCCCTATGAGTGGGTGGTTTGAGTGATGAGTTTCCTTTTCCTGGCTGGCCTCATCTCTCCTTCTTACGTTCTCATCTCTTCTTCATGTGGGCAGGTGGGTGGATGGGAAGAGCATGTTCCCCTTTCGCCTCTGGGTGGGAAGTGGGTTGTGACTGGGGGTGCATGTTCCTTTACGGGTGCCTGGTGGGGGACACATTTCCATCTCACCTGTGGTGGGGGGTTGACTGGGGGAGCATGTTCCTCTCTGCCAGTGGGTGTCTAGTTGTGGGGGGCACATACCCCTCTCACCTCTGGGTGGGTGGCTGGGGGAGCATATTCCTCTCTCCCCAGGGGTGCCTGGTTGTGGGGGCTGCTAGCTACACTCCCAGTGGTACACTGCCCTGTTCTTCGGGGACCATGTTCCTCTCTCCTCCATGGCTATTGTGGGGGGCATGTTCCTCTCTCCCCTGTGGAAGAGTGACTTGTTTGTGCAGGACTAAGTTCCTCCCCTGTGAGTGGCTGGTTGTGGGGGGAGGGCGGGGCATATTCCCTTCGCCCCATGGATGGGTGTCTGAGGGGACATGTTCCTCTCTCCCTGTGGGGGGCAGTGGCTGGTTACACTCACCAGGACACACCGTCTTCTCCTTGGGGGAGCATGTTCCTCTCCCCCTGGTAGCTGCTGGTGGGGGGCCAGGTTCCCCTGGGGGGAGGCAGGTTTCCCGTGGGGGCTGGTCTGGGGGGCATGTTCCCCTGTGGGGCGTTGGTTGTAGGGGTCTGCTCCCCCCCGTGGGGGGGCTAGTTGGGGGCACGTTCCCCTGTGGGGAAGCAGGTTCCTCCGTGGGGGGCTGGTTGTAGGGGGCTGCTCCCACCCGTGGGGGGCCTGGCTGGGGGAGCAGGTTCCCCCGTGGGGGGTTAGTTCCACTCCCCGGGACACACCGCCGCGCCCTTGGGGGACCACGTTCCTCTCTCCCCGGCGGCGGCCGGTCGGGGGCAGGTTCCCCGCGGTGTCTGTCTATCTACCTGCCCCGCCGGGGGCCCTGCCTGTGACCGGGGCGCGCGTCGCTCCCTCCCCTGCCGCGGCGGCTGGCTGTTAGTCCCCGCAGGGGGTGGCCGCTCTCCCTCGCCCCCCGCGGAGCCCGGCTGCGGCTGGGGCACGTTCCCCTCCCCCCCGCGGGCCGCTGGCTGGGGCCCCGCCGCCCGGCGGGTGGTTGGCGGGGGGCGCCGTCCCCCGCTCCCCTCCCCGGCGGAGCCCAGGGCCGGGCCGCCCGGATTGGCCGGGCCGGGCGGCGAGCTCCGCCCGCTGTCGCCGTGCCGTGGGTGGGTAGGAGGGAGGGAGGCAGCCGGGCTGCGCTGCTAGTCTGGAGCGGAGCCTGGCAGCGGCTGGAGCGTCGGCGGCGGCTGAGGAGCAGCCGGAGCCCGCTGGACCGAGTCAGCCCCGAGCCGCCTCCTCTCCCGTCGCGCGCAGGGCAGGGGCGCCCCGATCCATGACCATGGGCGACAAGAAGAGCCCGACCAGGTGAGGAGCGGGCCAGGGCAGGCCCCGCGCGGGGCGAGGGGGGCGGCGAGAGGCTCCCAAGATGGAGGGAGGGTGGCTGGCTGGCTGGCCGGTCGCTCGGCCGGCCGGGGCAGGGAGGAGTGCGGGGCCTCCCTGCGGGCGGGGGCGCCTAGGCCCGGGGGAGGCCGGCGGAGGGGCCTGCGTTGGAGGGAGCGGCGCGGGGTGGGGTGGGGGGTGAGGCTCCTTGCGCCCCTCCGGCCAGGTGGAGAAACTCCTGGCCGCGGCGGGCGGGGGGCGGCTGGCGAGCAGCGCGGCTCCTAAGATGGAGGGAGCGTGAGGGCAAGAGGAGGAGGGCGCAGGGCTGGTGTCGCCGCGCGGCTGGTGCCAGGGCTGAGCGGGTGGGAGAGCAGCTATGGCGGCTCCTCGCCCGCACACACTCTCCCCCGCTCCGCACTTCTGCCAGACAAAGGGAGAGCGCCCAAGGTGGAGGAGACAGCCAGGCCCGGGGGTGGGGGGACCCGCCTCCCCGCCCCTCCAAAAAAGGAGGCTGGGGGGAGACGGGCGCCGCTGGGCTCTCCCCCTCCCCTGCCCCGGGCTCGCCCTCCCGGCTGCGCTGTTGTTTGTGGGAACACACATTGGCTGGCGGGGGGACGCGCCCCCCGATTTCTTTCCTTCCAGGGGGTGGGGGTGGTTAGGTCATGCGGGGTGCGGGGGGGGGGCTAGGATAAGGCGAAGGGGGGGTACTGCTTTGTAACAGTGCCCCCCCAGCAGCTAGTGGGGGCTCTGTAGACCGGGAGGAGAAAGAGTGGCGAGGCAAGTTGAGAATTACAGAAA
This sequence comes from Carettochelys insculpta, assembly GCF_033958435.1. Classification (NCBI taxonomy): domain Eukaryota; kingdom Metazoa; phylum Chordata; order Testudines; family Carettochelyidae; genus Carettochelys; species Carettochelys insculpta. The sequence continues at coordinate 39,363,253 of NC_134147.1, forward strand.
GCCCTGGATTCACCGCCTGATAATATGGTTTCTAATGTGTGTGTTTTCTTTTTCTCCTCCTCCTCTCTTCCTCCTCCTCCTCTTTGCCTCCTCCCCATACACACATACGCACACGCGCTCGCTCACTCGCTCTCTCGTCAAGGCCAAAAAGGCAAGCAAAACCTGCAGCAGACGAAGGCTTTTGGGATTGTAGTGTCTGCACCTTTAGGAACAGCGCTGAAGCCTTCAAATGCAGCATCTGCGATGTCAGGAAAGGCACCTCCACAAGGTACGTGTCTCTATTAAAATACAAAGCTATGGCTTTTGATTGTTTTTTATTCTGTCTTGTTGATTTTACCATGCCACCTTGAACCATGCTCAGGTTTTCCCCCCTCTCTAAAGGAAATAATTTTCCCTGCCATGCTCTGACTATTGTGTATTTAAAAATATTCTGTGTGGAGGCATAAGTATACCTTGGACACAACTGTTCATAGGCGTTATAGCGACCTGATATTTTTCCTGTGTTCAAGTTGATGATGTACAAAGGCTCTTTTTAAAACCTTTCAGTTCTGGTTTGGGTGGACATTTCTCTGCCATTTTGCGAAACAGTTGCTGTTTTGTTGGAAATATTGTTATGCATTCTGGGGGATAATAAAGGAAGTGGAGAGAAATAGTTGAAATCAAAGATGCCACAGACACAGCTTATTTAAAAAAAAGTCCTCTTGTTGATCTGTGGAAGCCTATTGTCGTCTGAAATGAGTTGTTTTGCCTCAGAATTTCATGCAGAAATAATGTGGTTTTCTGAAATCTTTAACTGTTGGTTCTCCATGCATGATGGAAGTTTTTACAAGATGATGAGTCTGCCATACACTAGTTAAATGGAGTACACGGAATCCCCCCATCTCCTGTCTTGGGTTTGGAAAGTTACTCTTGACAGAGTTAGGATTAGACTGTGAATATGGAACTACTCTTTTGTTTGCAAATCTCTTGTCAAATGCCTTTGACTCACTTTATTTTTTTCATATTTTGGAAAAGTGGACAAGTACATTCCTAAATTTAATTTCATGTTTTTGTCTCTGAAGGAAAAATTCGGGTCTCTTTTTTTTTTTTTTTGAAGTTTAAGATAGTTCTTTGCATGTAGAGATGTTTTTGTGAGTTTCTTGGTGACTTCTGGTGCTTTAAGTTGATTGACAGAGGAGGCTAAACATGTATTCAGTTAGTTTACATTTATATAGTGCTTTCATCAACATAGTGTCATAAGTTCTAAACATTTTTTTTTTTAAATTTGAACGATGCTGTTGGGTCCTTGAGTCTGGGGGTGGTGACCAATAAAGCTATGTGTAGTAGTATTTTCATAATCAATTAGATCAGTGTTTATTAAACTTTTTGAGACCACAGAACACCAAACAGTAATACTTTTTATGTGGAATACCTATGAAAATTTTCTTCAAAAATTGTTTTCAGACCAAAAAAACCCCAAAAACAAAAAAGTGCAAACAGCAACATATACAGTAAAAACAAAATGAAGTAATCATTTATCGTTTATTAATTATTAAGTAATCATTTATCATTTATTAATCAAGTATCATAGCAATGAAGAACTAACATTGTAATTGGGTTTAACAGCAGAAAATATATACCATCAGTGTATTTTCTCCAAACGTTCACAGCACACCTGTGAATTGTTCACAGAACATAGTTTAAGAAACACTGCATTAGATAATTAGCATATTTTAACGCTGTTGTTGATTAAAGTGTAACAAGCAGTGGTGTCCTGTGGGGGACAAGTGGCTGGGAGAAGGAAGAGTGAGGGCACCTAGCTTTAGCAATTAAAATCTAAGGGAACGCTTGACCCATCCAAGGGAGCCTGCGACCCCTCATCCTCTCCCCAACTTCTCCCCTGTGCATCACCTGTGAGTGTGTGTGTGCTTTACAATAGAAAGATGTTGACCTTAACAGTGTTATCTGAAATGGGCATATCATTTAGGTATGAAAGTGTGAAGAGTATATACAAAGCCATGTGCATGTGGACCTAAATCTAAGTCTTGTTCTGTTAGGTCCTGCAGTTAACCTGTACAGGTGAGTCTGTGTAAAGTGCTGTTGGCTTGTGTGGCATATTCATGGATCCTTCTGCAGGATTAAGACCTGACTTTGCTCCCATGAATAGTCTTTAAATTCAGTGAGTGTCATTATGATCGTAAAGTTCAAGAGTGAATAAGTGCTTGCAGGACAGGGGTCTTGTGAGACTAGGAATTCAAGTCTGGCGCACGGACTTAACTTGGTGCATTTTATGCACTCTTTTCAATTTGACCGTGATTCTGATGTCCTCTTTGAGAAATGGAAAATCCATATAAAACTTTTTGAAAATGATACATTTGAAAATGGTTGTTCAGCCAGAACAATTACTCTTCCAGTTAAGAATGAAAAATAATTTTGAAAGAATCAATTTTATGTTAAGAAATGCTACGTGATTTACAAATGTGATTTTTTTGACTGGAGAATATCATACAGTATTTTCCCATGAATAGTTTTGTGGGCATCTTATTTAATTTAGAAAGTTTGTGTGTTGCTGTTTGATTCACATTGTAGAATTTGATGTATGGTACAGAGTATTCAAAAAAAAAAAAAAGATTTGCTATAGTGTCACTTATGAATAACCAACCGAAAATAGTAGTTACTGTCTGTTGTGAGTGCACTTTTGTTTGTGTGCGTATGTAGAAGACCTCAGAGGTCAGAGTTCTTTATTGTGGTTTGGCTTTGAGTTTTACTGTATGTGACGTATAAGTCAATAGCTGGGAAACTCTTCAGAGTTTTTTTCATAAGTGACTAAGGAAATGTAGTGGTTTATGGCTGATGATTTATTACTCGGAATATTTCTGCGTGATGACGAAATCTGAGTGATTTTATATAAATTCTATCCAGATAAAACTGTGGTTAACCTTTGAGATATTGGATCAGCAACTTAACTTATAATTTGAGAAATTGATGACAGTTAGCTATACCAAATGCTAGTGAGTTTCATTAACGTTTGAAGTATATTGCTTATATTTAAAATGAATTTGGACAAATTTGTAATATTTTTCAAAGACATGAAGGGAGCTAATTTATTTCATCTTTTAACTCTGCAGTTAAAATATGCCTATTTTCCACAAAGTTATTTAGGCCTAAAATCAGCTTTTTTCTTCTTAATTTCACAATGAAGTAAGTGATTTACTGTAGAATTTCTTTTGGAATATTGGAATTTTTCTGTTTTGTGCACTAGTTTGGACTTTAGTGTTTATGTTTTTACAGACTTGCTATATTTCTTGTCTGCTGTGTGGGAGGGATTACTGGCTTCAGTGAGAAGTTTCACTTACTGTCTGATTTAGTGTCCTTACCTTAGGAACCTAAAAAGTGCATTTTACATACAGATACAGTGACTTCCAAATTCACTAATGAACAGTTTTTCGGTGGGTCCCCTGTAAATTATGTTTTACAAAATATTTTAAAGTGTGTGTGGGGTGAGGGGGCACATTCAGTCCAAGAGAATTCATAAATGTTATGGTTTGCATAACACTGATGTAAATTCTGGAATGGTCACAACATGCAACCATTTGGTTTCATGAGTTGTCTTCTCACTTAAAAGTTTCCTAAACTTTCTCTCCCTTTTCTTCAGTAAGTGTATCTAGTAACAAGAGTTCTGAGTTTCCTAAGGAGTTTCCAGTAAACAATAAGAAAATTAAAGGTGCAAATTACATAAAAGTCACTATTCATTTCAGTGAAGTGAAAATGTCAAAACTGACTTGAAACTAAACAGTAGCAACATCAGGCAAAGTAGACTGAAGCTTTTTTTACACTGGGTTTTTGTACTGTTATAGCACATCAATATGAATGCTAGTGTAGGTGTGGTGCTCATGTGTAACTTGCAGTGACACCGTTTATCTTGATTTCAAACTAGGGAAAGCTGCGCTAAGCCAAGCTGGTGCCTTGCATCTGCTAAGGGGTTTGTGTTGGTATAGCTATATAGTAGCTGGAAACAGATTAGGTCTTGCAATAAAACTGCTACTTGGTGGTTTTGTTCCATGCACATTACCCTTCCAGTACCATTTCAGAATATAGAAGGAATATTTACTGTGGACATCCTAGGGCCATGTTTTATTCTCCTTGATAGTAATGTGAGTTGTTTGAGGGCAGAAGTTTAGTTCATTGTTTCCAACTAGTTCTCTTAAAGGTACTAGCAGCCCCTCCACTTGTTTCTATATTGGTGTGTGCACATGTATTCTCAACCAGACCGCCCCTTCCTCTTGCCCAGTTTCATAATTAGTTTCACACTGCTGCTGGTACTCCCAGAAAAGTGCCATTTAGTAACAATATTTATCATTCTTTTGGATTTTCCTGCTCAAGTGACTGGGGAGAGTGCGGAAGAGTGATGGAGAAAACCCAGGATGTCTGGTAACTTTCTCAGCTTAAACCTTTAGGATAGGTTCCTTCTTTTCCTCTCTGTTCCCAAATCTGGACTCTACCTATAAAGTTACGTAGGCTAAACAGAGAAGGCTCCACGCTCTTTACATGTGAAAAATGTGAGAGCAGCAATCAATTTGCCACTTACTCTTGAGAGTAAATGACTTTTGAATAAAAGATCAACAAGTTGCTCTGTAAATAACCTGAAAGAAGGTGTGTGTTTACTAATAGGCATTTCTGTAATTCTCATCTCTAGTATTTGCAGACATGAGGTATGCACTTATGTATCTGATTGGATATCGTTGTTGTACTTGGGGTAATATGTGTCTCATGTTAGCATCTTATCTCTCATTCCAGTCCAGTGCATTTGTGAAACACAGATTTACGATGCTTCCCCTAGATCCTTATTTGGTAATGGCTGATTATAGATCATACATAAAAGCATTTGGTACACAATTAATAGTTTGGGACAAAAATCTAAAATTACCTTCCTTCTCTCCCTCAGGCTGACACTTCCTCATGACCCTCCCGATGCTCTCCAGTCCATCCAATTTAAAAATGTTTTCCTCATTCTCTATCCAGTACAAACACACACATAAGTCCTGAGCTCCCTGGAATAGTTGCTACGTAGCCCAGTTCTGGGAGTGAGGGTCTGAAATCTGATTGTTGTCCCATTCTTCTTATTTAAGTGCTTTTCTGAAGACTTTTATTTCGTTCTGTTCAGAAGGAAGCTACTTTCATTACCAATAAGTTAAATGTCTCTCACATGTATTAAAATGTGTTTGATTTTTTTCCAACATATGCGTATTTCTGTACTCCAGTGGGCTACAGCTGTACCCCTGTAAAATGAGAATAATGACACTTAGCTTCTTTTAAGGCAAAATATATGGATACACTTGATTTTTTTAAAGGAATATAAATTACTCTCCTTCCCTATATAGTTTTTAATATCTCTACTCTAGGATCCGATGATGATTGAATTTTTTTTTTAATTTGTAATATGGTCTCCTCTTCATTGAACATACACTGCAAACAACTCTTCACATTGATGACTAAACAGCGGTGGGATGGTAATGAAGTTTGGTTACTATGAGCTTGGGCTGGATTTGAATTTAAAGGTGAAATATTCCATATTCCAAATACTAATTTCTGGAAGTCCTCTGTATGTAACAGTTTAGCTGAAAAGTAACAAGACAATACAGTTCTGTTTAGATACTAGTCTCACACTCATCTCTGTGTATGCAGGATTTTTATATAAGGTTTTATAAGAAATTGGATATTCTCTGTGGATTACTTCATTCCCACTCCAATGCATTATTTCCAAGCACATAACAAGTGTAATTGGATGTTGTCTAACTGAATTGCAAATACAGACTTCTTATTATACTTGGACTGGCAAGCCCTGTTTGGTTCGGGAGCTAAAAATAGGAAGACCTTTCCATGAATCTGGCATTGTAAAGCAGAAAATATTGGATGTTCGCAAACCTGGCCTGAACTACTCAGTTTCTCCCGTCTCTTCTCTCTCCCCTCCAAATAGCTGAAAATCCAGCACCTTTGGGAAACTGAGCAGGAAGTGTGTCCTGGGCACTGATTTACAAAGAAGCACACTGAGAGATAGTCCACACCCCCTGTCTGGGTCTTTAGCTCCCTGCCTTCGACATTTGAAATGCTACATGTGATTAATGCAGCATGTGCCATCTGACTGTCAGAGAGATGTTTGTTTTCTACCTCAATTCTCCACTGCTCTCTTCCCATTTCTGAGTACCTTATACATACAAAATAAATAGATCCTTTGGTATATCTCCACAATGGGAAAATGTTTTTTGTTACGTTGCCTGATGTGGTAAAATCCTATTTTGGACACAAGACTGTAGTTTTCACATGTTAGTTACATAGTAGCTGAAACCAGGTTAGAAGTAAAGCAATAAATTAAAACAATGATCAGGTAAATGCTGGGGGAGGGGAGGAGAAGTTTTGGGTGTGACTCAACTTTATTCCTAGTGTAAACAAGAACTTAGAGGGTCCCATTGGTGAGCCCCTGCCTCTGGCACTGAGCCTTCTCCTCCAGCGCCAGAGATATACATTGTGGATTGTCTACACCCCCACTCCCTTCTTTGTTTTTCTCTTAAGACTAAGTACTGAAACCAAGCTGTGCAAAAAAAATCCATGCATTTCCTCTTGTAAACAGGTCCTGCATCAGCTGGGCTTCAGTGCCTTCTGTGTGTAGAGTCTTGTGCCAGCCCAACCCTCTGTGCTCTCTACCCTACCCTCCCTCCTCTGTAGGCAGTGGAATGCAAAGTCCCTGTTCCTGTATGCTTTTCTTAAACTGATTTGATTTTTCTGTTTCCTGTGGGTTGGTCAAAAACTGGAAACCTGATCAGATTTGTGAGTGGCTTCTACCCATTGGACCCTGAACGATCTCTTGTGTTGGCCTTGTAAATTAATGAAATCCAACCTTACGTGCACCTGAAAGAGGCAGAAAGTATACATTATACCAGTAGTTAGGAAACACCAGATCACATCACCTCTTCAGAGCGCATTTTTGCAGAATTGAGCTCATACTCAAGTGCTGATATTCTTCCAGTGCATTCCCACAGTTCCACCCTGTGTGCCCAGGAGAGACAAATCCCACTGTTCTGTAGGAGAGAATCATGGCGCATCTCAGCAAACTGCACAACAAACAAATCATCTCTCTCTCTCTCTCTCTCTCTCTCTCTCTCTCACACACACACACACACACACACACACACACACACACACACACACACACACACACACACACACACACACACACACACACACACACACACACACACACACACACACGTACGTTAGACTAATCCAGGTGTTTAGATCTTAATGCAGAATTCTTGAGTTCACTTCAGGTAGGTTTTCACTGTGAAGTGTTCTCATTTGAGTATTTGCTCTGCTGCATGAAACATATAAATTTGTCTGTGTAGATTTGTAGTCACTCATGTCACTTTCACAATGATTAAACACTGTTTTTAAAGAGAGGAACCCAATGACCTACTTTGTGGGCGTTCAGATAGTTCTGTAGGTCAGTAGGTTTCCATTTGACAATGTAGGTCACTTGGAAGGTGTGCAGTGCTTCTGTAATGAGTAGCTTTTGACCTGGAATAAAATTTACCCCTGCTATGAATCCAACTGTTTTTTTTTCCCTAGCAATACTAGGTAGAACATAGTATGTTTGTCCTGTTATTCCTCTCACTATGGTACTATAAAGAATTTTTGGATTTTCTTGGATGGGATCACTTTTACAAAAGGGCTTGAGGACATATTTAAATTTTCCTTTGTGTGCATATTTTAGATAAACAGATAAGGACAGTTTGTACTTATCGGTCCATGGTTTCTATTTAAAACTCAGCAAAATCACAGAAACATTTATTGATATTCTGTATGGAATACACTATGCACATTTTCAGTATTCCAGAGGGGAAAAAATGTGGTGATTTTTTTTTTTTTCTCATCTCCCAAAATCTGCTCCATGGCTCTATCTGCTTATTATATCTATTAATGTTTTGTGCAAACAAAATGTTTCTGTAAAACACAGCCAGCGCTCTGCTTATACACCTTTAGTTTACCTATAATAGGGACAGGCAAGATATGGCCTGCTAAGCTGCTGGATCTGGCACGCCACCATCCTGTGGCCCTGTGGGAGCCTCAGGCAGGCTCTGTGCCTGCTGTGTCCCCCTAGGCTGCCCAAAGCACTGCCCCTGACCCCAGCATAATTGGTGCAGGCAGCGCACTTAGCGCTCCCCACAAAGGCACGATATGCAGAGAGCATATGGCCCATGCAGCTGGCCACCTTGATTGGCTTGCAGAGGCACTGCAAGCAGGGAGCCTACCAGAGGCTCCCACTCAGCTCCTAGCCAGGAGCTTTCCAGGGTAAAACACAGCCTGCCCTGGCACCCCAACCCTTTGCCCTCTCTACCCCTACCCTCTGTCCACAATCCACTCCTAGACCCTGCACCTCCTCAAATACCCTCCACCCCCCCCCCTCCCCGCTTCCAAAGCAAAATCCTCTCCTGCATCTTTTTCTGCACCCCAGTGTCCTGCCTCTAGTCACACTACTCTCCTTCATCCAGACTCCCTTCAGGAACTTACATCCCCTCCTCCATGTCAGTCCCCTACCTGGAGTTCCCTTCTGCACCCAATCTCCATCCCAGATCCTGACCTCCCTCTATTAATATCATGGAACAATGCAGCCTTGACTGCTTACCAAATTCTTGGCGTGACCTCCCCCCCCATCAAAAATTGTCTACCCCGACTTAAAAGCACAGCTCATCCTTTCAGTTTTCCCTAAACATAACACCTGCCCTTCCATAAAACAGGTGCAAATTAGAAGCACGTTCTGGAATATTGACAAGTTAATAAACTTGTAACCATGTCAGTTTGGATTAGAATTCTTATAATTCCCAGTGTTCATTTGAGGACTGAAAAATTGGATCTATTTTTGCTTCTTTTCACTTTGGACTTAGTAGTGGTGTCATCAGAAAATTCAGATAAAGTTTGCTCCAAACACAGAAATCAAAACTAACACAAACGTGATAGAATTGGTTAACTATCTGGATGCAACTCTCATTGTATTGTGCGGCATTTTCCTTTTGTCACTGAACATGTTGCCTGTTTCTGAGTTGTACACAATACAGTGTCCTTTTGCCAATAGAATATTACCACATTGATGAGAGGCATAGAGCTTTTTGTTGTAAAGTTGTCTCACAAAGTGTCAACACCCTATGAGGAGAGGCTGAGGCATTTGGGCTTGTTTAGTTTACAGAAAAGAAGACTTAGGGGTGATTAAATAGTAGCCTTCAACTTCCTGAAGGGGAGCTCTAAAGAGGAGGGTGAGAAGCTGTTCTCAGTGGTGTCAGATGGCAGAACAAGGAGTAGTGTTCTGAAGTTGAAGAGGGAGAGGTGTAGGTTAGATATGAGGAAAAACTACTTCCTACCACCACCACCAAGAGGGTGGTAAAGCACTGGAGTGCGTTGCCTAGAGAGGTGGTGGATTCTCCATCCCTCAAGGTTTTTAAGTCCCAGCTTGACAAGGTCCTGGCTGGGATGACTTAGGGGGGATTGATCCTGCTTGAAGCAGGAGGCTGGACTCGATGACCTTCTGAGGTCCCTTCCAGCCCTATGATTCTGTGAAACACAGACATTCTTGGTTAGGTCACTGTAATGTGTCCCTCAGTACCCATTCTGACTGCTCTAGAACTCCATTATTTTGCAGTTAGGCACAGGGACATTTTCCTTTCCCACAACTTAAAGGCCCGAGGATATCCACTTACTGTTTGCTTGGCACAGAGAGCTCTTCTCAGTTGATAATGGCAGGCCACACTGCAAGCACTACTCTTCTTGGACCACACTTGAGTTCTTGGATTTGCTGGCACTGTGGGTGGGGAAAGGAGGCTGTGCACTCTCAGCACCGCACGAGATGTAGGACCGTAGATATCTAAAGGCAGAGTTCTTATGTCTTGTTGAATGAGGACTGTGAATGAGACAAACAGCAGTGCCATGTGAAGGTAAAGAAACCGAGGCAGGTGTGCCAGGAGGCAAGAAAGGCCCGTTGTCTTTTGTGAGGCACCAGAGTAACCAGACGCTTTTGTAATGAGCTGTATACCATCTTTTGTGGCAATCCCACTTCCATTGCTCCATGAATACTTTGGTAAGGCTGCTGGTGGTGATGTACTGTGTCCCTAACCCTGAGAGTAAAGTTATGGACAAAGGAGGTCAAGATTCAGGATGATATTGAGCACACAGTCATCTGGTGACATGGTGGATCGGGGCCTTTTAGAGGATCTTGCTAGACCCAGCTCTCTCTCTCTGACGCACAATGCAGCAGGGAGAGAACCCTCTGGTAAGTGATCTGTTTGAGTTAATGGTACTCGGTTACTTCTTTTGCTCTGTGTATTGTACACTTGGATATAAAGACGGAAATGTACAAGACTAGCTGTGTTTGACTGTGTTGCATGTTTCTTGTACAACTGAGCAATTGGTGGAACAAAAGTGTGTTAATGCACACCAAGATTTCGTGGGAATCCTCCAGAGAACTCTCTAGGAAACTTTCCTAGGGGTACTCGCCCGTGCTTTGCTGAAAGTTCCTTGGCAGAGCTGTTTTTTTCCTTCATCCTCTTGTAAGAAACTTTCTCATGCCACTCGGCAGGGACCAGAGCGGCACAAAAGCAAGCTGCATGGTGTGTGAATCTGCATAAGTATGGGAAGATGCACCCTGGCATCCTTTCTTACTCTCCAGAGTGAGGTATCAATTTCAGTGATCCCTGCTGTGGAATATGGTGGTGACAATTTTGCAAATTCTCCTAACCAACTTCAGTGGTTACCTTTAAAAAGACATATCAAGCCTTTACCCTGGGGTGGGGTAACTTTTTTTAGGGCCCGGGGTCACTGACCCGCAAAAGAATCAGTTGGAGACCACATAAAATTGAGAAGCAAAACTGCCCTCCCCCCAAACCCTCACTGATGTGGCCTCTGACTGGGACACCTCACTTCCTTCACGGGTTCACTGTGTGAAAAGGGGCAGCTGGGAAGCCAATGTGAGGTCTGGGCAGGAGCAAGGGAGGGTGCAGGAATGGGCTGGGGTGGGTGTATGGGGTCTGAGTGTAAGGGGAAGGGTCTAGGACCGGGCAAAGGGTGGTTTGTCTGGGTGGGAGGTCAGGTGTGTAAGTGGGCTAGGGCAGCACTGAGTCGGGGGCTTAGTAGCAGGCTGGAGATGAGGGGAGTGCAGGAGCAGAGTGGGAATGGCGGTCTTGGGGTAAGGAGGTACAGGAGCAAGTTGGACATGGAGGAGCCTGGGGGTGGCAGGACAGAAGTGGGCTGAGTGTTGTGGGGACAAGCATTTTACCTCTGTGCACTGCTGCTACCCCACCCCTGCTTGGGGGCATCGCAGTGCGGAGAAAAGTGCCCTGGAGAGGCTTTTCTCCTGGCTCCCAGGCAGTGCCCCCACCTGCTGCTCTGATTAGCTGGAATTCTCACCAAGCAGAGTATTGTGGGTGCAGGGTCCAGGAAGCACTGCATGGCCGTTTCCCCAGCTGGGGTAGCAGGAGGAGGAGCAGTGGCAGCATGCAGAGCCACTGCCTGCCCCTGCCAGGTAGAGACCATGGGCCAAATCTGTTGCTGGCTTGCTGGATCCCACTTGTGAGGCTGGGGGCTCCCCACCCTGTGTCGGACCAGATTCCAGGGGCGGGAGCTCTGAGCCTCAAGGTCTGTATCCAGGCAAGTTGCGGTCCAGGGCCAAAGGTTTCCAAGCCCCGCTTTGGCCCATCTTAAATACCCAGCCCTCACCTGAACTTTTGATGTTTATGGTATTCACTAAGACATCTGCTTGGAAAGAGACTGTGAGAAAGTGATTTATTTGTAAAAAGAGGCATATTTTACTTTAATGAATCAGTGCTGTACATGAACTAACGATCGTGCTTCTGTGTATTGCTTCTTGTGCTTCTGCTATCTGGTTGCTCAGATTCAGCAGTCAAGCAGATCTGCTTCCACATCAGAGGAGACCCAGAAATAATATGGATGCAGAATGCTGCTCTGATGATGGGACTGTTTTCTTCATTTACGTTTAACCTGCCATAAAAGCACTACCAGCATGCTTTGATTATGACCAAGGGCACATTCCAGGATGACTCTGCACCTGCTCAGCCTATAGTTGAAGCATTCCATGCTGCTGTGGTGGATTTCCTATGTAAAGCCTCAGGAGCCATGGGAGTAAGGGATAAACTGGGTCTCTCAGCATTACTGTGGCCATTTCAACATCCCCAGTGGAATCTTTTGTTCTGGAAAGAAAGTCCCTGCTTGGAGCTTTCTGTATAGGCCAGAGTTCCTGAAGATGCATGTAACATGCACCTTTCTGGACCACCATTTGTGGATGTTATGGAAATGACTTTGGTGATCCACAAGTACCTTCATTACTCTACAGAAGTAGCTTTTTCTGTTGATGTACTTCACTGTAAGGTAAACTGAGGCCAAAAGTGGAATATGTGTTTTCCATCTGTTGCCTCTCCTCAGTAGGGGAATCCCACTGCAAAACTCTATTTCACGTACATTGCCCAGTGTCATTGTCTTTTTAACAGGATGCTATTAATGGCCTGCACACTTGCATTAATGCAGCCCCAGCAGTCAATTTCATGACTCCAAACTGATTCATGAGTGACTGGTAGCAGTCTGGAATCACCAAGTTTCACACAGTGATAATTGTGTACTTCTTTGAAGTTAGGGCATCTCTGATTTTGTTGTCCTTGCACCACATTCCAAAAATTCTGCAGCCACTGCTTGTCATAATTGATCTGCATAATGATGCAACCTCAGTGCTTGTTTCCTGAGCCCCAAAGCAACAGTCCGCTACGTTCAGTTGCTTCGTGAATGCCAAAAATAATCTGGTGGACTACATCTGCACTGCATTCTGCTTTCAGAAGCAGAATGCAAATGAGTGAGATTAGAAGTGTAAATAAGGTGCAGATTTACATATCTTGTGCCTCATTTGCATGATCTCATGCAATTTCACTTCCAGTAGAGCCTTTTCCAGAAGCAAAAACAACTGTGTAGATGGAGTTCCTTCGAAAACAAATGCCATTTTGGAAAGAACCCTTCTTCCTGAAACAAAATAGGGGTTTGTTTTCAAAGGAACTCCATCTACACGGTTGTTTTTTAGCTTCTGGGAAATTATGCAAATGAGGTGTGAGATAAGTAAATCTGTGCTTCATGCATTTCAGATCTCGCTCATTTGCATTCTGCTTCTGAAAGTGGAATTCAGTGTAGACATAGCTGTGGTGTTTCTTTTTCTGGTGCACAGCAGGTTAGGCGACTGATTCCTGTTCAGATTGGGAACTCATGATATACTGCATAACCATCTGCAGTGTTTGTAACAGTGACCATAACAGTAGAGATCTGTGTGGACCCATCTTTTAAAACACAAATACAAGGTACAGTAAAGGGACTGTTGAAAAATACTATGAAACACAGTTGGAAGGCCATGGAATTCTGATATGGGAAGAACTGAATCATAAGATGTTGAGCCCAAGCCCATGATGCACTGTGATCCACTCTGTCTTCCTACAACTTTTAGCTGCAGGAGGTGGCAAGTAGCACTGTAGGATAGCTACCCACAGAGCACTTCTGTCATTGTTGATGGTAGAGCACTAAGAATAGATGTGTACAACCAACAAAAGATGCATGATGTGAACACGCATAGGTGATGTAATTGTACTGGCTTTGAACTGTTGGCTTAACTTCCATTGTAAACAAGGCCTGATGTAAGTAGAAGTGGACGTGGTATGTCCAGGGACAGCACTCTTTTTGCAAATGATTGTTGCTAGGAATCCTTGAGATGAATGCTGTATTTGTAGGTAAAGCAATGAACTTGCGCTCATGAGATGACCTTGGTTTGATCCCTGATTCTCCAGGGCTTGTCTTCAATAACGCTTTGTAGTTGGGAAGCTGTGCCAGTGCAGCCACACTGCTATAGCACTTCAGTGAAGATGATCATAAGCCAAGATTATAGCTTCTCCTATTGGCTTTGTTAATCCAACTTTCCAAGAAGCTCTTCCCCCATGGACACAGCACTGACCTACCCCAGTATAGATGGCATAACTGCGTTTCTCAAGGGTGTGGATCTTTCATAGCATTGAATGTAGTGACATCATACTGATATAGGTCTTCAGTGTGGACTTGGCCCTCCTCTTCTTCTTGCCTCTGTATTGTGGTGATAGGTCTGTGTAACAAGGGCATTAATGCTAAATAGAGGTTGAACCTGTCTAAGATGGGACTTTCTCTTGTCTAGCAAACTCCGGCATGATTTTAGTTAGCTAGATTGCTCACTTATCATGGGTGTGGCCAAGTTTTCCATGATACCATAAAGTTTGTTTACAGCCACCGGTCCTGGCTGTCAGTGTGCTGCGCTTTTATTTAGCTGTAATTTACCTCTAAATGTCTTCTAAGGGCCCAGCAAGCACTAGAAGTGTTGGTAAAGTGGTAGAAAATATTGACCTCCCATCGTCCGGCAAATTCTCCTCTGACACCAGTCAGGTCCTGAGGGTGCCGGACGAGACAGGCTCAACCTGTATTTATAATGCCCTTTGAGATTCCCAGCTTGGAACTGAAATAGACATGCACAAGTGTTTTATTTTTGAGCTGATCACATTTCTGAAAGATTCGAATTTAGATTACTGTATATCTGATCAAAGTGTATAATTTACGGTGTTTTGATGGAAAATTTCCACTGCTAGGTAAACACGGCAGTGCATTTTCTTGGTCTGTCATTACTATTCTTAATTTGAAATTGTAATACCTCCAGGAATCCTTTTTACAACTTGTGTTCAAATATGTAAGGAAGTTTTAGCTGCTTTAAAACCCGTGGTATCTTTTGGCTCTTTTTAATTTAAGCTTGTTCCACTTCTTGTTATGTACAAGGTAGTTTGCTTTCTGCTTAAGTATAAGCTGAATAAAGGCTTATGTTTGTCGGTCTTTCACTAAGCCTGACTGTATTCTTCAGTATTTGAGTTATGATAGATCTGGTTGTAGCATGCAGAAGTTCTGAGGGATGTGAATTATCCTGCCTATGATAAAACCATCTTCCTCAGATTTATAGTGGGTAACCCTGTAACTGAGTGGAATCTAAAATGCTGTTTATTTTCTGAATTAAGTTGCTGGCTTCATTTGTCCAGCAGTTGATTTATGCTGGGTGATGTTACCTAAAATATTTAGATGTAACAGAGAAAGTAATACAATCATTATTCATTGTAACCTATTTGGTTAGGAGATGTAGATAGACCAGAATTAATTGATTTGCATTACAGTAAAAGCTCAGTTATCTGGTATCCAGATAATTGGCACATTTCATTGACCAGCAGGTTTCAGGCTGTCTGCCAGGCTGTGGCTGCCAGCATGGGGCTGTAGTTCAGCCCCTGTTTGAATAAGCGGCACATTTTATAATCCAGCATCCCCCAGGAAACTGGGGATGTTGGATAATAAAGCTTGTACTATATTTTTCAAAAGTTCTAGAGGTTTGGAAATTGGGATTATCAAGTGCTCCTGGCCTAATCCATAACAAAATATTCAGTGAGTGTAGGGCAGGGGAATTTGTGGATATATAATGTTCCATATGAGATTAACAGTAAAAATATACAAATTCTCGTACTTTTTATATTTCTCTCTCAATCCCATCTTTAGTGGCCATCAAGGTAATGGAGTATCCAGTGCATTTTGAACCTACGTGAAAAGAGCAGAAGTTTTAAAATATCAGGGGATCAACTAGTCTTTCCTTAATTATCCCCAGTTTACCATTTGCTAATTAGTTAAGATAGGTAAGAAGTATGAATATAATTCTAAATCATTTATGTACAAAACGTTTCTCTCTCTTTTTTAAAACTGTGAAAAATCCGAGTGCACAGGAGGGTATATAACATTATTTGTTGAACAATGCATTCACGTGTGCTAAAACTTTTGAAGCTGTGTTCTTAGATTCTGCTCAAATATTTTAATTTAATTATTTGAGCAACTGTATTTGGAATTCTTATTCTGAAAATACTCGTACTGTTGTGTTCTGAAACAACACTGAACACTTCATGAGATTTCAACAGAAGAGGCAATACATTGATGAACGATGGCCTGTGATTGAGTCAATCAGCCGGTACAGTCATTTGTCTCCTGGGGATACTCGGATGGAGCACCTCATTAGCTGTGGGAAACAGGGCTCTTCCTCTGTGCTGATAATAGAGAGTGGAATTTCTGCTATCCCTTTCCTGGTGTTTATGTTGTGTTCTAAATACTTTGGGTTTTTTTTTCCCTATTTTCATTTTTTTTTAAATATTGAAAAAGCAAGTGTATTGCTTAGTTTAGCATATGCAATGAGCCTTATTGAAATGCTCATAAATAGTGGCATGGCTATGTCACAAACATATACATTTTAAAAAATGCTCAAATCCAAAAATGCATATTTTCTTTTGTTTGTGGCAGGTTGGGTTTTTAAACTGCTTTACGTACTTAAGAATAATTTTGATGATTATGGTTAGTTTTATATTAGAGGTAGAATGTGGAAGAAGTAAGGATGCATTAAAATATTTTCAGTATTTTTTGTTCAGGTATTGGCAGTTATAGAATTTTTGGCTTGGTATTATTATAAACACAAAAAATGAAGCAGAAGTGATTTGCCTTTTTAAAATACATGACTATATCAAACATTGGCTTGTCATTAAACTGTATTTTATGTTTAAATGAAAAGTTACATGTTTTGCTTATCTAGTAAAATTTTAGTACAGATCTAACCTCTCTAATTTTGCACTCTCTGGTCGGGCATGATTTTAGTTAGCCAGATGTCCGCTTATCATGGATGTGGCCAAGATTCTTGTGGTCCTGGTTTGTTTGTTTGTTTGTTTACAGTCACCCGTCTTGGTTCCCAGTATTTTGTGCTATTGGTTAGTTCTAATTTACCTTTAAATGTCTTCTAAGAGGCCACAAAAAACAAGCAGTCCTGTGCATCTTAAAATTAACAAATTTATTAGCTTTCACTTTTTTATCTGAAGATGTGGATCTTACCCACAAATGCTTGTGACCAAATACATTTGTTAGTGTCTAAGCTATAGGACTGCTTTTTGTTTGTGATGCTACAGACATACATGGCTGTCCCTTCTAAATGCTCAGTAAGAAGTGGAAATGTTGGTAATGCTGCTAGACAATATTGACCTCCTGCGGGTTGGCAAATTCTCTGGTTCAGCACCAGGTCACCTCCAAGGGGTGCTCCACTAGAGAGCTTCAATCTGTATTAAAATTTTAAACATCCATATCAGAGGACAGCTGAGTCCCCATAACGCTTTATTGTATCACTTAGGAATTATTCATGGTGTAACTCTGTAGGTTAAATCTCCAAAAACCAGCATTCTCTTTGGTTTGGCAACATCTGTGGTTGAGCCAGGACCACGATTGCTCCCAGATCAGAGAGCCTGGGAGACTAAGGACAGGAGTGCCAGCGAGGGCAAAGGACAACAGGGTCGGTAGCCTGGCTGGCACAGCATGGGGCCAGGGCTGGAGCAGCAGCCCTGGGGACTATGGAGCCAGAGCCCCGTGGCAGCTCTGCAGCGGGAACCAGACTGGCTTACCCAGGAAGCTGGGAACAGCTGTGTGAGCAACCCAGCCAGGCTGTGGGGGAAAGGGATGAGTCAGGGTGCCTGCCATGGCAATGAGCCTGCTGGCAGCAAGCAGTGGGCTTAAAGGCCAGTGGAAAGGGACCTTTCCTGTTCTGGCAGATTCTCCTGTTTGGGACCAGCCAGGTTCTGACATTGCCAGATGAGGGAGGTCCAACCTCTAGTATCTAGTCCAGTAGAGAATTAAAGAGAAAGTGAAAAGGGAAACTGAAACACAGAGTAAATGGAATGAGGTTGTGAATAAGGTCATATTCTTAAAAATTTCTTTCCACTCCTCCCAAGAAGTATAATGTAAATTGCTTGTTTAAAGCTGTTGAACATTCAGGTTTTTTGTTTATAAACTGTTCCGAGTTTACAAACATTTTCAAATGGAGAAGTTTTGGCTGGTAAGTTAATTGCAAATAGTCTAATGTTAGGGTGTTGAACAGTATAAATGACAGAATACATTAAGTGCACTTTTTTTCTGTTGGGACAAATGTCATCGGTTTCAGGAATGTGGTGAGACAGTTTATCAGACTGCTTTTTACAGACTGTTTAAATACTGGCACATCAGAAAAATTACAATGAATTTTTTGTGATGCCTTTTCTACCAGTGATAAAGATCAGGGTGTGAAAAATTTACCTGACACCTGTTAGTCAGAGCTGGGAATCAAGGACAGGAAATGTCCCAACAAGTTATGCGGCAACATCTAGGCGAAAGGTTTCCGAACACTCTCCCATTGACTCGGCTGCTCCATCAAGACAAAAGGAGTAGCTATAGTTGATGGGAGAGCAGCTCCGAAGCCACCATGATAACTACATTGATTTCAGCTACCCAAATAGCATAGCTGAAGTTGAGTAGGTTAGATTGAGGGGTGGAGGAGGGGTATTGTGTAGGCTGATATCATTATTGTTAGTTTCACTTTGCTGAGGAGAAACTTCCTGTTTGCCTGTGGTCAGTACATTTTTTTCATCAAAAGACAAATTTTATCAAAGGAGAAGTGGGAGCACAGAGCAAATAATTAAATCCAGCCTTCTAGGTAAAATAACTGTTATAATACAACCTGATGGAGCTCAGTTTCAATCATGGTGGGTCAAAAATGGAGTGGTTTTTTTTGTGTACTCAAAACAAAAAAGCATTCCTATAGCACTTTAAAGATTAACAGTATAATTTGTTAAGTGATCAGCTTTCATGGGACAGACTCATGCCTTCCGATCTGGAAAATCCTGTTAAATTAACAGAAAGATAGGAAAAACAAAATAAAATAAAACCTCAGTGTAGCACCTAAACTGTGCAGTGTCAGGTTCATTATTTCATTAAGCAGAGTGTACTAGAAAGTTTTGTTAAGATATGGATCTGAGTTATTTAATTCATAACACTGCATTTTTGTTTAAACTTTGTTTTATTTTCAGACCTTATTAGAAACCTCTTGTACTTTCTACCATTACAAGAAATTAGAAACTTACTGTACATTTTGGGCATATTCAGTTGGATGTCATCTGTCTCAAATGACGAGCAGACCAAGGGGTGGTTATTTTAAAGGATCTTGATGTCTTGGGGAAGTCCTGCCTACAGAGACAAGGGATGAAAATTCTTCATGTGTGTGGAGGCCAAATGTCTTGTGACTTCATTTCTTTGTGTTCTTGCCTCACATCCTACCCCCACCTTTGCAGCAGGAGAGTATAAACACTGGTTGAAAAAAGGAGAATTTAACAAGCTTTTAGCCGGATTAATTGCTTGGTCTTAATGTTAGGAGTTACACATTGGGAGGGAGACTTGGGAGGGCATGGTTAGAGCAAAGATCATAAAAGTAGGAATTAAAAATTGATGTTTCTGGATCTTCTATTAATTTGCTTTGACCAGGGGCAGTTGCCTAATTTCTTTGTGTTCCAGTTTATCCTGCAAAAACAGGCCACAAATGGCTGTTCTGATGTTTGTTTAATGTTTGGGAAGTATATCCCAAGCGTCTCCCTCTCCCCTACAATCCTGTTTTGAAACAAATGTAAGCAGGGTTAGGTTTGGCCATAACCTTTGGACTTTCCATTCTCCAACCTATACAAATACACCTCTAAAGTGGCTGGGACGCTCCCTGGACTTCCAGAGGGCTGGAGATGATTACCCAGTAAATTTATTTGTGGTGTGGCATGGCCAGTAGTTAAACACATGAGTTGGATTTGTCCACTAGAATTTTGTTGTATGTGCTGAAATGAAATTTCTCTAACATTTTACAAAGGTTTAAATTCAGACATATTCATATCATACATTTTTTTTGGACTAACATATTTTGGAGCATAAGCTTTTGTGGGCAAAGACCTGCTTTTTCTGATGCATGAGTGATGAAGTGGGTCTTTGCCCATGAAGGCGTATGCTCCAAAATATCTGCCCCAGGACAACTTCTCGTTTTTGAAGATACAGACTAACTACCTTTTTGATACATATTTTTTTGTTGTTTAATATTTACTTTTAAACGGGAAGGTGATTGTTAGGTGGAGGTTTACATGTTTATGTTCAGGGGAGTGGAGTAGGGAAATCCACTTAAAAATGGTAGTACAGTGTGTTATACTGGGAACAGTTAAGGATCATTATGGTAAACTCTTGTTCATCTGGTATTTGATCAGCCAGAACTCTAAGATAACCAGCATAACACTGGCAAAGCCTGAGCCATGATGGAGCTCCCCTCCTTCCACCTCCCTCCCCTCCCCCGACAGTCTGAGTGCTGTGTGAGCCCCTGCTCTCCCCCTCCAGGCTGAGTGGGTTTATTAGTAGCTCTCCGCTTGGAGCTGCCAGGCAAGTCCCGCTGCATCGGGGCTGCTCTTCAAGTGCCAGCCGGGGTGCTCATGGGACCCTGCTGTCCAGGCAGAAGGGCTAGCTGCAGTGCTGCAGTCACACCATGTGTCGATCTCTGAGCCTTGACAGCGCCTCCCACTGTCCCCACCAAAAGGTAAATGGAGCAGCGGTTGGGGGGAGCCAGCACTAAGGGGATGTGGGAGGGCATGAGGAGCTGAACTTCCTTACGTGGGGGACACTGACCCCTTCCTGTGCCTCCCCCTAGCTACTCTTGGTTAACTGGAATATTTTCATATCCAGCTACCTTCAGGTCCCAGAGTTGCCAGCTTACTGTAGTTCTGAATGCAGATTATAAAATCACATCCTGGAAATAGATATGGGCAGCCAAATGTCATTCATTTTAGAGCACCAAAAATGAAAAGAACCTTAGACTCATTAGCCCTGGTTCTGTAAGCTGTTTCATTAAGCAGACCCCCTTCACCTTTAAGAGACCTCAGCATCACTGGGGTTCTGGGTGAGTGTAACAGCTCTTAATCCTGAGGTTCTGTTGGATAACTTTTTGCATAGTTACTATAGGAGGCTTGCAGTGTTCCCTGAAAGCTGAGTGCTTGTGTGGCCACTTAGGAGAGATTTTGATTAGCTAAGCACCCACAGCGGGCAGCATGTTTCTGTTCAGGGTGCACATCCTCACATACTTAGGTGCACGTAACAAAAATTATTCTGCTTGTGGATGGGAAAGATTAGAGGGAGTTTGGGAGGCTTACCAGATTACCCCAAAGTAAAATTTCAAACAAATCATGGCACTCTTCGTATATTTGAAAGCTTTTTCTATAGGGTTTCAGCAAATTAAAGTAGAATATGTATAAATACCCCCATTACAGATTTCTTATTGCCGTAAGCTGTGGCCAAAATTTTATGTTTGTGCATCTTAACTGTGAAGGGCTGATATCTGTATTTAGGCATTTTCATTTATTTCAGTTGAGTTGCAGATTTATAGCACCTGTGAAAATCAGGTTAAGTATTTAAGTTCAAGAGTTATGGTCTGAGTTTTATTTTGAATTCACAACTAAAGTATCCACAGTACTGCAAGAAATGTATATATGGAAGTCAGTCAATTGTGATATCCTCTTAGTATTGTTTTGTTTAGATTTCTTGAACATGGAGAAATGTAAATTAACATATCTACTATGCTTGAAAAATAAGAGATTTAATACTTCAAAGTCTTGTAACACTTCGCTAATGACAGTAGAATAATAGTGATGGTCAGCCTGCGTGTTAGAATATTAGACTCCGTACGTCGTGGCAATCTCAAGCTGTTAAGCATATGGGAGACCACACCCTATCATTTTAATGGCTGGAGCACGTACTGATTCCCAAAGATCTTGAATTTTGGTACATCCTTTCAGTCTGTTCTTTAACAGCTCCCTCTCACCTGTTGTCAAGGTGAATCATAGAAAATGAATCCTAAGCAGGTATTTTTGGTAATTCTGTACTGATGATTACAATTCTGTGATCTGTCCTTCACTGGGAGGGTAAAAAACAAAATAAAACCCCAAAACCCTTAGATCCATGGTGTCCAATACATCGGCTTCTCACCATGTGTGGTGAATGAGACATTATGTTGTGGCAAATGCACGCATACCTAACTCATAAGATGGGGATGGCCAACCCATGGCTCTTGAGCCGCACGTGGCTCTTGGAATCTTTAAAGGCAGCCCCTCCTGAGAGCCGCATGTGGGGAGTACCATCTGCCCACCTCACTGCTTGGTGGGAGAAGTGTGTGGTGGCGGTGGTGAGTCCCCCCCAGCAGGGGCCTTGGTGGTGGACCCTGCAACAGCTCCAGCAGCAGCTCTGGTGAGTCACTGGCATTGAATTAAAATGAGGGGTGGGGCGGGGTGGGTGTGCTCCCAATATTCTTATATTATTATTTAATAAAGTTTTATAATATAATAATGTGGCTAATATGGAAATATGACAACCACAAGTGTAGCGAGCTTTGAATTCCTATTGGACACTGCTGCCTTAGATGTAATCCCGTTCTTTTTTGCTTCTCTTCATTGTTTGGCCATTTCCTATCACTTCTCTTGTGTTGTAAATGTGATTAATTTTCTCTCTTGGTTTTGTTGGTAACTTTTGATCCTTACCTAGAAGTCATTGGAAATATAATGGTTAGACAGTCAGTTCACAGATCTAGGAAAAACTACTTTTCTTTTTTTGCCATTTGCGTAATCTCCTGTGTACCTTGTCCAAAGTCCACTGAAGTCTTTTGTCATAGATGGATACTTGACCAAGACATCGATTGGGTTTCTGCCACAATTTTTTTTTTTTTTAAATTTAGTTTAATTTCAGTATAATCTCATTTAAAAGACTGTTAATTCTAAGCTTGCACTCGACTTCAAAATAATTCAACCTCTGGAATAAAAATTTGTTTATTGTAACAATGGTATTACAGTATAGGAATTTTGCGTGTCATGGACCAGGCATTAGATAGAAAATACTACTGCTGTTCTCAGAAGAGAACTGAAGTTGATTGAAATCTAGGATATATCGCTTTTAACAGCCTCTTCTTGTTTCAACACCTTTAATAACTCAAAATATGCAAAATTATTTCTGTCGTGGTCTCGTAGGGACATTTCATAGTTAAAATGCGTGAAAAATGAGTTTTTTATTAAAAAAAGAAATAATAGTAAAAGTCTAATTTTCATTTTTTTGTATAGTTGTAACTACAATCAAGGGCATAGGCTTTGCACATTATCCTTTCTCTTAATCAGGTTTCTATGTAATATTCCATGTTTTTATTGCGTACAGTGTAGAACATACTGACTAAACACATGTATGTTCTGTTGGATCATAAGTTAAGACAGTGGCTCCCAGTTGCAGAGAATCATGCCTGTGCAATAATTAGAGTGAGCCAAAATAGAGTAGAAGTCTGTGAGTTTCCTGCTGCTGCCTGTGCTTGGTCAAATATGTGCTGTGTGCAGTAGCAGCAAAGCAGTGATCTTGTACAAAAGAATTTCTGGCATGGAGCAAAGTGGGATATCAGTATTCCCTTACTAAATTTGATCTTCTAGGTTGTGGGGGTTTTTTTGTTGTTGTTTTGTTTTGATTTTTAATTCATGTAGCTGTATCCATAAAACTTCTAATGTAAAACACTAATTTTCTTTGTTAGGGTCACTTTATCTCATCACTGTGTAGCAGGAAAGAGTATCCTTGGGGAAAGGAGTGACATGGATAATTTTTCAAATTGCATTTTAAAATTATTTTGTAAATGTCTAATTGGGCTGTTGTGCAATGCAGCGTCCTTCATGTTAAGTTTTCGATGAGAATGAATTTATTTTTTGATTATTTCATGGACAGTTGAGTATTTGTCCTAGTAAAGTGTATATTGTGCTGTTACAGTAAGGATATATGTCTTGGTTTCATTATTTCGTTAATTCTTTGTTAATCAATAGAAATGCTATAGATTTCTCAACTTTGACGTATTTCACTGTTCTATTGTATGAGGCCCTGCAAATCACAAAGAATTTCATAATTTTCCCAACATTTCATTAGACATTTTGCAAAACTAAGCTCATGTTCAGTGCTTATTGATAAATGTGAAAATCTATATAATGCATTAATTTTGGCTTAATTAAAAATATTACCTTTCAGATTAGGATCTTCTTTTTGAAAATTCACTTCCAATGGTCTACTCCTAGAAAAAGTTTTTTAAGCTTTGCTTTTTTTTTTTTTTTTTTTTTAAATGAGGAGGGAAAAAATACTTTTTCTGTGCTCAAACCATGCGGCAAAAGCAGTCCCCAGAAAATCCGGTCAAGTAATAGAGTATAAAAAAAATCTAACACAACCACTACGAAGTATTATTGAAATATTTCAATAATTATTCCATTTCATGCCTTTGCAGAAGCAATAAATAATGCATATAGAATTATGTTGGAGATTGCAAAGGAAGACATGCCAGAAGAGTGGATGAAAGGCAAAGAAAGATAAATAGAAGATACAGTGCACACAGTCCTGGTACATCAGATCATTTTCTTGACTCAGTTCAAAGCTCTTAGTGCTGTGGTGGCCAATATGCTTTCTGTTCACCACATGTGGCGAACTGGACACTATGGTGTGGCGAAGCAGCTCATAAAACCACACATATGGAGCGCTCTCTGCTGCTCTGTGCATGCATCCCACTATTTGGTGGGACAAGTGCATTGTGGCAGAGGCTACTCTTCCTGCAGATCTGGTAGCCTCTCCTCGCTTGAGGCACTGGCTGCAGCCATGGGGGTGAGATGCATGGGGCGGCTTTGACCTAGCTGTGGCACGGTGCACACAGTGCAGTTCCGCTCTAGTCGCAGGGTGGCGTGTGTTCCACCACCATTCTGCACCTGCTGAGTCTGAAATTGAAGTAATCCTTGCTGCAGTCCAGGGCGCCTGTGTATAGCTTCATGAGGCAAAGATGCAGAGGGTAAGTGGGGTCACCCAGTATTACTACAGGCATTTCCGTGTCGCCATTTTTGATTTTCCATTCTGGTTAAAAAGTCCTATCCAGGAGCTGTTTGTAAAGTCCATAATTTCTGAAGATGCGTGCATCATGAACCTTCCCAGACCATCCCATATTGATGTTGGTGAAATAACCTGTGTGATCTACGAACACCTGCCACACCATCGAGAAGTATCCCATTCTGTTTATATACTCAGAGGCCAGGTTGTCTGAGGCCATGAAGGGGATGTGCATATCATCTATTGCCCCACCACCCATACCATCTATTGCCCTGTGGCAGCAAAGCATCCACATGGTCTGTACATCTCTCCCAGGGTCACAGTCTTCTGCAGGACTTGCCAAGAGATTGCACTGGCTACCTGCACCACCGTGGCCCCCCACTGTAGAC
Organism: Carettochelys insculpta; assembly: GCF_033958435.1. NCBI lineage: Eukaryota > Metazoa > Chordata > Testudines > Carettochelyidae > Carettochelys > Carettochelys insculpta. Next base: position 39,388,485 of record NC_134147.1, read on the forward strand.
CTTCCTACCTTGAATTTATTTGCCACTGGCTGGTAACTGTCAGGTGTTGGAAACTTCCATAGAGCGATTGGCACTCACTTGGGAACAATTAAAGCTGGTCCCATTCTCGTATTGCTGTGCATCGGGGCTGGGGCCAGCAAATCACAAAGTTCCATAAAAGAGAACTTGCTCATGAGTAAGTTCTGCAGCCACTCCTGGTCGTACCAGGACTCCAAATTATGTTGTCCCCTAGTGTGTGCTGGTTTCCTGAGTTCAAAACTGCTGCTCCACTGTCAGCAATGCATCCAGGGCAGCCAGCAATTCTAAGTTCTTGGCCCACAGTTGAGCGAGTTCCTCTTCAAAATCTTCATCATCAGCCTCAACCATCATCTCAGCCCACTGCATTTGTAGTCAAAAGAAAAAGTGCATGACATTCCAGGAAGTTGCCATAACAATCTGTGCAATAACTTGAAGCATTAGAGCATCCATGCTTGCCCTAGTGCTGTGCCAGGAAAAAATGGTGTGATCTCCCATTCGTTTCCACATGATTAGTGGGTGCTCTGAATTCTGAGAGGGTGCTTTACATTCGAGGATAATGCTATCAAACACCAGAAGCAACTGTGGCAATTTTTCCCCCCAGAATGCCCCGGCTCCACTCCCCAATGCCACTGGTCTAAGGTGCTGTGGGATAGGTATCAACAATGCATTGCTCGTGCATTTGAACTTGGAGAAGGCAGTGGAGATGTGGTAAGTTGACATGGAGAATTTCTGGGACATTTGTGGACAATTAAATTTGAGTTCGTAAGATCAAAATTAAAAATTGAATATATTAAGTCGATTTTATTTTGTAGTGTAGATGAAGTCTAAGATGCAGAAGGGTTGCAAACATTTTTCTATTACTTTTACTGGCTGCAAGGTAGCTTCCTCCCTAAAGAGTATCCTTGGTCTGTTAGCAAACCAGTTGTCGTTAGTGTCATTAGTTTACTACCATAGTAAATGTTGGCCTGACTTTTTTTTTTAAACCAATAATAGATTGTTAAAAGAAGTTTTAAAAAAAAAAAAAACCAATCAGAGGTTTTGGGTGTAGCTGCATTGTAGCTTAATTTCGGATTATTTTTAGGATTTGTCCAGCCCTGTCTCTACTCAGGAGCAGGGGGTTGACAAGAGACAACAGATGGTGAACTAGCTGCTGTGCTGGGATTTGGGCAAAAGGGCTTCTCTCTAAGAACTCAGCTAGTTTTTGGTTGGGATCTAGTTTTGGGGCTGGATTGTGGTGAGTTACACAGGAGGGAATGAGACAATAATATTTTGAGAAGTTAATACACAGGAGTCATAGGAGAAAATGCAGTCAGGTGGAATTACCTGCAGTAGCTCTGCCTCCTCCTGAGTCATGAGAGCTCAGAGAACTTAAGTATGGAAGCCTTTCATCCTCTGTATTAGCTCTGCTTCCAAGAGCAAATTTCTTCCTCTGCCTCTTCCCTCCAGATTACAGGCATCCCTTTAACCTCTGTAGTGCATATCTGAAGAGCATCTGTTGCTCGGAAACTCTCCAGGCTCTCTGCTCTCCTCTTGGCTGTGTATGGCCAGCCACTTTTCCTCACATGAGCTCCTGCAATTTCTGTACATTTCAATTACATTCTTTGCCATACGGCTGATTCTTCCTTGTATGCTATTAGCTGGGCTTTTGAGGACAAAGGAGGGAGTGAAAGTCACACACAAGCTTTGTCGGCACAACACAATTTTGTCAGCAAATGTTAGATTTCATTGACAAAATAATGGAGGTAAATACTCAACAATGTTCCTCCCACCAATGAAGTCTTCTGCTAAATTGACATAATAAAACCATCCTGGACTTTTTGTGGCAGTTAGAGCAAGGCAGTGTCAGTGTAGGTCAGCAGTCAGCAACCTTTCCAAGGTGGAATGCTGAAATTTGACCTTTTGAGTGCCCTTGATACTTTCCAAAATGACTAATGGTTTTACTTACAACAGCTTCATTAATAAATACATCAGGATGCAGAGCTTTACTATTTAAGTGATGGTTGGTAGCATTAGCTGGTCATCTTTTAATCCACAGGTGACGTGGCTTTGAGCAAGCTCCCGGCTGCATGGGGGAGTAGGGGAGGGGTTGAGCTCCTGCCTCATTTGCCGATGAAAATTGGCTTGTGTGCCGCTCTTGTCACCCGTGCCGGGGGTTGCTGACGCATGATATAGACACTGCACATACTTATGGTACCCTGAGTGGCCTCTAGGGTATGTTCCACGATGCCCATCAGGACAACTCTAGTAAGCAGTTTCTGCTTTATTCTCCTGCAGCCAGGCACAAGGGGAGGTGCCCCTTTAAAGTCCTGGGAATTTTTGAAAGTCAACTTCCTGTTTGTTCAGTATGGAAGGCCTGCATTGCATCTTCCCAGCTGACCATGCCAGATTTCTGCAGTTGATTCCCATGTGGCGGACATTAGAGTTGCCTTATGTTTTTGAGTGAATTGAGAGGGGAGGCCAGAGTAATTTTGACACCTACACAAAGATTGCTCATTGTGTGGTTGAGAAGGGGCACGAAAAGGTCATGCAGCAGTGCTTTGCCAAGATATAGGAGCTGGAGGCAGACTCGTACCAGAAGGCAAGGGAGGCCAACTGTCACTCAGCTGTGGTACTGAAAACATGCTGCTTCTAAAAAGAACTGCATGCCATCCTCAGCAGTGACCCTACCTTCACCTCTAAGAGCCCTGTAGATACTTGGTGGGGATTGGATGCAGTGGCCATTGGAGTCAACCCTAAGGACAAAGTGGTAGATGACGTAACGTTGGAGAATGATACAGGATACGCGACAGGATCATCCAGTGACTTGGTGAACCAGGACCTCCTTTTGACTTCAGAGTGGGGGCTAGAGAATCCCAGCAGTCTGGTTCTTGCATGCTTGAAGCAGAAAAAGGTTGCTCTAAATCCTCATTTTTCTTTGATAGTGCATAGAGGTGAAATAGAGGTGTCCTTTATCTTGTTACATAGTGAGAGAAGGAATGAGAATTGAGAACACTAGGTACCATCTGCATCTGCTTCACATTCTCCCATTCAGCTATACAGTGGGACCTTGCAGAAAAGTTTGTTAATGTGCACCGAGATCTCCTGAGAATCTCGCATATAGATGTGTAGGAAACTTTTTTGCAGATACTCTGCAGTCCTCTGCTGAAGGCTGTTTGGTAGAGAGCTACTTTTCTTTCTTCCCTTTTTGTAGGAAACTTCACCATGCCAATCAGCAGTTATTCCAAAGGAACCAAAGCATCACACAAGCAGGCAGCTTATAGACTTGATCTGAAGCTGGATTTATGCAGGCAATACAGCTTTGCATCTGTGGTTACCCTCAGTAGTGTGATTTCAGCTTTAGTCACCCACACCCATGGAAAACAGTGCCAGTATTCAGACCACTGTCCCCACATGCTTGCACTGATCCTCTTCCGAAACCATCCAGATCCTTTGTGCCATGTTGCATGTGTTCACAGCACACTGCCTTCCCCTTTCCCTCTGGCCAGATTCACCATGTTCTGGCTGTGCTGCATGCTTGCTATGTGAAAGTGAGGAAGAGATGCATGTAATTTTTATTTTTTAAGACTGAATGTATGTAAACTACTGGCCAGGTGTGATGTGTGTTTGCCACCCATGGAACACTTTCTGCAGATAAGTAGGCAAATTAAGAACAGGAAGTAGGATGTTTTGTGAAGTGCTGCAGGTGACAGCACGGAGCATGGAGAGTTGACAATAAAGGGAGGACTAGAAATGGATAGCCAGGTGAGGCAACAGGGTCAGGAATGGATAATAAAGGTCATAGAGGACCAACTGTCCCTGTTCCACGTTTCTCGCTTATTCCCAGCCCTTCTCTTCAGACAGTGCTGCTCACTGTCAGGCCCCTTATAAGAACTGTTAATCTGTGTATTGCTGTTTAATAAAAACTTAGTCTTGCAAAGATTTTTTTTTACTGTGATCTACACAGGCTGGGTGTAACAAAAGTACATATGTTATGATAATTGGCATGTTTTTAGCCTATAGTTAACACTCAGGGAAGGAAGCATTACAGGGATCATTGAGTGACAAGTAAACAAAGCCTGGTTCAATTATTTACAGAAAGATATGTTACTAGGGCATATGGTTCAAATTCTATTTTGAATCCTGGCTGATTTTGAATAGCCCACTGTTGAGCCCCTGTAAGAGCCCTGGTGCTGCTTAGAATTAGCCTCCAGGCTGATCCACCTCTGTGCTCCACCCCAGGGAAACTTCCTTCTTGGTGTGTCAAATGCTATGCAGTGCACAGCAGGCTGCTATGAGCATAGGAATATTTTCCTCATTGAGGTCTAACTTGCCCGAAAGACAGCACCAGCACCCTTTTAATCTGTCAAATGCACATTCTGTGGTCATTCTGCACCTACTGAAGTGCTCCTTGCTGCTGTCCAGGTTTTTAGTATATAGCTTCATGAGCCCCACCAGTAAGGGGTGGTTTGGGTTTTCCAGGATCATGATGCGCATTTCAGTGTCCCCTCTTAGAATTTTCTGGAAAGTCTCCACGTGCAGTTTTATGTTCAAGTCAGTGTTTCTGAATTTGTCTGTATTGTGCACCTTCCTGGATCACTATGTGTTGATGTCAGTGAAATGACACTGGTGATCCAATAGTGTCAATCATACCATAGAGAAGTAGCCACTTCTGTTGATATACTCGATTACTAGATGGTCTGGGATATGCGTCCCATCTGTTATTCTTCTGCAGTTAGGGAATTTCATTGTCACAAAGCCATCCACTATTTTATGCATGCTGCCCAGAGTCACAGCCCTTCATAGCAGGAGGCAGTTAATAGCTTTGAATGCTTTCTTCACAGCAACCCCACTGTAGACTTTTCCAGCTAAACCTGATTCGCTGCTTACCTGTAGGAGCCTGGAGTTGCCAGATTTTCCATTGTTAGGACATATTCTTCACCACAATCAAGGGCAAGCTCCAAACACAGTTCAAGGAAGGTGGCTTTGCATATATGAAAGTTTTGCATCCCATGCTTGTTATTTCATTTTCAATCCCAGCAGTCAGTGCTTATTTCTGAAACCCCATAATGATGGTCCACCATATGCAGTTGCTCAGTGAATGCCAACATCGGTCTTGAATTGTTTCTTTCCATGGCACAAAGCTGGGCAGACAGCACAGATTCCTGTTCAGACTTTCAGCTCATGAAGTACTGCAGGATCAGCTGTGTTGTGTTCGTAATGCTTATCGCAAGACTAGTGAGCAGTGCAGGATCCAGGCTTTCAGACATAGAGTTTACAGGTGTACTTGAAAAAGCAGTTGGAAGCCTTTGGAAATATGAAAGAGAGAAAACTGCTTCATGGGGAGGGTGATTCCACCCCTCCATGATTCATTCAGTCTATTCTCAGAACTCATGGCAGGAGAAGGTAGCGAGTCACTGCTCTGTCAGTACTAGTGCAACAACTGTGAGCATGCTCTGCTGGCCCAAAGAGCGTAATATGAACATGCACAAACAATGTAATTACACTGGTTTAAGATCATTTACATAACTTGACTTAACTCTGTAGTGTAAACATGCACAATACTTCGTTCTCATCTTCTGCTCTGAATTCTATCAACAGAGAATTCTATCAACAGAGAACTTTCTGAGTCACTATAGGGGCTCATCTGCATACTTGGCTCAATCTAATTCTTGACCTCCCCCCCCCCCCCGAACCCCTCCATTCTCTGATCTGCTCACCTTGATTATCTTTTTCTGATTTGTCCTCCTTGCTTTCTGTTTTTGGTTCTCTGTGCCTTAAATATTGAGTCCGTTCTGGTCTGGCTATGGTCTGAAGAAGTGGGTCTCTCCCACGAAAGCTCACCTAATAAACTATTTTGCTACTCTTTAAAGTGCTACTTGACTGCTTTTTCTTTTTAGAAAGTAAACCCTTTTGTTCATTACAATATGATCTACTTTTTTCCTGCTGCTATTGTTGTTTAGGAGACTTGAAGAAATTGTACAAAACCTTGATTTAATTGAGCATCCGTAAAACTTAGTCAGCATGTCCTTGTCTGAATGGTTAGTCAAATTATCAAAGCAATTGCCACTGTTTGACAGGCTCTAGTGTCTGGAAAAGCCATGGATTTCACAGAGACACTAAGCTTTTATTTTGGGTGGTAATACTGACCGTTCTGTGTCATTCTCGGGTTTAAACTCTTAAAAGGTGTAAACCCAAGTGGGTGGATGCTGTCCATGTGTGTTCTCCAAGATTACTATTGTAATTCGTGGTGATAATCAAAAAAGATCATATTCAACCCGTACTTCTGAAGGGAAAAAGGGAGCTAGTCTTTAAAGTGCTACTTGACTGCTTTTTCTTTTTAGAAAGTAAACCGTTTTGTTCATTACAATATGATCTACTTTTTTCCTGCTGCTATTGTGTTGCTTGTTGTTGTTTAGGAGATTTGAAGAAATTGTACAAAACCTTGATTTAATTGAGCATGTGTAAAACTTAGTCAGCATGTCCTTGTCTGAATGGTTAGTCAAATTATCAAAGCAATTGCCACTGTTTGACAGGCTCTAGTGTCTGGAAAAGCCATGGATTTCACAGAGACACTAAGCTTTTATTTTGGGTGGTAATACTGACCGTTCTGTGTCATTCTCGGGTTTAAACTCTTAAAAGGTGTAAACCCAAGTGGGTGGATGCCGTCCATGTGTGTTCTCCAAGATTACTATTATAATTCGTGGTGATAATCAAAAAAGATCATATTCAACCCGTACTTCTGAAGGGAAAAAGGGAGCAATAATTGAATGATGTTGAACAGCTGCTTGAATGCCTGAGGTTGGGTCTACACTTGCCATGGAAGATCTAATGCTTAGGTTTGATCTCCCGGAACTCCTTGCAAGCTGCAAGGATTAAGGAAGGCCAACGGAAGGAGCATTCCCATCAGCATTCTGCAGTGGGGACAGAGATGAAACTCAACGGATGCAAATCGATTTTTGGTACGCAATTGGCGCACCTAAATATGTATAGCAACCGTTGATATTCAAGGTAAGCGTAGACCCAGCCTCAGATTTTCTTCTAAAAAGTCATCTTCTGTAATCAACTGAAGGAAGGTTTGTGCTGTCCTACAAGCCCAAAGACTGTATTTTAAAGATGGGTATTTAAACTGCAGCTGATACTTGGCTTGGTTAGACCCCAGGATTTTCCAAGAGGATGAACATGGTTAGAAAAGGAATTACTATCTCTGAAAAGAACTAACTTGAGAAACTTATACAGCTTTTTTCAGTACTGTAAATTACTATTCACTGTGTTGCATGTCTCCCTGTTCATCGATAAGTGGGAGCTTGTCTGGGATTCAAACTGCGATGGGCCTCGGGTGGTGAAGACAAATTTCTTCTGTCTAGTCCAGGGCTAAGCAAACTTTTTACGTTGGGCCTCACTTTTTCTCCCTGCAATTAGCAGGGACCTCCAACCTGTACAAAGTAATCCAAACCAACGGAAATTTTGGTCATGTTCATAGGTGAAAAAGAAAAAAAGAACATTCAGCATGTGTGAGAAAATAAGTATGTAAAATGTAAAAACTTTATTATACAGTTTATAAAAGTGAATACACATATATAAAAACAGTAACATATTTCAACATCTATAATGAGATGGATAAACCTGAGACCCAGCAGCCGAATGTGCTGCGTCCCCCTTCTACACCTGAGGGGGTCCACCCAACACTTTGCACACCCCTGTTCTAAAGGAAATGTGTAACCCTTTAGATACTACTCGGTACCTGTTCCCCTCTGTGCTTAATGCATAGATGAGTCATGTAACAGCCCTGGCAATTTTTTGTTCGTGGTTAAGGCTGTAAGTCTGTCACAGAAGTCCCAGAGTCTGCAACTTTCCAGGACCCCCATGACTTCCACAACCACACTGAACTGCTACTAGAGCAGCCCGAAGGCCAGCTGTAGTAGACAACTGACCCTAGGGCTGGCCAAGGGTGGCACTGGAGCAGTGGTTCCCTGCGGTCTGAGAAGCTGCTAAGATTTGGTCAGGAGTACATATGGGTAAAAGTCACGGACAGGGCACAGACCATGAATTTTTGTTTATTGCCCATGACCTAGCCATGAATTTCACTAAAAAAATACCCACAACTGAATCTTAGCCTCACTCGTGGTTTCAGCTGTGTAGGTCCCTGGTGTTAGCCAGGATGTTAGGTATCACATCAGCTTTCAGCTTCCATCATTTTGTGCTCTGTGATCTTGATTAAAGAAATTTGTAAATGTGTTCAAGGACTTCAAAAAGCGAAATCTTAATTGTACAAGGTGCTTTTGTTTCATCTCCAACTAAAGCTAGTCTGCAAGGCAAGTTATAGATGATCCTTCCTTCCTTACTGAATTAATTGTTCTTGTCACAGGCCAGTACAGTGATACTGTAAGATAACAAGAGTTGTTCACTGAACCAGATTCATTTTGTCTCTGAGGTTATGCCATAGCTGCACTGAGCAGATGTTGGTGCATTGAAATTGTTCTTTCTCCAGGACAAATTGGCAGTGCTCTCTAATCAGGCAGGGGCAGAGAATATCCATTGCAAGTTGCCCACATTAAATTCTGGAAGCATAAGGGGAAAATGGAGTGGACACTGACAAAAGGCTATGGGGAGAAGGGCAAAGGCATCATCGTAAAGCAACAGGAAACTTAACCAGATTTAGAAGGTTTGGTCGGTCAGTCTTAAGACCTGAATTTCCAAAAACAATCAGAGACAAGGAAGTACTAGCTCCTTCCCTGTGACTGTTATGCTTCCAACTCGGTCTCTCTCTATATCAATCTCCCTAGCCTTGTTCTCCTTCCTCTCCTTCTATGGCCCATCTCTTTTTATCTTACAAAATATTCATTTATTTAGAGAAAAAACAGAACCTGCAAAGTGTGAGCCAGCCATCCTCTCTGACCACAGGGTTTATCTTTACTGCAGTATTAGATTAGCTTTTATTTAAGCTAATGTTTGAAATGAAAATTCACTTGGTGCACAGGTTTGGAGGAAAGACTCTGTATAACTGGGTTCATGGTTGGATTATCTAAAATTAAAAGTCTTGCTTAGAAAGTCGCAAGATACCATACATAATCAGCATTGACCCAGATTTAGGTATGCAAGTTTAGCAGTTTAGTCCCCCATTAGATGTTTTACAGAGTTAATCATGGAAAGCAGATATGTTGCTGGGTGGGGATTGTCCCTCAGTCTGTCGGGTTTGGTTAGTAGGCTCTGAGTAGGAAGATGCTGTCTGTTGAGGAAGAATTGGGGCTACTTCCCTAATGGTGTTCCTTGTCCGCAGTTCTGCTCATCTGTTATGATACTGTTGATATCTTGCGATTATGTTCCATGTAAATGTCCCTTGACCATCTGACGGCATCTGACACCATGAGCTGCCTCATCAGACGAATACACAGTAATCCCCCAGTATACACAATTTTGATTTGCGCTTAACTTGTATTAACGTGAGTTAAGTGCAGATAGAAAGCGCTCCAGCCCCCTCTCCAGCTGAGGGAAGCAGGGGAGAAGCCCCACTGCAGCTGGGGGAGCCCGGTGGGCAGAGAGCTGCTGTGACACAGTTTCTATCAGCTGGGAGAAACCGCGCCAGCTTGTCTGTCTGCTCGCCCAGCTGGGGTGGGGGTGAGGGCAGATAGCCATGGTGGTGCGGCTTCTCCCCAGCTGGTCAGTTTCCTGGGTCCTGCTAGTGGTGGGGAGATGGGAACCAGGCTGCCACCTGGTTCTCGCCCCACTGCTCTGGGAGGCAAGAAACTGACCAGCCCTCGTTGGCTGGTCAGTTTCCCTGCTCCTATAAGCCCAGGGGGTCTGCCCATCTCCCCCAACTTGCATGAAATTTGGGTTGCGCAGGGCTCTGAGGAACACAACCCTCCTGTAAATTGGGGGGTCTACTGAAATGTAAACCAAGTCCACCTGCTCTCAACACTGGCTTGTCAGTGGGATCCCAAGTTTCCAGAGCTCTGACAATCAGGGCATAGATTTGCACCTTGTAGCTGTAGGCTCTGAGGATGTTAACCAGATAGGCTTTTTTCTCCACCTACCGAGACTGGACCCTATGGAAGATCAAGGGCCTGTTCTCGAAGGGCACATCTACACTCTAGTTCATGTTTCAGAGTAGCCTAGCTTGAATGGCAGTGACCACACTGCGAAACCCTTGAGCAAACCAAGATCACTGTACTCTTGAGTTATATCATCCACAAGGAGTTTAATGTGCTTTAATATGTGTACTGATATCTGCACTTAATATCTTTATTTGATTCACCTTAATTTCTTTGTGTCCTTTGTGGACAGTCCCTTAGATTAGAAGCTCTTCTGGAAACAACTATTTTCCATTTGTTGGTAAAACACTTAGGCTACGTCTACACGTGCAGCCAACATCGAAATAGCTTATTTCGATGTTGCGACATCGAAATCTACACGTCCTCCAGGACCGGCAACGTCGATGTTCAACTTCGACGTTGCTCAGCCCAACATCGAAGTAGGCGCAGCGAGGGAACGTCTACACGTCAAAGTAGCACACATCAAAATAGGGATGCCAGGCACAGCTGCAGACAGGGTCACAGGGTGGACTCAACAGCCAGCCGCTCCCTTAAAGGGCCCCTCCCAGACACAGTTGCACTAAACAACACAAGATACACAGAGCTGACAACTGGTTGCAGACCCTGTGCCTGCAGCATAGATCCCCAGCTGCCGCAGAAGCAGCCAGAAGCCCTGGGCTAAGGGCTGCTGCCCACGGTGACCATAGAGCCTCGCAGGGGCTGGAGAGAGAGCATCTCTCAACCCCCCAGCTGATGGCCGCCATGGAGGACCCAGCAATTTCGACGTTGCGGGACGCGGATCGTCTACACGGTCCCTACTTTGACGTTGAACGTCGAAGTAGGGCGCTATTCCTATCTCCTCATGAGGTTAGCGACTTCGACGTCTCGCCGCCTAACGTCAAAGTTAACTTCGAAATAGCGCCCGACGCGTGTAGACGCAACGGGCGCTATTTCGAAGTTGGTGCCGCTACTTCGAAGTAGTGTGCACGTGTAGACGCAGCTTTAGTGTGGTGCTGAATACAAGTGGTGTCTTTGGGTAATGCTGCAAGGCAAGTAATTAATAGATACAGTCTTAATTACTGAACCTGAAGTATACAACCTAAACAGAAATATATGGGATGTCCTTGAGGTACCACTGATTTTTACAGACTTCTGAAACCAACAGTGACTGACTGAAGACTTTGAAAATCTTTGGGGAGAAGGTTTTTAGTTTTTAGCCTTTTTATTAGGGTCTCAGTTATTTGAAATGATGCATAATCTTTATTATGGAAATTATCACTTTTTGCCTTCTGTAGGTCTTACTACTTGTGTAATCGGTTTGATTTTAAAAAAATTATTAAATACATTAGACAAGTCCGGCAGCAGCTCTCACTGAATAAAATGCCATCACAGAAGTTAACTCCTTCAGGGAGAAGAAGTTGAATGGACTGCCTTTAATGAAAGTGATTTTTGATTTGCAATACGAGTGACACAGAACAGTGTGTGGTCTCAATTCCAGCTCTTAAAAGAGTTTATAGTCTTCTCACAAAGAATTCCAACCTTGTATCCAGCACTCTGAGAAGAGAAACATGTCAGGGGAAAGATGGCGTTTAGAGTGGAAAACTTAACATAATCCTCTTTAAATGCTCTCTGGGTGCAGGTTGAACCTCTCTAGTCAGGCATGTTCTCATCAGGCAACATTATTATGAGCCACCAGTCCTGGCTCTCAGTGTTCTATGCTTTTATTTAGCTCTAACTTACCCCTAAATGTCTCTAAGAGCCCAGTAAGCAGTGGAAGTGTTGGTAATACTGCGAGACAATATTGACCTCCTGTGGTCCTGCAAATTCTCTTGTTTGGCACCAGTCAGGTCTCAAGGGTGGCAGACTAGAGAGGTTCAACCTGTATTTTCTTATTCGTTGTATGGAAGTAAGAGAGCATGTGCAGATTTGTTTTGATTACTTATGTCATTTTAGGAATTACAGTATAAACTAGCGAGGATCCCCTCATTATTCTTTTCAAAATAACACATAGTCTTAATCTACTGCTTTGACGCCAAGAAATGGAATACTTAGTAAATCCATTTCAGGCATCAAGAAAAGACTCTCTGAGCCATTTGTCCCAGTTGTGCTTTCCACCAGTGTATGTTAGCAAGAACTTGCCCAGGTTTGTATATTCCATGATGGAAGAAAGAGAGCACTAAAAGTGATCAATAAAATTTGTTCTATCTTTTGAATTCACAAGTAGCTTATTGGATGAACTCAGCAGTTGAGGAGGCAGCTGTTGATCATCCACTTTGCTCTGCTAGGAGAGTTTGTCAGGCTTTTTAGGAGCCAGTGATGGATAAGCCACATCAATTCTCAGAGCCACTGCTTAGAATAAAATTAAACTGATAATACTTCTGTAAAGTTAAACTGAAAACCGGATGCTCATCTAAATTCTGGTTGTTATGAAAGAGATGAGTTCGTAAGATTGGTTGCATGTTGTGTGGTTAAGAGTAAAACAATTTTTGTTTCCAGGACAGAAAAGGATTAAAGTGAAGATATATTTTTTTTGTCACAACTAGTAGTATTTCCCTGGGGCGACTTATTTTTACTCCTACATATTGCTGCCACTTGAGAGATTTTATACCTTGCCTCCCACATATGACATACACCCTAATGTGTGCCTCCGGGAGTAGGGAAAATAATTGGATTATTGTTTTAAATAATTGACTCACTTCCTGAAGCAGACGGCACATCTGTTATTCACAGACTCCTCTGTCCTTCCATTCGTTTCCTGGAAGTATGTCACTCAAAATGGCATGTACCTGAAGTACTATTAGTTCGTGTACTGATTATTTAACATTACCAATATTCAGTGCTTTTTTTCCCGAGGAAAAAAGGTGCTTGAACTCTACTCACTGCAGTGCTTAACCCGCCCGGCCCCAACCCACTGCAGCCTTAACTGCCCCCACAGTCCCAACCTGCAGCAGCGTTAACGTCCCGACCCCCTGTGGCCCCAGTCCACTGCTAGGCTTTATTTCCCCGCAACCCAGTATTTGCTTATGTTTCAAAAGGAGATCCATGTGCTCTAGCACCTTCTTCGGCTGCCATGTTTCCTTCCACATGACCGCGCAGCTCCAGCACAATAGAGGCAGCTCCCTGACTGGCTGGTGCTTGGCCATTAAACCAATTTAAATTGAGTTCTGCTCTTTCACTAGCAGGCAGGGAGCCGAGGCAGAGCGGTGGGAGCTGCAAGTGGCTGCTCAAAGAGTCAGCTGCAGCTCAGAGCTGCCCAGCCACCTTTTAAAAATGGTGGCTTCAGGGAAAAAAGGTGGCGGAAATATTCCGCTAGAAGAAAAGCCCTGCCAATATTTATCACGAGTTTAGGAAAGCCAGGGTTTTCTCCTTTCATTCCAACGTAAGTAAATGTAGTGCTGTCCTTTTGTGTGTTCACAACAGAGATTAGAAATGAAATGTGGTGTAAACCAAGAAGTAATAAGAGTTTAGAATCACTTGCCACTAAAAGTACAGCCATTTAAAGTGGATTCATACTTCAGCTGAACTAAAAGGTGGAATCTTTCTGTCAGCTCATAGTCCAACTTTGATGCATGTGCTTCTGCACTCATAGCAGGTTATTGTAATCTAGGTATTTTAATGCTCTGAGCATTGTTTATATCTGAGCATCAGTTCCTGAATAACCAGAAAAAACATGGGCTATATAGCGAGTTCATCCAGCTCTCATTGAAGTTAAGTGAAAGACTAAAGGAGAAGTTCAGTCAAGCATATGAAGCCACATCTGACAGACTGGCAATAACCCAAATGAACTTTATTGAATTAAGTTAAACTTTACTGAATTAGTTTTAACATCTTTGGAGTTCACTGTATTAACATGCAAATATTTATAGACTATTGTGCGATTGTATGGATTTTCTTTAGCAAAAAGCTAAAGTTAATGCAGTCTCTAGAAGGGACTGTATAAGTGTCTTCAAAGTCCTTTTAAAACAATGTAAATGATTAAGATTAGGGGGGTTCTCAAGGAGGAAGGCTTGTATGCTAAAGTATTTTTTTTCTGGTTGTCAACCCTTTGAAGCCCTTCCCCGCCACTTGAGGAGTAGTTTGCATATAGTGGTTCAAGCAGGATTCTCTAGAGACTGATGAAAGGGAAGACTTAGGGATAAATAGCCTGAGGCCTGGGGTTTTTCCTGACTCACTCACTCTCACCCCTCCATTATGTACACCTACTTAATAGTTCCTCTGCTCCGCATAGGCAGCAGCTCAGCCCGGAGCTGGCTTCCACGGAGCCAGGGTCAGAGCCAGCAATGTGCCTGTGGCTGGAAAGCATCTTGGTGGTCGCCAGGGCTCCTGTCTGCTCAGCAGTGGCCATGGCCCAGTAGAAGATAAGGGGGCCTGAGGGCTGGAGGTGGGGGGGCTGGAGGCAGCAGGGGAAGTGGAGCTGGCAGCAGGCGGTGGGGGCAAGAGGCAGGGGACTTCCCCTTGTCCAGAAAATTCCCTCATTCAGGAACTGTCAGGTCCTAAGGGTGCTGGATGAGGGAGGTGCGACCAGTAAATGCATATCAATCATTTAAAGTCATCGCCTTTAAATTACATGCCGGACAACTGATTTGTAACTTTATTATTTTGAGTACTACTCAAGATTTAGGTTACTTTTGCTGTGGATTTTGATAGCACTTGTGTATAGTTTGTGGCACTCTGTTGCAGCTGGGTGCAAGACTCTGACAAAAGAAGCACTCAAGAATAATATGTAATTTTAACACCACAAAAATCAGCATGAGTACTCTGGTAGGTGTTACATGGAAAACTACTTTGAAACCTAGTCAATTTTAAAGAATTAAACTAATGCTGTCCCTCCGATGCAGTGTTATTTCACTAATCCTTTTTGTAGAACCCTCATGCTAATTCTGGCTGAGGTCAGGAGAAGCATGAGTTTGTTCTGCAACTATTTCAGCTTGTAATGGAATTGCATCTGCTCCAAAATAATTCGAGCTTAGTAGGATGACATGGTTATTGTGGTGTTTAGTGTGATTGCTAATTTAGTGATGGAGTTGTTAGGAAAAACAAGCAGAAAGTGAAACAGTAGCTCACCTTCAGTAAACTCTTACAGGTTGTAAGAAATCATGCCCAAAGTGTTGTTTTTGAAGATTCTGCCACCTAGAACCAGCCCATATGCAGAACTGGATTTGACAGGCAGGGTCAAAGTGCAGGAGCTTGCAAGTTCAAAGGAACTTTTTGCTGGGTTAAAACATTCTCAAGGGTGGAGAAGTTATTCAGGAGAACCAGACTGACATGCAGGCACTAACTGGGGATATAGGTTTGCTTGTATCTTCAACTCAGAACGGGGGAAGTAAGCTTCAAAGAATTCTCTAAATCTAAATGCTTTGTTCCTACTGTTAAAATAAACAGTGTTGGTTTTAAAAGTGGCCTAGTTGCTGTATCAGTCACTGTTTACAGTTTCCCAAAGGGAAGAAATGAGCTGAGTCGAAGCTGCTACCTAAGCATGGCTAATATGCAGGATACTCAGTCTAAGAATGGCAGAACTGGAATTCTGCCCTAGGATAGGTAAAGAGACAAGGCTTGATTGTGTGCGTCAAAGCTGTTTTTCAGAAATGGTCATCTGTGTGTGAAAGGGCTACCGCATTAAAATAGGAATGATGATGCAAATAAGGAGGGATGTTCATCAGCCAAGTTACATACGAACAAATTTATAGTAATTGTTTTGGCTCTAGCTAACTGGTTATGACCTTACTCTAAAGGAAAGCCCTGATCCTATATGAGAAGCCCCACTGAGGTAAATGAACCCATTTGCGAGTCAAGTATGAGGATGAGTGTGTACAGAATCTGGATCTTACTGAGTACCAATAACACTTCACTGAAATGTTTTTTTTAAATATCTGAAGAAATACAACTTATATCCAGCATTTAGTCCATAGCAGGATGAATAAAGCAGGAGTGGGCAATAATTTTTGATGAGCGGGGGCACTCCCCGATGTTTGGAAAGTGGTCAAATGCTGCACTCTTCCATGATATGAGTGGAGTAGTTGCAGGGTCTGGCATGGAGGTTGGGTGCAGAAGGGAGCTGGGGGAAGGGTTTGGGGTGTAGAAAGGAGTGTGTGGTCTGTGTGGAAGTTTGGGTAAAGGAGGCAGCTGTGATCTGGGGCAAGGGGCAGGAGTCTGGGGTGCAGCGTTTGAGCTGTGACCTGGGGCAGGAGGGGATTGTGACCTGGGGCAAGGCACTGGGGTACAGGAGGGAACTGTAAATCACCCAGTGGGAGCTGAGATATTTCACAAGGGGAAGACCTGCAGAGCAGAGAGCTACTGGGAGCAGGAAACCGCTTAAAGTGACGGCTGGCTGCTCTGTGCCTGAGGCAACCTGTGGGCTGGAATCCGGCAGCTTGACAGGCTGGGACTGGATCGTGCCTGCCCCTGGAATAAAGGGTCTCTTGGGAAAATGTTTTTTAGTGATGCACAGTTTTTTAATACCTAGAAGTCTGTTACTGCTTTAAGTCTTGAATGCAGGTTCAGCTTCATAAGTAGTATTTCAGATTTAAATTCTTTAAGTAACAAAATTCAGTCTTAAGTATTGTGTGTGTTGGGGGAATGAAATTAACAGAGGCTTAAAAAAACCCTTTAGTTAGTATACTAGTATGTTTTGAATTGAAATAATTTTTCTGTCTTCTTAAAAACCATTTGAAACCTACATGGTAAAAGGGGAGTAGCTACCTGAGTTTTTAAGAGTCTTGTGTGAAGTGAGCCCAGTGGTATGGTGTGATGAATACTTTGAGAGAGGCACTTGTTTTTGGATACAGCAGCCTGTCCTGTGCTTCAGATAGCTCCATGGCTTCTGGGGGCCGCACAGGAGGGAAGAGGCTGTATAAACAGGGAAACAGTGGCATAAACAGAAACAGAGTAAGACTTAGCTCCTGGAACCTAGTGTCTTTGTTTAAATAGTTCTAGTGATTTGAAAATGAGATAGATTTCCAAGTACTTTGCTTGGGTGATTAGATCACTTGCAGACTATTTTCCTCATGAAGAAACTCATATGGAAAGTAGACTGTTGAAGTTTTACTTGAAAACTGGGCAGTAATTACTAATTTACTTAAAGGGAAGCCACTCATATTGAAATCACATTTGTCTGAAATGTTTATATCTGCTGTTGGTAAAAGGGCCCTGAGATCATTAAAACTGAGAAGTTAGTGAGAAAGTATTTTTCTAGTCTTTCTTTTCAGTTTGTTTATAATGTGAATGTATATCATGCAGCTAGGGCCAACGTGTGAATTGCTAGGCACTCCCCAGTCTATTTGATGATAATATTAGCTAGGGCAGGGGTCTTTAAGGAGTCATTTGCGGCTACTGGTGCTGACTTCTCTGTGGCTCCAGGCACTGGCACGACACGCCCGCCGCCCCCCACCTCCCCCTCCCCAGTAACATTCTGTCTCTCCTTCCTCTTTCATCTGGCCAGGTCAGGGGCCAGCAGGGCAGGAGGCAGGGCTGACCAGTACTCTACTCATCCTCTTGATCCTCTCACATCTGGGCAGGGCAGCAGATGCAGGGAGGCAGGGGGTGGAAGCTGGTCCTATTGCTGCACCTGTGTGTTCTGGCTCAGCTCTCTGTGCAGGTTGTGGATCCTGTCTGGGCGCGAGTGGAGCATGGTGCGGTGGACTGCAGCAAGCAGGGTCCCATTCCAGACAGATGTGGAGTAGTTTGCTTGTCTCTTCCACCTGCTTAATTTTAAAATGCGCATTCTCAAATGTGTTTGGTTCACATGTGAAAAGAGAAATTTTTTCATGGACCACCACCTACCCTTGCATTTGTGAAAAGAGAATTTCTCTGGCAGAGTCATCAATTGCTTATGTGGAAAAATAATATTAGTAATGTGTTTAATGTATTTTAATTGTCTTTGAATGTGATTTCGTAACTGGAAGTAAAGGAGGGATGGGTAAGTGGTGTAATGGGGTGCAGTAAAGAAGTTAGGGAGTAGGAGAAAATTAATAGCGTGTTTCAAAGAAAAATTCTGTAATGAAATAGAAATGTAAGGTCATGAGCTGTTGTTTCTATACAAATGCAAAGAGCAGCCATTGCAAATAAGATTACTATACTGTGTGCTCCAAATTGACCCTCTTCGGATGACAATTTCTGGTACTCATTGCCACTAGATAGAACTAATCTTGGAAATTATTAGGCCTCAGAAAAGGGTTAAATGTTTACATGGATCGTATTACCAATCATTATGTGGGCACTGGTCTTAAAATAGGGGTTACAAAAAATAAGGTTTGACGTTCTTTATTAAGGACTGTTTCATATTCACATCCATTGTAGTTCTTGAAGTATTGATTTTGTAATCAAATTTGGGGGGAAAAAAAAAGGGGCTCTTCTCATTACAGTAGTCTCCTGAGTTACGTGGGGGTTGCGCTCCTGCACATCACCATGTAACTCAAATTTCATGTAAGATGGGGAGGAGCTGGGAAACAGGCAGCAGCCTAGCTCCTTGCTTCCCTGAGCTTGCTGGAGCTGGGAAGCTGACCCACTGAACCAGCGCTGGTCAGTTTCCTGGCTCCTAGAGTTGCAGGGAGCCGGGAACCAGATGGCAGCTTCTCTGAGCCCCTGGGAACCCCATGATTTTTAAGCACAGGTCAAAATCACGCATATTGGGGTTTATTGTATTTTGTTTGCAGACACCTGAGCTAGGTCATGCAGTCCTATTGGGAGGTGCTCAGTATGTCACTGGATCAGGCCTAGTATGATCCGTTAACAAATAATGCAGCAGGAACTTGTTACTGTTTCTAGATCATCACAATATCCAGGAAATTAGTTTAAAAAAAAAAAGAAAAAGTAATTAGCAGTCCAGACCTCAGAAGAAATTAATATAGGAAGCAACACGAGTTAGTAGAATCGCACTAATTCATTCATGTTAAAAGCTGCAGACTGCAGTAATTGTCCAAACCTGAAGAAGGGTGTCTATAACAGAGGTTGGCAACCCCCAGCATGCGTACCATTCTCGGCACATGTGCAGATTTAGAGTGGCATGCAGCAGGAGCTCAGCCTCACCCTCTTCTCCCCATGCAGGCCCCTGCTGGAGCATGCAGCCCCTACCAGAGTCAGCACCTTTTTGTAATTGTGGGGGGAAAAAACATTTTAGATCCCAGCAATGCTGGGGTCACAAGCAGGATACTCCCCTAATTGTGAGTAGCACTATTAGTAACTTTACAAAATATCACTGACACTCAGCCCCTACAAAGAGGTCAAAAGGCCAAATTTCAGCATTCTGCCTTGGAAAGGTTGCTGACCTCTGGTCCAGGAGTAGTAGCTTGGGACTCAGGAAATCTGAGTTTAATTCTCTGTTCCACAAAATCTTGTGTGAAATTCAGGTAAAACCATTTAGTCTGTTTGTTTCCCATCCATAAAATGCAGGTAATAGTTTTTCTCTTTCACAGAGGTGTTGAGGATGTATTAGAATTGGAAAACACACAGAAAAGGGCAACAAAAATGAGTCAGGGAAGAGAGATTAAAAAGACTTGGACTGTTTGGGTTAGAAAAGACTTGATTAAGAGGGGAATATTATAGCAATTTGTAAAATCATGAAAGGTGGGAGAGAGTAAATAAGAACGTATTATTCGCCCCTTCACATAACACAGGAGCCAGGAGCTATCCAATTAAATTAATACAGAGCACGTTTAAAACAAACAAACAAACAAAAGGATGCACTTCTTCACAAAACACACAGTTAAACTATGGAACTCATTTCCAACAGAAGTTGTGTAGATCGAAACTGTAACTGGTTTCAAAAAAGAATTAAATTAATTCATGGGAGATATGTCCACTAATGGCTATTAGTCAAAATGCTCGAGATGTAATCCTATATTCTGGGTGTCCCTAAAACTCTGACAGCCAGACCCTGGGATCAGAGCTGTCCCATCCATTGGATGATTTGGAGAAAGCACCTTGCAGGGCCCATGGCTTCCCATGGAGGTGTGTTGGGATTTGTCCTGCAGTCATCATTGGGGGCAGGAAATGGAGCAACCTGGCCCCAGACCACTGTGCTTTCCCTGGTCCAAGGAGTGGGGTTAGGAAGAGTTAGAACTAATCCCTGCACTTATTGGCAGCCACAGGAAGCAGAGCAGTATTCCTGGGAGCTGTGGGAGAAGAGTGGGTTGGAACTGGATTGCTCCGCTTCCTGTTGCCAGTGCCAGTGAGTATGAGGGAAGTCCCAAAATCTTGCTCCTACCGCCAGGCCCCTTGCTAGTCTCCCAGGCTGCATTGCTTAGTGGAGGGAACTTGGGGGAAGAGGTAGAACAACCCCCACACTCACCAGTGGCTGGAGGTAGGGTAACATGGCTGGGAGTTGGTGGAGTGGGCTGGGGCTGGTCACTGCTTCCCATTGCTGCTGGGGCAGGGCTGGGGGTCCTGCTAATCTCCCAGACCACATTGCTTGTGGGAAGGGCTGAGGCAGGGGTGGAAAGGCATGAAGGGGGGATAGCTTAGGGGCAGAGATAAGAAGCAGCGGAGCAGGACCTGGGGTGATTACACCAAGCTCCACATGCCATTAGAGATGGTACTACCTAGAATTGGTTGAATCACTTGGAATTCCCCTGTTCTCTTCCTTTCTTCTGAGACATCTGGCACTCGACACTGTTATAAAAGAGGATAAAGGGCTGAACCATTGGTCTGACCCAGTATTAAAAGTTCTTTTCAGCTGTAAAGTCTTAATGGCAGGGACCATATCTGTACTCAAAATTTTTCTCTCTCCTTCTTGGACCCCCAATCAAGGCACAGCATGAAAACTTTTTTGAATAGCTGCATCTTAATTCAGTTAGTGATAACTGTTTCAGTCAGACATGCATCTGACGAAGCAGGTCTTTGCCCACGAAAGCTTATGCTCCAAAATATCTGTTAGTCTATAAGGTGCCACGGGACTTCTTGTTGTTTGTCAGAATTCATTTTTGAGATCATCCCATTCAACTTCTTCTCTATACAATTAATAAGATGAGTTACATAATTTCAAAACAGAGTTCTTCCTTCCAGATTTTGAAAGGAAATAAATTACAGTTGAACACAGTATATTTGTGTTAATATGTTTGAAGGTATAGGAGTATAATAGGGCTCAATGTTCTTCTCAATCTATTAATCCGTCACATAAAACTAGAAGACGAAAATCTCAAATATTCATGCACCTATCTTTTTTGGGCAAGTATTTGAAACTGTTTTGGAAGACTGAGGCTGTTGCTAAGCAGGCATTTAGTTCTACGTCAAGCTGAGACTCTCCAGATGACATATTGTATTGGACTGACAATTCCACACATGTTGTGAGTAGGGCACTCTGCCAAGTGCTTAGCACTTAGCCAGCAGGGGGAACAGCATTAGGAATTCCAATAATCCACACGTCGGTCTCTGTATACTTCTTGGTCAGTGGAGACCGAACCAGTCATCTGTGGAGAGATTGCGGGTATTAAGTGGGATGGGTAATGAAAGGTTATACTGGCATTGATGTAAGACTCTTTAAATGGAAAATGACTTTAAATGATGGTGCCAGGATGGTTGGTATGATTTACAGCTGGCACAAGTTCATAGTTTAACTGGTGGTTCTCACCAAGACTATCCACTTCAGAATAAGCAATAGAATTGTGCTTTTGAGAATTGAAAAGAAATCAAGACTTCAGTCTGAAATTCCCCTTCCCCTCTTCTTTAGAACATGTAATGGAATGAAGGATAATCTCCTCTCAGATAAAGATGCTATACAGGTTGCACATAAATGCATTTGGAGTATTTAGTGTATTAATGGTGGCAAAGCAGTGATGTAAAGTAAAATGTTCAAATATTTGGTCTGTTAGACAATGTTTTACTGCTTAAATTCACTTTTAGGTGAGCCTCTATAAATCCATGGTATGACCACATCTTGAAGACTGCATGCATATGTGATTGCCTCGCCTCAAAAATGTTATATTGGAATTGGAAAATGTTCGGAAAAGGGCAATAAAAACTATGAGGGATATGAAATGCCTCTTATATGTGTAGAGATTAATAAGACTGATTTTTCTGCTTTGAAAAGAACCAAGAGAGGATATGATTGAAGGCCTATAAAATCATACCTGGTTTAGAGACACTAAATAAGGACATACTATTTACTCCTTCTCATAACACAAGAACTAGGGGGGGTCACCAAATGAAATTAATAGGCAGCAGGTTTAAAGCAAACAAAAGGAAGACTTCTTCACCCAACACGTAGTCAATCTGTGGAACTCTTTGTCAGAGGGTGTTGTGAAGGCCAACGTTGTAACAGGGTTCAAAAAAGAACTAGCTAAATTCATGGAGGATACATCCATTAGTGCCTTTGAGCCAGGATGGGCAGGAATGGTGTCCTTGGCCCATTGGTTCTCAACCTGTTTATCAGCGTGTTACATGGGCCACAGACTAAGAACTACATTGCTTGCCCCCGCCCCACCCAATCCCATACGCCTAGCACTCCCTACCCAGAGTGGATGAGGAGCAGAATATTGGGCTGGGTAGTGGAGACCCAGACCCCTGTGTGGAACTGAGTAGGTGGATGGACCTTGAAGCAGGGCCAGATACTCTACCCCTGTGAGTGATTGGGTAGCTGGGCTGTAGAACACCTGCCAGTGTTGGGCTGGTGGGCTAGACTCTGGGAGACTGGACCTCCAGCCTCCATGGGCTGATTGGCCAGCAGCTGGCCCCAGATCCTGCTGTATGACCAGCAGCTGGACCTGGATCTGAACCAGCCTCTGGAATTGAGTCCACCTAAAACCTGGAGATGCTGCAGCACCCTGGTAAAACTCAGTCCTAGTCCGTTTTCTCCCCCCCCACCCCCCCAGCTTCTTAATGCCCAGACAGCCTTATTCCCAAACCTATCCCCAAACCCACTCCTCAGCCCTCTGCAGGCAGCACTACATCTGAAGGGCTGCTGTATTCTCTGTCTCGCTCAGCTAGCCCAATCCCCAACTTTGCCAGCACTGCACATTTTGAATTATTTTTAGCCCACAGCTTGACGACAGTTGTATGCTAATTGGACCTCTGGTTGAGAACTGCTGCTCTTGCTTCTTGATCACATGTTCATATTCATTTTTCTGGAGCACCTGACCCTGGCCACTCTTGGAACACAGGATACTTACTGGGCGAGATGGACCTTTGCTCAGACCCAGTAGGCTGTTCTGATGGATCAGCAGTTTACTTCTGCGTGCACTCAAAAATGCTACTTTTTAGATTGTTCCTGGCTTTCTGTTGTGTAGGGTTGTTCTGTCATGCTAATTTTTTCTGTAAAGCTATTTAAAATAATGAAAATAGTTGTTTTTCCGTATCAGTTTTTTTGGTATATGTGGACAATTAGGGTTATAGATTCTGTAAATAAGGAATTCATGGCTTAGGAAGCAAATCTGTTCTGTTGCCCCATAGTAAAAGGACAAGAAGAAAGGGACAGGAAATCTTTCAGTTCAGCATAGCAATGTGCTCTGTTGCTCCTTGAAAGCCAACACTGGGCCACATCCTCAGGCCCACTTAGAATAAAGTGTGGAAGCAGGAATTCACTGTGTCCTGTATTTCTAATAGCTGTTCTAGTAACACCTATATTGGTGGTAGTTAAATGCATTGGTGCCAATTTGAAAATACAGGGGACACATTTCACTTTTGGAAGAACACCACTGAGGTTTTTGAGGAGTAAGTTTTCCTTTTAAAAATAACTATTGATAAATCAAATTTCTTTACAAATCATTCCAGAAGTCTGTGACATACATTTGTCTGGAACTTTGTTTATAAAATTGTTACATGAAGGACTGAAGATTCCTTTTCATATTAAAGTAAATCTATCATTGATCCTCTTTTAAATAGGTTTTTGTTTACTCTGAAGTCGGAACATTTTTCATTTGAGTAAGACTTGTGGCACCTGAGATTCTGGAGAAAATGTGTTTGGTGCTTTCTTGGTTTTGAAATGGAATCCAAATAGATGTAGGAAAACAGGAAAACATACTGGTATATCTGTTTTTGAACAGGTAGACTTTCCAGTTTTACGTGTTCATGATTAATTTAGCCCTTAATGATGAATCATAAGGTGAAGGCAGTGCTCTTTTGTTTATCTAGATGTGTAAATTGTCCCCACATTTTGTGAATGTGATAAAACTTTACTATGATCTCCCTGTGCACGCCAGCTTGCCCTAGCATTGCAGCATAAATCAGTCTTCATGCTTGTTTCTCATTCATTCTAAGCAAAACCTACCCGTTACTTGAAGCAAATATATCTGTAGTGACTTAATGACTTAAGTGTGTACATTGGAAGCAAAAATGTAAATATTTGAAGTATCCTTATTTCTTCAAAGGTATGTACAGTAGAACCTCAGATTTATAAACAACTTGGGAATGAATGTTACTCATAACTCTCCCTTTATATTTTTACTTGTTCGTGTTTAATACAGTATTGTGCTGTAAGGTGTTTGCTTATTTTTTTCTCTGAATGCATAATTCCAGTTCTAGACAAGGTTTGTGATTGACTTGTCAGTTCATAACTTTGAGACTCTACTGTAGTGTGTAACTTTTAACCATGGATCTCGAAGAGTGATTGGCTTGTGTGGAACAGTCAGTTGATGTTCCTGCCAGGGACCACAAATGACAAAATCAAAAGCTGTTTCACACCCTGCATTGACTTCCAGCCAATATTTAAGAATGTGGGTACGGCAGGAATTTAAGTAGTGAACCCTTGGGTCAGGGTTTGGGGCACATGGCTAGGGAAGTTTGAGTAAACGCTGTATTTGACTTCAGTGCTCACAGAGATTTCTTTCTCCAGAGCAATAAATTCACTATATTTTGTAATCTGAATCCATCCTTAAATTTAGTAATAAAAGTGGTGCATATCTGGAATCCATGTATGTTATAAATGTCATATTGTGGACCTAATAACCTTGATGAAGTAATTTTAGTGGGATCATTGTAACTCCTTCAAAATCCTATCTAACATTTGTTATATTTATTTAGACATGGTTTCTGTGCTTTATTGCTTTTCTGTTAATTTATGCCTACAAACCATTAGAGCCCTGGGTGGATACAAAATTTGTATCCTCATCTGTATCTGCAAAAAAGAGCTATTGATATCTGCGTGCATCTCCATGGGCGTGGATACTTGTGGCAATATAGAGGATATCCATGGATTTTCAGAGTTCTATAGATTATACCCTGTTAAATTATTTTTACATCTTTTTTGAGTAGGAGTAATTCTCAAGGATCACAACTTAATATACTACTTAAAGTACTAATGATATATTCCAATACTGAAACTGGAATATCATGTGTATGTTTTGACATAAGTATCAGAGAGAGGTAGCTGTTTAAGTCTGTATCTTCAAAAACAACAAGCTGTCCTGTGGCACTAACAGATATTTTGGAGCACAAGCTTTCATGGGCAAAGACCCGCTTTGTCAGATTCATGAATGCGGGGGGTGGGGTGCCAGAGGAAGACTTAAAGGGGAAGTCTCAGTGAAGGAGAGGGCCAGAGCTGACAAGGTCTGTTCAGTCAGAGTGGAAATGGCCCATCATCGGCGGTTAATGTGGAGTTGTGAACATCAAGAGAGGAGAAAAAAAGTCAGTTCATCAGTACATAAGCAGTAACTCAGGACTATACTTCTAAGAAAGGTGCTTTTAAA
The DNA here is from genome assembly GCF_033958435.1 of Carettochelys insculpta. Taxonomy (NCBI): domain Eukaryota; kingdom Metazoa; phylum Chordata; order Testudines; family Carettochelyidae; genus Carettochelys; species Carettochelys insculpta. The sequence goes on from NC_134147.1 coordinate 39,414,124, forward strand.
AGACGAATTTTATTTTGTGAATAAAGACTTAAAATAGGAAGTATTTATGATGGGAATCTAGAGAAGAACACACAGTTTCATTATAGCAACTTTTGGGCGAGATGTTTAGGAATGGCAAAGTACCTTTTCACTGTGCTCTGGCACAATTATCAGGATTTATTTTTTTCTCAGTAGTCTCTCTGTCTCCTGTCCTTTTTTCTTCCTGTCCTCCCACCTCGCCCGGATGATAGTGTTGCCATCTTTTCCCTCTAAATCTGTTTTCTTTCTCCTTCCTATATCTTCTTCAGACAGCAATATGCAGTTTGTAGTGGGGACTTGGTACTGTTCATTCATGGCTGAGCTGCAAGTGCTCTAATGACTGAGATGAGTGCCATGGGAGTAGAGAGAAGTTTGGCAGGCTGCTGTCTCAGAGCCTGCGGCTTACATGTGAAATTCTTTAGCAGCCACTGTATTAGGGACAGCTGTGGGATCATGGAGGGAAGCCAGGCAGCTTTTAAGCAGCCATCCACTGCTGTACTCAAAGCTGTGGGAGTGCATTTGCAATAAGAGAAAAACATGAGCGCATGCAGCCTTTCACATCCCTCTTCGGTATACGTTCCTCTCACTGAACAGGCATGGGGCTCCTGTACAGTCAAAAGGGATGCAGTCTGTCACCTTCCAAGGCCAGGTTGGAGAAACACTGATCTGCAGCATTTTAAATTAGTTTGAACCTTATTGTTTCAAGTAGCTGAAATCCTTGAGGCAAATACTTCCAGATGGGGTGACTGTGAAGATAAATTGAAGTGGGATAACCTTGACAAGATCCATTTTTAAACTTGAGAATTCAGATTCTGAAATATGCTAGAATTTGTTGTAAAGTATTTGTGTAAATAGTGTTAATTCAAATATCACTGTACTTTTTGTATGATTAATGTTGTAATAGACCCCATGTAGACTTCTCAGTTCTGAGTTTGAGTTAAAACAGTGACGTACAGTGTTAGCCATTAACAGTAGTTCTGCAGACTTCCCTAAAACCTGTGTGATACAGCTGGCTTTGTTTGGATACACTTGTACTCTCTATTGTGGAATGCAAATTGCTATTATTGTGTTCTAATTTTTGATTCAGAATGTTCACTCAACTAAAGAGTCATATATTTGAGGAAATATTTAAAATTGTTTAATCACAATTAACTCACATGATTAATCTCTATTAAAATTAATCATGCTGAATCAGTTTTAATCACACTGTTAAGCAGTAGAATCCCAACTGATTAAAATATTTGCACTGTAAAAATTATAAACAAAATGGTATTTTTCAGTTCACCTCATTCATTATGATCTTGCACCCTCTTATCGTGACAGTGCACTAACTCTCAAATGTGGGGCTATTTTATTACATAACTTCTCTCAAAAACAAAACAATGTAAAACTATAGCACCTGCAAGTCCCCCCCCCCCCCCCCCCCCGCGCATCCTACATCTTTTTCACCCAATTGCTGAAACAAATAATTTGGTTATATTTATGGGATATAATACTGGCTGCTTCTTATTTAGAGTTTCCCCAGAAAGTGAGAACGAGCATTCACACGGGACTTTTGTAGCTGACATTGCAAAGTATTTTTTTTTTTTTTGCTTTCTACACCTTTATTGGTAAAATTGCTTGTGTTGTGGGACATGCGGGGCCAGCGGGAGCACCAGGCGCTATTCCAGCTAGTGGCTCATGTTTCACTGGCTGAGTAAAGGCAGGGTGTCCAGCTACTTGGACCCTTCAAGCTCCGTCATGCTCCCCGGGCAACTCTTCCCAGCAGAGCAGGCAGCCGCACTCCGACCAGCCTGCTTAGCAACACCAGCCCCTTCCTCATGGTGAGCAAGAGCGGGTCCATGCGAGGAGATCAGGTAGCATCAGTAAAGTGACCGTAGTCGGGTGAGGGGTCTGCGATTTCTAGCCACCCAATCACAGCAGCTGGGATGAGCAGCACGATTGTGCCGAAGAGAAAGAGGAAGCCAAATATGCTGGAATTGGTGTTCCCTTTCATGCCTTGGCCATCTTTCCAAAGGACAGACTGCCATGCTGGTGATCCTTGTTAAAAATGATCCCCTGGGGGAAAGAGGAGGTGAAATTGCATGTCTCCAGCTCAGTTTTATCTGCATTCTGTCATATATTTCATGTTACGCTTTATTTTAAGAGCACTTTTATTGAAGGTTTGACAAAATACAAAGAAGGTGCCAATGTGAGATTTCTGAAGATAGCTACGGCACTCAGTCCAGGATTTAAGAATCTGAAATGTCTTCCAAAATTTGAGCGGGGTGAGTTAAGGAGCATGCTTTAAGAAATCTTAGAAGAGCCATCACCCATACGTAAACTCTGGGATCCAACCCACTAAAAAGACAATCTTCTGATGGCAGCATCTGATTCAGATTATGAAAATGAATGTGTCAGTCCACTCTGTTTTGGATTGTTATTGATCAGAATTCTTCATCAGCCTGGACATTTATCCTTTGCAGTGGTGGTTGAAGTATGAATGGACATATGAATCTCCAGCACGTTTGGTAGATAAATACCTTGAAATGTTGGCTACCACAATGTCATGTGAACACCTGTTCTCATTTTCTGGTGACAGAGTGAACAAGAAGCAGGCAGAATTATCTGCTGCAAATAAAAACAACCTTGTTTTGTCGGAGTGAGTGGCTGAACAAGCAGTGGGACTGACTGGATTTGTAGGCTGTAAGGTTTTATATTTTTTTTATTTTTACATGCAATTTTCTTAAATATAATTCTGTGTAGATTCAGCTTTCCTGGTAAAGAGATGGTACTGCAGTGCTTGTATTAAGTGAATTGAAAATGCTATTTTTTATTTTTACAGTGCAAATATTTGTAATAAAAATAAAGTCCGTACTGTACACTTTGGATTCCGTGTTATAATTGAACTCAGTATATTTGGAAATGTAAAAACATCCAAAATATTTAAATAAACAGTATTCTGTAATTGTTTAGTAGTACAATTAATTATGATTTATTTTTAATCACTTGACAGTCCTACTTTAAAATAAATCTCTTACCTCTTTGTATTGTAACCTGAGCATTTAATTATGTTCATCACAGTTGCTGGTAGCACCTCATTCTATCACAACCTAGCTGAATTCTGCTGGCAAGAGCCCCTTTATTAACAGTCAAGTAAAATCTCATTCATTTTGCATAATGATAGCAGTAAGTAGGCATGTGAACTTTATGCCAAGACTAGTAATTTTTCTTAGTGATTTTTTTGAAAGACATCATAAATAATGAGTCTGAAATAAAGTGATGTGTTTTTGGAGGGAAGAGTGTTAAATAATTCTCAGCATTTGCTTAATCCATGTTGGAGGAAGTCTTAGAAGTGGAAATAACCCAAAAAACCTCACCCTAATGGTCGGACCTATTCTAATGCAAAGTACCAATTTGGAGTTTCAGTACTCAATATACAGCCCAAACAGTAGCTTACTGATTACATTATTGATTTATTTGGTGATGAACTTTTGTGGGGCAGACGCACTTCATCAGGTCTAGCCCACAAAAGCTCATCACTGAACAAATCATTTTGTTAGTCTTTAAATTGCTATATTTCTGCTGTCTTGTTTTGTTGGAGTACAGGCTAACATGGCTACCTCTCTGTTAACTTATTGAGTTGAAGACAGTGTCCAAGAGTTTCTGAACCATTTTTGGTGTCTTGTATTCTTGTCTTTTCTTCTCCCCAGTTTGAATGTCAGTCAGAAGAGTAGTTGAGCATGACGACTGTGCTGGTGGTATATCAGTTAGTTCCTGCAGAATGGTAAATGATTCCTGACATACAGCTTAACATTTACAGATCCACTCATGGAAAACATATTTATACAAGAAGCAAATAATTCTGTCTTCTATACTTAGAACATTTCTGTGCAATGTTCCTGGATCCCATGAGTTTGAGCCTGTGCAAAGGTTGCAGCAGTGCAGTATTTCCCTTGCGTGATGGGCAAAGTGCAGGCACTTTTTCAATGACTATCTTTAGTACAAAGATATGTGAGTAATGCTGTCCTTGTGACCCAAAAGTTCCCTAAAATTCCACTTTCCAGAAGAATATTTTGTACTTAGTAAAATGATAGTGGTGCAGTATTTTGATTCTGGGGATGCTTTACTGGTGGCTGCATTTTTAATCATATTTTTCTAATAACAATAAATTAGAATCAATACAGGAACACTTGTTCTTCAAGTGCTTGTTCACATGGTTTCCAATCAGGTGTGCATACACTGCTTGTACAGTCTTTAGAAACTGCTCCCCTTTGCAACTCCTGTCGAGTCAGGTAGGAAGACCCCTTGAGTGGTGTCTTCATGGTGCTCAACATATGATCCTGACAACCCCGCCTTCCTACATTTTCACCTTGGTGGGGTGTGCCCTGATGTCAGTCTGAGAAACGGTGCCAGGGAGCGACTTTGGAACTGAAGGTCACCAGCACTGCTCCACATCCTTGGTGCCTCTAAAGCACCACAAGAAGGCAGATAGAGGATGCTCTCCCAAGAGAGTTACTAGGCCCTCAGGAGAGACCTTGCTGTGTCTGAGAAAAAACTTACAACCAACCATCAGGAACTCGGGCACCCCATAGATACTATTGTGCCCAGTTCGTAATAACTTTCGGGGGGAGGGTGGGCAGAGCCTGGTGGAGGTGTTTTAGCCCCCTCCACTCTGTATGCTTTTGAGGCAGCTAAAGACCTCAAAGAGATGACTGAGCCTTAGCCCCCCAGCCATCAGAGAAAAGCTGCTGCTGCTGCCTGTGTTGGCTCACTCAAGAGGCAGGCGCTCAATGATGTGATGCTCCCCGACACCAAACCAGTACTAAGCCCAGTATCGATTTAGGTCTCCATCGCTGTAGCACTCTCTGACATGGGCCTGAGTGCCTGGCATTGAGAGAGCATCTCTGTCTTTCCCAGTCACCCGAAAGCAACACCATTCCAGGGTGCTTTTGCAGAGCTGGCACCGAGGCATGACAGCCACTCAGCAGTGCACTGGCTGCAGTCAGAGGATAGTCAGTACCAATCCTCAGCTCTGTATTCAAGGTACCAATCCCTGACAGTTTCCTCGTGGCACTGCCCTTCTTTTCCTCCTCTTTTCCCATTCTCCACCCACCCATGCAGGGATCATTAGCTCAGTTGAAATTTGGTCAAGACACTAGGCATGTCAAAGAAGGTGGATGCTTCGCCCTCAAATTGTTGAATGGTAACTTGGGTTTCACACCAGCACTTTTGTTAGCAACTAGAGATTAGATTTGGAAGTACAGTAGAACTTCAGGGCATTCAGAGCAAAATGTTGCAGTTCTTTCGAAAGCTTACAACTGACCGTTGACTTACAGCTTTGAAGTATTAAGGAGGAAGAAAGATGCTAACCCTAACCCACCTCCCTACTCTCCTTTCCCCATTTCCACTGCACTGCCCCACCTCCCTTACTCTGCTCCACGACAGATATTCAGCATTGCACATGAAATGGGATGATGGCCCTGCACCAACCCATTTAGAAGGAGAAGATGACTGGCACTAGGATCCAGGAGGTGGTGGGTCCAGCTACAGAGGCAGTGAAATGGAATGGCCACCCTCCCTCCCTCAGCTTTGTCCCTACTGCCTCTGAGTGGCGGGGTGAGGGAGGTGCGGTGTGGGAACAGCAGATCCCCAACCTTCCAGCAAGCTATTAGGGCAATCCCTGGGCGGCTTGGTGCCCGCAGAAATTGAGGATGGGGACCAGGTCCGTCACCCTCCAGTTACACCCATGCCTGCTTGTAGCTCTGTTGTTCGATCTCTCTGAGGTTCTTCTGTACTTTCTTTGATCTTCATCATCCATCTCCCTAATACCCCAGAGCAGAATCTCCTCCCCACCACCTTTCCCTCCTCCCTGACCTCATGTATCGAATGGCATAGAACAGTGGTGAGCAAACATTTTAGATCGCCCCTCCCCCCTTTTCAGCCCTGCAATTAGCTGAGCCCCCCTCAACCTGTGGGAGGACCACAGGAAGGGATGGGGGAGGAGGCTTTCTGAAAGGGGATGGGACGCTCAGGAAGGCAGTGCTGGGAGGCTCCAGAAGGTTCCCTGAAGGGAGGGGGTGCTTGTGGGGAGGATCCCAGAAGGGACCCCAAAAGAGTACCTTATCAAGCTGGGAAGTTGCTGGTTGCCCCTGCTGCTTGTCTCAGGACCTCTGTGCCCACCTCCCTTTAGCTGGCAGCGGGCAGCCAAGCTGCTTGGCTGGCGGGGGTGGAGGGTGCTGGCTCAGGTGCTGGGTGAGCAAGAGGTCCTTCCAAGAGAGGGTGGATGAACTGTGGGGCTGGGCCATCTGCGGTGCCATGGTGGAGCCCCAGGACCTGTCCCCTCTCCCTGATTGGCCCAGCAGTGGAGGGGGGCAGTCCCTTGGTGAAGCAGCCTAAACTGCGGGGTGGGATAGCCAATCATGCTGCAGACTCCCCTTACAAAATGTCACCACCACCCCCACTTTGCTCACCCCGGCATAGAACAGTGATGGAGAATAATCAGAAAATAACTCTTGGTTAACTATTGTTTCAAGCAGCATTTAACAGTTGTGTGAAATATCTCATGAAGGGAAGAAAATTTGGCCGCTCCTAGCCTTGACCCATGCTATTCTGAAAACACACTTTGTAGTGCCTTTTGACCTTGGCCTGTGAGAGTAACTGAAGCTGCCAGTCCCATACAGGTAAAATAGTGTGCCATATTGTTCATTTTATTCACGCTGATTAAAGGACTTCTGGAGTTCATTATGTGTAAGAATGTACAGAAGGTAAGCATAGTGAAAATACCATGTGACTTTCCAGGCATGGTTGAGAATGCAGGTATGTGATGGTATTTACCAAAATCGTGGTGAATTTAATAAAAGTCACTATGCAGGAAAAAGTCATGGATAGTGTCATGGGAGCACCATTTAAAGCAGTGGAGCTAGTCAGGAGGAAAGAGGTGTCAAGTCCTGACCCACAGATGGGAGCAGTTTTGCATCTCTGTGCCAAGTCATAATACCTGTAACAGGAATCCAGATGCAACCTAACACACCAGAAGCAGCCCTGCAGGGTGGGTTTATTGAAATTATAGGCACAAGAAAAATGACAGATAAACCTATGGTCTCTGTGATATTTTTAATGCCACGACCAACTTGCAGCCCTACTCGTGACTGTTGGAGGGAGGGATGGGAATTTAAAGCACAAACTCATTTAATGAGTAGTTTACAGCTTACCTCATCTGGTTTCACCTTCGTTAGTGTGTTGCCATTTTTGGTTCAAAATGGGTAAATGGAGTCCTTTCATTTTGGTTATGTACCTTAGTAGGTGTGTTCCTTTGAGGGTAGCTGATTCAAGCTTTTTGGTGTTTTCTGTTGGTTTGGAGCCCGTCTCAAATGAACAGACTAACTGATTTTGGTCGGGAGCAGTGTCTCAAGAGGCATGTCTGACATGTCTTGCTTGATTTAATGTTTGCATCTGGAATACGCTCCGTATTGGAATTATCTTCTGTTCGCTAACGTGATTCATTGCCTCTGGATCCTGTTGGGATCCATCACTGCTTGTAGTTCTCACATAGCAGCAGTGGCGCATACTGCCTTTTTCCCTCTGTAACTACCAAGAGGCCGTGGCCATACTGCTTTAATGCAAGCCTCAATCATATCCATGTTTTTGTTACCTCCACACGTGATAACTGTAATGTCCTTCTGTTAGGGCTACACTTAAAGATTCCATTTGCCTTTAAAGGTTGCTAGTGAGTGCTGTGGGACCCAATAGTTAAGTTAGATATTTATGTAGTCCAAGTTTAGCAGATGCAGTCTGAAGGGCTGGTCTACAATGAAAACCAAAGCATGGCTCTGTGTCTCGAGGGATGAAAAATTCACCTCCCTGATGAGAGTAACTATGCTGATTCACATCTCCCCGGCGAAGGCTGAGTCTACACTACCAACTTCACTGAAGTTCAGCTTTCCAGCTCGGGGTGAGAAAAAACACACACAGCCTGAGCACAGCAAGTTACAGTGCTCTAAAGTGCCACTGTAAGCTTCACTCCTGCCTGGGTAGCTACTCCCCCTCAGTGGAGGTGGGTTTACCTAGAACTCCGGGAGAGTTCTCTCTCTCTCTCTCTCTCACAGTGCCCCTGTGGTAACCACACACCCACGTTAAAGCGCTGCCACGGCTGTGCTTTAGTCTTTAAGCGTAGACAAAGTCTTAACGTGCTGCTGTAGCATTTAAAGCGTAGGCGTATACTGGGAGTACTTCACACTAGTTATAAAGATAAAATCAACTGGGATTTCTTACTTTTGGTCCTGGTGTCAGACTTTTCAGAACTGGTGCTTGGACTTTCTTAGCACAGGGCCTGAACGTTGGAACTCATTCCAAGTGGCCATCTAATAGACCCTCAGTTTGGCAGATTATAGAGGATGATGCAAAGTGTTTGTTTGGTTTGGCTGTTAACTGTCCTGCTTAGCATTTTTGTTTAGACTTGTGGAAGTGCCTGTGCTACCAATTGTGAGAAGCTGTATGCATGATTTTGATTGGGTATCGCACTTTTAGGTGGGTTGTTTGTCATGGCCAAATACCTGAGTACTGGTAGTACAATCTGGTAATAATTTTAGTTTTGAAGTCATGTCATACAATATTCTAATAAGCTGTTTGTAATAAAAGTTGTAAGAGTCAGGTGCTCATTCTTTAATATTATAAAAACCACAGTATTGTATAAGAGAAACAAGCTTGATGGGTAATATATTTCCCATACCTGAAGAGCTCTGTGTTGCTCAAACATTTGTGTGTTTTTCCTGACAAATGTTGGTTCAATAAAAGATTTTAACTCACCCAACTTGACTTTCTAATAACCTGGGACTAATGGGGTTACTAATAACAGGGGAGGGACAGCTCAGTGGTTTGAGTATTAACCTGCTTGTCCAAGGGTTCTGAGCTCAGTCCTTGAGGGGGCCATTCAGAGATCTGGGGCAAATAGATTTAAAAAAAAAACAACTGTCAGATGGTGATAGGTCCTGCTGTGAGGGCAGAGGACTGGACTTGGTGACCTCTGAAGGTCCCTTCCAGCTCAACAAGATAGGTATAAGTAAACAAAAATGTTGTGTAACAGTTTAAAAACACAAAATTTTACTATGCAGGAAGGAGGCCACCAAAAGATAGATTTGTAAATTACGCAGGAATGTTGCTGAGTAGCAAGTTCATGAAGTAGAATGACAGACTGACTTATATTTTCATACAACGTGAAAGACGATAGCTATTGGTCATGAAAGATATGCCATTGTAAATTTAGAATCTTAATCCTGGTACTTAAATACTGTGGTTAAGAGCACTCCTTAAATAAAACAAATGTGGATCCCTGGTGGCATGATGTTATCCGGATTCCTAAGGGCACTCAGATAGTATATTAATTATAACAAAATTGGCAGAACTTGGCTAGCCCATTACTAGCATATGCTTCCTTCCCTAATGACTGTGTTACATTGATTTGGTAGAGAAATGAAAATTTACCTTTCATAAGCTCTCTCTCCTACAGTCCTCATTTAAAAACTCTTCTTATGTGAAAGACAGCAGAGTTTTTATCCCTTAAAATGGGAGAGAGGCAGAGACTGTTAAGTCTACTAGGGACTTTGCTATGGATGTTATATGGAAGATGATCATACTAGGGGATGGGCAACTGTATAAAATTCTTTGATCAACATATGTGAAGTTCAAAATACCATCCTCCTTTCTAACACAACTTTGTCATCGTGGGTGGGGATACCTGAAGACCCTCTTCCTCTATGCATTCTTGAAAATGGACCCTCTGTAATCTGGGAATTCCAAGCTGCTATATTTTGTAAAAGGGTGGGCAAGGCTGAGGAAGGTGGGTGAACTGTGCAGGAGGAGGTCAGGTTTCCAAGGAATTTTGGTGGTAAGGGAGCTTGAGCAGAGAATGAAAATGTAAAACCCAGAGTTGAGATCACAAAACTGTGTGGTTCCTGTGGCATTAAGGATCTACCAGACTCTGAGGACAGTCAAAGGGCGGAGTTTGGGAGACCCTCGTCTCTTCTGAAATTTCTGAGAGTAGAGGAGGGAGCACTAGGGATTGAGGTCTTGACCCAGACCCTGTGCTAGATCAGGGGAAGAGAGATGGACTGGGCAGGCCACCTTCTGCCGTTAAATTCTTGATTTATTGTGCTCAAACCTATTGAACTTTCTGATAGAATACTTTTGGGGTGAGCTGTTGGAATATTCAGTATTCATTGTGAATCTGTCCAGTCAATAGTATTAGGAAAATAACATTTCTTCAGCAATTTCTTCATAGGAGAAACCTGAAGAAACTCCTGCATGCTTCTGTTTTAAGAGACAAGGTTTGAGTTGTAACAGTTCCAGATCCTATGCTTGAGATCAGTTGGCCATCAGTTCCTTTTTCTATAGTTTTCTCCCTTAATTACTCTGTAGCCTGTTTGGGATTTAACTCCTGTTTTAAAATTTTTCTGGTACCTAAATTATTCCTTAACTACTTAGAAGCCTCAGGTGACGTCCAACTGTGCTAACATTTAAGAATTCTTGTGAGCAGATTTCACTCAGTTTCTCAAGAATTCCACTTGTAGGACAGGTTGTACCTCTCTAATCCGTGACGCTTTCATCTGGCAATATCTGTAATCTGGTATGATTTTAGTTAGCTTGATGCCCACTTGTCATAGCCAAGTTTCCTGCAGTCCCATAAAGTTTATTTCCAGCCGCCAGTCCTGGCTCTCAGTGTTCTGTGCTGTTATTTAGCTCTGATTTACCTCTAAATGTCTCCTTAGAGCCCCGTAAGCAGTGGAAGTGTTGGTAATGCTGCCGCAAAATATTGATGTCCCATGGTCCAGCAAATTCTCTTGTTCAGCACCATTCAGATCCTGAGGGTGCTGGATTAGAGAGGTTCAATCTGTACAGTTTTTTCTCCCAGTTCTACAGGATACAGTTTTCATTCATCACACATTTAAGAGAGAAATTACTTCCTTAAAGCTCAAGCTTTGATCTTCAGGCTGAAAAATTTGTAATCTTTAATTACATCACATGCGATATCTCTGCTAATGGTCAATGTCAAAATCAGAAGGAGTTCTCAGATTTGAAAAGCAACTTCTTTTTAGGTAATATTCTTAATGTAACATAGTGATGATTTTTAGGAAGTGTGTTAATGTACCTTACTATGTGTACTTCCTTAATGCTGGTTGGCTCAGTTTTGCAAAAGTGGATCTAAAGTTGCATCCCCATATAATTTGTATTTTGGTTGTAAACTGTTTCAGTTCTATGAAATTTAAAGTTTTATTGAACACTCCTCAGTTATTTGATACAGCTTGGTGTGTAATGTTAACTACAAGCATCATGATTGTATAGTTTGGTAAAAGGAACGGATGAGACAACATACAAAATTGAGGCCAGAAAAATTGATTTCACAAAAACAGGTGTTCCAGCTCAGTTGCTATCACATAGCTAAAAGTTTGAATCAGTAAGTGGTGCTTTGATATCATTCACTAGTTTATTGTGTAATGCTTAAATGTACTTTAAATTGTTTGGGGTTTTCTGATTTAACTAGGAATATTATGTATCTTTTGTCAAATGATTTTCCCCTTTGACATTTTGTTACATTTAGGAAAATGTTATCGGTGATACTTAAGCTTTATATGCAGCTTTCCTGAGGTAACTTTCCTGTATTTCCTTATATATTACATTTTAGATTTATATCAATTCACTTTTTTTTTTCTACATCTAAAGAATAACTTCTCCATATTGGTATGGTAGTATAAAGAACAACTAAAGCCCTGTTTACACTCTGGTTATAATTGTCAAGGGAACTGGCTATAACATTCTTGTTCCATGATCCAATTATGGAACATTGTTAAGGTTCTTGTCTATATGGCAAAGCAGAATTGTACTTGAGCCAGACTCTGTCTGGGTTATTACCCTAAAGGAGACAGGGTCTTGGAGGTTGCTGTTGCACAGTATTTTTTTTTCCACTTAAGAAAGCCATGTTCTTTCTGATCGTATGTATCAGACTCTTGGGTTTCTTAGGCTAATTAACTACTTCTTGTTACTTATAATCTACAAGTAAAAGTCATTTGTGTTAGTTTTTGTTTTACTTTTGGCTAGTGGCAATTGAAACAATAAAAAAACCTGGATTTTCTTGAAGTAGTTGGTTTGCTGTGCTTTTAGTCATTCATGCTCTTCCTATTGCTGTTAATGTTTTGTGTTATCTTTTAGTGCTCTGCAGCCATCCAGTTACCTTTTCCTCTGGGTGTAGTGTTCAGTATACACAGCTGAAACTAAAATCTCCCCTCATATAGGTATACATTCACTGAAGTCATTAATGTTGTACAAATTTATACAAGGAGAGTTCTGATTTCTACAAATGACAGTGGGGTCACAAGAAGTGTGTTTCATAATACATGTAAAGGCATGAATACTTGGATCCAGCATTCACACACGGCTTAACATATTCTGAAACTTCTGCTGCTTTTATATTTGAAAAAAACAAACAAGGTTTTGAGAAAATAGAACTTGCTCTTTGAAGTAATGTTTTGAAGGGTTAGTGTCTACCCTCTTTTTGCAGTGCATTGATATTAAAAGAGTGCTCCTTTATTCTATTATGATCTTGGAACAGATTATTTTATGAACAGCTCCTACAGCCTGCTTTGTACTCTGGTATACTGCATATGAGACATCTCTGCTTCCTTTGAAGAAACAGTGAGACCCACAAGGCAGGTTGGAATTTTGTAGCACTTGTATATATTGCAGGGGTCTGCAACCTGCGGCTCTGGTGCTGCATGCAGCTCTGTAAGTGCTTCTTTGTGGCTCCTGATGTTATAATTGCAAAGTTAAAAAAAATCCTGATTATTTTCAGTATTTCGGTGAATGTCTAAAAACCAAAGTGTGAACAGCTTATATCTAAATAGTAAACGACACGTGATCTCAGAATGTTGGATAGCTCCCCCCTTAATATGTGCAGTGCATTGGAGGATATGTGTGTATAGTAGTAGGCATCCTTCAGTCTACGTAGACTGTGGATCGTGTCCTTCGTAGTTCCATTTGGGATCATCATTTGCAGCATCGACTGTGACTGTGAAGGCCCACACGAGAGTGACAGGCCTTGCTGCATCTGTTGCATGTGTAATGGGTGTCTGGCAGGTCCTTACTGTGCTTTCTGTGGGCTCGCTTCTCCTCTGCTAGCTGTCTGACCCTCATCTCACCCTTCTGAAGGCCCTTGTGTAGTTCCTGCCTCTATCTGCTGCAATCGTCTGCCAGCTCCTCCCAGCTGTCCGGCTCAATGTCTACCTCTCTGAGGTCCCTCTTGCAAACATCTTTGTAGCGCAGTTGGGGGTGTCCGGGAGGTTTTGTGCCAGAGGCTAGCTCGTCATACAGGATGTCTTTTGGGATCCTTCCATCATTCATCCTGTGGACGTGGCCAAGCCAGCGGAGCCGCCGCTGCCTGAGGAGGGTGCACATGGGTGGGATTCCAGCTTGCTTAAGGACAGCGATGTTGGACACGCTGTCCTTCCGTGATATTCCAAGGATGCGCCTGAGGCAGTGCAAGTGGAAGACGTTCAGTCTCTTTTCCTGGCGGGCATACAGGGTCCAAGACTCGCTGCCATAAAGGAGGGTGCTGAGGATGCAGGCTCTGTAGACTTGCATTTTGGTGTGGGTGTACAACTTGATGTTATTCCCCACACTCTTGCTGAGTCTGGACAGAGTTGTGGCTGCTTTTCTGATCCTCCTATTTAGCTCAGTCCCCAATGACAGGGTGTCAGTGATGGTGGACCCGAGGTAAGCAAACTCGTGGACGACCTCTAATGAATAGTTGTCAGTGCTGATTGATGGAGGTTCAGCAACGTCCTGACCAAGTACATTTGTCTTCTTTAGGCTGATGGAAAGCCTGAAGTCCTTTCATGCTTTGGAGAACTGATCCAGCAGTTTCTGAAGCTGGTCTTCTGTGTGTGATGCTACAGCAGTGTCATCTGCGAACAGCATATCTCTGATGAGGACTTCCCATACCTTTTAGATTTAGCTTTCAGCCTTGCAAGATTAAACAGTTTCCCGTCAGATCTTGTGTGCAAAAAGATGCCCTCTGTTGAAGATCCAAAGGCGTGCTTCAGGAGGAGTGCGAAGAAGATCCCGAACAATGTCGGAGCAATGACGCATCCTTGTTTGACGCCACTCCTGATGCTGAAAACATCCGATAATGTGCCGTCATATTGGATGGTTCCTCTCATGTCTTTGTGGAAAGACTGGATCGTCTTGAGTAGCTGTGATGGACAGCCTATCCTGTGGAGCAGTTTGAACAGTACACCCCTGCTGACAAAGTCGAAGGCCTTGGTCAGGTCGATGAAGGCAATATCGAGTGGCTTCCTCTGCTCCCTGCATTACTCCTGCAGCTGCCTCAGAGAGAAGACCATGTCGACGGTAGATCTCTCTACACGGAATCCGCACTGTGATTCCGGATACACCCTCTCAGCAATCTTCTGGAGTCTGTCAAGGATGACGCGAGCGAACAGTTTACCAGTGATGTTTAGGAGGGAGATTCCACGGTAATTGTTGCAGTTGCTTCTGTCTCCTTTGTTGTTATACAAGGTTACAATGTTAGCGTCACGCATATCCTGCGGAACCTCTCCCTCTCTCCAGCACAGGCACAGTAGCTCATGTAGGGGTTCCAGGAGGGTGTCCGTGGCACACTTGATTACCTCTGGTGGTATACCATCCTGGCCCGGGGCCTTTCCTACTGCAGTGCTGTCGATGGCTTTCTTCAGTTCATCCACAGTTGGTTCCTGATCCAGTTCGTCCATTACTGATAGGAGCTCGATGGCATTGAGGGCTGTATCAACCACAATGTTCTTGCGTGAGTACAGCTCAGAGTAGTGGTTGACCCAGCGCTCCATCTGTTTGGCTTTGTCAGTGATGACTTCTCCAGATTTGGATTTCAGAGGTGCCATCTTGTTCTGGGTGGGTCCTAATGCCTTCTTGATGCCCTCTTACATTCCCCTTAGATTACCAGAGTCAGCACTAGTCTGGATGCTGCTGAAAAGCTCGAGCCAGTAATTGTTGGCACAGCGCCTGGCAGTCTGCTATGCTGTTTTTCTGGTTGCTCTGAGTGCTTGCAGGGTACTCTGGCTTGGTGAGCGTTTGTACTCCAGGAGTGCAGCGCACTTCTTTTCAATGGCTGGAATCATCTCATCAGAGTTAACTTCGAACCAGTTGTTTGTGTTTCTAGCTCCTCTTCCAAACACCAACAAGGCCATGTTGTAAATTGTGTCCCTCAGATGCTGACATCTGGATGTCACATTGGCACCCCGAGGGCTGCTGTGCAGATTCTCCTTGAAGGTCTCTCTGAACTTTTCAGCTCTCTCTGAGTTTGCTGTCTTTCTGGCGTCAATGCAGAGCCTTCCAGTTGGTTTAGAGTGGTACAGCTTCTTGGGTCTCACCTTGAGTTTGGAGCAAACTAGCGAGTGATCTGCATCGCAGTTGGCTCTATGATAGCTGCATGTCAGAAGGATGTTTTTGAGGTTATCATGTCTAGTGATGACCACGTCTAGTTGATTCCAGTGTTTCGAGCGTGGGTGTCTCCATGACACACTGTGCTGTGGCTTGGTTTGGAAAAATGTGTTTGTGATGCACAGATTGTGGTACATGCAAAGTTCGAGAAGATGCTGTCCATTTTCATTCTTTTTTCCCACACCGAAGTGGCCTAAGCAGGAAGCCCATGAGTCATGATCGGCTCCAGCTCTTGCATTGAAGTCACCTAAATGTACAGTTGTTCGCGAGCAGGTATTTGCACTATGGCAGCCCTAAGCACGTCATAAATTTGTCTTTTACTTCTGGTGTGGCATACAGGGTTGGAGCATAAGCGCTGATCAGGTGGACAGGACTGGCACAAGTTTGAAGTATGACCTGAAGGAGTCCTTCTGATCTGCCCATGACTAATTCCACCATTTGTAGAAGGGTGTTCTGATGGCAAAGCCAACACCATGCTCCCTGGGTTCCTCTTGAGCTTCTTGTGTGTAAGAACTTACTAGTGTCCCAAAAGCATGGATCAGTAACTCTTGGAAATTATACACATGTGCACTAAGCTCTCCACTGAAGAATTTTGTGCCACTCAGTCATTAAAATCAAATCAAGACACACTAACTCTGTATTTGGCACTGGTGTGACAGCTGCTGGAGTATTACATCCAGTTCTGGAGCCCACAGTTAAAGAAGAATGATGCTAATTGGAGAGGGCTCAGGGAAGAGCCAGGAGAATGATTAAAGGATTAGAAAACATCCTTAGAAAACATAGACTATTGAACATGTCAATCTGTATTTTTTAACAAAGACAAGATTTTGGAGTGACTTGATTATTATTCTGTATCTACACATGGAACAAATGCTTAAACAGGCTTTTCATTGTATCAGAGAAATGTATAAAAGATTTAGTGGCAGGAAGTTGAAAATAGATAAATTTAGACTGTAGGTAAGAGGTAAATTTTTAACAGTGAGTGTAATTAACCATAGGTATAATTTACCAAGAATTATGATAGTTTCTCCATCACTAACAGTTTTTAAATGAAGATTGGATATTTTTCTAAAAGTTACAGTCTAAGAATTACTTTAAGGAAATTGTCTTGTGTCAGACAGGTTGAACTAGAAAACCCCATTGGGCTACAATCTTCTCTAGCCTTTAGAATCTATGATGATATGAAACTCAATTATTGCATGATCAAAAAATATCATCATGGGTATCATTTTTTGGTAATACATTTTTTTAATTCGTTAGACCTACATGCCAGAGCTGCTTTCTGGAGTGGTGATTATATTTCAGCTTGCCTGATCATGCCTCAGATTGTCTTCTTACAAAGATTACGGGTTACATTTTGTTTTGTAACATGAAGTACAGCTTACCAGAGGCTGCCAAACTAATTTTAGTTGAAATATTTTACAGCTCTCCAGTGATAATTTTCAAAACATACATTGATTTGGTTTTGTTTAGTGTCTTAAATGAAGAAGGTAGGTATTATTTCTCAAGTTTACTTGCTTCTGAAAGTGGAATCTTATCTTATGTGGTGTTAGTCACACCAGTGTCAAATCTGACAGTGAATCCTTACCCAGGAAAACTCTCACTTAAATCAGTAGGCATTTGGCCAAGTAAGGAATAACCAAGATCTTAGTATTTGACTTGCGAAAAACGTAAATGTTTTAGATGCTTGAGTCAGAATTTGGTCTTTTTACCAGAGTAGTAATATGTTGGAAATATTAAAGAACTTGCAGGTGTTGTGAAATTCGCATGTCATTTTAAGATTTATATTTTTAATACAGGAATCTGGGGTGTATGGAATGAGTTCCTGATTACAAAGTCATGTATAGGTGTGTTTTCTGACAACAGATTCCAAACAAAGCCTGTTTGGGAAAGAAGTATCTGACTTGCCTAACTGGGCACCAAATGAATCTCTTCTCATATATTAGAAATGAGTCATGGCATCAAGTGATGCAAAGGGGAAAGGTACAGAGAGTCAAAATACAGGAAAGCTCCTACTTGTATGTAGTTGTTCTTGAAGAGGAAAGTGAGATTTCGCTGCTCAAAAGTAGCATCCACATCTGTTTGTACTCTGTGCTTTTGCTTTTTGTAACCTTCCTGCTTTGGTGGTTTAAACTCTCATTACAGTATTCAGTTACTTTCAGTCTTAAGGATCTGTTCAGTTGAAATAGGAAAGCGTAATGACAGCCTCTCTTTTGGTACTGGCAGGAGCATATCTTCCTTTTGTTATGTTCCTTATGCTAGTCTAGCATATTAGTTTACCTTTTCATTCCTATCAGTGGTCTCCAGCCAGTTCAAGTTGAGTTGAGAGGTCCACTACATTTCCTTAGTAAACTTGTCTCATCTCAAATGGTCACTCAGTGCTTTTTCACGAATATGATCATCAGCTCCAAGCGTCTGTCAGCTTCCCTGCAAAAATCACCTTCAACTTGGATACAGTGAAAGCAGGATGGAAAAGACCACCCATCCCTTCTGCTGCCTCAAGGATTCCTAAAATGCGATGTGTCAGTAAACACTTGTTCTGCATAGGCTACCACCTCATAATACACCAGATTTGGCACAGGACAAAATCTCATGGAGGCACATAAAAATATTTGGTGGCCTCTTGTGCTGGCCATGCAACCTAACCAGACAGCTAAGTCAAAGGGAAAATTCTCTGCAACAGATTTGTGAATGTTCCTTAAAATGCATTATCATCTTACTTTCGTGTTTCTGAGAGGTTTCAGATTAGGCTGAAAAACAGGTAGGACATTGCAGTTACCACTGTATTTAACGTGTAACAGTTTTGTGTGAGTGTAGCTTCACACATTCCTGTAATATCACTTCTGTTTTAATTTTTGTTTCAGGGGGATATTGCAGTACATTACCTGTGTCATGTATAAGTGCTATTAATCTGACATTCTGGCTAAAAAAAGCAGGGAGGGGACAAAAAAGCAGTCCTATAGCACTTTAAAGACTAACAATATAATTTACTAGGTGATGAGCTTTCATGCGCAAGACCCACTACTTCGGATCTGGAAAATTCTGATAATGATAAATCCTGATATTTCTTTTTAGTTCACGCAGGCTGTGTTTATACATTCATTGTTGTGAGTGAGAACCTTGTCTGAGGTCTTGTCTGCAGTAGTGTAGACCAGGACTATGTGAATGGAAGCATTGTTTCGTCAACCCAATACTGTTTATGCTCAGGAGCTAGGTTGGCTTAACTATGTCCCTCAGGTTGTGTATTTTTTACACCTCTGGGCAACTGTAGCTAGGTAATTTTATAGTATAGATCAGGCTTGCGTAAAAGACACTAGAATTGCACATAAAAACAAAAAAGCTGTAAAGTAGTACTTTAAAGACTAACAAAATAATTTATTAGGTGAGCTTTCGTGGGACAGACCCACTTCTTCAGACCATAGCCATACCAGAACAGACTCAATATTTAAGGCACAGAGAACCAAAAATAGTAATCAAGGCTGACAAATCAGAAAAAAAATCATCGTGGGGAGAGTCAAGAATTAGATTAAACCAAGTATGCAAAGGAGCCCCTGTAGTGACCCATAAAATTTCCATCCCGGTTCAGACCATGTGTTAATGTGTTGAATTTGCATATGAAAAAGTTCAGCAGCCTCTCTTTCCAAAGTAGTGTGAAAATTCTTCAGTAAGACGCAGACTCTTAAGTCATTAACAGAATGGCCCACTCCGTTAAAATGTTGGCTGACCGATTTGTGGATCAAGTGTTTTTATGTCTGTTTTGTGCCCATTAACTCTTTGTCTAAGAGAGTTTGAAGTCTGTCCAGTATACAAAGCATCTGGGCATTGTTGGCACATGATGGCATATATGATGTTAGTTGAGGAACATGAGAATGTGCCTGTAATTCTGAGAATAACCTAGTTTGGTCCAGTGATGGTAACCCTGGAACAGATATGTGGACAGAGCTGGCAGTGGGCTTTGTTGCAAGGAAAAAGTCCCAGGACTGGTGTTCCTGCAGCATAGACTGTGGCTGTTGGTGAGAATCCTCATAAGGTTTGGAGGTTGTCTGTAGGAGAGAACAGGCCTGTCACCTAGGACCTTCTGGAGTGTGGCATCCTGACTAAGGATAGGTTGTAGGTCTTTAATAATGTGTTGCAGTGGTTTGAGTTGGGGGCTATAGATAACGACCAGTGGTGTTCTGTTCTTGGCTCTTTTGGGCCTATCTTGGAGGAGCTGTTCTCTGGGTATTGGTCTGGCCCTGTCTATTTGTTTTTTATTTCTCCTGGTGGGTAATTCAGGTTTATGAATATTTGGTAAAGATCTTGTAATTTTTGGTCTCTGTCAGTAGGATCAGAGTAAATGTGATTGTACCTAAGGGCTTGACTGTAAACAATGGATCTAGTTATGTGTTCAGGATCGAAGCTAGAAGTGTGTAGGTAAGTATAGCGATCAGTGGGTTTCCGGTAGAGAGTGGTACTGATTAGGCCATCCTTGATTGGTACTGTAGTGTCCAGGAAATGTATCTCTCTTGTGGAGTAATCAAGGTATAAGTTGATGGTGGGGTGCACATTGTTAAAGTCTCTGTGGAATTCTTCTAGAGTCTCTATATCATGGGTCCAAATCATAAAGATGTCATCAAAGTAGAGGAGGGGTAATAAGGGATGGGAGCTGAGGAATCATTGTTCCAGGTCAGCCATAAATATATTAGCGTATTGTGGGGCTATGCGGGTGCCCATGGCAGTTCCACTAATCTGGAGGTATAAATTGTCCCCCGATTGGAAATAATTGTGGGTGAGAACAAAGTTACAGAGGTCAAACACCAGATTGGCTGTGGTGACATCAGGGATGGTATTCCTGACGGCGTGTAATCCTTCTTCGTGTGGAATATTAGCGTACAGAGCCTCTACATCTCTGGTGGCAAGGAGGGTGTTGTCAGGTACTTTTCCAATGTTTTGTAATTGTCTCAGGAAGTCAGTGATATCTCGGTGATAGCTGGGAGTGTTGGTGGCATAGGGTTTGAGGAGAGAGTCCACATAACTGGATAGTCCGGTGGTAAGGGTGCTAATACCCAAAATTATAGGTCGTCCAGGGTTCCCAGGTTTGTGGATTTCGGGAAGGAAATAGAATAATCCAGGATGGGGCTCAGATGGTGTGTCTGAGTGAATAAGGTCCCAGGTAGCAGCAGGGAGTTCCTTAAGTAGTTGTTGTAATTTCTTTTGGAATTCCAAAGTGGGATCAGAGAAGAGAGGTCTGTAAAATGTGGTGTTGGAGAGTTGTCTGGCTGCCTACTGTTCATAGTTTGACTTATTCATGATGACAACAGCACCCTCTTTGTCAGCTGGTTTGATTATAATGCCTGGGTTATTTTTGAGACTCTGGACAGCATAGCACTCAGCATAGGTGAGACTGTCTCTCACATTTGGCATTGTTTGTGTATAATGTCAGTCTGAGCATGGTTGCGGAAGCATTGTACATAGAAATACAGACTTTCACTACAACCGTTGGGGAGTCCACATAGAGTTGTTATTCTTTTGGTGTTGGTGGGGGCGGGGGTCGAGAGAGTCAGACTGTTGTTCAAAGTTGTGTTGGAAGAATTTCTTTAGACGGGGGCAGCGAAAGAAGGCTTCAAGGGCACCACAGAATTGTATCAAGTTCGTGGAGGAAGTAGGGCGGAAGGAAAGACCCTGGGATAAGAGCGACTCTTCTGCTGAACTGAGTTGGTAGCTGGAAAGGTTAACAATGTTGTTAGTTGAGTTGTCATTATTGTAGTAGTAATACCCTGAAGTATGAAGTAATTTAGAAAATTCATTCTCTCTTCTTTTTTGTAGGAAGAGGAAGTGTGTTTTGTAAATTTCTTGTCTAGTACAAGTAAAGCCTCCTTCTGTGGGGTCTTGCGTGGATGCCTGATTGTTGATGAGAATTTCAAGTTCAGAGAGTTCATTTTTAATCATCTTTTGCTTATTGTAAAGAATTTTGATCAAGTGGTTCCTCAGTTTCATGGTGCCAGTCGAGCCTTTTCCTTGAGCATCTTTGCTGGACAGAAGGCTTAGAGCCCAGATCACCTTGTGTTTTGGTTTTGGCACCCAAACAGGATCTTGATATTTGAACAAAAAGCAGTCAAGTAGCACTTAAAAGAGTAGCAAAATAGTTTATTAGGTGAGTTTTCGTGGGACAGACCCACTTCTTCAGACCATAGCCAGACCAGAACAGACTCAATATTTAAGGCACAGAGAACCAAAAACAGAAAGCAAGGAGGACAAATCAGAAAAAGATAATCAAGGTGAGCAAATCAGAGAGTGGAGGGGGGGGGGGGGGAAGGTCAAGAATTAGATTGAGCCAAGTATGCAGACGAGCCCCTATAGTGACTCAGAAAGATGAGAACTTTCTGAGTCACTATAGGGGCTCGTCTGCATACTTGGCTCAATCTAATTCTTGACCTTCCCCCCCCCCCACCCCTCCACTCTCTGATTTGCTCACCTTGATTATCTTTTTCTGATTTGTCCTCCTTGCTTTCTGTTTTTGGTTCTCTGTGCCTTAAATATTGAGTCTGTTCTGGTCTGGCTATGGTCTGAAGAAGTGGGTCTGTCCCACGAAAACTCACCTAATAAACTATTTTGCTACTCTTTAAAGTGCTACTTGACTGCTTTTTGTTTTGATAGTGTATCTACTAGCAGGGCTTCCTCTCTGTTGATATTTGAAGTGTGTTAAGGTCAATTTCCTGTCTGTCTCAGCAGGATTTGGGCACAAAACAGTTAATCTTCACTTTTCAGGTAGTTTTTTTCTTCTTTGAACAAATGTATGTTGGAGACCAGTTTCTTTTCAGGTCATTCTGCTCTCATGCTAACTTGTTAAAAAATTAAGTATTTTTGTTTAAATTAGTCTGGTTTTTGCAGCTCTTCAGTCACACAAAATCTCTTGCAGGGAGTAGGGAAGAGCATGTATGTGACCTTGCTGGAGCTGTGCATGAGAATTATGTCACTGACCATCCCCAAGACAGTAAAACTGACTGTACATACAGTGCTGTCAAGTGCACAGAGTTAAAAAATATGAAATCTTATGAAAAATTGTGTTGTTTTCTGTGTTCTTTCTTGTGGAAGTTACCTGTGACAGTCCTCAGAGGCAGATGATATTTTCAAGTTTATAGTGCCCCTTTCAAGTCGCTATAATTCAAATTATATGGTGCTGTACTGTTATTCCTCAATAGAGAATGTGGATTGGGAGGATTTATAAATAAATATACCAATATGTGAGCATGCCAGCTGTTAAAGTTGGAGGAAAATTCCACATTTGGCTAACATGAAGGAACTGATCAGAGTGCTACTAAACAGTGTTTTCTGTGAGATTCTTGGAGTGTGAGTTCCCTAATATGATGTGTGGACAAAATGTACAAGCACAAATTATGTAAGAGCTTCTGATTTAGTTAGTTATGTAAGCAGCACAGTAACTAGAACTTGCAGTCCTTACTGGAAAGGCAACAGCGAGGTCAGTCTTGAAGAGGATTTGTTAAGTCTTACTTTATTGCGAGATCCATTTTGGAGAAGAGCTGTGAAGATGAAACCATGTGTGAACATGTTTTCCATCCAGTAGTACAAGCTGATGCAGGCCCACTGCTGGAGAGTTGGGAGGTGGAAGCCTAAAGGGGGCAATTGCCCTGAACCTGGTGATTCAGAAGGGCTTTTGGGGCTCCTGGCTGCCATTACCGTGAGTGTGGGGGTGGCCAGAGTCCAGCATCCTTTAAATCGCTTCCAGAGAGCCATGTGGCATGCGATGGGTGGTTCTTGGAACTGCTAGAGGCAGTCTGCATGGCTGGCTGCCCTACCTCATCCCTTTTCCCTGAGGTTCTGTCCCTTCCTGCAGCATGGAAGTGCCCTTCCCCCGCCACCTTGCACAGGGGTCCGGCAAGTGTGTTGGTTCCCCTGAGCCAGCAAGATGGAAAATTTTCAGTTGCAAAATTCTATAGTTATGTACAATTTAAAAGATCAGTAGGTTGCAGTTCAGTCAGCAAGATTTGTGCATGCATAACCAGACTGCTCTGTTTGTCATGTTTACATCCACAAGTTGTTATGCAGTCACAGCTGTAGAATCCTTATTTAAAATACAAGATGCAAAACTGCCTCCAATATTCCATTAAAACAGTATTTCCCAAAGTGTGGTATGTGAAAGGATTTTAAGGGGTACGCGGCAGAAAATAAATTACTGAAAATCAGGAGATAAGCACTGGGGTGCCACTGGGAGAGGGGCTATGCCTATAAAGCCAAAGCGTCCAAAGGGTTACATCAATCTTTTAAGCTTGGGAAACATTGGATTAAAAAAATCAATAGGTTTTACCCTCTATTCCCTCTGAGGACTATTATTGATAAGGAGGCTGTTTGATGTAATGTTGTCTACTATTGTTCATAACTTAGGCCTTGTGAATACTGCAGTCCATATGAGCAATGATTGTACAAAGAAAACTTTCTAGGATACATCACGTTTCTAAATAGGCTGAGATATAATTTGTCTGAGGCTCGCTCTGAATCCAAAGCAGTGAGCAGAAATAACAAAATGATCAAAAAGCTCCTGTGCATCCTTCACTGAATGAGCCAACACACAGTCATCAGCAAACAGAAGGTCACACATAGTTGTAGTAACTACTTTAGTGCGAGCTTGAAGTCTCCGGAGATTGAAAATACTGCCATCTATTCAGAACTGAATAGGTATGCCCCATGGGCAGTCCTTAAAATCAGCTAACAGCATCATTGAAAAGTAGATGTCGAACAGGAGAGGAGCAAGGACACATCCTTCCTTTGTACTGTTTGATATTTCAAAAGGTGCCGATGTCTCTCCGTTGTTTGGGACGTGACCAAGCACGACATCCTGAGAAGACCAAACAATGCTGATAAATTTTTCAGGACAGCCAATTCACTCAAGTATTTTCCAGAGCCCATTTCTTTTGACTGTGTCAAATGGCTTTGTCAAGTTGATGAAGATTGCATAGAGGTCCTGATGTTGTCCTCTACATTTCTCTTGTATCTGTCTGGCTGTGAATATCATATTGGCAGTGCTTTGACCAACACAGAATCCACGCTGGCTTTCAGGAATGATACCATTTTTGAACACACAGTGAAAGCCAGTTGTAAAGGATGTGCAGTCCAGGATCTTACCAGCTATACAGAGCAGAGACAGGCCCCGGTGGTCATCACAACATGCACAGTCACCTTTCTCTTTGTATATCTGTACAACCAAGTCATCTTTGAATTCTGATCCAGCTACAGAGCTCTAACTTCTACTATTTAAATTATTGGGCTGACAAACTCTTAGGAAGCAAAAATACTTTTCTGCCCTTAGGTAGATACTCTTCTACCCTCTAGGAAGCAAAAATACTGAAACATCACACACACACACACACACACACACACACGCGTGCACACACATGCACACGCAAAAAGAAAAGAAAGAGGGAACAAAAAGTAAAAATGCCCATATATAGGATGTAAAATCCTATATAAAACGAGTTAAACAGTAGCTTTAACCAGTTAATGTGGTCACAGGCTGTGTTGGAGACCCTGGCTGCTCCAGCCTGGTTGAAGCTTCCATGCCAGTGGCGCTGCTGCGGGTAGAAGGTGCTCCAGGACAGCCGGAGCAGCCCCCCATCTGAAGCAGCCCTGAGCACCCCATGGGCAGGGATGCTCCAGCCCAGCCTACCCATCCAGCAGCAAATCTCATCCACAGCTGCAGCAGATGGGGACTGCTTCAGCCAAGCTGGAGCGCCCCCGGCCACAGCAGCAACCTGGCGCTGGAGCAACTACCCACCTATGTCGGGAAGGGGTCTACTCCACCCTCTATCGGATAACCCTAACTGATCCATCTCCTCCATTTAGGATGAGGCTTACTGGTTAACCAGTTAAACGTTTACATCTCTACTCCTGTACTGTGTCTGTGTATGACTAAATAAGCAGACCCCAAACTAGATAAGTACAGGATAGTAGAGATGGGGTAGTAGAGACAGTGCTATGTAGAGTTGTTTTCAAAATATTTCAGACACATAACCTCCTACCAATGGTCCTGTGTGTGTGTAGTTTATATGTGGTTTTTTTTAAAAAAAAAAACTTGCATTTCATTAATCTAGGATGTCATTATTAAAACTGGAAGGATCTTTAAATTTTATCTTTTACCACTTGTGCTGTTTCACTCTGTGTTCAGTTCAGATTGGACAGCAAAAATAGACTAGTTAATTTCACTTCTAGTTTCTAGTTAGTTTCAGTATCGAGTTCTGCTCTAGCATGCTACTAGGGAGATGTCTGAATCCCAAAAAGTTGCGTTCAGCAAATATTGCAGTTTGTTTTTCTTGTAAAGTTATGGCTAGTTTAGAGTTATAGTCACTTATTTATTTTTACTTAGGGTCAGGTAAAACATTCTAAAATTTTTATATATTGCTTGAGTGCAATAATTTATGGAGTCTTATTTTTTGGTTTTGATTGAATCTTGCACACCTATATCTATGGGGGATAAGTTTAAAATGTATCTAACTCTGCTTTTATGAAAAAATTAATTTTTAAATGTGCTAATATCTGTACACTAAACTTTATTTTTATATTCTGTTCATATAAAAGTATTGTCTCAGTGTATCTAGAATTAAACATCTAGAATTAAAGGATGAGGAGAGAAAAACAATAGGTAGCAAAAGCTAGAAAGAGTTTAGCAGTCTGTAGGAGACTGTTAGAGATAGCTAGAGTTACAAAGGTGAATGCTCTCTCTATTCAAGGAGTTTGCAAAGAGTGAGGGATGGATGGTGCTAGGTAAGGAAGTAGAGAAAGGCAGGTTAGACCAGAGTAGATCTAGTAAAAGTTGCAAAAGCCCTTGTGTGATTTGGGAGCCTGAGTTGTACTGATTTTCAGTGAGACTGAGGATCCTAAGACATTTAAATGCTTTTGAAAATGTTTGTCCAAAGGGACGTTCACAGAGAAGCTTTACAAGCAAGAATAGTTTTTAACTGAAACCCGAAATAAAAATAGGAGGTCCATGGAGGAGTTTGACAATAGAGAGGATGTGTTAATGCTGCTTTGAATGTATGAGGACATCAGAATTTTCACACATGCTAGAATTTGGAGAGGCCAGAGAGAAGGAAACTACAGTTGTCAAGTGTGAGATGACGAAGGCATGAATGAGGATTGCAGAAGGGATGAATATATGAATTTCTGCTGAGAGCACTCAGCAGCAAATTATTAACTACATCTGTTAGGTTAGATTTCTGCATGAAACATTTGAAATGAAAAGCTGCTTAAAAAGATGAGTAATTCATTTACCTCTTCTCTTCCTATTTCCTTTCCTTGATGTAGCCTTTTCTCTTTTTCTGCCTGCAAACCACCTTAATCATAGTACCTCTCTCAAAAAATCAAATGTCCTGTTAGTCACAGTAGAAACCACCATGTCACCTCACATTGCCAGGTTTTACCCTCATCTGGTCAGCAATAGACCCTTTTAGATTTTTTGATGCCAGTTACAGCAAGTCAGCTCGCTAGGGTCTTCGAGAACCTTATTGTATTCCAGAAAAAGCATCTTTCCATTTCTGTTCTTATACATTGTAAAGATTACTGAACACTTGGGAGTAAACAATTGTGTTAAGGGTGAGTGCCAGCTGGAGATTGGCACAGTAATTGTACTGTGAATGTTCCATTTGTTTTGTTATTTGCAATGAATTACAATCTCAGCCTTTGGTGGAACACAGTAAATCTTAGTTACTTTTTATCAGTAAACCTTCTGTTGCTTTTTTTCTGTTGTCCAGTCCAAGTCCAAAGATTCAAGGAAATAGAATTTATTCTGAAAATCTAAATGTGCATGACACCTTACTAATTTTATTTTTCAATATTGAACATATTATTAATGTCTCTTCTATAAAATGAGACAGCACTTTAAGGCTGGGATATTTAAAAGCTTTCTGTGCATTTAACTCTGAAAGATTTAAGAGTGTAAGTTTGTGAAGCATGTGGAAAAAGAACATTACACAGTATTTATTAGAAATATTGACAAGAGTTAATGGTCTGTGGTTACCTCCTCTAAGATTCCAGTTCACAGGGCTGTCAGATTTTTAGTTGGAAATATTCCTACTTGTTGGTAGCTGGGAATAATTGATACAAAGAGAGGGACTCATTGCTGGCAAGTCAAGTATCCTTTCATGAATGATGAAACAGATGTTATTGGTGCTTCTGCCACATTTGCAATGACATGTCCTTTAAGAAATCATTGGTGATGGGTCTTATTGTTTCCCTCTTTATAGAAAACCTAGAATAAACTCTCAACTGGTTGCTCAACAAGTTGCCCAGCAATATGCCACACCACCACCACCTAAAAAGGAGAAGAAAGAGAAAGTGGAAAAGCAAGACAAAGAAAAGCCTGACAAAGAAAAAGAAATCAGTCCAAGTGTTACGAAGAAGAACACCAACAAAAAGACTAAGTAAGTATCAGGGATACTAATAAAGGTGTATGATTAGCTATTTGCTGATTAAGCTTTGTCAATGATTATTTTCTTGTCAGGTAATAGTGCACGCGAATCAACTAGAAAACTTGTTATAATAATTTTTCCTCCTTTTACAGACCAAAGTCAGATATTGTAAAAGATCCTCCTAGTGAAGCAAACAGTATACAATCTGGGAATACTACAACAAAGACCAGCGACTCAAATCACACTTCAAGGTAACTTCCAGTATAGAATTCGTTGATGTTAATTTAGTTAGATCATGACATCTGAGAAATGAACTGACTGCTCCAAAGTAGTGCGTTTGTTTTAATTGGGTAGACAACCCTGGAGACCGAAGAGTGTGATTCATCCACAGACTTGGTATGGCATGAACGTCAGTAGTATAAGCTTCCTCTCTGCCTGTGCAAGTGAGTGATTACCTGGAAAAGAGCCGCTTCAAACAGTGGAAGCAGTTGACTCACTAGATACTCAGTCCTTGGCCTTCTGGTAAAGCTGTCATGTGTTACTTGTGGTGGTTGTTACTTTTAGGCAGTTAAACTGCTGTGTAGAAAATAGATATTAATCTCGTCAAAGAAGGGCACCTGCCAATTTCTTCTTGCCTTCTGTCCATTTATACCTAAAAACAGTGTAAGGAGTAGGTAAGTTATAGATGCCGGTACTCATGCCTTCTAATTCAAGCACTGCAGTTATGAGAAGAATTCAAATTTCTTTGTGTTCTTAGGGGACCACATGAGAGATTCATTTAAAAAAAATCAGGCATTCATTATCTTTCTTTTTGTCCAAAGATAAATTTTTTTATTTCGTAAGAAACCTAGAATGTTGGTCCGACTGAGGACAGGACTAACACACAGGCAAAATCCCAAACGTTTTGGGAGTAAGGGAACTTCAGAGGTCAACATGTACTTCAAAGTGCCCACAGCTACCCCGCCTGTCAGTGCTGCAGAGTTAGCAACTTGGAAGTTCCTGTGGTGGCCGTTATGCTAATGAGGTGCTCCATAGGCATCGCAGCACCTTATTAGCCTCCTCCAGTTGGGCGGATTGGCATGTCCCCTTCAAAGGAGAGAGCTAGTGTACACAAGCCCAAGGAGTGGGTCACAATACAGCATTTTTGGGTGAACCTAAGGAGCATACAACATACATTTGGGATTTCCCCCTCCCCCCCCCCCATCCTCACTATGAGTTGTGTTAGGATGTCATTATTCCTAAATAATCCCTGACTGGTGGTGTCCAGCCTAATTTTGAATATGTCTAGTGCAGGTGACAATACAGCTGTTTCCATTGGTGAACTATTTTATAACTTTACCATTCCTCCCACCCCCATCGTTAATCTGTTTTCGTTTTTTCGTCTTCATTTTATTACTGTGGATGAGGCTAATTAATCCTACTACTCTTTTTAAAAGATCCCTTGTATTTGTTTGTCACTTGCCAGTTTTTGCTCTTGCTCAGATCTCTTAACTTTAGTCAGAAAACTGGGAATTTAAAATGTCTGGGAATTTTGGGAAATGCACACACATTTCTGTGATATCCTACCAACGGGAGTGCCAGGGTATCTTGCTTTATGTGGTATCTCCCCTTGGCCCTGTTGATATGCTCACCACTTTATATCAATATAAGGCAGAAAGGATGCCATGCAAAAATATGATCTGGTCCTGCTAGAGCAGACTTAATAGAAACTCCACAGAATTGTACTGCAGGAGTGAAACACTGCACATAGACTTAAGGTCCGTTTTAAAATATCATGAATATTCCAAGTTTCTGTATTGGCAAGTCCGTCTACACAAGTCCTTCCATGGCTCTTGCTACCCTTTCAACTCCACTGGCGATAGTTACCTTAGGAGCACTAATGTAGACTGCACACACTGCCATTTTTACCACATCGTCTGACACTAAAGCATATTGGTAAGCATACATGTGCCCTGCCTACCTGCTTATTCTGCAGGTAGCGTAAGATGCCATTGTGATGACACCGGTAGTTGCTTCTCCGGTTGTAGATGAGGCCAGCGGCCCCTCTGGTCCCAAGCCTGGATCCCCACTGTGCCAGGGCTCTACTGTTGGCGTAATCTCTGAATGTGTTAGCTATTTTTGAATATTTAATATAATTGTATAAGAGAGAATGCAGCTTTAAGCTTCATTTAGTTCAAATGTCAGTTCTCTCCTCTTTTCTTGTCAGTATGTTCCAGTGCAGCCATGCTGACAGGGTGTCTCCCAGGTGCAGCTGTTCAGGAATCCCCAGAAGTGGTTTGATAGCATGGAGTTATTCTGAGCAGAAGTTGACTGGCTTAGGGCCATATTGAGCAGACCCCTGAGGGAATAATCTGCTCAGTGCACCAGTCTCTGTTCCAGCTCCCCGGAAGCAAAGAAAGGGCGCAGGCAGAGACCTCTGCACTGGGATCCCGGAGGCAAGATCCGGGCCAGGATTTTGATATGTTTCTGAGTACATGAAAAAAACAAATGAGTTTGCGAAGTTACAGGAAGAACTGGGTTTCCTATAGGAAATGGGGCTTTGGGGAAGAAAAATAAATAAGCCTACTACACTTCCTGGAATATTTACTGCAGATACAAAGGATCTATCAGTATTAGGGTAGCTTCAGCCTACTAGGTCCGAAAGCTGACAGAACTGCCCTGATATGCTGAGCTAGTTAGCTTTTAGAATCCCCACCACAAGACAGGTTACGTTAATCATTTCATCAAAGTCTGTGGTTACATATTCAAATCTCAACCTCTTGGGTGTGTAAATGCACATAGACATACGTGTGAGTGTGGCTTCACATTCGAACTTACTGACAGCACCTACTGTTTTGAAAAAAATAACGACTAAGTGGATGGGAAAAAGAAAACAGTTATTTTGTGCCAGGTTGTTATCCAAACAGTTATAATTTTAGAGTGAGAAATTTACAATCGCTTTGTTAAAGGTTGAAATTTACATGAATATACTTATTTTCCTTTTGAAATCAATTGTCATCCCTCTTGCCTCTACTTTAGATGCTTCTTTTATAGAATCTGGATCTATTTCAGTGATTTTAAAGGATTATCTTGAAAGGGGTAGCACTGGGATCATGTACAAATTCCCTACGCTATGCATATGCATCAAAAATATAAGATCAGGTCCACTTCCTGTTCACTCGCTCTTCTGAGTTGACCCTATATGAACCACATGTAGAAGAGGGAGTTATTTTCTGCCCAGTTGGGAAACTGGGGACTGACACTGAAGAAAAACCCCTGTGTCCTCTATCTCTTTAAAAAAGGCTATTTCTAGTGAGCTAAGTCCTATCTGAGGCCTGGAGAACGACCCCTCTAATTTGCCTAGTGGGGACAGTTCTGCTTCATCAGTCTGACCCACAGTTGGAAGGGGAAAGAGTTGACTGTAAATCACAGGTAGTAACTGAAGCAGACATGGCATCCGCCAACATTCTCACTTGCTAGCAAGAGCACACAAAACATTACTGAAATAATCCCGAGCTATAAATACCACTGTGTTTGCTTTGTTTTGTCTCCTGACAGAGAAGAGCTAACACTGAGAGATGTCCTTGGTTTTACTTAACAGCCTTCTTCTGGAGGCAGCATTTTGAGCAATTTTATACTTGGATTGATGGAGACTTTTATTTGCATAATCTCAACACATTTGAGTTGTCCCAGTTCCTGAGTTGTTTACAGCTGCAGTGTTCCCCACACAGGAATGAATGTCCATGTTCAAAATCTTTAATGTGGTTTTGTATTGCAAAGTCACAGCCTTGTCTTAGAATGTCCAGGCAGGCGATGAGATAGAGAATTCAGATAACAGAATTTTTTCATCTCTCTCATGGGGAGGAGATTCTGAAAATCTGTCTCCCAGTTCCATAGGCGTGTCCCAGCTTTGGTCCTTCTGGCTGATGGTGTTGAAGATAACTCCCCACTTCCACATCTAACAAAACAAAACAGCAGTAATGTAGCACTTTCAAGACTAACAGAATGATTTAATATCCAAGTCTGTTCTGCTGTGCTTTGCAAGGCAGCCCTTCCCTCAGGGGGCTGCTGCTGCAGCCGTCACCCATTGTGATGTTGCAGGGAGCAAAATATCACACTTGGGTTCTTTGCATGATACTACACAGCACTGTGTGCTGGGCTGGCTGGTATCAGCACACGCTTCCAAGCTAATCTGATCTGTCAGAACATGTCACTTAATAGAATATTTGTTTCTCAAATATGGTCTCTAATAAACTTCTTTTTCTTTTAATTTTTTTTTTCCCCCCCACTTTCCTATTCTTTAGGCCCAGGCTGAAAAATGTGGACAGAAGTACCGCACAACAGCTGGCAGTCACGGTGGGGAATGTCACAGTAATTATCACAGACTTTAAAGAAAAGACTCGCTCCTCTTCCACATCTTCATCTACAGTGACCTCCAGTGCAGGATCAGAACAGCAGAATCAGAGCAGCTCTGGCTCTGAGAGCACAGACAAGGGCTCTTCCCGTTCCTCCACGCCAAAGGGCGATATGTCAGCAGTCAACGATGAATCTTTCTGAAAATTGCACATGGAGTTGTAGAAAACTATGAATCAGGGTATGAAATTCACACACTCCACCTGCCCATGGAGAGTCAATCCTGGAGAGCCTCTTCTGTGCTTGAACATACACTTTCTTGGACATCAACCCTTTACTGATGCAACCAGGAAAATTTCTGCTTGTCATGGGCATCTGGCCACCAAGGAATTTCGCACCCTGACAATTACTCTTGACACTTTTATGTATTCCATTGTTTTATATAATTTTCCTAACAATCATTTATAATTGGATGTGCTCCTGAATCTACTTTTTTATAATATCTGCTGTGCACAATTTTCCATGAACATTACAACTTTCTGTTTTTGGGGGGGGTGGGGGGCGGGAGGGGAAGGGGACTTTTATTTATTGCATTCACAAACTCCATCCTCCTTCAGCATATCCTTTAAGTTCAGTTCTTTCTTCTTCCAGTTATACTGTGTACTATCAGTTTTGATATAAATTATATATAAATATATATATAAATAAATATATATAAAGGGTTATTTGAAACCAATACATGGAAACGCTGGTGCTTGAAACACTGTGAAGTGAAACAAAAATGTTGAACAGTTGAAGATCTGGGACAGTTCCCATTTGTGAAAGTGCTGATACTGAAATGGAACCGGGCTTAGACAAATGTGTGTTTCAGAAGATTTAAACCTAGATGAGACCTAATTTCCCTTCCCTCTTCTCCCCAGCCCCTCAACTTTTGGCTAAACAGTATTGAATAAATAGTTTTTATTATGCATCATTATTTATAATGGGAAGACACTTCCAGATAGCCTAGTCTTCATTCCCAATAGAATAACTCAGAATGACAAATCACAAGTCCATCTCCAGTTGGAGTGTGTTTATTCAAAAGTAAGCAAGCCGGTTTCAGAACGCCCTGCGTTTAATGTATATTGTGGTTGCTTGCCGACATGGCTTTTTCTTTCATAGCCAATCACACAGAAATGTGGTATTCTGTAATTTTCATGGACTCCATCAATTGTCCAGACCTGCGTCAGCGACTGAGGTGACATTAAAATTCTGTGGGGCAGCTCTTTGCTTTAGAAGTCCAGGCAGTAGCGAGCCCTAAAGCTGGAAGCTCTCTTGAGCTGGGGAACCAAGCCATTGTGTTTCCATCTGATGTGGCTTGGTTCTGTCTTAGTCAAATCTTTTAATTTCTGTCTCTTTCCTCTGTTGTAGGGATTATTTTTGTGTGTGAGTTGGGTTTGTATTCCAAGAGCAATTTCTGAACAGCATATCTGATGATGATGATGATGACATATATAGGCTTGTTAATGTTTGAACACTTCTGGATATTCTGCTGTGGAAGCTGCAGTTGAGAAAAACTTTCATGATCACTTGCCAAACACAAGTGCAGCTCATGTTGATGGTCTGTGTCTCTTTCATTCTTCCTACCTATCTTTCAGAATATAAACTTTTTTCCTAGTCTGTTAGCATTGCGTTTACCTTGTGTGCATTATCTTGCTAAAACAATAATCTGAAGAGGTGAAAGAAAACTTTTTTTTTTTTTTTAATTCAAGCTCTATTTGTCTTTTTAGCCTTAAAATTATGTGGCCCAGAGTGCTTTGCAGTAATTTCACGCACAGAGTCCATATCTCTATTGAACATTGAGAGGCTAGCTTTAGGGTGTTACACTTGGAAAGAGGGCCACTTCTCGGTAACTTGGCGTCAGCTTCTTTCATTGTGAATTAGCTGCTTGGCAAAAATTATTTCTGTCCGTGGAGGCAACTGAGTGAAATTTAATTTTAAAATCAGCTTGGTTTTGAGTAGCAGACATATAGGTTCCTTTCAAACTAATAATAAAATTATTCTGTGTTTAATTAATCCATTCTCAGCTCTGCTTGCATGTGTAAGTTGCAAAGCAGTGCCTTTACAGTTGCAGTTTTATTCGGAGCATGTTAACCTGGGCACCCCTTTTAATTCTGTTTTATAACCGGGATAAAAGCTATATTTACCTTTTTTAAACTGCGTTTTTAAAATAATTATTGAAAAACCAAAGGAAATCAGATGCTACCTATGAGCATCGAGACAATATGTTATACATAGTTTTAATACTATGAATTTCTCACTCCACATTTGAACATTAGTGGAACATTGCAAAGACATTCCTTTTCAAGTTTTAATGTTCCTTTAAGGGTCTCAGGGAGGGTAAACTGGTCAGCCATATTTATTTATTTTACGGAAATATATTGGAATAATTTTTTTAAAGAGAGATTTTTCTGAAGATGCCCCTGAACTTGTATATTTTGCACTGCTTTATAAATGAGCCAGACTCAATTAGATTGAATGCATTTGGCTTGATCCAGCAAAGCATATAAGCAGGCGTCTAGTCCCACTTACTGCCTTTGGCCACATTTGATGCTTACAGTTACGCACTTGCTTGTGTTCTTTGTTGGCTGTCATACTTTGTGCAAAAAAGCATTGTATGTACCAGAAATTTGCTTCATGTTAAATGAATGGACCCACAGATGATTTCAAAAAGCTTTAACCCACAGTGACCAGCTACTCAGAGGCTACTGATTAAATCAGTGAAATCTGCTTTGGATTTTTTTGGGTGTGCCTCTCAGTAAGAGAATTTTTGGTTGTACAATAAATTAGCTTATTGTAAGGATGGAGGGGAAGATTGCTTTGGTAAAAGTGAACTGAAAATCTGCCTTTAGCAGAAATTGCTAGCTAAGCATTTAAACCCAACCGGGCCACATTTTTAGCGGATGCATTGTGGATTTGGAGGATAGTGTTTACTTTTATGCTTAATTTCTGAAATTGATGACACCCCTACGGCATGTATCTGGAAATGAAATTCCCTTTACTCTCTGCATTTTCAGTTTACCCTGCCATCATCAGGAAGCATGTTTTAAAAAAAAAAAAAAAAAAAAAAAAAAAAAGACACTAGTGTAGAGCAAAGACCAGAAATGCTTGGTATTCAGTGGCACAGAAAGCAGGTAAGAAAAGCACAGTGTTAATGTTTGCAAGTTTTCAACTTTTACACACAAACACAGCTTGCCTGACTTGCTCAGTTTGACATAGTCGTGCAAACGAAAAAGTGAAATAATTTTAACAGAAACAAATTATTTATTTTAATCAAAACACTTCGGTCATTTCAAATTGGGTAGATTTGAAATTTGGCAGTAGCTTCTGTGAGTTTATTTCCACTGAGATATTTTCACCTGCCTTATTAAGATCATTCTCAGTCTACTTTTTTAAGCTACAAGAAACGTAAATTATTGAAAATTTATTAATTGCTGACTATATAATAACCTTTGCTTGTATGTAACCGAAAAATGGTTTTAAGAGCCAACATTTAGAGTATGACAATGGAGCTGAACAGTTTTTAATGCGCAAGCAGTTCTGTTCTTGTGTATGACTTGTAACCTTAATTTACTGTGTAAAGATGGTTACATTATTTCCTTAGCATTGTTTGTTGGAGACAAATATAGAATGCTTGTTTAAGTATGTCAAAACATAATCTTATCTTGTGAATTTTTATGTTAATGTATTATACGAGCTATATTTTTCATTTGCCCAGAAAGACAGCTTGTATAACGCTCTTGAAAGTTTCTCTGCTCTGTAAAGTCTTTAGAGCTGACAGTCCTGTTAGGTTTGTTTTGATCTTCATGCTAAAGTGTCAATGGTGGTTTTGTGAACTGGTCAGAAATTCACAGGTCTTAAATGTTTTTGGGAAATTTATATTGGACACTGCTCTTTGTCTAGCAAATAAAAGATGTTAATATATTCCTGTTACTGGCATGTGCACGACTGTTATTAGAAGCCACTTTATCATTTTTCTGCTTTAAATAGAAATGTCTATTTATGAATTCTGCTTGTAGTTTTTTCACAAATAAAATAGTAAAATTTAATTAAATCTGAAAGCTCTCGTCTTTGGGAGATGCCAGTATTCAGACAAGGTGAAGAGATTGTATTATTGTAGCTAGCTGCTTTTCTGCAGAACTTACAGAATAATGACACACGGGAAAGACAGTTGCTGTGCTCCAATTCTGCAAACACTGACGCACATGGTTAATTTCATGCAAGTAACACCATATTGCTCACTTTGGCTAATTGCTAGAGTAAAGTTTCAGATGTGTTTGCAGAATTTGGATTAAAGTGTTTTACTTCTGCATCTATCGTGAAGCTTAGTGCAAAGAACCAAACTCTCTGAGTAAATTTCATAAGACTTTAATTGGATATCTAGATACACTTTTGGCTTATAAAATACTGCTATTTTTAAAGTGATTTGTGTAATTTAGTAGTACTGTGCAGGAAAAATGCTAAATTGGAAGGCTTAGGACTCATATAGTACACAGAATAGCAATCTCCTCACCTTAAAATTCTTGTCCTAATTCACGTGGAGAGCTATTAAACTAACTAGTGTAACTAGAAGTTACCAAAAGAAAAAAAAACAAAAAACTGTCCACAGAGGCAATCTGTTTAAATATTTAATCTGTCTTGGAAATGTTTCAGAAGAATGTGTGGCACAGGTAGGTAGCAACAGGAAAGTAGTTTTAGAGAGCCCAGAAGCATTGTTGCTTGGTGTATTGCAGAAAAAAATGTGAAGAAACAGGCCTTGCTTCAAATAACAGTCTAAGGCCTGAGCCTTCAAACAATTCCGTCAGCATAATCATTTGCAGGATGGAGCCTCAAGTAAGCTCTGCTAGTAACAGTAGAAAGGAGAAGGTGAGGACTGAAGTAACAGGATCACTTTTATTGAGAAATTTACTCAGCTCGAAAGATGCATCAAATGAGTGTTTTTAACCTGCTGATTCTAGGAGGGGTTGGGGTGTGGGGGGAGCCAGATGTATTTGCATGCAGGACTCTAGATCCTAGCAACAGTTCAACTTCTGCCTTAAAATGTCGCTAATTTTAAGGTAGTATGTTGGACATGATTAGAAAATAGTAGTCTACTATTTCATCGTACAAAATAAATGTGATAACACTCATAAGCTTGTACATCAGCTAAGTTTAAATCTTTTCTTTACTGGCTTTGTAGAGAAGAATATGGACAGATGCACCAAAAAGGCACCAGCTGTGATCTACATTAGAAGAAGTCTTTCTAGGTCCTGATGTTGGCTTTCAGCATTCATTACAGAACCACAAACTCACTGAGTTAGTCTGAGCATGCAGGCTGAGTAGCCAAGAGCCATGTTTTGAAACTTGCCTGTGCCCTAATATTGCATAATTTTATATTCATAAAAGGAAATAGTGGTTAATGAAGGAATAGATTCCAACCAGTTTGAAAGATCTGTGCAGTCAAGCCATGTGAATTTCAGTCCAGGGCTGTGTAGCCCATTTATCAGATGCACCATCAAACAGTCTTTACATGGCACGAAATGAGCAGGAATGCTGCTCTAGCTTTATAATAATACAGTGAGTAAGAGTGTGAGGGTGGCATTTGCTGTTAAAAGAACTTGCCTCACTAATTAAATATGAACAAAAAAGTCATAATGAAGCTAACAGGATAATTAACCCAGAAAGATACCCCTGAAGACTGGGTAAGTACTAGAAACCCACAGCAGAATTACTCTATTTAACAACTACACAGACACCCTCATAGTGATTAATTACATGTGCCCAGCATCACTTCTAGTGCAGTGAAGCAAGAATTGCAGCTTGCAGGCTTTCACCTGAAAATTGTCTATAAAAGAGGTGACAGATGTGACGAATGGCAGTTTTTCCCTCCCCCAGCTGTAGCAAGGTGTTGGGTTACAAACCATGGAGTTCCGCATCAAATAAGAAACACCAGAAGTCAGGGTTCATGTTCCTTCCAGATTGTAGGCAAACCCTTCAGAGTCCCTTGGAGACGCTGCCTTCCGAGAAGAAATTGCTGCCACTTTTGTCATTGGGATTGTAGCTGCTTCCCGTCCCTCCTTGCCAGGCTGACAAAAGAACTCCAGTTTCTTTAACAGGTAGGTGCAAAGCAAGCAGACAGCAGCTTGTTTGGAAACACTGCTGAGGTACTGTTGGTTGGAGTACGTGAACTCAAACAGCATCGTGCTATCTATCCTTCTGTTCCACTTAATGCAAGGACAGCTTGCAGCGGGAGGATGTGCTGTTCTTTTTAAATTCTGCTTTGAGTGTGCAGTTCTGTTCTCAGTGGCTTTGGGCATGTTTCCATGTCAATAAACTCAGCGCTGTCCGCTCTGTGTACTTATACAAACGTGTGGCTATCGCTGACTGGCAGAGCTTGCTATGTGCTATCATCTGGAGCGTGTAACTCCATTGGTTTAACTCCATCCGTTATGCGTAGCCTCCTTCAGTGCAGTGTCCCAAGATTTTCTCACATCAGGCTGGATGCCTCCATTTTTGCATGCCCAGTTTGAAACGATCTTGAAGGGGGCATGGTCTTTTCGAACAGGTATGGGCCATACAATAGCAGCTGTAGGAAGACACAGAGGAGCAACCTCTTGCACCTCCACCTCTTTGCCGGGGGGGGGGGGGGGCGGTCCTGTCAGCCCAGGCCTTCTCATACCCAATGGGGCCCTCCCCTGTGGTACTGCAGGACAACTCATGGGCCTACCAGGAGTTCCTGAAAATGATGGTATTCTGAGTATTCTGGCTGAGGCCTAGAAGAGCCTGCGGACACCCTTTTTGTGGTATTTGGCCTGGTGGCCCCTTCCAGGAAGGCTTTGCCCCTAAGTGACAGGGTTGCAAAAAGCCTTGTGGCAGCCTCGCTCCTCCCAGCTCCCTTTCTTCAAACAGGCGGAGTGGAAGTACTTTATCCCCGCAAAAGGGCACGAGCTCTTGTATACACGACCAGCTCCCAACTCTCTTGTGGTGGAGGCAGTGAACCACCAGGCACGCCACGTGCAACCAGGAAGCACAGCAAACAACAAAGACTCAGAGAGGCTTAACCAATTTGTCAGACAGACTCGTCCATCCTCTAGGCTCCAGGAGCACTTGGGAAACCACCAAGCCCTGATGTCCCGTGCTGATGTGGAAATGTGGCAGACCATGTCCAAATCTGAATCTACCCTTCCGGAAACTTTGAGGAAGGAGTTCAGGGCTGTCACTGAGGAGGGGTGCCAGTCGTACGTTCACAGTGCACTAGGCCTTCACACAGCACGACCAAGAGATGCCGTGTTTGCAGAACTGCGTTGCAAGTGTGGGGATGAGATTTGGTAAAGAGGCTGCAGCACTGTCAGCTGCTGGGTCTCGGACACATCCCTCTCATTACAGATGTTGAAATATGTGACTTATGCCTGTGTATTCACGTTTATGTACTGTCTAAAAGTTCTTACATTCTAGATACTTATTTTCTTACATGCGCCGAAGTTTTATAAGAACATAACTGACATGTCCGTCGGTTTGGATGACATTGGACAGCTTTGGGGAGCCCTGCTAACTGCAGGGATGAAAAGTAGGGCACAGTGTGAAAAATTTGCTCACCTCTGGCTTAGTCACTTACGTTGCATGGAAGTGAGCGAGCACCCAACCAAGCAAAAACAGTTACCTGTTTTGTAACTGGTGCTTTTCAGGATAGGTTGCTCATGTCCATTCAACATCCTGCTCTCCTTTCCCACTGTCAGAGTTTCCAGGAAAAAGGAACCAAGGGTGGAGGGGGCCTGTTTGGCATCCTATATAAGATGGTATGTGTGCACCACTCCCAGGGGCACTGGAGATGGCCCTTGTGGGTACTGCTGAGGACAAAACTTCTGGTGAACATGCACACATTTATTGAATGGACACAAGCAACACATCTCAGAGAACATCAGTCTATCCCAAAGAAGTAGTCTGGCCTTTTGTGTATTTGGTCTCAGAATGGGGCTTTATGTGGTAGCCATGTGCTCAGGAGGCTCCTGAAGACATCACTAGCTGCCCACCTACCTAGATGCTAGCCTGGAAGAGTGGCCTCCAAGTGGTGAGGGTTCTTCTGCGATAGGGCACTGAGCCCAAAGGAGTTTTCCAACACTTGAGGTTGGTGGAAGTATAGCATGGAAAGCTGCAAGGAAAGGAGGATTTGCAGCTCAGGTTGCGCAGTTAATCTCCAGCAAATACTTGTGAAAAAGAAAGATGATCAGAAGCCCACATCTGAGGGAAGACACTGTGATCTATGAGACTTCTGATTTGTTCGTGCTATTGTGCAGAGTTGCTGAAAGACCAAAGAAATAATGTATTTACAATGTTTGCCTGGAGAGGGTGTGTGTGTGTGTGTGTTTTGTACGTTGGTGGTTTTCTTCTATACTAGTTATATGATTTGTAATCCTATTTTTACTTCTATGATTGTTAAACCAAATAATACCGACCTATTACTCTTCTTACTCTGGTGATGTTTGCTTTATACAAGAACTCACTCTCCAGGGATGGATTGAATCTAACGTGGTTCAATCCTTTGAAATCTTCTACCCTGTTACATTATATCTAACTTACAGGCATCAGAGAGACAAACATTTGCCTTAAGTAGTACCTGCAAAAGGAATGGTGTGGGGGGAATGGGGTGTAAGTAAAATGGTGACAAAAACCAATGTGAGATGTTCCAAAATGAAAAAGGTTAGTACTTAGCTGGCTGAGGGGTAGCTCAGTGGTTGGAGCATTGGCCTGCTAATCCCAGAGTTCTGAGCTCAATCTGTGAGGACACCATTTGGGATCTTGGGGGGGGCGGGGAAAACCTGTCCAGGATGGTGCTTGATCCTGTCAAGAGAGTAGGGAACTGGACTCGATGACCTGAGGTCCCTTCCAGCTCTATGAGGTGTGACGTGTATCTTACAAGGCCCAACAATATAGTCACAGCCAAGCGCATGATGGTGAGAAAATACAGAGCAATATCTCCAAGCTTTGTTTCTTTGCTTTGCTCTTTGGCTTTAATTGGAAAATATGGCAGCTGGCATCTTGCCAGCTCATGATGTTGTCGTGAGTCTCATATTTACTCCTTTCTTTAAGGTCCCAGCTAGTTCTGGTGCTGAAACTCTCATTTCCTTTAAATACAAAATTTCGAGCCCTCTTGCTTCCAGAGGATCGTCTTTAAATGTTAACTAACTACACCCCCTGCCCCTACCCCCAAAAAATAAGGATCAAAAACCAAGAAGTCACATAAAATCCCCAAATTCACTGTATGTTTTAAGAAATCTCATCTTGGGGCACTGATCTCTCTCCTTTTCTTAATCATTCAGCATGGAGGATACTGCCCCGATGCGTCTGAAAGGCTGTGCCAGCGTGTGTGTTTCCTGTTTGCTCAGAAGGGTTTTCATTCATAACATCTAAAATTACATGTGAAGTGCTAGAAAGTGTTATGCTATGAAAATCCACCTTGTCCTGGATTCCCTGGAGCAGCTGCTCTGCCTTTCCTCCTGGCAGCCGGTGAGTCAGCAAGGTTGGACATCAGTCACCTGAGAGTTCACTTAAATGCTGTGAAATTTCGTATGTAATTCACGCTTGAAAACCGCACATCAGAAGCTTTTAGGACATATTAATTGGCTGGAGCTCCTAGAGCTGGCCAGCGTGGAGGAGGGAAATGTACAGGGTCTGAAAGGCTGCTGGAGGCTGAAGGGGAGTTTGCTGGAGAAAGCCAGCAAGGAAAAAAGAATGGCCTGCGGGGATGCAACCTAACACACCCCGAGCGCGCTGCAGAGAGAGAGCATGTTGCACCCAGCAGAAGAGGAAGGACCATTAATGCATCAAAACAGTTGTTTGCCTGGTGCCACACTGTGCCTTTCATCTGCTGTTTATGGGGCTTTCTGCTACACGGCTTGCTTCAGATTGTCTGCCTGAGGAATGCGACATGCAGACATGTGCTTTGCATTACCCCGCACATTGTGCGCAACTCGCTGTTTCACAGCGCCCAGAGCAGCACAGAATATGGTAGAGCCGTTGGAGTATTTTAATTACATCTTGCGCTGGCAAGTTAAAAATCTATGGTTTGCAATGTAAACAGGCGTTGAGCTGCAGAGGCCTTCCTCAGCGACAGGGTGAATTGGTGAAGAAAGCTGTGACTTCCAAATTTCTCCATCTGCTCACCCACCTGGGCTGGCTTGTCAGGCAGTAAGAACTGGCAACGGATATGTCTGGATAATCATCACAACTATTCTGCTTGGAGCCTACCCTGTTACCACTGAACTGGGGCAGAGAGAGACAGCCCCCTTCCTCCACAAGTCAGTTCTCAGAAGGCTCCCCATCAGGCTTTTCCCTCCGGGACAGAAGAAGTTGTGTTATGTGCACCACCAGGAGAAACACAGGCTGCTGGCTGCGGCTTCTGGATGGCTTCCCAACTGCTCAGCTTGCAGAGAATGCTGGTCCCAATGTAGTTTTCTAAAATAAAATAACTGTAGCTGCCTGTGAAGTGATTTTTCTAGCATGCTGGTGACCTTGAAGCTAAAGAGAGCAGACTTCTCTGTCAGCACAGATCTCGCCCTGTAGGTGCCAGTAGCTCTGGCCCAGGGCAGCACGATATTGACGCTTTCCAGGTTGAGGGAGGACAAAGACCTGCCCTCCTAGCTGCAGCAGTTCGAATTCGCAGCTGTTGACGGAGCTTCAGAGGAGGGATCACAGAACGACGTTCCCAGTTTTGAAGCAATGGTCTTTTCCCATTGACCGCAGCTCTGGCTCATTCACAGCCTCCCCAGGCGTAAATCCTCCCCTGGGCTGCTGGGGTGTTAGCTGGTGAAATGTGTCGCACAGCAGTTCAGAAGCAGAAACAGCCGTCCCCTCCTCCCCCCCATTTAGCACTTTACTTTGCTTTCCTCAAGACAGGCTAAATAATGGGCCACGGAGGGTGTTCTGCTGCCTTTCTGTACCATAGCTGTTCAGCTGCCAGGGAAACGCTCCCACCACCACCACCTTGCATACGGTACAGGAAGGAATTTTAACAGAGGTGGCCGCATTAGTCTGTATCCTAACAAAACAAACCCGCAGCCATGTAGTACTTTATAAAGACTAACAAAATGATTTATTCGGTGATGAGCTTTCGTGGGGCAGACGAAGAAGATGGAGCTGAAGAAGTGGGTCTGTCCCATGAAAGCGCATCACCTAATAAATTATTTTGTTAGTCTTTAAAGTGCTGCCTGGCTGCCGGGTTGTTTTGTACATAAATGGGGCGGCTGCGGCTGTTTTATTCCCCAAAACAAGCAGCTTTCTACAACCTCGCCCAGCTGGAGCCCCAGTGATGGGCCAGACAGCCCCTGGGCTCAGGAGGTGCTGCAGGGACTTACTGCGATCAGAAGCTGGGAGGAAAACCTGCACTTTGTGGACAACCACACCCCAAACAGCTCCCAGCGGCAGGGCTCCCAGACCGCAGAGCAGAGCTGGCTGGCAGGCTGGCTGTGTGCGCAGCAAGCACTGTTGGGGAAGGAACTAGGTTAGACGTAGACAGCGACTGATACCCAGGGCTGCTTTACTATCTTGTAAGCCAGTTACACGGGTGGGGTGGGGTGGGGTGGGATGGGGGTGGGTATTCTCACATGTTCAATGGGGTTGAGGTCTTTGTCTCCCATTGACATCTTTGAAAATCCCCACCCCCTCATAATTTGCTGAGTGCCTGCTGTGCTATGTGCTGCTTGGCTGAGTGCCTGTTGGAGGAGGATCACAGACTGTCTGAGGGAAGGTGCCCTAAGGCCAGTAGGATGCAGCTCCAAGCCTGCCAGCACCTTCACAGCTGTGCCTGGCCATGCCTACAACCGCCCCCAGCAGCGTGTCAGTGAGCTGGGAGCGATCGTGTGTGGGGGCTGGGGATAGAGAGGTGCCCAAAACTGGTGGATATTTGCAAACAAATCCCAAAGCTGTTGATTACAATCTTCTTCCATGGAGCTGACCCCACCACCATCCATCCAGTCCAGGGTTCCCTCTAATTTTTTTCCATCCATGGGTGGAATAAATCTTGTTC
This sequence comes from Carettochelys insculpta, assembly GCF_033958435.1. Classification (NCBI taxonomy): domain Eukaryota; kingdom Metazoa; phylum Chordata; order Testudines; family Carettochelyidae; genus Carettochelys; species Carettochelys insculpta. Next base: position 39,458,377 of record NC_134147.1, read on the forward strand.
TGTGCACCAAGGCATGTGGTGCGCAGCACCAATAGAAGCATGGGCTGGCGCCATGTCTTTCACAGTCCGGGGCCATCCCAACTGCACCAGCACTGCAAAAAACCAGTGTGTGTCCTCGATGCTGACGCTCCTGCCAGCGAGTGCCACCCAGGACAACGTGCGAGGCCTTTGGGTGCTCCCGGCGTGTGTCTGGCCTTGGCTGCAAAAGACATGGCTGGGCCGGGGGCTGCAGGTGCTCAGCCGTGGGTGAGCAGCTGGCTTGAGCCAAACCACGTCATCGTACCCTGGTGCTGATGTGCTGGCGGCAGCGTTGGTTCCCTGGAGCAGGAGGCGGTGGGGCTGTTCCAATTGCTCGCCAGTTCTGCAGCAGAAATACCCTTGGTGTGAACGTGTCAAGGAAACCAGGGGCTGGAGTTAAGGAACTGCTCTGCGCACACCCTGGCCTGGGTGCTGGGCTGAGCCGAGCGCTGTGCTGGCAAACCCAGAGGGGTGTAATTGTTGCTGCAGTGTTGGGCTTGATGGGTGTGTGACAGGCTGTGACAAGGCGCTAATTGGGAGTCACTGCAATACAATAGCAAGGAGGAAAATGAGTGATGGGAAACCTGCCTGACTGCAAATGATCATGAAATGTGATGACACTTGGCGGAGGGGGAGGGCGCTCTGGGAAGGCGCCAGGCATGGGTGGGGTGTGATGACTGGCAGCTCCGGCTCAGAACGGAGGAGTCTGTTGCCTGCAGACAACTTGGCTCTGTTTCTAGGAATCGCTGGTGGTTCCTGCCGAGAGGCCGTGGTGTGAAAACAGCCGGAGGTCCGAGTCCTCAGGGCCACCAGGGCCCACAGTGGGGCTTGCTCTCCAGCCCTGCACAGGCCCACTCTTTAATCCTGCTCCTGCTGCTGTGGGAGCTGGTCCCTCGGCAGGGCTCTGCACTAGTCCCACACCAGGCGCTGGTTTGCTTCTGGCTTGGCTGAGGGAAGCTGGTAGCAGCGCACACGCGCGTGTGGCTAACGAGAGCCGCTCGAGCCGTCCTGTCCCTTTGCTGTACGTACCCTGCTGAGGGAAACCAGAGAACAGCAACGCAAAAACCACCCGACAGCCTTTGGGCCTACCAGGCAAAAATGGAAGGGCCATTTTTAGCCCTGCCAGCTGGCAGGAGTTCTCTTCAGCAGGGTGTGTCTGCGCCCTCCCGGCGCCTGGTGATCAGCCACGCTGCGGAAGAGGAAAGCGAGCCCTGCCAGGGAAGACCAGCCATTCTTTCCATCGGCTGGTGCTTCTAGGCCTCCCTTTCCCAGTTGCCTGGAAAATGAGCGGCCCCCGGTGAGGAGGGGAAGTCGTATTTACTTACCCCTTGCTACGGGGAGGAGCTGAAGCACCGAGGCCTCGTCTGCTCTGCAAAAGGTCACAAGTGTCACTCCTCAAAAGGTCACAAGAGGCAGTCAGCGGCTGAGGGGTGGGGCGAGCTGGAGCCGCCTCGCGAGCGGTCAAGCCTCAACACCACCTGCCCTCCAGTGGCTGGAGTTTCAAGCACTGCCTCATGCAAACCAGAGCCTGTCTGTGGGGGCGGGAGACCAGCCAGGGCAGCTGTAAGGCTCTGCAGGGCTAGAATCTGGGGTTCTGGTTGACCCGTGCTTCCACGTTACACTGGGGAGCCAGTAAAGGCATATCAGGGGGGAGGGCAGACCTGCCAGACGCCTGGAAGGATAAAGAGGCTGGCTCCCGGCCCTCCCAGAAGAGGTGGGGCCTCAGGCAGAAGGGGCTGGGCTGGGTGAGGCTTAGCCTTCCTTGGCCAGTTCTTCGGTAGCACCTACGTTGTGCTGCCTGGAGGTCTGACTGCTGCCTTTGAAATCCCTGGGTCCGGGAGCAGCTGCCCATCCCCTTCCCTGTCCCACCATCAGTGGTCCTGAGCGGCCTCCAAAAAGCGGAGTGCTGGGCACTGCAGGAGAGGCCGGAGTGACAGACCCTGTGGCCCCTGGATCACACCGCACCCACCATTCGACCCAGGAAGTTGTCTGAGCAACGCTGCAGAGCACAGCTGGCCCTCGTTCTCGCGCTCGTCTTGTGCCCACCTCCTGTCTGCTGGGGCGGCGGCGGAGCGGTCGTCTCCTCCGTCCAGCCTCGTCCAGCCGCCTGCACCTGGACCATTAGAGCAACGCTGGCCTTACCTCTGGAGCTCACGCTGCCATGGAGACAAGTCGCAGGTCACATAGGGCTGTGAATGCAGCGCGCTTGGCTAGTGCCCTATCCACTGGGCCAGCCTGCCTCTGTGCCTCTCCTCTAGGACCTGGAAGGGCAAGGGAGCTTTCACCCTCGTTAATGATTTGCAGGCACCCGCAGAGGCAGGCAGCTGCTGCACTTTGGCTCTTCGGGCCTGATATTGGCCTGTGTGCAGGGTCTTGGCTGGTGGGAAGGCCAGGAAGTGATTCCCCGAGCCAGGCGGGTCTGGCTGTTTCCACAGCACATACACACGGCCTATGTCCCTGCACACACGGGATCAAACAGTGCGCGGCAGTTCCGCTGCTCACGTGGCCTGTACCCCGCGGAGCAATAGCCCCCGGCCGCCCCCCGGGGGAGGCTCCTGACTGCTGCTCCTGCGGTCTGGCTGCTAGGATAGGTCAGCACCATCCATAAGGGGTGGGGAGTGGGGGACAACCCCCCCCAGCTCCAGGCCTCAGACCCCCCCCCCAGCTTCTTGCTGCCCATGGTCCACCCTCACCCCAGCCCCCCTCTACCCCTCCCCAAAGCCTGAGGCCTGCCCTCCCCTACTCCACACCCTCCCATTGTTCCTCTTCCTCCAAGCCCCCTTCCCCGGTGATGTGACCCAGGGGGCCCTGCAGCCAGCAGCAGGGGTTGGGTCCCCCCTTGCACACAAGGCAGCAGCAGGCAGTGGAGCGGCCCGGCCCCAGCCCACTGCACTCCCCTGAGCCCGGCTGCCAGCCGCGTGGGCAGGGCCCAGCATGCTCCATTTCCCGTTGCCACTGGGGAGTGCGGGGACAGAGCCCACCCTGCTGCCAGCACCAGCCCCCACTCCCCTGGTAATGCCCCAGGCTGACTGAGGCCCTGCGGAGCTCTGTCTACACTATGCCGGTTTAGAGGCGAGGCCAAGTCAGCGCCCATGAGGGTGGTTTGTCAGCACGTCAGGAGCAGGATTCGCTCTGTGGGCGGGAGAGCTTCCGCCACCCAAGCAGCAGTCACACTTGTGCTTGGCTTGGCAAAGCTTTTGTCACTGGGGCACTGGGGGTGGGGGTAAGCATCTGGAAACCATGGTGTTTTGTTGATCACCTGCACACGCAGACGCAGCCCTAGAGTGCCGGCTTGCTGCCTCTTGTAAACACACAGGTGGCAAAACTTTCCCTTAGCCCTTTTGATTTCAGGTGGTCCCCAAGAAAGCCAGGTCCCTGCCGGAGACAGTTCTTGCTCAGGCCTTGCCACACAGCCCACTGCCTCGGGCTGTGGCTTCTCTGGAGTTCAGCCATCACTACGCCAAGGGAGGTAATTGCTCCTTTCATTTAGCCTGAATGAAGGGGAATTTAGCTCTCCCCTTAGCTTTAGGCAGGTCTGTGATTGAGGGCAGCTGTTACAGCCACAGACTGTCTCCCCTACTAAAATCCCAGCTGTCCTGACCTTCCAAACCCAGCTCAGCTCCCCAAACCTCCAGCTCTGCCCCCCCAACAGCTCCTCTGGACCGTGTGGACAGGACCAGGAATGCCAGCACACTGAGAAGGCTGGAGCTGGGCAAAAGAAGCTGAATTGACTCTGCCTTGATTTCTGTCTGTACAAACGAAGCAACCACCAAGTATTCTGTGGAACTGACTGGACAACGTGGGGTTAGCAGAACTGGGTTCTCGGTGCCAGTGGTCTTTAATGGCCATAACTTGGGAGAGGTGGAAGGGTGGAGTATGGAGGGCCAGGTCCTTGGGCCAGACTCTCCCTAGCCCTAACATTGACCAAGGGAGACGCATCGTTGGGAAGACACGTCACCGCACGCTGGCTCTCAATTACTGTCCCATTCTTCTTGGCAGTCGCTCCATAAGTGGGACGTCTTCATGTCACCCTCCTACTTGTGAGTCAGTTGATGGCTGATCAGCCCAATTCTGGCGCCGTAGATCTTATCACCCGAAGGGGCAGGTGCTGGGGGGCACAGGGCAGTTCTTGCTGCTCTTTCCTTCTTCTCCGCCCTCCTCGCCTGCACTGCAGCTGGACCTCTCAAATCCGCCACTGTACAATGAGCGATCTATTGCATGGGTCTAGTTGCCCGTGCCAATGTAAACTGCAGCTCTCCAGCAGCGCCAGAGCCAAGCTGCTCTGCTCCCATGCAGCTGTGCAATCCCTTCCAAACCTACCTCCACTGCCTGGCCTGTATCACCATCTCCCTCCATCAAAGACCAGCCGCAGAATAAAAGCCGAGCTGCTGAGCAGTGGGCGCTTTCCACCTCTTCCAGCTCACTCTCAGCTCTTCCAACTGGGCAATCATTAACAGAGCTGGGCTGCCGGGGCAGGCATCTCCCTCCTGTGGCCCCTGAAATAAAAGCCGCACAGGCAGCTATCAGGGCTTTTCATCCTCTTAGTATCCAGCAGCCAAGTCCTGAGAGGGAACCAGCCCCTTTAATACCCATCGAAGTCATCGGGAAGAGCAGCTGCAGCTCCACATGTGAGTGGTCTTTATAGGAGCAGCCCCCTAACCTGGCTCCACATGGCTCCAGGGAGACAAAAGCCACCGCCGCACCCAGCCCGCCTGCCGTGCTAAGGCCAGCCAGTGTCCGCTCCGAATCCCAGGTCAGTCCAGCCAGGCGGCTGAATAGAGCTGAGTTCGAACTGATGGGTGGATGGTCATGCCCTGCAGGCCATTGCTCTAGAAGGGGAGGAGCCTCGGGGGTATGGCTTGTGGTTTCTTTCAGCCCGGTGGCAAGTGCTCTGTGGAGCTGTGACTTGGGCTTTGCAGCCTCTGGCATTTTTGTTGGCAACATATTTGTCAGTCCAGGGGCTGGCGAACCCCCTGCCCAAGCAGCACCGGTTTCACCGGCCCGCGGAGCCAGTGCTGTAGCGCTGTGCTGCAGGCCCAGGGGTGGGCAAGGTAAGGCCCGTGGGCCAGCTCCAGCTTCCAGACCACCTCAGGTGCAGAGCTGCCAGCCGCTGCTTTGAGCAGCCTCCTGCACCGTATGCCGGGATGGGGGGTTTAATCCAATCCCCCCACCCCCTTTCCCAATTCTTGGACTGCCCCCCCAAGTAAACATTACGCCCACCCGGTGCCAGCTGGAGAACTCAGTCCTACTCTGCAGCCTTTGGGCAGCTGCAGGGCACAGCAGGGCAGCCGTAATGGCCGTAGGGTGTCCCCAGACAGGCGATGAGCTCAGTGAGCAGGTGGCGGATGGAGATCACAGGCATGACTCCGGCAGCAGCTCTCTTGGGTTTGGCACAACCTGCTTTTTTGGCAAGTTAATGAAGGTCACTGGCTTTAGCACCTGTTACCTGAAGGATTTCTGGCTTCCAGCAGCCCCGCCCCACGCCACAGAACCACTACCCCAGGGAGCACTCCCTGTTACCAACCCCATTGCCAGCTCCGTCCACACATCGATATGAGCAACACCATCACAGGACCTAACCCCCTCAGCCGCACTATTGGGCTCACCCACCTGCGCATCTACAAACGCGATACACGCCATCGTGTGCCAGCAATGCCCGTCTGCCACGGACGTTGGCCAAACCGGACAGACTCTGCTCCAAAGGAGGAATTGACCTGAATCGGACATCGGGAACTGCACTGCACACAGCCCTGTAAGGGGAACCTCCCTGGACGCTCAGTAACGGATTTGGAAGTAGCCGTTGTCCTACAGAAAAACTTCAGAGCCAGACTACGAAGGGAAACAGCAGAGCTGCAATTTGCAAATTCAACACAAGCAAGTTAGGACTGAAGAAGGATTTGGAACGTTTCTCTCCCTACAAAGGCGATTTTCCTTCTCTTGGTAGTTGCAGCTTCCCATTAGATGCTGGGGGTTGAGCCCCCATCCACCCTGACTCAGCTGGCCTCCTTAACACTGGTCCTACTCTTGATAAGCGTCTCAGATATAATCCTGCCTCTGTAATTTTCACTCCAGTGCATCTGTCGAAGGAGGTTTTCCCCACAGAAGCTCATGCCCAAATAAATATGTTATTCTTTAAGGAGCCACAGGACTCCTTGTCGTTTCTGCATATGGATCTTGGCCATTTTCATGTGCATCTCCAGGACTGACTCAGGACTTTTGGGCCACTGCGAACGGTGGCCCTTCTCCTCCACTTTCCCCGTATTTACATCCAGTGAAGTTGGCAGATGAAAGAGTTGCTGCATCCTGGTGGAACAAATACTAGTGCTCATCCGATGAGTGCTCCCCTGGTGAGGCTTCGGGGAAACTCACTCTCCTGTGCCGTCACAACACGCACAAGTGCCCTGGTGCTACTCGCACAAGAGCAGCATGAGGCCACTGCATGGGCTGCACCTCCCTCGGCCGGCACCCTCGGGACCTGACTGGTCTCCACCGAGGGAAATTGCCAAATGAAGGGTGGTCTCCCTGTGCCTCCCCTATCTTGCTGCCCCTCCCTGCTACTGGTGCCGCACCCCGTTGGCCTCCCCTGCCTCCGCGCAACTCCATCTCAAGCCCTTGCAGCCACTTTTCCCCCAGACTAGTCAGTGCTGGCCTTGATCCCAGACATGTCTGAGTTGCTGGCTGTGACCCCAGCCACCGGCCCTGAAGAGCCATCTGCAGCCCTGGCCAGGCTGCTGGTCACAGACCCAGTGGCACCAGCTTCAGCCTCGGTCGGGCTGTTGCCGCAGTCCCAGCCCCATGGGCGCTGGCCCCAGTGAATAAGCCCTGCCAGGCTTGCCTCCAAACAGCTTCATGGCCCAGGCTCTCTGGTCCAGTAACATCCGTTGGCCTGACTACTGGACTAGAGAATCCCAATCTGGGAGGTGGGACCTGTACTGGTCAGTGGAGAAGCTGCTTTCAAATCAGGGACAGGTGAGTGTCTCATTGCCAGAACCCACCACAGCCATCTGAACACACCCCCAAACTCGTCTTCCACTTACAGACAGCGAGCGAGTCAGCTCGGCACCGCTGGCACCACGCCATGCTTTTCAAACACCTCCCGGTACTCTGCAGGCACCAGGAGAGCCGAGCGTGGCGGCCGTGCATACATGGCACAAGGCAGCGGGGGCTCGTCTCTAGGTTTAAAAAAAAATAGCCGGCAGCGTCTTTGTAGCTTCTCATGAGCAGTGTGGGTCTAAGCCCCTTTGCAAACCTCTCGTTCGCTTCCAAGTAAGATTTCACGTGGGACAAGTCCTCAAGAAAATGCCTATTCTGGTGGACCATCCGATACAAGTCGGACTGAGGAGTTGACCAAGCGATGAAACGCTACCCAACGGCTAAATCCCTCCCTGCATCCCGCCCGCTAGGAAGGACGTCATCCTCGGAAGTTCTCTGAGGCCCATATTCAGCTGCTCTGTTGTGATTAAATCCTAGTCCACAAACGCTTCCACTGAAATCAGCACTCAGAACTCTGGTGAGCCTCGAGCTCAGGCTCTGCCCCTGCACGCCCAGCGTAGGTTGGCTTAGAAGCCCCTCACATTTCCAAAGAAGGCTTTTGTTCTTATTCCTACGGACCTCCAGCTGCTCCTGCTATGTGGGAAGCAGCATTCCACAGAAAGCTATTGTTCCGCTCCCCAGGAAACCCGATAGGCCACTTCCATGTGGGAAGCAGCCCGGGGAATAGCAGAGCTTAATGTTGCTTGATACAGTAAGTAGTGTCAAGACAAAGGGGAAAGAAATGTATGCAACTTAAGCCCCAGCAAATAGCCCTATGCACCTGCTATCCTAGCATCTGAGCCCTCCCCGGGCTGTGACATAATTCTCCTCACCACCCTCTCACAAGGCTGGGAAGCACATTCATCCCCATTTCACAGAGGGGGAACTGAGGCACAGAGCAGTGAAGTGGGCAGGATCCTGGCTTGACATCCAAGGGGTCAGGATTACACGCTGTTATTTGTGAGACATCCCACAGGTGGGTTGCCCCAGCCAAGGTGCCTCTTCTTTCTGCTGCCTAGTCATGTGGCTAATGCCTAAAACCCCAGGTCCCTAAACAAGACAAACTTTCTAAAACGCTGGCGAAAGGAACTCGCTAGCTATGATGCTGTTAGAAACGTCCTTCTTGAATCCCGATAATAGGGCTTTGTAGGTGCTTATAAAAGAATTCCCAACATTCCTGTATCCTTTTCACATTGCTCTGCTTTAAGAAGCCCCGAAAAATAATACAGCGATTAAGGAACATTAACAGGCGGTCTTAAACCCACAAGCATGGAAGCAAACAGCAGGGGACAGCCTAATTACTGCTATGTTGACCCTGGCTCCCTGCTGCTGCTTGTTCTAATGTCATATTGATGGATGTTGCTGATCCACAACCCAGCTAGTAACGAGCCAGCATCACCAGGCAGTCGCATCCACAGCACAGCAGCCAAGCCCAGGTGTTAGGGTCCAGCGACATGGCCAGCCAGGGGGATCGTAGGGCTGCTCCAGCAGGTTCCATGGGGGCTATGGCACATCTTACACAGTCAGGGAGTCTTAGAGAGGTGGCCATGTTAGTCTGTATCTTTGAGAACAACAAGAAGTCCTGTGGCACCTTATAGACTAACAGATATTTTGGAGCATAAGCTTTTGTGGGCAAAGACCCACTTCGTCAGATGCATGGGTGGTGGGGGGAGGTTTCCAGAGGGGGTCCCAGTAAAAGGGAGGGCCAGAGCTGACAAGGTCTATTCAGCAAGGTTGAAATGGCCCATTATCAGTACTATGTATCAAAAGAGGAAAAAATAAGTCAGATACTTTTCAAAAATCAAATGGAGAGAGAAATCTCTGAGCTGCAATTTATTTGCAAATTTGACTCCATCAACCAAGGATTAAACTGAGACTGGGAGTGGCTCGCAGCTTACAAAACCAGCTTCTCTGCCCTGGATGTTACAGCTCCGCATTAGACTCTGACAATGGGCCATTTCCCCCTGTCTGATCTGACTTGGTTTTTCCTCTTTTGATACATACTACTGATAATGGGCCATTTCCATCTTGCTTGATTAGACCTTGTCAGCTCTGGCCCTCCCTTTTACTGGGACTCCCCTTTAAATACCCCTCTGAAACCCCGCCCATGCATCTGATGAAGCGGGTCTTTGCCTACAAAAGCTTATGCTCCAAAATATCTGTTAGTCTCTAAGGTCCCCCAGGACTTCTTGTTGTTTTCGGTCAGAGTCTGTGCACTGGGTAAGGGTGTGGCTACATGCCATGGGAGAGCGAACCGGTGAGGGTGGAGCTTCTGGAGTTAAATTTCGCACACCGCTCTGCAACACCGCGAGGAGTAATGGACTTTGGTGGGAGAGTTTCTCCCGTCAATGTCCCTCTGTGAGGACGGCCAGGTAAGTTGGTTGCTAATGAGTTGATTCTAGCTACACGACTGCCGTAGCTGGACCTGTGTATCTGCAGTCGGCGAAGGCTGGGCCTATGCTAGGCAGTAAGTAAAGGAAAGGTGCTGTTGTTTATAGAGGTGTAGCCCCAGTGTTGTTTAGCCAGGGAATAGAGGCCAGACTAAACCAGGACGCCAGGCCCCGTTGTGCTAGGTGCAATACACTGAACATAGCACTCCCCAAGGGCTACAGCCAAAGCATTGGCCTGCCCATGGGAGCAACAGCCAGAGATGGGTGCACGAGATGATGATGTGAGTGTAATAAGTGGCCGCCCTTGGCACACCCTGGGTAAGCATAAGAGCAAAGAAACCTCCAAGGGGACAGCCGCTCATCTCTGCCTCTGCAGTATGTGCTGCATCACAGCAGAGGGAGCGGATGGGGGCGTTGGAGCCCTGCCTGCTCCCTTCCCCAGGGCCCAGGAGCCAGCAGTGGGGCCAGTGCTGTCGGCCTAGGCCATGGTGGGGATGCTGGTGCAGCCCGAGGAGCCCAAGCGGCTGGACAAGAAGTGATGCGGCGAGCGGGTGTGGGACGGCCCTGCCTCCAGCCTGCCACAACGCCTGCCTAACGGCTGCTGTCCACAGGCGCATTCCACCCCGTGGGCTGCCTGAGCCAGACCCTGTGGGCCAGGTGCCTCCTGCGAGCAGGGCCCTGCACGGATGTAACCATATCTGAGCCGCTACCTGCAAAATGGTGCCCAGCTGGCCGCGGCCATGAAGCGGCCAGCCACAGGTTCGCAACGCTGCATGGATGGGAGAGGCTGCTGCGTCTCCCCTCAGGCCTGGGCCCTCTCTGGCACGGGGGCTGCTACGTTCATGCTACGAAGCAGGAAGGTCCGGAAGGAAACGAAGGCCTTTGACTTACAAGTGGCTCTTCTGCCCAACATTCAGGGATCTGCCCGCGCGGCTTACGCTGCAGGATCGGGGCCTTCGGCAGGGCCACCTTGCTCCAGCGTGTGCTGGCGGCCTGCAGCGCTGGCCGCTGCCCTGCCCAGCCTCGCGGTGTGCGTGCCCTGCGCCGGACCACGCTGCTGCCTTACTGTGCCAAACCATCAACAAACGTGCAGCCAGCCAGCTGGAGTGTGGGGCCGAGTCCTCTCGGCAGCGGTAACGTAAAGCAGATGCTTGTGGGTCCCCGTTCCTGGCTGCTGAAGTCATGCGAGTGAGAGCAAGAAAATCGCAGCCCGCTTTTCCTGTGGTTGCCAAAGAAACCAGTCCCCCCCCCCCCCCCCCGCTACTCCCCTGCTCAGCAGCTCCCAGGCGGGTTGTGGCTCATCCCAGGGGCACGGCACAGGGTCGTGCAGGGACACCGGCATGCCGAGGAAGCCGGCAGCACTCACTAGTCCTGGGCAGCTGGGGCTGGTCCCGTGGGGCGCTTCGCAGCAGGGTGAGCAGCCGTGGACCTGGCTCCGGGAGGGGCTCCCGCCAGCAGCCCCGCGCTTTGGCAGGGGGAAAGAATCTGTCCCAGAGCGTTTAAAAACCGGAGGTGGAACCTGTGGTGCTGTCCAAGAGCCTCGGGCTAAGCAGGGCTGCGCCTCAGGTGCCAGGTGCTGCAGAAGGGAAATCCAGCCAGGAAGAGACGGCAGTGAGAGGACAGCAGTACTGGTCCCCTGCCTGGATCCCCCACCCCCAGCCCCCTCCTGTACCCCTCCCCCGCCCAGATCCCCCACTTCCAACCCCCTCCCCTGCCCAGATCCCCCACCCCCCAGCTGCTCCTGTACCCCATCCCCACCCGGCTCCCCCAGCCCCTCCCAGCTCTCCCACCTCCAGCCCAGATCCCCACCTCCCAGCCCCCTCCTGCATGTTCCCTCTCTCACTGAACCCCTCATTTTTGGCCCCACCCCAGAGCCTACAGGGTCCCACAAAATTTAGTAGCCCTTGGCCCCTAGGATCTGGGGCTGGTGTGTGTGGGGCATGAGGGGACCCTCCCCTGCTCTTTTATTTCCCCAGTCCAGTCCCTTATCCATGAGGTTTTGTTTGTTTTGAGTGTCACTTCTGTGGTCTCCAACCTGTTTTTCAGTGGGTCACTGGCTCCCCCACCCAAAAAGAGCTCCCCAGCCTGTTCTAGCACCTGAAACACTTGGGGCTCCTCCTTCCAGCACCCCCTCTTCTTGAGGAGCATCACTGCTGCAGGGTTTGAGGGCCCAACCGCTTCTGTCCCACAGGCACCGAGCTCCAAGTGCTACTGTCCCTCATCCGCCTCCTTCCCCCAGGAGACAACAGGAGCATGGCTGACCCGTGAGGTCACGCCCCCAGCTGCCCCAGCATGGCCCTGGCGCGGTCGCCTGCAGCTATGGATAACAGCAACAGCAGCCATTCTCTGCAGCCTGCCCTTGCGGTGGGCAGACTTTGGCCGAACGAACGTGGAAATCTGGCACCTCGATGGCCCTGGGAGAAATCGCAGGGATGGGATTTGGGACATGTATGTGGTTCACCTCTGAAGGGGGACTGGTGGGCACCAAGAGCTGGTGATGGCGTAGGAAGATGTTCGTGCTCGTTTGGGTGGATGGGCTGGAAAAGCAGGACAAAAGTGGTGGCTGCTCAGCTGGCAGCGTGCAACAAGCTGCCAGTAAAGTCTGGTTCTTAGCAGGTGGCTTTGGTGTCCCAGTTTGACGGCTCACTCCACACCCCGGAGCTGGCGCTCAGCTAGGCTGGCTCTGAGAGGCCTTGGCCTGGAACCTGGTGGAGCGGGAGGCAAGATGGGGCTCAGTAGCTGGCCCGGGACTCCTGTGGAAGGACTGACCTGATGGCCTTAGAATAGAATATGTGAAGATAGGCCTCTCACAGGGCTGGAAGGGATCTCAGGAGGTCATTGAGTCCAGTCTCCTGCCCTCTTGGCAGGACCATCCCCCCGATTTTTTTTTTTTAAAGTTTATTGGCCCCAGATCTCTAAATGGCCCCCTCAAGCGCTGAGCTCACACCACTGAGTTTAGCAGGCTAACGCTCAAAGCACTGTGCTATCTCCCCCCCACTCCCCCCCCCCCCCCCCGTAATGCATGTCTTTTGGTGAGCTTTTTGGGATCTTTTATAAAGCCACATTTATGACTCAAATGCTCACTGAAGTCTAGTGAGCTAAATACATCCGGTTCTGTGTATTCATGGCACTACACTATCCTGGGTCTGTCTAAATTAATGCAATTCACAGAGCAATGAAGCAGCCATGTTGATACAAGTTTTATTGTTGATTCTGTACTTTATTTAGCCCTCAGAGCCTAGCAGCTCCGTCTGTCCAGCCGAAGGATTATTTCAGTCCAAACCTACTAACACCCAGCACATCAGCGATCCAGGCAATAAGACTAGCACGGCTATCCCTCTGTCAGCAGTGAGCCTCTCGCTCACAAAAGTTCCATTATAGTCTGTCAAGACAAGTTAGATGCTGACCAGACACCACCCTAAGGCAGCATATTAAAATCCTTTATGACCTTTTTAATGAGTAGAGCTCCTGCGGCTGGATAACACCTAATGTCAAAGACTTGGGATTTCAGCTGCACTTTTCCTCCCACATTGGAAAAGGGTTTAACCTGGAAGTGGATGGCTAAAGCATAGCCCTGTAGTCTGTTTCCAAAAATGCTGAGCTCCCAGTAGCACCCAGTGAAATTTACTTCTGAAAGATCATACCACTTCTTTAGGACCCTGATGGCTGTGGCTGCAGCACTTTCAGTTCTTGGTTTTAGAAGACAGCCTCAAGCTTCTTCATATTGTTATCAAATTACCTGTGACAAAAACTCTTGTCCTTTTAAGTTACAAAAATTGTCTCAAACTCCTAAATGGCTGTTCCTGCCGGAGGAAAACCATCATGGGTTGGAGCCTAGTGGGGGTGGGCAGAAGGACAGAAAAGGCTTCCCTAACGAAGGCCTATACTAGGGGAAAAGTCGATTTAAATAAGCTCCAGCTACAACAACTGTGTAGCCCACCACTGGAGGCCAATTAGAGAATCTCTCCCGTCGACTGGGGGTGCCCCGATTGTTCAATTTAATGTGGCCCTACTGGGAATGCTAAACCAAACCCTGTCAGCTCATCCCTCAGCGTGTCCATCTTCTGATATGCATAGATTCACCCTCAGGCTTTACAGCCCAAATTCTAGCCAGCAGGAAGTTTTGCCCTAGTAGCCTGTCCTGTTGGAACATGCTGTTGTTCATAGCTTCTATTACCTCTTTGGTGTGGCACGAAGGATCGCGGACTCTGGGGCACTATTGTTTTGGAGTATTGTACCATACAGAAACAAGAGCAGCTCAGATGAACTACGTCCCACCCTTCCAGCGTTCTTTTGTCTCCTAGTGCCTCAGCCCTGCAGCCAGCGGTCAAAAGGGAAAGGCTGGAACAGCAGGGCGTTGGAACCAATGGATGCTCAGGGCTGCTTTTGTCCTGGAGATACGGCTGGGAGAATTTACAACATGCTGGCCAACCAAGTGATTTCAAGCCAAGGGATGCTAAGGTAGGCTTTAGCAATGTAAATCTGGTCATCAGCAGTTGTCTGAGACACGGCCCACGAATAAGGATGCAGTTCTGTCATGGGCGTCATGGATTCCGTGACTTTCTGGTCCCTGCGTGACTTCTTCTGGTGCAAGGCAGCAGCTGGTCTCAGCCTGAGGATGCTGGAGGCCCCAAGAACAGCTGACTGGCAGCCAGCCCCAGGACAGTGGAGCAGGGACTGCTAGAAGAGTGGCCACAGTCGGTCCCAAGGCCACCAGAGCAGTGGTCGGGGCGGGGTAGGGAGTTGTCACTCAAACAGCTGCCAGACAGCCAGCACCAGGGCTCCCCCAAGAACAGGGGCTGGGGGATGGATGAGCCCCCCCTGGGGCTGATGTGGTAGTGCGCCGTCCCTGCCACAGGAGCAGGGCTGGAGCCCCTCTGCCCTCGCGTGTTCAGTAAATGTCAAGGACAGGCTGCAGGCGTGCATGCACTTTCCTGTGATTGCCTGTAACCTGTCCTTGGCTGTAACTAAAGATACCCCCAACAGACTCTTAACCTTGGCCATCAGCAGTGCAGGGCCAAGGGGAAATGGACAGTTCCTGCCAGTGCCTTTTTGGTTAAAATAAATAAAATAGAGAGAGGCTGGTCCCCTACCCCCCACCCCAATCAGCCAATCCCATGCCTGGGGGTCCAGGGGTGCTGGTCCTTGGTACCAGCACAAAGCAAGCCTGGCTTACCGAAACCCTCCAGCAGCTAACCACCCTGCTCCCAGGAGCACCTGAGCCATCAGTGCCAAGCCTGGGTGGAGGCACTGCTGTAGCGAATGGAGGCTGGTGGGGGGAGACATGGTTTGGCTTAGAGATCGCATCCCTCCAACGGACCAGGACAGGACAGGCAGTAATGTCTATGGCATAGACCCCCGCCCCACAAACCTTCCCATGTCCTTGTGGGGCTCCCTGCCTCGAACCAGCACCTGTGCAAGGAGGTCAGGCCTATAACGGCAGCCAGTGATATGCCTGTGGAAGGTTCTAGAGCTCCAGGCTCTGCCGTCTATGCGCCATCTGCAGGCCAAGGAGAAGCGGGACGGTGGGGGGTCGGGGAACTGGCCAAGGAAGCCCTGGCTGGAAGCCGTGATCAGCAAGAAGCCTGGGATAAGTGGGAAGAACATTGAAGCCTTCTACGCAGAAGGCACCAGCTGCTGCCAGAGCCTGGGTGAGCCATGGAATACAGGGACCAGATCTCCTGCTTCTTGCCTGGGTGGGAGAATGGGTCCAACCCCACTCCTGGGTGGGAGAATTTAGTGCAAACTTCCCAGCAGGCACCTCACAGGCAGTTCCGTGTGCTGTGCCCACGCCCAGCGCTTTTACCAGGCCCGCATGTGAGTTGGGGCTGGGCTCTGGGGCAGCCCCACCCGGTGCCCATCGGGTGTCTGCAACACCCCTGTCACGGGAGAACGTTGGGGAGCAGAAGGCGCTGCAGTGCCTCCCCTCGCGCTGCAGGGGAGCAACGGTGAAGTCTGCGCCGCAGCAGGGCTGCATGCACCGGCGGAGCTGGAGGAGGCCCTGGGGAGCAGGAGGGAGGTGCTGCCGCTGTCGATCGGTTAATTAAGATGAATGTGCTGGCTGATAAGGAGAACTCCAGGCTGATGGCTGGTGCGAGCCAGGAGCCTGCTCGGCAGCGAACAATACCTCCTAATTCAGAGGCTGCGGGCCCAGGCCACGCGGGGCTGAGGTTTGCAGTGGAAAGCAACGTGCTGCCTTGTGCTGAAATACTGGAGGAGCTGGGGCCCCGCTCCGCTAGCCCTGTGCACACTGGCTGGCTGCTGCAGGCGCTTCTTAAAGGAGGAGTTGGAGAGGCTGCGGGAGGGGATCAACGCAGCTCTTAGCCTACTGCTGCCAGAAGTAAATCACGACTGCCCCCCCGCCCCAAAATTCAGGCAACGTGACTTGCATTTGCAGCCTCAGCACCCCTCCTTCCCCGCACTCGCATGGCTGTGATTTACACAGAGCGCTTTAATGTAGTAGTAGTAGTAGCAGTATCCTTCAGTCTACGTAGACTGTGGATCGCGCCCTTTGTGGTTCCATTTAGCATCCTCATTTGCAGCGTCGGCTGCGACTGTGAAGACCCACACGAGAGTGACAGGCCTTGCTGCATCTGTTGCATATGTAATGGGTGTCTGGCAGGTCCTTGCTGTGTTTTCTGTGGGCTCGCTTCTCCTTTGCTAGCTGTATGATCCTCAACTCATCCTTCAAGGCCCTTGTATAGTTCTTGCCTCCATCTGCTGCGATCGTCTGCCAGCTCCTCCCAGCTGTCTGGCTTGATGTCTGCTTCCCTGAGGTCTCTCTTGCAAACATCTTGGTAGCACAGCAGGGGGCGTCCAGGAGGTCTTTTGCCAGAGGCTAGCTCGCCATACAGGATGTCTTTTGGGATCCTTCCATCATTCATCCTGTGGACATGGCCAAGCCAGCGGAGCTGACGCTGCCTGAGGAGGGTGTGCATGGCTGAGATTCCAGCTTGCTCGAGGACGGCGGTGTTGGTCACTCTGTCCTTCCATGATATTCCAAGGATGTGCCTGAGGCAGCGCAAGTGGAAGACATTCAGCCTCTTTTCCTGGCGGGCATACAGGGTCCAAGTCTCGCTGCCATAAAGCAGGGTGCTGAGGATGCAGGCTCTGTAGACTTGCATTTTGGTGTGAGTGTACAACTTGATGTTATTCCACACTCTCTCATTGAGTCTGGACAGAGTTGTGGCTGCTTTACCAATCCTCCTATTTAGCTCAGTCTCCAAGGACAGGGTGTCAGTAAAGGTGGACCTGAGGTAAACGAACTCATGGACGACCTCTAATGTATAGTTGTCAATGCTGATTGATGGAGAAACAGCAATGTCCTGAGCAAGTACATTTGTCTTCTTTAGGCTGATGGAGAGCCCGAAGTCCTTGCATGCTTTGGAGAACTGATCCAGCAGCTTCTGAAGCTGGTCTTCTGTGTGTGACACGACAGCAGCGTCATCTGCGAACAGCATCTCTCTGATGAGGACTTCCTGCACCTTAGATTTAGCTTTCAGCCTTGCAAGATTAAACAGTTTCCCGTCAGATCTTGTGTGCAAAAAGATGCCCTCTGTTGAAGATCCAAAGGCGTGTTTAAGGAAGAGTGCGAAGAAGATCCCGAACAGTGTCGGAGCAAGGATGCATCCTTGTTTGACGCCATTCCTGATGCTGAAAGCATCTGATAATGTGCCGTCGTATTGGACGGTTCCTCTCATGTCTTCGTGGAAAGACTGGATCATCTTGAGTATGCATGACAGACATCCTATCTGGTGGAGCAGTTTGAACAGTCCATCCCTACTGACCAAGTCGAAGGCCTTGGTCAGGTCGATGAAGGCAATATCGAGTGGCTTCCTCTGCTCCCTGCATTTCTCCTGCAGCTGCCTCAGAGAGAAGACAATGTCGACGGTAGATCTCTATGCACGGAAACCGCACTGTGATTCAGGATACACCCTGTCAGCTATCTTCTGGAGTCTGCCGAGGATGACGCGAGCGAACAGTTTACCAGTGATGTTTAGGAGGGAGATTCCATGGTAACTGTTGCAGTCGCTTCTGTCTCCTTTGTTCTTATACAAGGTTATGATGTTAGCATCACGCACGTCCTGCGGAACCTCTCGCTCTCTCCAGCACAGGCACAGCAGCTCATGTAAAGATTCCAGGAGAGTGTCTGTGGCACACTTGATTACCTCTGGTGGTATACCATCCTGGCCTGGGGCCTTTCCTACTGCAGTGCTGTCGATGGCTTTCTTCAGTTCATCCACAGTTGGTTCCTGGTCCAGTTGGTCCATTACTGGTAAGAGTTCGATGGCATCGAGGGCTGAGTCGACCACAATGTTCTTGCGTGAGTACAGCTCGGAGTAGTACTCGACCCAGCGCTCCATCTGTTTGGCTTTGTCAGTGATGACTTCTCCAGATTTGGATTTCAGAGGTGCCATCTTGTTCTGGGTGAGTCCTAATGCCTTCTTGATGCCCTCTTACATTCCCCTGAGATTACCAGAGTCAGCACTGGTCTGGATGCTGCTGCAGAGCTCGAGCCAGTAGTTGTTGGCACAGCACCTGGCCGTCTGCTGTACTGTTTTTCTGGTTGCTCTGAGCACTTGCAGGGTACTCTGGCTTGGTGAGCGTTTGTACTCCAGGAGCGCAGCGCACTTCTTTTCAATGGCTGGAATCATCTCATTGGAGTTAACTTTGAACCAGTCATTTGTGTTTCTAGCTCTTCCAAACACCGACAAGGCCGTGTTGTACATTGTATCCCTCAGATGCTGCCATCTGGATGTCACATCGGCACCCCCAGGGTTGCTGTGCAGATTCTCCTCAAGGGTCGCTCTGAACTTTTCAGCTCTCTCCGAGTTACCCGTCTTTCTGGCATCAATGCGGGGACTTCCAGTTGGTCTAGAGCGGTGCAGCTTCTTGGGAATCACCTTGAGTTTGGAGCAAACTAGCGAGTGATCTGTATCGCAGTCAGCACTATGATAGCTGTGTGTCAGAAGGATGTTTTTGAGGTTATCACGTCCAGCGATGACCACGTCTAGTTGATGCCAGTGTTTTGAGCGTGGGTGTCTCCATGACACTCTGTGCTTTAGCTTGGTTTGGAAAAATGTTTGTGATGCAGATTGTGGTACGTGCAAAGTTCGAGAAGACGCTGACCATTTTCATTCATTTTTCCCACACCAAAGTGGCCTAAGCAGGAAGGCCATGAGTCATGATTGGCTCCAACTCTTGCACTGAAGTCACCCAGAATGTACAGTTGTTCGTGAGCAGGTATTTGCGCTATGGCAGCACTAAGCAAGTCATAAAACTTGTCTTTTACTTCCGGTGCGGCGTACAGGGTTGGGGTGTAAGCGCTGATCAGGTGGACAGGACCGGCACGAGTTTGAAGTATGACCTGAAGGAGTCTTTCTGATCCACCCATGACTAATTCCACCATTTGTAGAAGGGTGTTTCTGATGGCAAAGCCAACACCATGCTCCCTGGGTTCTTCACGGGCTTTACCCTGCCAGAAAAAGGTGTAGTTTTTTTCCTTTAGAGATCCCGAATCTGCAAGACATGTCTCTTGCAGAGCAGCAATGTCAACTTGGAGCCTCTTCAGTTCCTCATTGATGACATCGGTCTTTCGGGTGTCGCTGATATCCTGAAGATCTTCGGTCAGACCTGTCAGCATGGTCCGCACATTCCAGCAAGCAAGCTTAAAACTTTGATGGTTTCCTTTTCTTGTTGATTTTCTTATTGGTTTGCCTGGTGCTCAGCTTTCAGGTCACTTGTCAGGTTTGGGAACCTTAAGCCTCACGCACCCAGTGAGGCGGGTGAACTGTGGCAGGACAGTACCCTATTGGCTGGGGGCTGCCCAGCTTGAGGCGGGCGGTGACTGTCCAGTGAGATGCGACGATCTCTCCCACCATCGGAGGCAACCCCTGGCACTCGCTCTCTACGCCAGTCGAGCAAGAGCTTATAACCGGTATCTGGTACCTCCCGTGTTGGTTCAGTGCTGTTAGCGATGCTGGAGTACCTCTCCAGGCGCGAGCTTGGGCACTTATTGGGACCCTGGGCTGCCCAGACAGCAGTGTTCCCCTCTCGGCTTTACTGATATAATCCAAAGGCGAGGATAACCTCTACGTCTGGTACCAGCTCAGCTGCAAGCGTTGCCGGGTCAATGCTAGAAGTTGGCGCAGAACCGCCTTAGGACTCCCCTCCGGATTTTCTGTCAGGGTTTACTCCCTTAGCCTTGCTCCTTTCCAGGATAACCCACAAGGCAGTGGGGCATGGAGAACGTGGGTAGGGTCCCACTGCCTCTTGCACCTCCCTGGCGCCACATGTCCCCAAAGCTCCCCATGATGACCACTTCGCCTCCCCAGGACCCTCCTCCCCACCCCTCTGCCTCTCATCGGCTACCATCACCCCCCAGATCCTTCCTCCCTGTCCCCTTTTCCCCCATCCATTCCCATGTCTCCTGACTGCACCACACTGCCCCCTATCAGTTCTCGTTGCCCCCAGGTCCCCCTTCCCCTGGCCTCTCCGCAGCTGGCCGCACGCTGCTGCAGCCCCCAGTCCTCCAGGAAGGAAGGCGCTGATCTCGCAGCCCAGCTGCACCCTGGGTCCTAGGCAAAGCCACCAACTCTTCATCTGGCTCCGGCTGTCCCTGGAGCCCCACAGATCTGGTGCAGTGCGTGCACGCAGGGAGCGCAGGACTGGGCCTGGAAGCCATGCAATCTGGGCCAGCACGCCACAAACACCCTCCGTGGGTGCTGCCATCCCCACAGCCGTACCAGATGCCCCCAAACCACTTGCCCACCACTGACGTCCCTCGATATCGCCCCCCGCCTCCTCCGCTCCTCATGCTGCAGCGGGTCCCTCAGCTCCAGCCAGCAGTTCGGGATGATGCTGCCTCTTACACCTGAAGTAGTAACTAGCTCCCTCTAAGCTCCCCCTCTAAACTCCCCTCTCAAAACTCCCTCCTGTTAGCAACCACCCTGGTCGCTTGCCAGCAGGGCTTTAGAGCTCTGGCCTACCTGAGAGAGCCCCTCCCTCTGACTACTGCTCAGCCAATCAGCACGCAGCCTGAGCACAAGGCCTTTCAAACAAACAACCAGACAGCACAGCACTGCAAACACCAAACAAACAGACAAACCCAGGCCCAGAACCCCCAAACCCAGGCACCCCCACACTCCAGAGAGGCACTTACCCAAAGGTGCTGTAGTTTGCCCCCTCCTTCCCCAGGACAGCCCCTCTCAAAACTCCCTCCTGTTAGCAACCACCCTGTTCGCATGCACCCGGTCGCATGCTCTAAAGCCCTGCTGGCAAGCGCTTTAATGACGTGACTTGGAACTTGCGACTGGTTTGACGCTAGCCGCTGTCCCAATCCTGCTGCCCGCGCCTGGCAGTGGGCGTGCATTGCGCACGGCGGGAGCACGGGAAAGTGACTTTGTTTTGGCCCAGGGCTTCTGCCCAAAGTCAGGCACAAGCGCAGATGCAGCTGGCTGAAAACGGGCTGGCGTGAACCCTGCCTCTCGTGCGCAGAACGGCCGCAGCCCAGCCAGGCGCTCAGAGGCCACCTGTGATTTGCACACAGCAGTGACCTGACTGGATGGTCCTTGAAACCAGTGCAGCTAGCTGCACACTCCCAAGCTCGGCTTAGGACTGAGGTGAACCAGGGCCTAAAGGAGGCTTTTACTGCACTGTGCCCCATCAGCAAGCTCAGAGCGGCTCATTGTAGCCAGTATCTATCATTCAGCCCACTGACTTCTTGGGAGCTGTGGGTATGGCTGATTACTGACACTATGGGAAGAGCTCTAGTCTTTTCCTTAACAACAAGAAGTCCTGTGGCACCTTATAGACTGATGGATATTTTGGAGCATAAGCTTTCGTGGGCAAGACCTGCTTTGTCCTGCTTCTTGCCTGGGTGGGAGAATGGGTCCAACCCACCTCCTGGATGGCAGAATTTAGTGCAGAATTCCCAGCAGGCACATCATAGGCTGTTCTTTGTGCTGTTCCCATGCTCAGGGCTTTTACCAGGCCAACATGTGAGTTGGGCAAAGCAGGTCTCTGCCCACGAAAGCTTATGCTCCAAAATACCTGTCAGTCTGTAAGGTGTCACACGACTTCTTGTTGTTTTTGAAGCCACAGACTAACTCGGCAACCCCTCTGATATTTGTCTTTTCTTTGTTGTAGTTCCCACGGCTGGGGCTGAAATGCACTGGTCCTTTAGCCCAAGGACCAGTCCATTTCAGCCCCAGCCCTGGGAACTACATTGTGTTTTATCCTCCATAGGAGACAGAGTGAAGAGTAGGTGTGGGGTAGTCCCTACCAGCTCCAAAGAAAAGCCGCACAGGAGAGTCCGAATCAGGACAGAAGTCAAAAGCTTGAAAATGTTCTTGAAATTCAGAAGCTGATTTTTGACTGGGGCCACTAAAATAGTCTGTGTAGGTATTTCGCAGTGTTTTGGGTGCATCAGGGCAGTTTAACTTTTTAAACACTTGTGGCACAAAGAAATTACAATGTGCAAAAGAAGGGGGGATTGAGACTGGAAAGCAAATTCACTTCAAACAAAATCATCAAAAGGGGATGTTTTGAGACATTTGAATTTGATCTGTCCTAATCTTTCCAGGTTAGATCCGGAGAACCAGCCCTGTCCCTGGGAACAGTTTCAGTTTGGATGAATTAGCATTTTCACAGAACAACAACAACAAAGTTCTGTTGGAAAGTTCCTGCTGAGCTGCCAGTTTTTATTTACAAAAAAGATAATTCCAAGATAACTCTCCATGAGCCAGTATCACTCTTCTTAGCTTGGGCTGCTCCAGCTCCTTTCCCCAGGCCCTGACTCACTGCCCCAGCAGCAACTCTTGTATTTAGGGTGGAGATTAACAAACCGCACCTGCCCCTCCCAGTCAACAGGAATTAATCTGCAGCAGAGCAACTGGCAGGCTTCCAACATCAGCTAAGGGCCCGGGGGAGAGACATGGATCAAATCGTGCTCCCTGGGTGCAGAACGGATGTTCCAAAACTGAGGCTCTCCTGCCATCATGAGAACAGGTACGTCAGAAGTTCAAACCAGCTCACAGACCGCGATAGACAGAACAAACGATTCTGTGCAATAACACCACCTGGATAGGGAAAAGAAAGATCCCATTTGCGGCAGAAAAAAACAGCCCATGTTGCATGGAAGAGGAAAAGCTGCTTTTTAAGGCTGGAGTAGGATTGGCTTCCTAACCTTGCTGAGGTCACGGCTCTTCCTAACTCATTTCTCCAGCCAGACTACAACTTTCCTATGGAAAGACCCTGCTCTCCGCCCCTGAGAGTGACCCACAGGCCCCTAACCAGCCTTGACCTTCAGGGTGTAGTTCCCCATCCCTTAAATCCATACAGGTCACAGACAGAATTAGGGGACCTTGTGATTGACTGCACCTGTATCAATCAGTATCTCTGTATGACTCTCAGTTTCTTGCAGCCAAGCACAACTGTCCAGCAACTTAGCTCTGGCTCTCTGGATGCAACCTAATTCAGTTTCTGGTCACCCATAACAAAACCTCACCAGGCATCTGGCAAAGCAAGAGACAGACAAGCGCAAGCCCATGGAAAAGGGCTGGAGCCCCAGCCAAGGCTGATAATTGCAGCAAAATCAGTGCTCTGTGACAGACAGCGTTCCAGGCATTGGCAGAGGCTGGTAGTCTTGCAGCAGTCTGACTTCTGCCCCAGTGCTCAGGTTGATCAGAGCGAGTCCTGAGCCACTCTGGAGTACATGTGAGGATAGAAATAGCACCAAAAGCAATGCAAAACTCACCCTTACGCTTCCGAAAGAACCCCCAGCTGCTCACATCCAGGGTTAGAAACCAACTGAACTGTATCCGCCCATCAACTAGCAATAGAAGTAGGAGGTACTAGGAATAATTGGTTCTCATGTAAGCCCCACTCATGACACCGCCCAGGACTTGTTTATATCACAAGGTATGTGGCTCTTATTATTATTTATCTGTGTTATCATAGCACCTAATGGCCTCAGTCATGGAGCTCAGCCCTGTGTGCTAGGTGCTGTGCAAACGCAGAACACAAAGATGATCTCTTGCCCTGAGCATCCACCATCCTCCCTTCTTTCTCATCTCTCCTTGCGGCATCCCTGACGGTCCTTGCATTATGTCTCGGTAAGGAAGAAGTAAAGGAGTTGGGGGTGAAGGGCAGGAGGCACGGAGGAAAAGACAGAAATCCCTTCCTTGGCCAGAGGAAGTGGCACGTCTGCTTTACCCAAGGTATACGGAGTTGATACGAGGGTGGGGTGGCAGGAACACCAAGTGGCCATGTAGTTCTCCAGGGTCAGGTCCCCGTTTGCCTGATGGGAAATGCGCGTGAGCCAAACCCAGCACAGACACGGCACGGCCTCCAGGTTGCCAAATGTGTAACAGCACAAAATTAAACCCGCTTGCTCTGCCCCCTTCCCATCCTTGTCCTGTCCTTTTTCCATGGCTCTGACCCCACTCCACCCCCATCACTTGCTCTCCCCTAATCTGTCTTTCACTGGGCTGGGTGCAAGGTTGGGGTGTGGGAGTGGAGAGTACTTTAGCTGGGGTGCAGGCTCTGGGGTGGGGCCACAACTGAGGGTTTCAGGGTGTGGTGGGGGGGCTTTGGAGAGGGGCAGGGGTTTGGGTGCAGGCTGTGGGATGGTGGTGCAGGAGGAGGCCTGGAGGGTGAACTGTGGGAAAGAGTTTGGTTACAGGGATTAGGGGTGTGGGATGGGGTAAGGGGTGCAGACTCTTGGGGGGGAATTAGGGTGCAGGAGGGGGTCTGACATGGGGCAGGGGTTGGGCTGTGGGATGGAGTGAGGGTAAGTTGATTGTAGATAAGTCTATTCCAGCAGTTGCCGGAGCTGGAATTGAGTATCTGTGATCGACTTTATGGTCTAGTGTAGACCTGGCCTTACAGTGCAGCACTTCCAAGTGCCTGGCTATTCACGCCCCTGTGCGGTGCAGAGAGAGCCCAAGATTCTCAGCTCTTCTGTTGTGCACAGTGCCTCGCATCAGAGCTACTCCCTCCTACAGCTGTGCACTGTCGCAATACAAATTAGACAGACCAAAGCCCCTGGACTCTGAGGCCCGTTTTACATTTCTCTTTCTTCTTTCCTGTCCTTGGTCTTGCTACTTTTGCTCTTTCACGCCTCGGGTTTCTCCCTTACAGCTCACGCTCTCCTCTCTCTTCTTGCAGTGAAATCAGCAGCGGTGCTGTGTGCTCGCTTGTGATTCTCATCACATCTGGTTATTTGCTGCCATCTCAGAATCCTTGCAGCAAAGTTGGAGAAGGAAGAACGTTCTTACTCAGACAGAATTATCCATGCCTAGCTGTGGGAGCACCCCCAGGTAGAAGGCCAAAGTAAGAGTTGCCCAAAGTGTCTCGTGTCTAGCCCTGGAGAACTTGCAAGAAAAGCAATAAAAGGTCAGTAACCAGGAGAACGACATCAAACTCATGAGGCAGGAGAAGCTGATTGATGTAGAGATGGGGAGAAATGGCCACAAGGCCTAGTGGGGTCCCTTCTCCATAAGGCAGAGGTACATGGCACAAATTCAGGTCCAGGCCTGCACCCATTGATGCTACGGGTAACAATTCCATTTGGCTTCCTCAGGTACCATACCAGGCTGGGACTTTTCCAAGTCTTTGGGTGATATCCTCACCCCCAGCTCTGACCCCTTCATGGCACACTACAGGGCAGGAGCAGTAGAGGGGCTCTCAAAGACCTGTATTGAGGCAGGGGATGGTCCTGTGGAGCAGGAACAGTGGAACTCAGCTGTAAGTAGGGACCTTCTTAAAAGCCCGAGTGGAAGAGGTGATCTGGGGGGAGTCTGGAGATCCCAGGCAATGCTGCAGGTCCCTCAGAGAGCCTGGAGAGGCTGCTGTTATTCACAGGCCCAAGGGCAGCTCCGCGATGGGAGGGCACAAAGCTGGTTCAAGTCTTTAACCACGTGTAGCCCCAGCCCCCTGAGCCTGGGCCTCCACCTTTACCCTGCTGTGGGCTTAAGGCCTCACCCTGTTCATGGAGACACCCCAAGCCTGTCTTAGCTCCTAGGGCTCAGGATAGAAGGTGTAACTGCCCACAGGGGGACTCAGATCTGGGACCTCCGGAGCTCGGTGCAGGAGCCTCTGCAGTGTGAGCGAAGAGCCGGCTGGTGCTCAGCGAAAGCTGTAGGGGAGGCTCAGTGTTTCTCTGTGCAAGTGGTCAAGACACTCATATGGGACAGTGAACCACACCCCATAGTGTGGGTCACAAAGGTACCCACCTTTCCCCTACATGAGCTGCCTGCTCCCTGTCGAGGACATCACATCTCTCCCTAGATCCCAGGGCTCAAGGTGCAACCTGACTGAGTGAGGCGCCGCTAGCCTTTACCACTTCCCAGGGCTCCAGATGAAAAGCACCTGCTGTTACCCCTCCATGGGCTCTGGGTAATCAGCCATTCCCTGTGGACCCAGAGCAAACACCCCTTCCATCAGGATTCAGGATTATGTGGCCTTTTACTAAGGAAAGAGCCTTAGTAATATCTCACTTACCTCTATGTATTCACAGTCACCCAGAAAGAGTGTCCATGGGAAACGCACCATGCACCCACTATGGCAGATGAACTGTTCCTGAGGGCCAGGCCAGATCAGGTCATCTAGAGGGAGTTCAGTTTCCACATGGCGTGAATGACAGGGTGTTGACATTTGGCGGCTCTGATCTTGGGGCTGTGTCCTGCTTAGCTGTACTTTAGCCAACCATTTTATGGCAGTTTTACTGAACAGCTTTCTAACCAATGCTAAGATGCTGTAAAACAACTCTTTAACTAGTCGGATGCCAGCACCTTAACTGATGTACAGCTAGCAAAATTCATTTTGTAACAGACAGAAACAATCAAGGAACCATCCTGAGATCAGACCGATAAACAATAGCGAACCTGGAATCATAATGACAAAACAATAAAGATGCAGGGATTTCACAGCCGCAATTGCTGATAAGTGATGGCTTGCCAGACAGAATGATATCCAACAACGTTTTCTTTAATCAGCTTTGAATCTGATCTTTATCTGGTGATGATGGACACCATTGGGATAGGATTGCCTCCTCAACAGCCTTTTATTACATTGTTTTAATGGAATTTTGGTGGAATGGGAGGATTGGTTTTCTGATTCTTAGCTCATGTCTGCTGTTCTTCTAAGGCTGCAGACAAAGGCTTCAGACTTTCCAATATGTCTGCAGTAAAAGGCCTTATCCTTTGAGTGGGAGGCACCAGCTTCTTATGCTGCCATAGCTACACTTTCTAATTAGCAGGCTCATTTGATCAGAGCTAGCGCAGGTATGTCTCCTAGAAATAGAAACCATCCATTCCTTCAGGCAGTCTAGCTTAGTGACTTACAGGCTAAGCCAGGGGACCAGTTTAATTTATACCTCAGCAGGTGCGTTACCCCCAGGAGCAGTAAAGCTAGAATTAAAAATGGAGAGAACCATTTCATACATTTCAGAAGCTACAAAATGCGACCTGTGCTATATCTGGTTAAAAAATGGGGGCAGCGCTCCTGAAAAAGATCATTTCTCTTTTTGTCTTTAATTTAAAAACTCAGCTAGAATGTCATCAGAATCTCCCCAGATGTGACCATTTTCTACCATCTTTAGCACATTGTGTTACACTCTCAGCAGTGAAAGTGTTATGGTGTTACCACCAGAGTGCACTTGTGACAAAACCATCGACGTGGGGTAAATGTAGCATGCTAGAGAAAAGAAATCAAATGCATGTTGAACCGCTCTAATCTGGCACTCTCTTGTCCAACATCATCTGTAATCTGGCATGATTTTAATTAGCTGGATATCCACTTATCATAGGCATGGCCAAGTTGATCATGGTCTCATAAAGTTTCTACCATGGCTGGGGCTACCAAGGTGCCAGTACTCAGTACCAGCACAAAAACAGCACTGACTTTCTGCGATATCTCATTTTCAGTTTCCTCTAGCTTTTTTTTTTTTATTTTTTTTTAATTTAACTCTTTGAGCTAGAATATCCCTTGTGGGGGATTTTGCCTCAAGATGAAGTTTGGGGAAAGTTTCAGCTAGAATAGTACAACCATGTCTGAAAGCTGGATTTGGGCAAAATACATTTTTGCTCATGTTGAAAAAATTCTTCCAATCATTTCATTGAGGAGTTTTAGTGCTGCCATGCTGTGGATCAAGGCTTTACATTTGGCAAGGGAGTTGCCCTGTGGTCAGAGGGGAGCCTTTTGCCCTTCTAATGAAAATCTGCTCAAAATTGGCTTAGTTAAGAGTCTGAAAAATCCCATTTTGCACACACACAATATGACTTGTTCGAATTTGGCAACTAAATTCTCTTAGGATTCTGTCTGAGGTAAGCCTGCTCCATCCCAACACAGCATCTTAATTCTGTCATTTCCTAACTTCTGCATGCTTGAATTTGCAACCTTAATGTAGGTGTTTTCAATATAACAACTCTATCAAAAAAGCAATACACTTTTTTGGGAATAAAGTAAATCCTATCTGAAGGATTTATAAGGGCCAACACATAATTCATCTTGACAATGCAGAAAATGAAAACCTTTGAGTGGAAAGAACATAGATTCCACTTCAGAAGGAATGCAGGACCTTAGAAATGTAGGCTGTGATTAGCCAGCCTGTGAGTTAGGCTCCTGATTCCTGCTGAAGTGTGAAGGAGATGCGGCTCTGAATCCCTCAGATGGCTTTGAAAGTCTCATACACTCATCCCTCATTAAACGAGTACTTTCCTTATGAGTATTCGATAAAACGAGGGACACATGTACCTACCTTTGTTCACTAGATGAGTGAACTCCCCACTGCTAATACAAGCCTTATCCCTGTCAGCCCCACAGCTCCAACTCGCCTCAGCATGAACCCCCCTGCCCGCCCCACGGCCCCCCCTCGTGTGCCCCATGGATGCAACCCGCCACCAGGTTTTAACCCTCCCTCCCACTCATGGCCCCAAACTGTCCC
Organism: Carettochelys insculpta; assembly: GCF_033958435.1. Lineage (NCBI taxonomy): Eukaryota > Metazoa > Chordata > Testudines > Carettochelyidae > Carettochelys > Carettochelys insculpta. The sequence continues at coordinate 39,486,763 of NC_134147.1, forward strand.
CCAACCTCTAACCCTCCCCAATCCCCCCCGCAAACCCAAGGTTCACTTACCTTTCAAAAGCAGCGCCACGTGCTGCCGCTCCTTTGCCAAGTTATGAGCACTTGGAACGAATCAGAGACTTTTATGTATATCATAATGGGAATTTAGTGTCCCTCTCTCAAGTTTTCACCTACAGGCAGAAATTTGGGAAGCAGTTGCGCTTGGAAAGCGAGGGATCAGATTATCCTGCAAATTGCCAAGGGATTCCTTTATGAAAACGAATGACCACCACACCCAATGCCTTTGAGTTGAGGGTAGGAAGCATCTCCCAGGAAGTGCTCAGAATCTCACAGGTCCTCACCATTACACTACAAAGTTCTGTCTACAGAAGTCACTGTGGACAGAGTTTTGCCAACAGAACCTCTGTCTACAGAACACGTCCACGCTCTGTCAGCAGATAGCAGCCAGATTGCCGAGCCTTCTGTCAACAGAACAGCCAACCGGAAGCTCAGCAAACAGGGCTGCCAGGTGAACAGGAAACCCTCTCCGTCTCTCCTGCACTGTCTACGCTAGATTTCTGGCTACAGGATCTGTCTACGGAGGTGCTATGCCTCCAACTTTCAAGACATAAATCTGCCAGGAAAAGGGTTGGGTTCTGCTGACAGATTCTTGACAGAACTCATTTGTAACGTGGATGCTCCCTAGTTTTGTCGACAGAAAGCCTCTTGTGTAGACACAGCTTAAAGGAATTGCTAAAGTTGTATCATCAGATGGCTAACAGAGCCCTGCCAGGGTGGCCACGGGCACAGCCACAAAGTTCAGCTTTAGAGCTGAACTTTCCCCAAACTGTCCAGGTCTGGGGTTTTCACAGCTCTCCCATTCATTGCCAGCTGCAAAGCTCAGCTCTGACTCTGTATCCTACTGTAAAGACTGGAGACATGGGGCTCCAGGTCTGAGTTTAGGCAAAGGCAGATCTAGGTTGCCTGGGCCTTGGGCTGGAGCAAGTGGGATGTCCTGGGCATGGGAACCATGGTCCCACCCAACTTCTTCTCCCTGCCACCTGGTCCCCTTCTGTCCCTTCCACCTGTGGTGAGGCCCATGGCCTGACACTCTTCCACCCCTGCCTTTGAAGTCCTGCCTTTGTTTTGTCCACAGCCCTGGACGTGCATACGCCCCTTCCCCTGTGAGCCCACCCACATTTCACTCACCATACCATCCCTGACTCTACTTCTCTGTGGCTTTCTCCTTTCTGCCTCCACCCCCCGCTGTGGCCCCAAGACTAAAGAAAACCCTGTGCTTCCTGCAGCCCTGCAGGTTGCATCAGGGTGAGATTTTTCTGGGGCCCCAAACTGGCTGCAATAAGACCAGAAGGCCCCTGCAGAAGTCCAGCCCTTTTGTTAGTTAGGCCCATCAAAAATCACTTCAGCGCCCAGTTCTAATCTGCAATCCAAACCTTCCATCAACCTTTGAACCTGCCAGTGCTAGGGATCAGGACAGCCCTTCCCACTCTCTGTAAGTACTGGCTGACTCTGGGCCCAGCTGGGCAAGTCTTTCACTTGTAGGACTTGCTTCCCACACGCCGGCCGGCCCCGTCAGGTTTCCAGAGTGCTGCAGGAGAGGGTTGTCTCCCAGCGTAACAGACATGTCCTGAGCTGTACCTGGGAGATCTGAATAATGCATGTGGCACTGCTACAATTGCGAAGCCCGTGAAGCCCAGGAAGAAGTAGAGCAGTGGATTCTCTTTGTCACCCAGTTTTGTGCTGTTGCTGGATATTCCTGGAGCATTTCAGAGAACAATAGGCCATTTTTAGCTCACGCCACCCGCCCTCACATTCAAGAATTACTATGAGTATTATTTCCAAGGAAACCAGGACTCACACGTGGATCTTTTATGTGAAGGCTCACATCCGGAGGTTTCCATGTGACTCTGCCGCCTATTTTTAGCTCCTCAAACATAACTGCAGGGATGAGGGCTTTAAAAACACACTGAACACTAATGAAATGGGCATGTTGATTTTAGGGATTTTCATTGCACTGGTTAAACTATTATGTAGAGTTACCATACCCAAAAAAGAGGACACCCCCTAGGAGGGAGTGGGTCTGTAACAGTATCTGATACACCATCCTCTTTTTTGAAAGGTCAGCTCCGGTAAACCAGTTATTATGAAAGCAAATGACCGAGTCAGAGCCATCGGTTGAAATAATGCAGGAACCAAGGGCGTTAAACAGTTAGATGTTTCCTTGTTTACTTTCACCTTCCATTGCACAAACAGAGAAGCAGTGTGCTAAAAAGGTTTGCATTTTACTACTGGATCCGCCCACCCAGTGTGTGAAAGGCTCTTGCTTGTTATCTTAGCTCAGCAATGCAAATTTGGCAGGCTCTGCAGGGAGGGTTTCTTTCCCCCCCGGGAGCTGCTGTACTGGGCGCATAGGAGCTGTAAACAGGCTGCCAGAGCTTTCATGATGCAGATGTGAGAATGAGCAACCCTAGGTGGACCCATGGTGCCCCACCCAAGCTCTGTGCGGGAGGGAGGGCAGACAGATGGCACATGGGAGCTGCCAGGTGGTAGTGGGTGAGGAATTCTGAAACCTACCTTTGCCCCCTCAGCACAGAATTTCAGCCTTGATTTCTGCGTAGAGCTGCACAAAATGCTGTGGGTTCAGCTAGCAGGGGTTCAGCCAGCCTCGGCTTGGCTTGTCGCTCCTTGGGGAAAGAGGCCTGATTTGCCCTTGCCTGGCTCCTGGTCTTGCCCTTCACACTAAGGTTTAGTGTGAACTGAGGCATTGGGAGTGTGGGAGGGGGTGCGGGACCCAGCTAGGGCAGAGAGAAGCGGGTTGGGATGCAGGAGGGGGCTCCAGGCTGAGGCGGGGAGGTTGGCTGTCGAGTGCAGTGTGGGGTACAGGCTCTGGGAGGGATTTGGGTGCAGGAGGGGAATCCAGCCTGGGGCAGACAGCTGGGTGTGGGGTCTCGGCAGGACTTACCGCTGCTATCAGGAAGCGCTGCCAGGTCCCTGTGCCCCCAGGCACATCGTGGGTGGCCAGAAAGACTCCCTTGTCCGAACAGGTGAGACCCACACAGTCACGGTTACCAGCCAAGGGGAGGTGGCGGCAGGCGTGAGGGCAGTATGCAATGCCTCGCTGGTCACCTAAAGCTTCGGGGCTGCAGGGACTTGGCAGCCGCCTCCAGGAGCTGGGGTGGGAGTAGGTGTGCCTTACCCCGGCCCTCACTGCAGTGCCGACCAGACTTCTAATGGTCCAGGCAGGGGTACTGACTGGAGCCCCAGCAGCCCCCTTGACTGAGCGTTCCACTCAAAAACCAGATGCTTTGTCCCCTAATCCTGAAAGGAACAGGGACCTGCTGGAGCTGCCTGAGGTCTGTGGCCTATGTCACTTCACAGCCCAGTGTCAAGGCAGCGGGTACTGAGGGCAGGTCTACGCTAGACCTGAAAGTGGATCTTAGATACCACGCCAGCTCTGCCAATTGCGTAGCTGGAATCGACGTATCGAAGATCGATTTATCAGGTCGCCCTCGCAGGGGGAAGTCGACAGGAGAATCTCTCTCTTTGACCTCCTCATGAGGATGAGGAATATCAGGGTCGACTGCTGAGCCTTGATGGTTTCATTTAATTCCTCCCCATTAGGTGCACTAAATCAAACCCCAAAAGATTGGCCCTGACCAGGTTGATCTGCCAGGCAGTACAGAGGGACCCTCAGATGTGATTTAAGCCGGAATTGAAAAAGCGTGTTCTGTCAGCACCACCTGTGGAAAAATGTTCCGTGTGTCCCCGTGTGTTCCGAGGGCTGCTCCGGGGGAGAAGAAGAAGATTGTCTTGCAGAACATTTAAGGAATACTGAGAAGTGCTTGTGCAGGATTATAGTCCCCTCGCTAGGAGCCAAACATCTCTGGGGCGCGTGCGAGGGGATGACTCTACTCCATCGAATGTGTGGCAGTGCAGGTCATGTTGCTGGACGAGAATGAGTCTCTGGATCGCCTGCTGCTGGGATCTCCAGGGCTCCGGCTAGCTGAGATGAAAATCTGGCCCCAAAGCCTGAAACTTCAGAAGGATTGTAATGAACAGTGTAGGTTAAAAATGTAAGTGTTGTACGACCCTGGCAACTGTCTGTGCTTTCGTGCTGGATGTTAATGTCTCCTTCAGACTGCGCCTGTGTTCAGTGACCGACAGACACCCCATCAGACTTAGCTGCTAGGGAGCTTAGCGTTAGTGCTTTGAAGACTGTTTCTGAACTGCTGCCATTGGTCTCATTGCCTGGGGGAATCTTGGGATTCATCAGTTCCTCTTCTTCTGAAGCTGCCCTGTTTCCATCTGAATATGCCACATAGCAGCAGTTTCCTGGCAATGGTGTTGCTTGGCTTAGGATGCCACCTTTCCAAGGACTGTCCAATCCTTGTTCCTCCTTCCAGGCCCAGTGTGCGTGGGTCAGACAAATCAGGGCTCTGACTGCATCGTGTTCAGCCCAAGGGTGGTGGGGAACGTCTGCAGGAAAGGCATTGCCTTCCCAACACTCTGGACACCCAGGAAGGCAGAAGCTGTGATATGGCTTCCCAGCCCCCTGGCCGGCCGGAAGGGCTTGGGCTGTGGTGTAGCTGCCCAGGTCTCTGGCCACCAAGTGCTCTGGCTGGTTGTGACGGGGGAGACTAATGGGTCTGAGGATGTTCAGGGGAATGGGGAGTAACCTGCAGTAGAGGCCAGGGTTAGCGCCACAGGGCAGGAGGAGGGTTTTGTAGAAGGGGAGGGGCCAGGGATGGCCTTCTCTAGCCAGGCCTTTACCCATGGGCCAGGGTTCAGCCTGGTCTCCCGGTGAAAAAGAATCAGCAACTGCACTTTGTTCACCGGGAGCGCCTGGGGCACCTTGAGCGTAATCTTACGCCCTCTTCTCAGGCACCTTTTGAACATAATCTAGTGGGCAAACCCCTGTGCAGTACCCAGAATCCTCTTGTCTTCCCCTCTTCCAGGCCCAGTTCAGTGAAGTAGTTATGGACAAGCCTAATTTTCATCCTCTGATCCGGATGGCTCCAATAAGCATATTCGTGCCCCTAGGCACAGGCTTCATTAACTGGCCAAATCAGGGCCCAGCCCTCCAAGGGCTGGAGAACATCACACACCTAAGTCACTTGGTGACCACAGGCCTACAGTGAGCTGGGCGGGAGAAGTGGCTTCTTCCACAGCCTGAGTGTTCAGAATGTATGAAGCACCTTGAACCCCGGCTCTGGGGCCCACCCAAACCATTCCAAATTAAAGGTGTTCTCCTTTCCCCTGCACCATACAGATCCTCAGCTCCCTCCAGGTCTGCAAGCGGCTCTTCCATTCCCCAGGCTCCACTTTCTATCAGTCTTAGTCCCAAATGCTCCCAGGGTTCTCTGATCAGGTGCACCTGAGTGAGGTGAAGCTGAATATAGACGTGCTCAGGGCAAGCGGAGGGCATACCCTCTGGGCTGAACCCAAAAAAGGTGGAGAAAGCAAACTGCTTTTTCCCTCTGTTTTTGCCCTTTAAAGGTAAACTCAAGGGGGCGTGAACCCCCGTGAAGTGCAAGCCACCAAAGACGGCTTGCGGAAGCCAGTCTGAGTGGGAGCAGGCAGTGTTTTCACAGTTCCGGTTACAGCTCATTAAGAAGAACAACCACCAGGACATAGTAATGGACACGCTCAGGTAATTTGCACAGCTGCATCACAAACAGAAGGCTGCAAAAGGAGGCCCAGAAGGCTCCCATGCTGGAACAAAGATCCGAGGCTAGCTTAGAACCCAAGAAGCTACCTGAATGTGCTGCCCTGCAACTTTGGCAGCACACAAGTTGGCCCTGCAAAAACATGAAAGAAGGGGATTGACTGGAGGCAGCCTGGCCTGTGGCTGCCTATAACAATGGCCTAAGGCCCCCGGGTTCTAATCACTGCTGTCATATAAATAGTGTTCATAGAGTTGTAGGTCTGGAAGGGACCTTGAAAGGTCAGCAAGTCCAGCTTCCTGCTAGTGGTGGGCAACCTGCATTCCACTGACCACTTGTGGCCCATTGGGGTTGAACACGTGGCCCACAAGACATTTTGGAGTGTACAAAGGTGCCAGATTCCATCTGCTTTTCATCCATGTCATTTTTGTCCTACCAGTATTACTGAAGTCATATGCACACAAAGGCAGGGCAGGCGAAGTGAGGTTCATGCTGATTGGTCACATGCGCTAACTCTGCAGCCAGTCAAAGCACAGATAAGGGTCATTGACGGCTATTGCTTGAGTTCGGTCTTTCAACCAGTTGTACGTCATCTTGAAGTAATTTCATCTGGCCTGGTTTTCCTTAATTTGCTTGTGAGACTATAATATGTGTTACTTGTCAAAAGCAAAATAGTTACTCAAGTAAAGAAGGGTGGGAAAAGCAATGTATTGAACATGGAAATTGATGAAATTCATGTCATCTTTTGAAATGGGACAACAACTCGCGGGCTGTGGCCACATTAGCAAAAAATATTGAAAGTGATTTCGAAACGAGCAGCAGAGCGACTACACACAAAGTGCTCCTTGCAGAATGAACATTGGGATAAAAAGGTGGTCATTTCGAAAACATTGTTCCACTCCCATCTTGGGAAAAACACCCCATTTCTACATCGATTTCAAAAGGAAATGTGTAGCCATTTTCAAGTCACAAGTCCTCCACAGAGTCGGCCCCTCCGTGGAGCCCTGGAGTTCCTGGCCAGGGCTCTATGGCTGTCAGCATTGGTGACGATGCAGGGCGCATGGTCATGTCCTGAACTGGGAGCTCCCGTCAGGAGACATAGGTGCCCTCGGCCATCCTGTGCCTGAGCCATGAGTTCTGCAGGATGTGGGCATTGTGAGCCCTGCCCAGCTCGCCCATGCGAATGTCTGTAAACCGTCTTTGGGCATCCACAAGCGCCTGGAGAATGACAGAATGGTGGCCCTTCCGATTATGTACCATCCGCAGCTGTGGGGTGGGGCCCAGATGGCGACATGGATGTTGTTCAATGCGCCGATACAGTCAGGGAATCCCAGCTGCTGGAACCCAGCCATGGCAGCATCCACGTCCCTCCAGCGGATGAGCCGATGCAGAAGCCAATTGATGGCATCAACGACCTGTATGGAGCGGAGGGCACGAGCACCTGTGAGTGTGTGGCAGCATGCAGGGATGCAGGGGGACCCCCTCCCCAGGACCCCATCTCTGGGACCCCCTTCTTGGGGCCCACCATAGGTGCATGATCCCAGATGCCTTACCTCTAGCAGAACGACACTGACAGTGGCCTTCTCCACCCCAAACTGGTGGCTGACCGGGCGGTTGCTGTCCAGGGTGGCCAGCTTCCACACGGCGATGGCCACCCTTTTTGTCTGGGGGGAGCGCAGACAGCATGTGGGTGTCCTGGTGGCGAAGTGCTGGTGTCAGCCACTGGCACAGCTCCATGGAGGTGGCCCTGGTCATCCTAAAACTGCAGAGCCACTGTTTGTGATCCCACCATTCCCCGCTGGTGGGGTACCACCAGGGACGATGGTGGGCCTGGGGAAGGGGTTACTCTGGAGGCACTGTTGGGGAGACCTGTGGGAGGCCAGCCACGTGGCAGGCAGCATGGAGCCTGAGGTTGGCATGTTAGCAGGATGTCCATCAGGCTGGCCATGATGTCCACGTCCGTGAAGTGGTGCGGGTCCATGCTGGTCATGTGCTGCAAGCAGCCTGAGCCCTCAGCATGTGCATGGTGGGGGTATTTGGGAAGGGCCCCTTATGGGGGTGACTGGCCTGTGTTCCAGGAAGGGCTTGCCAGCCATTTGACCCTTCCCTCACCATTTCCTGCCCGTTATTTCGAAAGGAGGCTCTGGGCTGTGTTGCTGCTCCCTTTCGAAAGGAGGGGTCGCTCTTCGATGTTGCAGATTGCAACGTCGATCCACGTTTTGTTTGTAGTCACTTTATCTCCCGTGGGGGGACGTAGGTACCCTCGTCCATCCTGCGCCCAAGCCATGAGTTCCACAGGATGTGGGTATCATTGGACCTGCCTGGCCAGCCCATGGGAACATCACTTCGAAGCGGTGGATAGGGATTACCGCTTTCAATGTGACTTGCTAGTGTGGCCACAGCCCAGATGATGAAGTGTGGAACAAATATGGGGGAATTCAAGTCTGCCCCTCATCTACCACAAAGAAGAGATGTTGCGGCCAGGGAGAGAAAGGGTCTTGGACTTGCTTTCCATAAACAGTAGACGTTTGGTGTAGAACAAGGGGAGACCCTTGAAGCTCCGGGCTATGGAGTGTGATCGCTTGAGAGGTTGAAGATAGACTTGTGTCTTCCCCTTAGAACAATTAAAGGCTGCAGCCAGGGTCCCGTTGTCACAGGGAAATGGAGGTCTGTCATTTACTGGGACAGCAGTATCAGGAGAGCCTGCAAAGTTTCTGAGAATACCCACATCTTTGGAAGCTTGTTCCAGGTGAACTGCCACCCCAGCTACTCTTTTGGCACATACCATTCATGTCTTGGGGGATACACAATGTCACCTCTGTAAATTAGCAAATGATAGAAAAGGTACAGTGCACATTCCCACTGTGACACCCCTGGCTAATTCGGCTGGGAGGCCCAACTTCCCGATGAAACAGAACTCTGCAAACAAGCAGGGCCATCTTGTGTCTATGTCCCATCAAGGCTCCTCAGATTAGATGGATCATCCTTTCTGAACACCCCTGGGCTTATGCTGTGGGCAGATCTCCCCACATGTAGCGTGCCCCCCCCTTACCCTCTACATCTGCTCTCAGAACAGCTCAGTCCTCTCTGATGGGTCAGTTTAATGCTGAAGACACTGAACTTCCTGTTTCCATCTGCGCATAGCTAGAGCTTGTAAGTGGGGTCAGTTAATGATTTTTTTTTTTAAATGCACTGTTCTCAAGTGCCCGTTGGCAGCTCTTATGCAATGAATTATTTAAACAAAATAAATAATAAATCACGAATGGGGCCTACAACAGTCACCATTACCCTAGAATCCCTGCATATGATGAGGTCAGATGATGACGAGGATGTGCTCGCATGCAGCTCGGATATTGAACATTCTGTTCCCTTAGTGAAGGATGTGTGTACGCTGCCAACTACAAATGATAGGAAGATAAAGAGAGAGACAATAGTTCCAAAACTGCCAGAAGGGAAAGACAATTGCGGAACGACTCCAAATAGCTCTTTATTGATTGACAATGGGCAGATCACACAAGTCTCACATGACTCTCTTGAAAATTGATGGGCTATGAACCAAGAAATTAAATTCTCCCCGGAGGAATGATGTGGTACCATTGGCCTTAGAGAAGATGGCAAACAACTGTCCTTATAACCTTGCTGGGAGGTAGGAATAAATACCACCCTCATTTTACAGAAGGGGAAACAGAGACAAGGTCAGACATTAGGGTTAGAAATAATTAGTTCCTAATCTTGTACTCAGCTCGTGCCTCTTCTTATTTCCCTCCCTTTTCTTTCCTGTGGCTGGATATGTTTTCACAGGTAGTTTTAGAAGAGGGTAAGACGGTGCCAGGTGAGCATCACACCTGAAGGACCATCACCCAAAAGTAGCCAGGAGGCCAAGCAGGAGATTGTTAGAACCTGTGTGGATACCAGTGACCGGTATCCATGGATAGACACTGAGAGCCACAGATCTGCAGGGATCTAATCCCAGGAGATACTCTGGCCAACAGAAAGGGGCATGGTGCAGTTACACCCAGGAGCTAGTGCCCTCAGCAGTAGTGGAGCCTGGCCACCCCTAGCTCCAGCCCCTCCTCTCTGGGGTTGGGCAACCCTGCTGCCAGCAGGGCTGGGTGGTGCAGCTGCATGGTGAGGAAGAGTTGCTGGTGCAGGGCAGTGAGCCCTCTGTTTTGCATCCATGGATGGAATAAATTTTATTATGTGCACCAAAGCAAATGTAGGTGTGCACCACCAATAGAAACACATCTGCCATTGTGGATGGCTGTGAGCGCTCTGCTAATCAGTTGGGCGACACCTGAATGGCTCCTGGGTGGCTGCCCAAGTGTGTAGCTTACAGGGAACCCTGGGGCAGGGCAGGGCACAGGCTCCTGGGCATGACGAAACCATGTTGCTCTCCTTTGGCTGCAGTGTCTCGTAGGAGCAGAGCCTTGCAGATCTGTGGATCCCGATGTCTATCGGTGGATATCTGCATCCACAGACAGAGCTCTACAGACTTTGTAGCAAACATCCCACGTAGAAACCCAGCTTTCTGGGGAGCACAGAAAAGGACTAACACAGATGGAAGACACGTTAGACTGTGCATTTTCCCTTCCACGCCTCTCTGAACTGAGTGTATTTCAAGGAGTTGAAGCTAATTTTATCTACACATATGTAACTGGAGACAATCAGTAAGTAACACACAAATGCAACCATCTCAGAGAGGTAGTCGTGTTAGTCCGTGTCTTCACAAAACAAAAAAAACAGTCCTGTAGTCCCTTAAAGGCTAACAATATTACTCACTATGTGATGAGATTCTGGGGGACAGACCCACTTCTTCAGATCTGGAGAGTAACTGATAACTGAGAGAAAAAGAACTGAGAGAAAAAAACTGATGGAAACTTTTCTCTATCAATACTTTTTTTCCCTCCTCTATCAGTTCTTTTTCTCTCAGTTATTAGCTGTTCTCCAGATCTGTAGAAGTGAGTCTGTCTCAAGGAAGCTCGTCACCTAATAAATAATACTAGTAGGCTTTAAGGTGCTACAGGATGGCTTTTTCTGTTTTGTACAAATGCAACCAGTTAGTAGAGCAGGTGGAACATTACTCACATTGTCACCAATTTCTGATTTCCAGTGCTTGTGACAATTTCATTTTTTTCAATGTTTTCCTATGAACCCCATGAGTTATGGTTATTTTAAATGGTTACATTTCAGCGCATGGAAAAGAAATGTCTGGATACCTATTGTAGCTCTCTAGATAGAGAAAGTTTTAAAGTGCACATAACTAATCCTAAATGATGGTGCTCATTATTCATTACTCACCACCACATGGGGACAACGGTTAACAATGGAAGTATACTCTTAAAAGAAGGTGATAAGATAATTCTGACCTCTTATATAGCTAAGTACTTATTTGGCCCTGTTGTACCCTAGGAATGCTGCAAAATCAGTAATGGATTTTGTGCTGCCTAAACACCCATTAGCTCAGGAAATATTATGAATTAGATTGTATCCTGTTTGGGGCAAAAATTGTCCTTATTTGTACAGCAGCTAGCACTAACGGGGTTTGGCCCAGGTCTATAGCAATACAACTAATAAATCTCTCTGGGGAAAACAAGACACAGGAGCCTTGTCTACACCAGCCGGCTATTTTGAAATAGCCAACCCAACTTCGAAATAGCGCCCGGCGTGTCTACACGTGCCGGGCGCTATTTCAAAGTTGAAATCAACGTAATACGGTGAGCCATCGAAATGGCTATCCCCATCAGAAGATGGGAATAGTACCCTACTTCGATGTCCAACGTCAGAGTAGAGCATGTGTAGATGATCTGCGTCCCGCTACCTCGAAATAGCGGGATCCTCCATGACAGCCATCAGCTGAGGGGTTGAGAGACGCTCTGTCCAGCCCCTGGGCTTTATGGTCGCCGTGGGCAGCAGCCCCTTAAAGCTCTACACCCCTTGATCTCCCGCGGCAGGAAGCTGAGAGCGTGCAGGCAGCAGCACCGACACGTGCACAGCCTGCATGCCCTCCAGACGCCCTGATCCACCACCCAGCACCCATGGCATCCAGCCAGCCCCTGAGTGCCCCCAGGGCACCCCCCCAAGGGGACCCAGGGCTCCCAGCTGTCCAGCTGGGCGGGGAAGAGGTGGTGGGGCCCCTCCTGGTCAGATGCCGAGATCCAGGACCTGCTGGAGCTCTGGGGCGAGGAGGAGGTGCTCCAGGTAATGGGGAGCAAGCGGTGGAATGCAGATGCGTTTGCCCATCTGGCCAAGGGCCTGGCTGACCGGGGTCACCCTGGCCGCACTCCTGACCATGTCAGGAGTTAAGGTCAAGGAGCTGCGGCAGGGTTACGCCTGGGCCCGGGACAAGGCCAGCCGGTCTGGGGGTCATCCCTGCCACTTGCTCCTTTTACAGGGAGCTCAGGGAGATCCTGGGCCCCCGGGACATCTCCTCACCCCGGCCACCCTTGACACCTTGGCCGACAAGCCCCAGGAGGCCCCGGAGCCAGAGTCTGGCCCAGAGACCAGCCCTGCACCCCAGGGACCCCCAGAGGAGCCCACCCCTGGGACAGCAGAGGAGGAGGGCTCCAGTGATGGGGGGTTCCTGAGTGACCTCCCCTCCCACAGCTCCAGCAGGGCATCCGCACTCTGGGTGTCCCCTGACCATGGGAGTGGACCGTCAGGTATGTACCCCAGGTGTACACCCCTGGGTTAAGGGGTGGGGGCAAGGGACATGACTAGGGCCCTCCACACACCCAGCTGACCCTGGACCACCATGGCAGCCCCAGGAGAGCAGCGGCACATCCCTCAGAGCCCGTCAGCACCTGCCCCCCGCCCCAGGACGCTGCCACGCCCCATCCCTTGGGATGGCGGGGGAGCAGAACCCCCGAAGGTGGGGGTCACCCACGGGGGGGGGCACCACACCCATCATCATCTCTGGGGGACAGGGGATGGGGCCCCAGCAGCGGAGGGGTGGGGGACGTGGGCCACGGGTCAGGGCCCAGACTAACGGCTGTCTCCGCTCTTCCACCATCTATTCCGCTGCTGCACCATCTGAGGGCCACAAGAGCACGAGCGCTGCATCCGTTGTGCCGGACAGCCCAGCGGAGACATCGCATCAGGGCAGCCAGGCGGTGGAGCAGGGACCGGCCCCGGGATGAGCCCACCACCGCCGGAACCAGCTATGGGCGGCCGCTGACCCCCAGCTCCTCACCACCCTCCGGCACCGGGTGGAGGTGTCAGAGCGCCGCCTGCAAGTGGAGGAGCACCAGCCTGGTGCCAGGAGGCTTGGGGGGTCTTTCATGAAGACCTTTGAGCGCATCACCAAGCAGATGGCACCACCCCACCACTCCGGCCGCCGTCCCTCCCAGCCGCCCTCCACCTGCCCTGGAGCCTGCGGAGGAGGAGGACCACGGGGTCAGGGGCCAGCCTGGCCATACCAGCCAGTCCTCCCAGCCCCCACCCAGCCTCAACGGGGCCTCTGGCCCAGACGTGGGTCGTGCCCCCCACGCTGGGCGCTGGACAGTGGCGGGGAATGGGGCCAAGGACTGGGCCACCCAGGCCACCCCTTTGTACATAGTCCCCCATTATTGTAAAGAGTTGCCTTGTCCCACCCCCCTTCCCCCTTAGTAGCTGTCCCCTCCCCCAATGTACATAGTTCCCCATTCATGTTTACAAAAGTTCATCTTTTTTGTTGGGTTTCAAGAATGTTCAGTTTATTTAACACAAAACAAACGTGTGTCGTCTGCTCTCAGGGCACGTAGCGTGGGCGGGGGGGGCAGTGTAGTGTGTTGTGGGTGGTAGCAGGAGCAGTGTGTGGCCCACCAGGCTGGCCTCAGTGGCGCTCACCCCGCAGCCTGGTCGAAATTGGCCCCCAGGGCCTCCCGGATCCTCATGGTCGCCTTGGCGGCTCGGGGTGGCAGCTGGCTGTGGGTGGGCCATGCCAGCCTCCACAGCCCAGCCCTGTACGAATGCCTCCCCCTTGCTCTCCACCAGGTTGTGGAGTGCACAGCACACACCCACAACCTGGGGGATGCTGGGGAGCCCTGCATCCAGGCAGGTGAGGGGGCACCTCCAGCGCCCTTTGACGCAGCCGAACGTCCACTCGACCACCTGGCGCGCATGGTTCAGGCTGGTGTTGAACTGCTCCTGGCTGGCACTGAGGTGGCCCATGTAGGGGTATATGAGCCAGGGCTGGAGGGGGTAGGTCACATCTGCCACAAGGCAGAGGGGCACGGTGGTGTCCCCCAGAGGGATCTCCCGCTGGGGGATGTAGGTCCCCGCCTCCAGCTGGTGGCAGAGGCCTGAGTTCCTAAACACCCGGGCATCATGGGTGCTGCCAGGCCAGCCAACATACATGTCCAGGAAGCAGCCCCAGCTGTCCACCATGGCCTGGAGGAGCACCGAATGGCAGCCCTTCCTGTTCAGGAAGCATCCTCCGCTGTGCTCCAGGGCACAGATGGGGATGTGGGTCCCGTCCAGTGCCCTGAAGCAGTTAGGGAACCCCATGCTGGCAAACCCCACAATGGCCGCATCCAGGTCCCCGAGCCACACGAGCCTGTAGAGCAGCAGAGCGTTCAGTGCACGAACCACCCGCAGGGGAAGAACGTGAGCACCTGTAAGGGGTGTGCAGGGTGTGCCTGGCCCTTCCCCGGGGTCTCCCCAGGCTCCCCCCAGGTTCCCCGCTCTACCAGGGCTCTTCCTCTCCCTGGGGTCCCCCTCCCCCGGGGGCTTCCCCCATTCCCCTGGGTTCCTCTTACTTCCATGATGACAGCCCTGACGGTGGCCTTATCCACACCGAACTTCTGTCTTTTGGATCGGTAGCTGTCTGGAGTGGCCAGCTTCCAGACAGCGATGCCGACCTGTTTCTTGATGGTGAGGGCACACTGCATGGGGGTGTCTTGGTGCCACAGGGCAGGGGTGAGCCACTGGCAGAGCTCAAGAAACGTCCGCCGGCTCATCCGGAAATTCTGGAGCCAGCAGTCGTTGTCCCACTCCCCAAGCACCAGCCGCTCGCACCACTCTGTGCTGGTGGGATACCTCCAAAGCCACCGGGGAGGCCAGGAGGGCTACACAGGGGTCTGAGGTGGCTCCTTCGTCCCCCAAGGACATCTTCCAGGAGGTGCTGGGTGGCCTCCTCCACAGCGCTAAGCAGGGAGGCCACTGACCCAGGGGCTTCCGTGTGGGCTTCTGGCTGCTGCTGCTGCTGCTGGGGGTCTGTGCTGCGTGCACGGGGTCTGCAAGTGGTTGTTGGCTCTGTGGACCTGTGCTGTGCAGGCCAAGTGTGCCTGGGAGGGGCCTTTTAAGGGAGCGACTGGCTGTTGCCCGAGAAGGGCTAGTCCTCCCTGTGACCCTGTCTTTCCTAGCCCCCTTATTCCGATTGGGGCTGCTTTTGTGTGTAGACGCTCCCCTGCAGGGCCTATTTCAATTTAGTGCTCTCCTACAGCGATGTTGAACGTTGACGGCACCAGCCCTGGAGGATGTGTGGACGCTATGCATCGAAATAGCTTATTTCAATTTCGCTACGTTGAAATAAGCTATTTCGATGTAGTGTCCCAGTATAGACGTAACCAGTGTGCATTAAATGACTGGCCCCAAGCTCACTTAGGATATTGGTGGGATGAGCTAGAAACCAAACTCAGGTCTTGCTGTAGTGACCCATCTACAGGACAATCTGAGTACTTTAGACCTCAAAACGTTCCACCAAGAGTACCAGTATCTCCATATTAGAAGTGGGGAAACTGAGGCAGGAATAAAGCTTCTTGCCCCAGCCTTGCAGTACATTTGTGATAGGTCTGAAGTCCCATTCCCTTATTCCTACACCTGAGCCCTAGCAATGGTAGTAATGTACCATCAGACCCTCGTGGACAGCTGCTGAGAGGAAGTGGAATGCAAGAGTTAATGCTTTCTCAAGCAGTTGTATGTTGCCAGCTGTGGGAACATTTGTACTTCTCAGGTAATTGGATGATTAAAGGCTAATTGCTGGTGACTTGGCAGGTGTGTAAGAACCCAGCCCCCAAAAAGCTGGCTGGATAGAGACGTGGGAGGGGAAACAGCCTGTGAAAAGGATGAGTTGAATGGCCCTGGGCTGAGCTGTTCTTGAAAGAATGAACTGGGGATATCAGTGGGGTGAAAAGAACCTGTGAGTATGCAGGGCCTTTTGGTCTGTGCTTTCATTTGTTTTTTATTTAAACACTAGGCTTTGAAGTAGAGGCTTTTTCCACTAGGAACCCACTAAATCTCCAGTAAAGTAAGGTTTTGTGTGTGTGTTTGTCTGTTTTTCCAGCATTTGATTCATGCCAGGGTAGTTTGGGTCTGTGTTATTTTCAGGGGCCTGCCAACAATCACGCCTTGGTACAAGTATCGGAGGGGTAGCTGTGTTAGTCTGGATCTGTAACAGCAACGAAGGGTCCTGTGGCACCTTATAGAAAAGTTTTGAGCATGAGCTTTCGTGAGCACAGACATCAGATGCATCTGATGAAGTGAGTCTGTGCTCATGAAAGCTCATGCTCAAAACTTTTCTGTTAGTCTATAAGGTGCCACAGGACCCTTTGTTGCCTTGGTACAAATAATTCTCCTGGGCAGAGTGTCTGCTCTTGTAGACTGCTTTACCCTGGGGGGTCTCTCTAGCATGCTCTACAACTCTTCTCCAGAGTTCCTAAGGGTTAGATCCGTGGTGTCCAATGCGCTTCAGATGAGGCTGAAGAAGTGAGCTTTACTCACAGAAGGTCGTTATCTAATAAAGAAAACGGTTGGTCTTTAAGGTGCTACACAGCTGCTTGTTTCTTCTGAGGGAGAATCTTCCCTATGTTTCCTGTAACAGCTGCACCCCCTGCTGCCTATATGCTCCTGTTCTTCATCTCTTCTTTCTTCCCTAGTCTAGCCACTCCCTCCCCCCCACTTCTGATCCCAGTCGCTGCAGTCACCCTGAACATTGACCTCCTGCCACTCCCTTCCAGCAGCAGAGGCGAGTTGATCACACATTCTGCTTTGCAGCTCTATTCGCTCCGCCTGGCAAAGCAACAGAGCTGTGGTGACCCCATGACCTTTGCACGTTCCCCTGCAGAAGTAACAGACTTAATTGAGAGGTGACAGCATGTGAAAGTAAACTCTTTGCTTCGCTTTCCCTCAGCGAAAGCAGAGCCGATTAACAGACACAGGAGCTGTCATCCCTGTAACCTTACTTGGTAGAGCCTCTGAGGACACACTGGTTTAGCAGGACCGGTGGCTTGTGTATGTCATTAACCCATGTATCGCTTCCTACTTATCTGCGATGGAAACTGTTGCTGGTAAAGAGGCAACTTTTAAAAAAGTGCCTTCGTTTAGGACTCCTGAGGATAGTGTTCTCTGTAAACTGAGGGTTTGGGCAGCTGCCCAGGAGAGATTAAGGTGCTTGCCAGCTGATAACCAGAGCGCCTGCATCTGACAGCGTGTGTTTCCACTGGCGGTGCATATCCCCTTATGTGTTGGTGCACAGAACAAAATTTATTCCATCCATGGCAGGGAAAAAGTAGAGGGAGCACTGCAGAGAACCCCCAAAACGCTGCCAGTGGTGCATAACTATAGTAACCAGCTCAGGTGGGAAAAGACTCTGTTCAGCATAGAACAGGGACCTCGGGACATCACTGAAGCAGTTCGAGTGGACAGTATGGGTGTGTCCACCCAGCAAAGTGCTTTGGGAAAAATGGCTACTCTTCCAAAATAGCTAGGCGAGCGTCTACATGATGCAACTGCTGTTTCAAAATAATTCTGCTTATTCAAATTTGGTAAACTCATTCTGCGAGGAATAGCTCCTATTAGATATTCCAGGATAGGAGCTGTGTAGACCAGCTGTAGGGGCTACCCTGAAATAAACTATAGTGTCCCCGAGGGTTCTAATCCGAAATAGAGCCTCCAGACACAATAGAGCCTATTTCAAAAGAGCTCAGCCTATTTTGATATGAGTTTTGTGTGGCGCTGTGCTGTTTCAAAATCTCTTCTGGAGCATCTTATTTTGAAATGACACTGCTCTGTAGACATAGCCTACGAGTATGGGAGATGAACGGATTGCAGAAGAATGTGGCTGGGAATCCTACTGATAAATCCCGCCAGACCTGAGGTAAACCAAAGGTGATGAGGAGAAATATCCATCTCCCTTGACCATGCCTGGACACTGCAGGGTACCTCTCTGATAGTGCCGCATACACAGGCTATTTCTTTTACAGACAGGCATACCTGTCCGCTCACAAACCTTATGTGTGTTGCTGGGTGTGGGGGGCGGGGGGGAGGGAAGGGGACAAGGGGGAATCAAGCCCCAACTTTTTTTTTTCTTTTTTCAATACTAGGGCCATGTATTTAACAACATCCCTCCTACCAACTCAAAACCACCAAAACCAAAAAAGGGAGCAAGGCCCATGAGTGGCATCAACCTTCTGGGTCGGAAAACTTCTCTTTTTGGTGGGACTTCCTGAAAGGGTAAGACTCGCAGTTGGCAGATAAGGTCTCTGGTTAATTCCACCTGGGGACAAGCTGTGCTGGGCACAACACAGAGCTGGCATCCCAGTGTACTTTCATGTTGCATCCCTAAAAAGTCCCATTGTCATTCTCAGTCATCAGTCAGTTTGCAAGGGGCGAAGTCATGTGACCAATGCCTGTTTTGTTTTGTGTGTTTTTTTTTTTTCTTTCTTTCTCCTTTTTTTAAAAAAGGAGGTGCTGGTACTCAGCCAGCTTCCCTGCCCCCTGAGCCAGTTCCATGGGTGGGTCTGTGGAGGTGCCGGTGCTCAGCAAGTACTGGCACAAAAAAAAAAATCACTGATTATGACTCATAAGCGGTGACCCATGATTATGCCTTTGTCACTGTATGAGGGGGCTGCCACCTACTAGCTCTCACAGGAACGGCTCTGACGTGTGCTTTCTTCTGAAGAGAGCAGCTTGCTTCTGAGTAGCTCCTCTGGGGACAGCCAGCCCTGATGTCACGCTGCCCATTAAACGTGTGTTCTGTGCTTCTGAATCACAGGTTCATTCCCGGAGCAGCAGCAGGCTCTCATTCATATTGTAGGAGTGGCTGCAGCCATGGATTGGCTTGTTTGTTTTTGTTTTAGATGGAAGTCACTATCATTTTATGCTTGTATGTGCGTACGCCCATACTAAACCCCCTGCCTTTCAGTAGCAAAATGTGGCTTTTGGTAAATCACCACTTCTGATAAAGTTTTCACTAAAACTATCACAAGGAAACATCACCAAAAATTTGACAGTGGATCAGTTTCTCGAGCCTTACAAAAAAGAGAACAAACTCTTTTTTCATAACATTGTTTTCCCCTCCCCCTTTTTTCAGTCCCTTCTAGCTGAGATCCTTTAACCAAAACCTTTTCGTGCTAGAAATGCTGCAAACAAGTAACAGGTGATGGTCCTTGCCCTCAAGAATTCACCATGGCTATTGCCTCCGTCTAGTTTCCAAAAGCACAGTCCGCTGACACTTCAAATCTCTCTCGCTCCTTTAGCCTGGAATTTAAGTAACTTCGTTAGGTTGAAAATACATTTTGTACTCTGCTGCAATCCTAGTGAACTATCTCATGAATGAAAAATAGACTGTAACAAGATCAAAGGACTCAATTTTTTCTTGCATTTTAAACCTTGAATGATTTGAACAGCTGAAAGATACTGTGCCAAACTGGGCATATCTAACACCAGCTAGTCTCTTTTTGACATACAAGCAGCAGAATATATCGCTATAACTAAATGGTTATGCATAGTCTTTGTAGAGTAGGACTATTTTACATGATTGTGTGATGAACTTTTAGCTTGCCAGAAATCTAAATAAACATCATGGATATTTGTTTCAACCCACAATACACTTACCTTAGCTACACAGATGTGTTTCAGTGCACCGATGAGATATATAAAAATGAAATACTCCTGGAAAATAAAGTTGAATATTCCTGTATGCACAGTTGGTTTTGGAGAGTAGGTAAACCCAGTTATCTTGGACATAAAAAATGCACTTTGTAAATCAGTTCTGTGAGTGCAATGGTATTAAGGAAACTAAAGTTGCAGATTGTCACCTACTGAAGTTTACAAAAGTTCCTAAACAGATTGAGCGCTTAACTCACGTTGATTGTCCTGGACTTAAAGTGCCCAATTCATTTAGACTCTTTTCTAAACCACCCTACATACCTATGTGCATCTTTTGGCTGTTGTGTGATTCTAGGCCAATATCTCTCTACCTGCTCCCAAATGATTTCTTTTCTGTACTGAGAAATTCCAAATGAGTACCGGTTTAATTTAGATAACCAGGTATGTCAAAGTAGAACCAAGAGTCCTCAGCAGATTTGGAGGTGGAGAGAGCGAAACAGCATTGTTAGGTGCTGTCCCTAAAGTAATAGAATACCAAGCCTAGCCCCAAACAGCTAATTTGTTGAAGTTTTGGGAGGACAGGAAGTAGTATCCCCATTTTACATATGGGGAGCTAAAGCAGAGAGAGAGCAAGGTTCTGATCCTGCAAGGATTTAAGTAGGTGCTTTAACTTGAGGCTGCTCATGCACTTCACTGAGGTCATGTACTTAACACTAAGCATCCCTTGGTAAGATGGGAGCCTTAGAAAATCTGCAGCAGAGTAGTGAACGGAGCCTAGATTTCCTCAGCCCCTTTTCAGTGCCTTAACAACACCCCCCCGCCCTCTTCCCCCCCATTCCTGTCTAGCAGGTGAGATACCACATGTCCAGGTGCTTCTCCATAGCTCTCTGGAAGCCTAGCAAGTGCTTCTGGGACCTCCGTGTGTAAAGCTGGCACGGGGGAGGCAGCCTGCAGGGGCACTGCATGGCAGCCTAGTGCCTGAGGGCAGTACTGCCAGGGGTGGGACAGTATCCACAGCGTAGTGTGGATCACAGGGTCTCCACAGATGCCCAGAGATTTACCATAGTTCCTGACGGGGACTGGGGGAGGGATTCAGGTAACAAAGTAGTGCCACAGGTAGTAACATCTCCCCCAAGACTTACCGTAATTCCCCTCTGGGTATCCTCAGAGAGCGCCGTGCTCCCTGTCCCCTGCATGGGCTGGCTGTTTGGTCACTCCTAGCTAAAACTGCTCAGGAGAAACCCTCTTCAGGTAGGCTTGCTGGGTCCCTGGGTGGGTGGCTGGGGTTAGTTCTGTGCTCTTCGAAGGGGTGAGGTCTCAGGCAGGAGGAGAGGGGTTGGAGACACTGTGTCACCCCCCTCCACCCATATAGACAGCCCTAAGAGTTGCCCAGAGTAAATGGCTGCTGGAGAGCCATGCAACATGGAGAGCCCCAGACTCTTAAACGCTAGAGCCCAGGGCAGTTTCCTCCTTTGTCCCCACCACC
The DNA here is from genome assembly GCF_033958435.1 of Carettochelys insculpta. Lineage (NCBI taxonomy): Eukaryota > Metazoa > Chordata > Testudines > Carettochelyidae > Carettochelys > Carettochelys insculpta. The sequence continues at coordinate 39,507,717 of NC_134147.1, forward strand.
ACCTCCTGCCCCACATTGGCAGAATTCCCAGGTGATCTTATCCCATGAGTGGCTTTCGTTCTGCCACGGGCCACTGTGGCTCAGTGAAGAATGAATGTACTACTTAGAGGGAATAGCCTATAATTAACATAGTAGGTCCTCAGGACATAAGGTGTCACCCGAGGAAAAATTAAGAGAAGCCTTTCCCTGTAAGCAGGTTATCCCATGGCTCCCTTTGGGGCTCTTATAGCTGCTGCTGAAGTTTCAGGATACTGGAGGAGATGGGTCCAATCCTGTATTCTACCTTCTGAGGCAGGCAATCTCTCTCACTGCTATAACGGGCATATGGAGACAGAGCTGAGTGCAGAAATGAGCTCAGACTCATAAGAACATAAGAATGGCCATACTGGGTCAGACCAAAGGTCCATCAAGCCCAGCATCCCATCTGCCGACGGTGGCCAATGCCAGGTGCCCCAGAGAAGGAGAACAGAAGACAATGATCAAGTGATTTATCTCCTGCCATCCATCTCCTGCCCTTGTTATGAAGGCTAGGGCACCATACTTTATCCCTGGCTAATAGCCATTTATGGACCTAACCTGCAAAAATTTATCAAGCTCTTTTTTAAACCCTAATAGAGTCCTGGCCTTCACAGCCTCCTCGGGCAAGGAGTTCCACAGGTTGACTGTGCGCTGTGTGAAGAAAAATTTCCTTTTATTAGTTTTGAACCTACTACCCATCAATTTCATTTGGTGTCCCCTAGTTCTTGTATTATGGGAAAAGGTAAATAATTTTTCTATATTCACTTTCTCCACACCATTCATGATTTTATATACCTCTATCATATCGCCCCTCAATCGCCTTTTTTCCAAACTGAAAAGTCCCAGTCTCTCTAGCCTCTCCCCATATGGGACCCTTTCCAAGCCCCTAATCATCTTAGTCGCCCTTTTCTGAACCTTTTCTAATGCCAATATATCTTTTTTGAGGTGAGGAGACCACATCTGCACGCAGTACTCGAGATGTGGGCGTACCATAGTTTTATATAGGGGAAGTATGATATCTTTTGTCTTATTATCGATCCCTTTTTTAATAATTCCTAACATCCTATTTGCCTTACTAACTGCTGCTGCACACTGCGCGGATGTCTTCAGAGAACTATCCACTATAACTCCAAGATCCCTTTCCTGATCTGTCGTAGCTAAATTTGACCCCATCATGTAGTACGTGTAATTTGGGTTATTTTTTCCAACATGCATTACCTTACACTTACCCACATTAAGTTTCATTTGCCATTTTGCAAATGCTTTGTGCTTTGCATACCAGTTAGTGCATGTTCTTGCAAAATAGAAAACAGGGCCGCAGCATAGCAGCTGGTAGACTTAAGGGTAAATCTTGGGATGAAAATAAAGTCTAGCAAATACAAAGTGCAATTCCTCTGCTACAGACTTACCACTAATTGATGGTTTCCCTGAACCATGCACACCTGGTTTTGAGTTTATCGGAGAGGTTCCCTCAAAGGCAATAATGACCAATAATCTTTCAATAGTCGCTACTGACACAGACTTTTATTTTCAATCATTTGTCAGTTGTACACTTCTCCATCCCGTCACATCAGTCTGCGAATGCTTCCAAGGTAACAATGAGACAAACAGGGCATTGTGCTGTTCTAAGCCAAACATTCATCTCTTCTTGGCACTAGTTCAACAGGCCTGTCAAAACTCCTGGCAAGCCAGCCAAAGCTCATTACTGGAGGTTGGAGGCATATTTATCAGTGGGAGAAAAAAAAAACTTTTCCAGCGGGGAGCATGAGGGAACAGGGGAAAAATGTTTTCCTGAAATGTTCTTTAGAAGTATAAACACATGTACTTAATGCCAGTACTTTATACAGAAGGTGGGAAGAAATAGATTACTAACTCTGTGCCTGTTGAATACTTAGCTCAAAAGTGGCCTTGACGCTATCTCTTTTGAGCATAAACTTACAACTGCTGCCATCCTTATGATGAAATGACTCCTTCTTCCAAGATCATAGGTCAGATTCTTCTCTTGCTTACGCCAGTCATCATCAATGGAGGATTCTATTTTTGTCCCAGTGCAAATGAGAGTAAAATCTGGCCCAACTTTTCTAACAATATCCTAGCATCTAGCATGCTGGCTCACAGGAACTCAGCCTTAGGCAGTCCAACGTACCTGCTACCACTGGTAAGCTATTTCATTACAAGGTGAGAAAATGATTTAATTATGGAGCCTGAATGTTTGTGTGGTGGTCTGGCACTGAGTTACTATCAAGGAATGTGCTGAGCATAAGACGAGGAGCAGTCCTACAACTCATTCAGGATAGTACCATGTCGGCAGTCTAGGCTTTGTGGTTGCTGATGGTGAAATCTACTTACCGCAAAGAGTGTTCTGATGATAACGTTTTCAAAGGAAAAAGTGGCTAAACTTCAGGAAGAGATTTTACTTTAGATCAGCCTCAGATGAACTGTACGAAATCTTTTTATACACTCATTCTACTTTACCTGTGGTTCCAAGAAGGCTATAAAAATCATGTTCCTAACTTAACATCTTCTTGTGAAACTTGGGGCATTGTATCAAAAATGTTTGTTTGCTGCTGGTCAAGGCATAATGAGACTCCAAAAGACACATTGTCTCTTTTCTTCTCCTCTATTGCAAAGATGCTGCTTAAAAATGCCATTTAGCCCCCTGTGCTGCGATAAAGCTCAATATGATGGTGTTTCAATGGACTCCTTCGAAAATGAAAGAGGTAGCTGATGGAGCAAGGAGGGTCAGGAAAGATCTCACCGGTTACCTTAAAGTGTCTTGTTCCCATATTAGCACGTCTTCTCACTTCCTTTCGGGTCCAATGGTAATAACATATTAGCAATTGCTAGACAACTTCAGCTCAAGTTGCGGGTAGTCATTCCATTTGGTTAGGCTTGGTAAGGCGACGAACAGCCAAATCTGGCACGGGACTTATGCCACTGATGCTGGTTTGCAAACCATGTTCTTCTTTCTGCTTAGGTTATAACCCTTTGCCTCACTGCTGATGCTGCCAGACTTCATTAGATTGTAAACTCTTGGGGATGGAGACTGTTCCTGGTTTTGTGTTTCTATAATAGCTGGCATAGGGAGATCCTAGTCCATAGGTGCTACTATAACAACATAAATAGTAAGTGGACAGAGCAGTACAATGTGCACGAAGTCAGGGCCACACTGTATCATGTTCTCTGTACCTAACCCAACTGAATGTTAGAGCTAGTTGCTGGTATCAGCTGCTGATGTATGTGGGATTAATGAAGCTGTTACTGGAATATTGTGTTTGAGCCTGCCTGTGCTTTTGAAAAGGAAGCTGATAAATCAGAGTTCAGAAAAAAGCAGCTTGAAATGGACTGAGGTTTGGCAAACCTGCCTCGAGTGAGAGTGGAGACAATCAGTCTGTTGAACTTCTCCAAGAAAAGGTTAAGATGTACTTGTACACATAACCACATAGGGACAAAACTCCTGATAGTTGAGTTCTCTCTAATCTAGCACAGGACAGTGGGATCCATTAGAACATAAGAATGGCCATGCTGGGTCAGATCAGAGATCCACCTAGCCCTGTATCCTGTCTTTCAGCAGGGGCCAAGGCCAGATGCCTTCGAGGGAATGAACAGGACAAGTAATCATCAGGTAATCGATCTCCTGTCAGCCATGCCCACTTCCTGACAAACAGAGGCTAGGGACCCCACTCCTGCCCTTCCTGACTAGTAGCAGTTAATGGACAGACCTACCCTTCATGAATGTGTCTAGTTCTTTTCTAAACTCTGTTATCGTCTTGGCCTTTACAACACCCTCTGGCAAAGAGTTCCACAGCCGGATTGTGTGTTGCAGGAAGAAATGCTCCCTTTTGTTTGTTTGAAACCTGCCAGTTAATCCATTAGCTGGAAGCTGAAACCACACCAAATGCAGGCTAGAAATAAGTGCAGATTTCTAAAGCAGAGATAATTATTCCAATAGGTTATCCACCCAGGAGTGTGGTGGATCTCCCATTACTTGAAGTCTTGGAATCAAAATGAATCTTTTTTCTAAAGTTCATGCTGTAGCTCACCTAGAAGCTATGGTTTTGACATGAAGCACTTGAAACAGGAGGGCTTGTTTTATGAAGGAGGTCAGGGTAGATGACCACTGTGGTTTCTTCTGGCCTTAAAGTTTGTGACTTTTACAAGAAAGAAGCTGTGAAGAGATGCAGGGGGAAAACTAGACTGAAATCCCAGAAGACCAAGGTGGAGTTCCTGCAAGCCCATGGGCTTTTGCGTTGCTGTGGATGACTTCATTTCTCCTTGCCTCTGCTCCTGTAACTGCCCACAGGGGGAATCAAACCTGGGACCTCTGGCGCATGCACCTCTACAGCTTGCACTACAAGCTGACTTAGGCTTAGCCACAGCTGCAGAGGACATTTATTCCTTCTGCATGAAATGATCTAGGTACCACTACATGGGACAGTTAACCACACCTAGGTGTGTGGGTTACACTTCCTCTGTAAAATGGGGTTAATAGTCCTTGCTCACTGCTCATGGGAGCATGAGGATAAACTATATTTAATACTGGTAAGGCTTTCTGCACTCCGGTGATGGAAGTATTTGGATTGCTAGTGTCTGAAAAGTGGGCAGCTGGAGCTACGAGTTTGTCTACCTGGGGCATGGCTGGTTGGCAGGTAGAGTGGGGGTGGGGTGCTGTCAGCTGTCAAGTGGCTGAGCTTGGACCGATAGGGTATATTTACACAGCAAAGTTATTTCAAAATAACACTATTCCCCATCCCCACTCCTGTTGGCAGGCCTAAATGGAATTAATCACAAGCAAACCCCAAAGGAAGCTTTAAGGGATGGGCCAATGGTACCACCCTCTTCAAAGCTGGGCTAGACTACTCTCAAAACCCAACCTCGGCTCCTCTCAGAATGAGGTGTGTCAGCTGCTGAAATCTGCTATTCACCTTGTTAGGTGGCAACATGAGGCAGAGTGAATGAGAGAAACTAGGAAAGGATCTGTACATAACAACTTGCCAGTCTTCTGGGAATGTTGCACCATCGTTGCCTCGGGTGCTACTTTATGCCGAAAGAGACGCATGGAGCAGACACAGAGGCTATGGCTACACTAGCCAAAAACTTCGAAATGGCCCTGCAAATGGACATTTCGAAGTTTACTAATGAAGTGCTGAAATACACATTCAGCGCCTCATTAGCATGCGGGCGGCCGCGGCACTTTGAAATTGATGCAGCTCGCCGCCGCACGGCTCGTCCAGACGGGGCGCCTTTTCGAAAGGACCCCACCTACTTCGAAGTCCTCTTATTCCTATAAGCAGATGGGAATACGGGGACTTCGAAGTAGGCGGGGTCCTTTCGAAAAGGAGCCCCGTCTGGATGAGCCGCGTGGTGGCGAGCCTCGTCAATTTCGAAGTGCCACAGCTGCCCGCCTGCTAATGAGGCACTGAATGTGTATCTCAGCGCTTCATTAGTAAACTTCAACATGGCCATTTGCATGGCCATTTCAAAGTTTTTGGCTAGTGTAGACGTAGCCAGATAGGCTTAAAGAAGTTGCCACCCTCGTTAGTGCTTTGCACTCTGAGAGTGGTTGTCCGGCTATGCAATGATTGGGTCATCTTCAGGCTCTGTCTTGCTTCTACGCAGGTACTGACACCAATGAATGTGAGAAGCCTTTGCTAATGTCTCTCTTGCTGCTTGAGAACTGAAGGCTTGTAAGCATTCTAGTCCGGCTCCCCCAAAAGCAAGGCCTGTGAACTATGGAGGAAAGGTCTTGGTTATCTCTGTGTCTGTTGCTCATTGCTTGAAGCTTCCTGTGCAGCAGTGTTCTCTGCATGCCACGCGGATGAGTTCCTCTGAATGAACCTGAATGTGGCAGCATGGCAGAAACTTTGAGTTTAGGGTATTTAATTAGTCAATACTGCACCAATTGATTGGCAATTCATCGGGTGACCATCCATTCCGCATTGGTTGGGACAGCCCTGCATTTTGGGTGCCAGAAAGGCATCCCGACTTAATTGCCCTGTATTTGGTCCCCCACTGGCTGACCCTTTCCCTCTGCATGTGGAGACCTTATGTGCGCTCCTACCACAGGAAGAGGGAGCCAGCAGGGAGCCCTCTAAAGACAGGGTAGGCTGGTGCTCTACTTCTCAGCTCCCTGTGCTTTTGCCAAGCCAGGGAGCACCAGCAGCTGCCACCTCCTTCCTGGCTCCCCGAGGCTTGGGAAAGCCCGGGGAGCACTGGTGACTGCCGCCGTCTTCCTGGCTCCCTGCAAGTCAGTGGAATCGGGACAAGTCCCCCACCCCCAATATCTCCCTTTCCCCTGGTTGGGACCCTAGCAATTCACCACTCATGATATATGGAGGCTGACTTTAAACAGCTTTCTATAATACTAATCTGTAATGACTTCTTCAGAGCATAGCATGGTAGTCTCAGGGGTAATTGTGTTAGTCTATAGCTTCATTTGGGGGGTGGGGGGAAGAAAAAGCAAGCAGTCCTGTTGCACCTTACAGCCTAACAATATTGAGCTGAAGTGGATGTTACCCACAAAAGCTCATTACCTAATAAATTGTTAGCCTTTAAGGTGCTACAGGACTGTTTTTCTTCAGAGCAATTATTCACCTCTAGCCATGGTCAAAACTATATCATTATCCAGTGCCCTCTGCTTTACATGTCAACTTTCCTCCTCATGGACTTAAAAGTCGAGAGTCTTGTGCTTATTTACAGGAGAGGTCTAGAAATAAACATGTCTCTGCTCATACACAAACTTGCCCTTATTACTGCTTCTCGCTCTTCTTTATGGACAACTCCTCCAGTCAGCCTTCTGGCTATATATTTAATAGAGGATAATGTTATGCTGTGAGCCAAAACTCTTTGACTCCAACTTCCACAGTTAGGCCCACGGGGAGGCAAGGGAGTATTTGAAAGACCTCTAGTTAGGAGCTTTTTATGACAAACACACTTTCAACAGCTTTTTGGTTCAAAGTTCTTTTTACATGTATTATAAATTTAAATCATTTCTGTATTTTTTTTTCCTGAGGACTCAAACATTTTTACAGATGCGTGTGTTACAAGAGAAAAAAACGGTGATTAAACACAGCTATTCTACAGCACGCTGGGTAGCACGGGGCTTTTAATTGGAAAAGGGTACACAAGTATTTGATTGCAACATCTGTTAAGAATCTAGTTATTGATGCTAATGGGACTTTTCACCTTAAATGAGGTTTCTGTAAATGAATCTACACTCGTAGGTTTCTGTTTGCATTCCTCTAGCTGAAAAAGAAACATAACTGCCAGACTTAGACCGCTAATACACCTCTATCCTGAACAACTGTGGAGACGCTTAATTGTATCAACTGAAAAACACACTCTGTTAATGTTGCATTCAGACTTCACAGTTCAAAAATTACCAAATAAAAGGCAACCTGAAAGCTAAGGTTCCAACAACTGTGTTAGCTGCTCTGTGTTGCATATCCTGTATGTTTTATGACAGGAACACTTAATGTACACACTGGAAAGAGAAATGTGTAGCTTAATGTAGTATTGCTTGTAAAACACATTCCATACAACAAGCAGCATGGCCAAAAGAGCCAGGTCAGTGTTAGTGTTAAGGCTCTGGACTGGGGCTCAGGAGAGCTGCACTGAGTTTCAAGTTCTGCCTGTATGATCTTGCCTAACAAGTCACTTAGGCCCTGTTCCTGCAAAAAGACACCACAGAACAGGCAGGCTGGTCACTGGATCTATAAGTATGGGCCTCCAGTTAGCCTTTTATGTGAACCAGCCCCCTCAGCTGGCATGGAAACCTCCTTCCACTTTCTCCACTGGCTGTGGAGAGAATCTTCCTTTCCTTGCATGCACTCAGAGCTAAGGGGTCTCACTCCATTAGAGCAAATCTCACCTCTCTGCATATTTTGTTTGTGGTGATGCAGCTACTCCACACAGATAATGGAGGGGTTAAAAATATCAGAGCGGTAGTCAAGTTAGTCTGCATCTTCAAAAACAACAAGAAGTCCTGTGGCACCTTATAGACTAACAGATATTTTGGAGCATCAGATTTTGTGGGCAAAGCGGACCGTGGAAGCAGGTCTTTGCCCATGAAAGCTTATGCTCCAAAATATGTTAGTCCATAAGGTGCCACAGGACTTCTTGTTTTTGGAGGGGTTAAAGCAGCCCTGAGAGAGGCTGCGCTGATCCCCAACCAATGGAAAGAGGTTTTACTGAGATAGTCAATAGGAAGGAGGTTTGCTGAAGCAGTCAATCAGGCCAGGGAGGGCCATATAAACAGGGCTGCTCAGCAGAGCAAAGGACAGTGTCTCTCTGGAGTGGAGACAGCAGTGGTGGTAGGAGTGACGCCGTTAGCTGAAGGCAGACTGGAGGAGCTGAGGTGTTGTGGTGGCGAGTCACAAGTCCCATTACCATGATTCACTGCTGTTCACAGAGTGTCTGTCCTTTCTAAAGGCCAAAGGCTCAGCCAACCATGACATAGCAGATTTACATTCTAATGAGGAGTAAATGAATTAAACCTAGTGACCATGTCACATGACTAAAGCAGGCCTCTCTGGGAAGGAGGACCTCAGAAAAATGGAGGTCTGTGGATAGCTGAGACTTGCAAAGTGAGACTGCTGGAAGGGAGAGTCTTTTATAGCCATCTCTGTGGAAAAGAGACTCCATCTGGGATGCCTGGGAGCAGAGGGTGGATGAAAGCCCTGGCTGGGAGTTTTTCTTTTGTGAAGAAGGCAGCCTGGGCTTTGCATCTTCTCCAGTTTCTCAAAGAGCTCAGAGCGTACACTTAGAGAGAAGGGGCTATGCCCAGTTTCAGGCTGAGGTGGGAAACTTCTTTTCTTTTAATTTTGGCCTCTTAATAAAAACAATCCTCGAGAAGAGTCTATTGGACTCACGGAAGCTCTGTGTGTGTGTGTGTGTGTGTGCGCGCGTGCACGCACATGTGTGGTCAGAGGACCCCAAGAGAGGATGATTGAGGCAGGGTGCTACAGAGCCACTCTAGGCTGTGAGAGAGCACTCAGGGGCACCTAATACTGTTCAAAGATTCCCCTCTCTCCCATTCCTGCTGCCTAAAGAAGGGTTGATAAGCTGGCTTGAGCTAATGTTGTACCTCTAAAACAGCCCTTGCACACTCAGTTGCTGTTGTCTTTCTCCTTTGCAGTTATTTGCATTATTTATGGTCCTTTGGTCAATTCAGAATTCACCTTGTATCTGTGGGGTATTTTCACAATGTCCGTGTGCCAAAGACACCTTAGTCTTTCATTTTGTGGGAAAATGGTTCATAAGTAAGTGATGGGGAAATGCTGGGTGAAGAGGTCAGCATAACCGGTCCACACCCTCACCTCTAGAAAAATGGATTCTTAGGATAATGCTGCATTTCTGGATGTAGAGAAAAAGAAGCCATCAAAGGAGTTCTGGAAGGCAGGGGCAGGCAGGACAATGGAAGATGAGGATTTTAGCAGCGATATCATCAGCAGAATGGAATGAAGAAACATGAGATGCTGGGAATGCAGGATGGAGATGGATAAAGTTAAATAGTCTACATGAGGTAGCCTAGGTGTGGATCCGGTGGGATCTAGTAGAAAGTTGTAGTTTTTTAAAAAGACTATAGATGAAAAAGTTCCAGGGAAAGAACATCTAGTTGAGTGGGAAGACAGGGAAAATTTCTAAGCTGTCCAACTAAGATGGCTGTTGTGAACGTTTTAAATTGCACTGAAATCGGGTTCACTATAACGTAGGAATAGAGTTCTGTGAAGAGCTAAAGTGTGAAACAAATGAGACTTGGTTGCGGGGGGCGGGGGAGGGGTTTGGAGACTTTATTGTAAACTATCTTTTAAAAGAAGTTTATGCTACTTTCCAGAATGATTTATCTGACCCTAGAAAGAGACTAAGTTGATTTTATTAAAACTTTAATACAATAATCATTCTATGGGGCAAATCCCTTTGCATAGCAATTATGGAGCAAAGAACACTTGTGGAATGTCTGAACAGGCTGCTTTGAATAAAAAACTAAATGGGGGAGGGGTTCTGTCTGACTCCTCAAATTTATTTCTGAACATTTTCAAAATTGCCAAGCAATTCCTTAATCACCCTGCTCTTTTGAAAAGACCTAATAAGAAACATTGTTTTTAATTTCTAGCCATGGTGGCCATTGAACTCAAAGATGATGTGTAAGGGTGGGAAGCTGTATGTTGGCCAAAGAGCGTGAGTTTAGATTGATGGTATCTTCCACGGTAAGTGAATAGAAAGCTAATACAGGTTGAACCTCTCTAATTTGGAACTCTCATTTGGCAACATCTGTAATCTGGCATGATTTTTAGTTAGCCGGACATCCACTTACCACGGATGTGGCCAAGTTTCCCGCTGTCCCATAAAGTTTGTTTCCAGCCACCAGTCTTGGCTGTAAGTGTCTTATGCTCTTATTTAGCTGTAAGTTACCCCCTAACTGCCTGCACTGGCCTGAAAGACAGTTTGTGTTGCCAAAGTCTGGTGAATTCAGGGCATTAATCCAAAAGGATGACTGGGTTGAAACAAGAATGAAGAGCTCACAGAAGCTGGGTCCACTGCTGGTGATCTGCCATGTTGGACTGGAGAGTAACCCCAAGCTCAGGGGTGTGTCACTTGTTAATGGCCTGGCTCTGCTCAGTGCCTTTGAGGCCTGTGGCAGTGGCAGCTGTTGGAAGAGAGGATGCTGATGTAGATGACCAGTGGTCTGACCCCAGTGTGGTCATTTCCATGATCCCAGCAGGCACAGACAAGCCTGGGTGGTATGTGCACTAGGATGTTAGATTAACTGGTAACCCTTACCCTAAACAGCTGAGGCTTACTGGTTATAGTTAACCTGCAGGGGCTGGAGCAGCTCATCCAGGCCTGTGGGGCCTGCCCCGGGCAGCAGGCGCTCTAGCCTGGCTGGAACAGCCCTCGTCTGAGGCTGGCCTGGCCTGGGATTTCTCTGGGCAGGGGCACTCCAATCTGACCACCCCCATTTAATTGGTTAACCATTTAAACTTACCACTTAACTGGTTAACTAATTAAACAGGATTTTACATCTCCTGAGTGCACCTCCCTCCCGAGCTGGGGAGAACATTGCCTCTTTCACCTGCGACTCAGACAGGTTCCCTTCCTTACATGCATAGCCCCTGCTCTGGCTGGCCAGTGCCTAGCCCCAGCTGTTCCGCCAAAGCCCCAGGGTGGCACTAAGGTGTGTTAGTGGAGGTTTGAGGGGAACTTAACTGCCATTACGTGCTGCTCATGCAGACAAGACTGCCTTAAGCTAAGCACTAATGATAATGTGCCTCAGCAACTGTCCCAGCTGTGTGTAAACAGGAGAGAAACTTTCATAGAGCGCTCAACAGCCCATTAGCTGACTAATTTGTGATTCATGAGTGGCTGATTCCACCTGTTATAAGCAGTGCAAGTCCAGTGTGTCTCACCCACCTTTTAAAAATGAGTGTTTTTATATTAAAGAGCACCTGATTGCAGGGTAGAGGGGAGGGCCAGGTTATTAGAGAGGGAACTATAAGAGACAGAGCTGATAAGCCTATTTTATGGGAGAGAGGGGGCCAGGAGCCTTTGTGTTTCTGAATGTATTATTGACAGGGGGATCACATATGCTTTGATGTAAGATTGTTTCCCAGCGCCAAAAAGTTGTCATTTACCAGATATCCTAGAAAAAAAGATCTTAAAAGCTGTCACTGTGCTGCTCTCCCTAAAGCAATGTAAGTGGGAAGAAGTGCAGAATCTATATTAGTGGAATCTGAACATGGCCAAGAGGAGCACCTGCACGCTAGGCAAGGTTGACTCCCCTACTCGCCAAATGAAGACTCACTGGACTGAAAAATAACTCCCAAATGTGGGCAAGGACGTGTAGTCCATACAAGTGGCTTTCACTGACTCCCATCCCTAGTTCTGGATTCTGTTACATGATGTGGTCCCACACCCACTTCTGTTCTGACTTTTGCTGCCAAGCTGGGCAGCGCCCACTTTGTTTCAGGGCTCCCCACTGTGCTTCTCTGAAGGAACGGTTTACATCCCTTAAGCTTTAGTGCAAAGCCATAAGCCACTTCCCACCTCTGCCTCTTCTTACAGCACAGCTAGGACACCAAGTCACCAACAGGTTTTCACACACACATTTAAGATGCACCAAACATTATTAATGCCAACCCCAAGCCTTCAAAAATTGCAAGGTGGGTCCCCGGAAACCATGAGATTTTCTTAGATCAGGTGTTATTCAGCTTTGGTTTTTATTTTTAAAAGGGGTTATTTGCCATTTCAGTTCTGAGGCTTTAGTCTTCATATTTTCAAGCTTTTTCTCTGCAGTTCCAGGAGCTAGAAACTTTTAAAAAGGCAAGTTGAGAGTCTTGCCACTTCACATGACTCCAGGAGTTTGGGCTTTGGAGAGAACCTCCAGTGTCTTGTCACGCCTGCTGTGATGATAAGGGCAGACAGCACTGCAATGATCAGCTAGCTAATAATTTGTGCTGCCTTCATGATATGTGATGGAACCACAAGTTGTGGGAGAGACTAAATTCTTGACCACATGGCCTGAAAGCTGTAGTATGCAAAAGAGATCAGAAATCGATCCAGTAGATGTGATACTTCAGTGGACAGGAACTAAGCCAGTTGTGTCCTAATTTTAAGCATCCAAAAACTCTCAACTTTGCAAGCTCAAAAGCACGTCTCCTGAGCCACCTACCAGCCCTGGGAATCCATGTAGGTGTCAGCTAAACCTGTCTCAAACAAGTCCACCTGAAACTCTCCTTGAAGAAGCTGTGATGAGGTGGTAAACCAACCTGCAGAGATGTTCTTCCATAGTGTCACTCCATGCACTTTCAGTGGCAGGACTACCCTGTGGCTTTTTTGGTCAGTTGCAGACTTTAGCCAATAGAGCTGAGTCATTTAGCTTTAGTGGAGTCTCCTACTATTGGGGTCAGTGGTCCCAAGTTCACACCCTGCTAGGAACATCACATCTGAGGTGTAACCTGAGACTGGGTACAGTGGGATATTTGGCTCTATCTCTATATCTCAGGGTACATCTACACTTAGGGGAAGATCAAGTTGCTGGTGGTTGATCTTCTGGGGTTTGATTTAGTGCGCTTAGTGGCGACGTGCTAAATTGAACTGTCCTAGTGCTGCTCTCAGCCCCCATACTCCTGGCAGTTGCGAGGGGTAATGGAAGTAAACAAGACCGTTTCTCCCGTTGACCTCCTGCTGCATGGATGGTGGCAAAAATCCTCTAATTTCTTTATAAAGATACATTGACTCCAGCTACGTGATTGTCATAGCTGGGTTTGCATATCTGAAATCCATTTTACCTCCTCGTGTAGACCTGGCTTTGCTTAACCCAATCTTCCCATCAGGTCTTGATGGTCCTTCTCGTTACCAGTACTTGAATCAGGCTGGGTTAGTGTTATCCTTACAATGTGGATGGGTGATTTCATCTCCAGAACTCTTTAAATTTCTTACTCTTAGTATTATACTGCCAGATATCCTTATCAACACGCAGTTCTAACCCTTTTCAGAATCCTGCTAATCTGTGATGCCTTGTGGTAGTGAGTTCTTCAGGTTGCTTTCATGTCAGGGGGTGTGGTGAGGAAGGGAGGAGGGGCTCTCCTTTAATTGTCTCCTCCCACCCTCTGACTTATTCCATTTTGTTTTCATTGAATAAGGTTTTGATTTTGTATTATGAGAACATGGAACTTCTGCTTCCCACCTGCCTTCTTGGTCCAATATTTTGTGTTCTTTAATCCTGTCCACTCATCATTGCCTCTCCCAGGTAAACAGCCTCTGCTCAGACAGAAGAGTTCTTGTGTTTGTTTTTGTTTGAGGGATAGCCAGATATTGGAAGTGCAGTGTGAAAGAGAGAAGGCTGAGTAAGAGAAGATCATGTTAAAAAGTAACAAACCAGCCTGAAGTGCAAAGAAATTTGATGCTGTTGCCATAGTGTGTGGAAATTGGGATATTATTCTTCTAAGTATTTTGACACTTCAGGAGGTGGTCACTGTATGAGAAACAAGCCATGGTAGCAGTGTGTAGAGGGATCAAGGCCTTACATGTTGTGTATATTTACTTAGTTAACATAGTTATTTGACCCTCTTGTGCATCTCTTTTTTTCAACGCTACCGTTGCTCAGTGCTGACTGCATCTCCAGAGGGGGTGGTTATGGTCCTGTCCTGCGACTTAAGGCACTGCCCCAAAATCACTGTGCAAATTTGAATAAGGTTCACAATCGGAAATACAATATGGATTAAAATTTTCAAAAGTGCCTTAGACCTATTGCAAGTCAAGAGGACTCGGGCTTTTGGCTCATTCAAGTACTTTTCAGAATGTTAACGATGCGTACACAATATTCCTTTCTCATTCAATATTTATAGAGACTTTTCTCTTTCTTCATGGGCTATGCTGCTTCTTGCTTGTTTATTTCCTTTCCTCCTGTGTGCCTTCCCTTGGGTCCACTTTGGATTTCTTCCTAAGTAACTTTCTCTGGGTTTCCCTCTCAGCCCCGCAATAGATTTCTCATCGTTGTACCGCTTTGATCTCCTGCTGATTTCCTCATGTGCACTTGGCCACCCACGGGTACCGTTCAATGCAACTGAAAGGATATGTTTTCATGTTCCAGGCAGTCCCACTCACGCTGCTGCATGCAAAGGCCAGTGTGAGCTTGTCTGGCGTCAGTTCCAGCCTCGGTGCCAGTCTCCACTGAGCCAGTTAGAAGGCTAGAGCTGTCTGCATTCTTCCAGATGCAGCAGTGGATGACGTGCAAGTTGCTAGAGAAGAATGTTGCTCTGTCTAGGGGGTGTAAATCTTCCCCAGCCCCAGAAAATAAGGAAGGGCTTGTGCAAGCAGTGTTTGGGTTGTCAGTAAAAGTGGCGGAATACTTTACTTTCTTTTTTAATCTATTTAAAACATCTTTTGTTTAAATCTGTTTCTTTCCCCTCCCCAAATCATACTAAGGTACAAAATTTCCCTATCAGCTGCCCACCACCTGGCTGCCCTGCTCTGTGTTCCTGGCCAGCTTGCTAACCAGGCAGCAGGAATAACTGCAGACCCCAGCTTCCATATTGCTAAAATCTCTGAGCATTAATAGTCACTACCCAGCATTCTGGTAAGGTTTTTAATTGCTTCTGTTCCATGGCTTACATATACAGGCTGAATCTCTAGTCTGGCACTCTCTCATCTGGCAACATCTGTAACCTGGCATGAGTTTAATTAGCCGGACAACCACTTATGGGTGTAGCCAAGTTTCCCATGGTCCCATAAAGTTTGTTTATAGCCACCAGTCCTGGCTCTCAGTGCTCTGTGCTGTTATTTAGCTGCAATTTGTCCCTAAATGTCTAATAAGAGCCCAGTAAGCAGTGGAAGTATTGGTCATGTTGCTGGACAATATTGACCTCCTGTGATCCAGCAAATTTTCTCATTTGGCATTGATCAGGTCCCAAGGATACCAGACTAGAGAGGTTCAATCGGTATTGGAGGTAAATGGCTGGAAATAGCAGTGGTGGGTGGGGGGAGAATGAGGGAGAAGGGGTTCTAAATGTTTTAGGAAGGTTCAGGGATCACAGAGATGGTGCAAGACCCTGAAATAAAGTCAGCTTTAACAGTTTGGCTATAACAGGCCTGATTCTGAACCCCTAGTAGACCCCAGAAGGTCTTCCACTGACTTTGCACTTGGCTATATTAGACTCCCCCAACTTTTTTTCCCTCAGCTTCCCTCTAATATTTTGTGCTCCTTTTTCAGGTGCAGAAGTACCAAAATCCCCCAAGAACCAGGAAGTCTAGGGGATCTCCTGCCAAGGATACCCTCCACAGGCCTGTTTTTGTTGCTGCCATGCCTGGCCCTTCCCAGACATGAAGGGCTTGTGATAGGTGTGTTGGGGACTCTGCCCAAATCAATGGAGAAGTGGAGGGAGGGGCAGGTACCATATCCTGCACTATAATCCTCCCTTTGCTACACCTTCCCGATAACTTATCAAAGCTGCCCTGCGTGTTCCCCCGACTCCACTCCTGGGATAGGTGTTCCAGTTTGCCCTCTTTAAAAGCTATGTGCTCTTGACACAGTTATTCCTCCAGACCTCGGGAGGGCTCTGGAGATGATGGGCTTCTCGCACAGGTCAGGTTAGCTCCTTGAACCATTGTTAGCTTGAACCTAAACCAACTCCCACCACCATGAGGCCAGAGCCCAACTCAGAGCGGGCTCTGTCTCTAAGTCTCGTCCCCGCTACCTGTTCTAGGGTGTTCAATATCAACATACCACTGCTCATTTGAACCCTGCTTGGCCTATTCCCTGCTGTTAGTGCCTTCCCAGAGATGCAACTGTTCAACGAGAGAACCCATTTCAGAGGAAAATCGTCTCAGAGGAGTAGCCGTGTTAGTCTGTAACTTCACAAAAACAAGCAGTCCTGTAGCACCTTAGAGACTAACAATTTTATTTATTAGGCAATGTGTTTTTGTAAGACCTGTCTCATCAGATCTGGAGCAGAAATAAGAATCCAGGGTTTATATAGTAGGGGCTAGGGGAAGGAAGTAGGAGAAGGATAAAAATGAGGGAGTCATCTGTCATCAATAGGACCTGTGGAAAAAGTAAATTAAATAAGGCAGGATGAGTGCCATTCCTGCAAATATCACAGGTGGGGAAATTGCCCTCGTAACGCCTACGACAACAGAGATGTCTGTTAAGCTCCAGGTGAAAAGTGTTACACTTGCAAATGAATTCCAAGTCAGATATCTCCTCCTGCAATCTTGTGGTAAAAGCCTTTTGTAGGACAATGGCGACTTTAACCTCCCTGTAATGGATCTTACAGTGTTCCCGACAGGTTTGTGGGTATTAAAGTTCCTGATGAATGGCCGTAAAATCAGACATTCTTTGGCACAGAGACTGTCCAGTAAAGACGCAATACATGGCAGAGGGGCACTGCTGGCACATGATGGCGTATAGCACGTTAGTGGATGCTCCCCAGGTGGTGTGGCTGGTGTGGTTAGGTTTAGTGATGGTGTCTCTAGTCCAGGTGTATGGACAGAGCTGACAACTGCATTTGTTTCAGCAGTGGTCGGAAGGCATGTGCTGCTGGCATGCACAAGTGTGCCAGAGTAGTTTAATAAATACTGACGTGCCGCTGCTCCTTCCTTTCCAGCTCAGGGTGGCTCCTTTAAAAACAGCAGAAGAAACAGCAAAGCAGGATGAAACAATCCGGGGGAAATAGCCATCCTGTTCCATACTCCTAACAAACCTCTTTCAATAGCACTCGCTGGGGGGCTCTGTCCTGCTCCAAACAGGCTGGGCTTTCTCACAGGAAGAATCTCTAGGACTAGAGTGCTGAGATTGTATATGGGATGTGTTTGTTTCTCCGCTCACCGGCGACTATAATAGCCGAGTCAATCACTTGTCAGAAAGGGCTCATTATGGTTATATGGACAAGCAAAAGGGTCGTCGACAGCACGCTGTGCCCAGCAGGTTATCTGGGAGCGGGAAGCTCATTCTTTTATTGCCTGTATTGGGCTCTGGGCTCTCTGTTAATAAGGATGGAGTGCACCTCAAAGACACTGAAAGGTGACTACTGCCATCAGTGGTAGAACCAAGCTGGTCACTGGGAGGTGGTCATCACTCTGCTCTAGAATGGCTCAGACCTCTTGGGGCTAATGTGAGATCCTGTGGCTGTGACAGTCATTCTGGGCTCCAGAAAATCAGTGAGAGAATCTGTCTGTCCTGGAGCCTCAGTGAAGAATTCACTCTTCTATTAACTGAAGTAGAGCTCTCTCTCTTTTGCTCTAAGAGTGATGAAGTTACTGTTGTCTTAAGCCTGCTGCCCACCTATAAATCACCTGGTACGGGGTAGTACCTGCTCTGACTGTAACCTTGTTATGGAGCTGTTGTGATCCAAGGTCCTGATTTTCCATTGCCCTGCATCAAGGTTAATCCCATGACCTTGTGTAAAATGCTACCAGAGTAGAACACCAGCCTTTGACACTCGCGTTGTACTGATGTAACTGCCCATACAATGTGCCAAGCCAGGGACAGTCAGCTCCCTGGCATTGAAAGGATTTGCTTCTGGAAATCTGCCATTGCCAACCATCAGATAGTTTAATGTCTTCCCCATCTCCTCCCTGGAAACGACAAGAGGGTTTGTCTTCACACAGCTGTAACACTCTTGCACAACTAACTTACATGATGGATGGGTCTTCTCCACTGAGGTGAGACTGGCACTGCATTCTGTCATGGTCAGAACAGCCGCTGTGTTACATCCCCCATCTGGTTTCTGGTCTGTCTTGACTGGGTGGCTGGGGCTGGTCATACAACTGGTCTGTACCGATCAGGAATGTCTTTGTGCAGTGCTCAGAATCTACTACCTGTAAGGAGTGGGGGTACTGCACACTTCTGTAATGTCTGTCAATGTTACAGGTTAGCAGGGAAACCAATCCAATGCACCCTGGGCAGAAAGTGTCTGAACCCTTCCACAGTTGTCTAAACATGCCTGTTGTGTGCCCAGTTCTGTGAAGTGTGCCCTTTCCTAAGTCAACCCTGCTAGCCCACAGGGGGCTGTAAGCAGGAATATTCTGCCTCACCCCCCATATAATACACACAAATCATGACTGAGGGGCCCTTGTAATAAACTTGGGAGCCCTAAGCAATTGCTTAGTCTGCTAATGTTTGGTACCAGCTCTGTCCCTGCAACTTGGCAGGATCTCTTCTAGCAATCAAATATAAGATCAAATGTGTTCCTTGGGCTTTTGTCCTCGTGCACTTTGTTTGCAATGGTAAACTTGTGCAATCTGGGCTCATTCTGACATGGAAATGAGAGCAGTATGCTGGCTGTCCATGATTTTGCTCATCACCCCAGGTGTCATCAGCTTTTGCTTCCCCTCCCCCCTGGAATTCTGCAGCGGGTGTTTGATGCTGGTTTTGCTTCAGAACAAAATGTATTGGAAAGGGGACTTGGGAGCAGTAACAGTCTCTGCAACAGAAGCCTAATCAAATGCCATGTGACCAATGCCTTATACAGCTGCAGCAGAGAGGGTTTTTTTTTTGCCATTTTCAGAGTTAATCCCGCTAAAAGCCCACGTAATGCAACCTTGTCTCCCCATCTCCATAGGCATGGAAATTCAGCCATTTGGATATTTCTGGCTGCAAATCCTGCCCTCGGTGACTGTATTTGACGCTGGCACAAGGTGTCTTGGCTGCCTGTGCTCAGGGCCGTCTGTCGAGATGGCTCTGTGCCCACGCACAAGATGTAGTGCTATTTTTGCTGAAGCATAGGTGCCAAGCAGACCAGATGTTCTCAGTCACAAAGTGAAATGTGGAGGCAGGCTCCGTCTTTCAAATACTGGCTCCTTTGGGCAATGCCAGAGCATCAACATGGGTGGAGGCTTCCCCCTTCATTTCATCCCAACCTTGTCACCAGGCCTGGCGACAGGGAGGCGGCAAAGGGGAAAGTTGCCCCAGGATCTGATGATTCAATAGGCCACAAGACTCCTGGCCACTGCTACTGTGACAGAAGTGGGTACTGGAGCCCTGGGCATTCTAAATCACCCGGGGAACCCCAGGGGGTGGCAAGGCCTGGGGGAGGGGTGGCCCTGATGGCTGCACCCAGCCCCGCCCCCTCTGCCTGAGCCTCTGCACCTTCTAGGAACATGGAGCTGGCCTTTCCCTGCACCTTGTCCAGGGGCCCAGAAAGTCTATTGTCCCATCCCCCCGCTTCTCCTGCCACACCCATCTTCACCAGAGTTCTGTACATTAACGGTATCTGCCACGGCAGCCGATGCGGCTGGTGTAACCTGCAGACCTACTGTGTGGGTTGCTGTCTCATGTAGTAGCACTGAGACCACGTACAAAGAGCAAGCCTGGGTCTCCTCTGCAGCTTAAACAGAGAGGCAGCTGGCTTTCAGCTCAAACTATAGATGCTCCTGCAATAAGCTGCCGAGGTCCCAGGTTTGAGTCTGTCTGTGGGTGGTTTCATACTGAGCTCTTGTACCGTGCTGGCTAAGTGCGCTAATCCACACGGAAAATGAGGCCACCTCCGTCATTAGCTAACTGTTGCTACTCACTTATTCCAAGCAGCAAAGGGCTGAGCTAAAGGGTCCAGGAGGCTATCCCTGCTGCGGACTTGTCTGTGGGGGGTTGGTGTAAACACAACAGACCTTTGCATTGGTATTTTGTGGGGTGAGCAGCAGGAGCGTGTAATATGCTGGTAATGGCTAGACGCCATTGAATGAGCAGCACTGCTCAGGGGGTAGCCCAAAAGGCACTGCAGCTCAGACAAGGTCCTGTGCCTGTATTCCAGATCTGGAGATGTGGGTCTGCCCCTCAAAAGCTCATCACCTAACAACTTATTTTGTTAGTTCTTAAAGTGCTACAGGGCTGCTTCTTTGTTTGGCTTTGGCAGGGAGTAATATGTGGCTACCCTATGCAAGTAGGTCCTTGCAACATCCCCATCTGTGGCACATAAAGTCCTGCATCCACTCGCTGGGCACCTCCCTTGTGTGGTCAGGCAGGAGAAATAAGCAGATGCTGCAGACACCACCTATCCCTGTGCACTTGGACTACAGGCCCACTGAAGGGAGAACTGCCCTTTCCTTCACTTCTGAGCACTGCATCTGGTCCTTGGGTCCAAGTCTAATCTAGTCTTACATACGCTGTGCTACCCTCAAGTCCTGGTCCAGTGTGCTTTGTGGTCGGATTTTCTAAAGGGCTCAGCACTCATGATTGGCGTGAAGTGGTCTGTGGGGTGTTCCCCCCCATGCCCTCCACCCTGCAACTGCTGAGCATTTATGTGCCACTGTAACCCACACACCTCCTTGGTTAGGTGCACTGTCCTATCGAGTGGCATTGAGACAACTTAAAGATGATGAATCTAGTCTACAGCCCTAATAAATAACCAGTGGGCTTTTAGCTCATGCAGTAGCCGCTCATTCGGCCCCAGAGGTCCCAGGCTTGTTTTTTCCCCTCCCCCTGCAGATGACCAGGGTCTGTCAACATTACACCAAGTTGCTCCGAAATTCTGGTGCTATAGGTCCTGGGGTCTGCTGCATGGTTTTGTTTTTAAAGTGACCATGTGTTTTTTGTCAGTGCCTCATATCCTTCGCTCCACTGGCTGGTAGGCCCTGGCAGGGACTTCCTGGAGCAAAATCTCATCCCACCTAGCTTTTCTTAAAACCATCTCCCAAAGGGTGTCCATGTAACAGCACTGGGGATTGAGCTGTTCAAAACATCTGACCAATCCTGCAGCAGCCGGTCATCTCCAAATATGCTCAGGAAGAGCTTGATTTTTTTTTTTTTTTTTTACATATATATTTGTTAAAGGAGAACATGGACAGATGGATGTTTGAGTAATTTTAGTGATTAAAATTTTCACGGTATATATTTGGTAGAAATATTTTTTCATTGACTGGGGAGTGTTTGGTGAAACTGATTTCAGATTAATGGATTCAAAGTCTTTGAGCCTTCCAGCCATACCTGACACACCCTCCAGTGTAATAAGGGGATTTGGGAGCTTGTGTGCCAGGGAGTGAGTAGTAGCAAATCCATCTGAGCTTGCCTTCTGACGGGGTGGTAGTGGAAGGGGGCAATTGGCCTGCGGCCCAGCATTTTCAAAGGGACCCAGAGCTCCGTCTGCCACTGCTGCCCAAGTGGTGGCCAGAGCTCCAGGTCCCTTTGAAATGCTGCAGCAGCACAGCCCTTGCATGCAGCTGTGTGGAGTGTGTGTGTGGGGGGGGGGGGGGGGGAGGGCCCAGCACTGTGTGGGCTGACCACTCTTGGCCACACCCCTTTGGGGGTGCATAGCCAACCCTCCCCTCCCCCCACCTTGCCCTGGTGCCCACAGTGGCTGTTGGCACTGCTGCACCTGAGTTATTAGACACTGGTTGCACAGAATTTAATTTGTGCCAGGGCTGCGGCTCAGCTTGCTATATCAGTTATGAATGTTTAGCATTTTTTTTAAAAAAAAAAAAAAGTCCCAGCACCTAATTGCTTGAGACCGAGCACCTCTTTCATTGCCAATTAAGCACCACATAGCCCTCTGCTGAGCAAAATGGAAATGACACTTCCTCCTGGCACAGGACAGCCTGGCTTGCAGCAGCGAAAGCAGAGTGTATGGGTTGGGGGGTGATGCTGCTGCCTGGGGAGGTGAGCTCTTCATGTGGTCCTGCCCATAGTCCATTCCAGCTGCTCCCCCCGCCATGATCTCTTCCTTCTCTCAGCTCACCCCCTTCCAGCCAAAGCTCTGAACCCAAATGTACCAAATAACACTGGAGGGGTTTGTGTGGGGGCGGGAACTCTTCTACAATTTCTTCCTAAATTTTATATTTTAAATGTACTCATTAGCCTTCATAAAGTAATCACTCCAGATTACTACATATTTATTTAATGCACTGCCACAGACATTATTTTAAATTAATCAGTCAAGGCAGTTACTGCTTTTGGAAAAAGGGAACACTAATGTATCGTGTGATCTCCATAGCAATAGACATGTGTTTGAAATTTCACCCTACCTTGATGGTAAAATATGTTGCCAAAGGATTTTATATCATAATAAGGTGCTGATTTTGGTGGCGGCTTGTCTTAAAATTAATCACATAGAAATAATGGGAAACTCATTTGTCCGGCTATCTGGGGGGGTGGCGGGGGAGGATATTAGTTCCTATAAGACAATGGTACTCAAACTGCCATCCACCTTGTAAGTGGGCCACGAATCAAGCTCATTCCATCCTGCTTCCCCCACAGCAGGGAGCCTGTTTGGTGGGGGCAGGGAAGGGAACCTGAGCCTCACTGCCGGATCTGGGTTGTGAGGGGAGCCAGCAGCTCCCCATCCCTCAGCTGGGGAAACTGCAATGCACAGATGCACTGCTTGGAGGTTTTCCCCACTGCTCCCATTGGCTGCAATTCTGGAATTGCAGCCAATGGAAGCAGCAAGAGGCTGTGACAAGGAGGCTCAGTTCCTCGAAGTGGCAGGGGTGCAGGGTAGGGGAAGTTGTCACAAAGCCAGATAAATGCCCTCCCCCATTCCCCTCATGCTGCTCATGCATGCGCACACGCACTCCCACAGGGACAATGCCCCCAGCCTGCTCCTGCACCCTCCCCCAGCCAGGCCTCCAGTCCCAGCCTGTTCCTGCACCCAACCTCCCATCCAGACCTCCATCCCTATTCCACTCCTTGCAGTGCTCTCCTGCACATGGAACTCCTCCTAATATTTGGCCTCACCCCAGAATCTGGAGGACCTCAAGCTATTTACCCCAGAGCCCCCAAAGCCCTGAATCTCGTCCTCCTGGCCTCTCCTCTCCTCTCTGGCTGGCATACCTGGGGGGGGAGTGAAGCATCTCAGTATGGAACCACTTTGTAAGGGTAGTGGTAGGGACTCTTTTTTTTGGTGGGGAGGGGAAGCGGGAATTGCCTTACTTGTGTGGCTTCTGACTCCTCTGCCGTAACCCCCTGTGGCTCTGTGGTCCCTGACCCAAAAAAGTTTTTCACGCCTGCCATAAAGACAAAGTTAAAACCTTTCTGTTCTGGACATAAATTAATATTTTAATTTATTTAAAATGAAGTTTGGTAGATGAACATCATAAAGTTAAAGTACATAGGAAACATTAATGAAAACAGACTTTCTTACTGGTTATGTATGTCCCCTTATGTTATAGCTCCAGTAGCCTAATATGTATAAATTAGTATTTAAGGTATTTAGAGATAAGCAAAGGCATTTTGCTATTGTGAGTGGTTGGCTGGTGAGCCACAGAAAGGCTTCTGTTGAGCACAGTGGGCCATAGGCCAAAAAGTTTTAAGAACCACAGCTATAAGGTCTCTGCAACAGGGTGTGAGAGAGAGAGAGAGAGAGAGAGATTAAAGCAGAAAGGACAGGTAGGCTCCGTAAGTGTGTGTGGGTTTTTTTCTTTTTCATAATTAAAATTAAAATGTTTATTTTAGAAAAGGGGTGTCCTTTTGAATTTAAGTGACTGTCTGAAGACCCAAACATTTAATATGTAAAACAAATCTTAAAGTAAGGACCTGTAGCCATATTACAGTAACGCATAACTGTTTTTTGTCAGTAAATTCAGAAACTGACCATAAATATCTCTGGATCAGCACATGCCCATACATGACTCCATTGCCACTTAATGGCTCTTTCACCAATTCAATGTTATGCTAACAAGTCTGGAAAGCTGGAAGGTATTTCACTTTTCAGTTCCTAAGTCTTATCTAGGTTGCAACAGCCTGCGATGGGAGCCTGCAGGAACAGTCAGACTAGTTTAGGAGGAGGGAAGAGCTTCGTCACGAAGGCAGCGTCTTCACTACCATGATCCTTTGAAAGAAGTTCTTCCAGAAGAGATCTTCTGAAAAAACTACTTCTTTTGAAAGAGCACATCCGCTTAGCTGACCACCTGTCCCGTATTGGGTGGGACAGTCCCATATTTGGGACACCAAAAAGGTGTCCCAACTTATTTTTTTTAAAAGGGACTAATTTCCCCGTATTTGGGCTGTCCCTGTTCCCCCACTGTGCTTCCCTGACCCTCAGGGAAGCAGGGGGAGCTTGGGCAGCTTCTGCTTCCCTGGAGCCCTGGGGGATTGCTGGCAGCTGCCGCCTCCTTCCTGGCTCCCTGGGGCTTGGAGGAGCTGCCACTCCCCACCCCCATATCTCAGACAAGGAGATATGGTCACACTACAGCCACACACAAAGAAGCAGACCGAAAGCTCAGTCCACTCTTTTGATAGTGTCCACACAGCCCCTGCTCTTCCGAAAGAGTGGATCAGGGTCAAAATCCAGTGCCACGAGGACTGCTCTTTCGAAAGAGAGGCCCACAGACCAGCTACTCGTGCGCTTTTTCAAAAGGCTCTTCCAGAAGAGGAGCTTGCTTCTGAGAGAGGAAGAGAGCTGCTGGAAATAGGGCCGTGTTCTTTCGGTTGCTGAGCACACTTTACGTGTGGACGCTCCATGGGTTTTTCACACAAGGCCTGGCTTTTCCGGGGAAAAGTGCTGCCATAGACGCAGGCTAAGACCTACAGGAGATCATGGCTTCCCTTGTCTTTTAAACCTGCTGCTCTTGGCTGAGTGCTTCCTCTTCTCCAATCCTTCTGGACCGCACCCCACCCCCCCAAGGGACATGTGCCCAGCAAATCCCTGTCAACAGCAAGGAGGATTTAGAGAGGAGCCTGAGCAGTGAAAGTAAACAGTTTGTAAACAGCTCAAAACAGCTGGGTTATGCTGCATTGTGCCCTCTGGAGGGTGGTTACTGTCCAAGGCTGAAGAGAGGCACTACTTCTCATGAGGCTGGTTCAGTGCAGTGAAAGGGCCAGTGGCATGTGGCTGGGTTAGGAGCTCTGACCCCCTTCCTCCATGGACCCTGGGAGTTAGGGGTCACAGTAGGTGACTGAGCAGTGGAAGCAATGAGCTCCAGCACCTCCATCACTGCAAGGGACGCACTGAGTGTAGGCAAGGCACAGAGAGAACTCTGCACTCTGAACACTAATCGCAGAATCACAGGGCTGGAAGGGACCTCAGGAGGTCATCTAGTCCAGCCCCCGGCTTCAAGCAGGTTCAACCCCAACTAAGTCATCCCAGCCAGGACCTTGTCCAGCCAGGACTTAAAAACCTCGAGGGATGGAGAATCCACCACCTCTCTAGGCAACGCATTCCAGTGCTTCACCACCCTCCAGGTGAAGCAGTTTTTCCTAATATTTAACCTACACCTCTCCCTGTTCTGCCATCTGACACCACTGAGAACCATTTCTTACCCTCCTCTTTAGAGCTCCCCTTCAGGAAGTTGAAGGCTGCTATTAAATCACCCCTCGGTCTTCTCTGAAAACTAAACAAGCCCAGATCCCTCAGCCTCTCCTCATAGGTCTCGTGCTCCAGACCCTTAATCATTTTTAATAATACCTAATACCTTGCATCATTAAGGCTGCATGTATACTATCCTGGGAGATTGACCTGCTCCGGGATCATCTTCCAGGGTCTGATCAATGATTTTGCGTACCCAGTAGAGATGTGTGAAATCAACCTTTGCCAGTACAGACAGCCAAGTTAGCTGAATGCAGATACGTCAGTTTTAGTGACACAATTGCCAGAGCTAGAAATGCATATCTATAGTCAACTTACTTTGCCTAGCGAAGACACAGCTTAAGTCTCTTGTCATCACAGGCACCCTCCCCAAAGCACATCCCTTCCCTGCTCCTCCCCACCCTGTGCCTCCTGCAGCCATGAAAGAACTGATCTGCGAAGTTGGGGGAAGAGTTGATCCATGGGGCTGCTGGCACACAGGAGGCACTGGAGGAAGAGGGGGAGATGGCTGCTGGTGTAAGCACCCACTAATGGTTTTTCTGTGAGTCACTCACGACTGGAGTACCCTGGAGTTGGCACCAGTGCTTGTCTCACAAGAAATCAGTGGCAGAGCAGGAGTGGGACACAGGAAGCCTGGCTTCTGTATGTTTGTCAGCTCCTTTGGGTAGCGTTTCTGACAGAAAGCTGCTGCTTTGGGTTGTGGATGCTGTCACGCACCTGCAGAGAACAGTGTTCCCTCTAACTTCTTTTTTTTTTTTTTTTAAAAAGGGAAAGTAAGCAAAAAAAAAAAATCACTAAATTTCTTGAGCGGGCTACACAGCATCACCAGTTCTGATATTTCTTCCACCTCTGGTCAGAACAATTAACCCTGTCCACCTCTCTCTTCCATGCAGCAGTCATCCCATATGATTACATCATAGTTAGGCGTGTTTAAATAGAAACAGATTCCAGGCTGTATTGTTGTTATGCTTAAAGTGGCCCCTGGGAAAGGCTATTCATCGTCCTGCTTGCTGCTTAGCTTTTTAGGAATAAAACTTCCTTTCTCAACATCTGTGCACGGACACGCACACCGACCATTTCTATCAAAAAAGTGAATGACTCACAAGTGCAAAGGTCTTTCACCGTAGATGAAATTTGCTTTTATAATTGGCCTAAAACAGTGGTTCACAACCTTTGACTTAGCATGGACCCCCATCAAAGCCAATTCTAGCCACTGTGCACACTTCAGCAACGAAGGGTCCTGTGGCACCTTATAGACTAACAGAAAAGTTTTGAGCATGAGCTTTTGTGAGCACAGACTCACTTCATCAGATGCTGGTCTTGGAAATCTGCAGGGCCAGGTATAAATAAGCCAGAGCAAGGGTGGGGATAACAAGGTTAGTTCAGTCAGCAAGGGTGAGATCCAGATCCAGACTAACACGGCTACCCCTCTGACACTTGTGTACACTTCAGGAAATAAAAAAGGAAACCACAACATAGATTTTTTTTTCAGACAGAAATTAACATTAGATATTTAATTTTAAAATAACAATTGTAACTTTGCAGTGTATTTAAAACTTATTTTCTATGATCATTTTTTTCTTTTTTTCATGGGTCCCCTGCAGTACCATCGCAGACCCAAGGTTGGGAGCCACTGCCCTAAAATAACTCCAAAGCACATAGTAATGGAATAAGTACACGGAAACTTGCATTCTCCCTCCTTTCTCCTCCCAAGGAATTTGATTCTTCTGGGTTGCAGGATAGAAAAATAATAAAAAGAAGAAGTTATAGCATCTCTTGCAAAATGTGACCCTCTATTTACAAGTGGTTTGACTTGAAAACTGAACTACAGTCAACCGTATCTATGCAATTCTAATTAATCAGCACAGCACTTTTGCAGAGTCATAGCAAAATGCTTACAGTGAATCTGAACTCTGGCAAACAGTGTCTCAGGCTCTTGGGAGCCAAAACCTGCATTTTTATCACACTTGGCTGGCTGGGTGTGTGGAAGTTGGAACAGTGATCTGATAATTTGCCAATCACCATGCAACATGCATGATCTCATTTTCCCCAATGTCCCACATGGGATCTCTCTGCTGCTTTGATGCTCCAGGAAATATAATTGGATTTTTAAAGTTACTCTTTCTGGGAGACAATCAAGAGAGTCGGCTATTTGGGTCCAAAAGATAAAATGTTGTCTTTGAGCAAAAACGGTTCACTTATTTATTTTGTGATAGTAAAACTAAACAAACTAATTTTGTCTAAAGTTAAATCCACTCAGAGTGAGAGGTTGAATTTTTGACTCAATCTAACGTGTATGTACGTATCTTTCCTAACAAGGGGACTGCCAAAAAATCCCTGCACTTAGGCAGCGGGATGGGGATCCTGGTGGCTATGGAAATGCAGTGGTGGAAACAGAAGTAAAATGCATGAACAATACAAAATAAACACAGGCATGGGGATTTAAAAAGTCTCTTGCTGCCCTGAAGTGGACAAGGAAAAGCTTTTTGTCCTGTCAGCAACTTGAGAAGAGAAGGCTGGGCTGAGGTTAAGGGGGGCCAGGGGTAGGGAGGAAGATACAACCTTCTGGCAAAATGACTAATAAGCAAATTCTGACACTTTGAGCCTCAGGGTATGTTTAATTAGTTTAAAGTTCCCAGTTCACCTCTGCTTGTCCTGCTCCAGTCCTAATTAATTTCTACTAGACTCCCCTTTAAAGTTTTCGACCTCTTCATGTACTCCTTCACTTGAGCCAAACTCCCACTGATTCCACTGGGAGTTATGCCTGTATTAAAAGGCTGCTTTCAGGCCCTTCAGCAGGCCATGCAGGCAGAAGGAGAGGTATCCCTTTGTGTTCAGAAGGCCACTGTCTGCGTAAAATATCTGTACCTTACCGGCGGGATCAGGGAAATTTCGGCAAATGGAGGCTGACAAGGAGGCACTTAGGTCTAAAAATTGCCTCGATGGACAGGGAGGTTTGGTTTTGATTCAGCTTTTGAGACTTAAAGGCATCAAGTGCTCTCTGGGTTGGGAGGGCCCCCCAGGTAAATGCAGAGGACTTTCGCTGACATCAGAAATCAAGTTTCCCATTCCTCCTTTCTACTAGTTGAGTAAATTACCCCTGCCCTGGCTCTTACAGCAGTTTCTCTGGATAGGTCTACACTATAGACCTTTATGTGTATAACTGCATCTCTTTATGGTGTGGATGATCCACACCCCTTCATGATGGAGCTGTCCTGAGCTAACCCAATGTGTAGATAGCTCTGTGTTGACAGAGAGCTTATCCCATCAACCTAGGTGCCACCTCCCATGGAGATGGATTAACTGCACTAATGGGTATAGGAGTGTCAAAGCACTGCAAAGGCTCAACTCTGCCTCTGTGGCTATACATGAGATAAGTGTTCTAGTTTTGGGGTGCATTGAGCTTCTAGAGAAGTATGCAAGGAATAATTTTACCGGGCATGGGTCTGTCTCCACATAGTTCAGCTCAGCGTCCCACCAGTGTGTCCCAAACTGCACTAACTTTGCTGTAAGATCATGATGGGTTCCTTGGTTACACTGAATTCTTGCACACAGAGGCTAAGCAGGGTCAGACGTGGTGAGCTCTTGAATGTGAGACCTTCTGAGAATATTGGTGTGTCTTTCTTTCTGAAAAAGGGCAAGTGAGAGCTCAGTAGGTCTTTGCTTCTTCTAACTAATGGCACAGGCAGCAAATTAGATGTAGTTAATAGTGATACATAGAGTATCCTCCTAGAGCAACATCCTCCAGAGACATTGAGCACATCTATCCACCATCTGGAGGATAAAGAAGACAGTCCATCCAGAACCAGCTGGCACACTTCATTCCTGAGCTCTGTAGGGGCAGGCCTGGATTGCTGATAGGACAGAAACTTTCTAGAAGAGGCCCCAATGATAAAGATGTAAGTTAAACAGCCTCTGACCATAACCTATCCTCCAATGAAGAAAGATCTTCTGGTTCATATGGCTGTTCAGAAGGCCATAAGTGAGAGGGAGACAATGGAAAGCAGAAGTGACTTGTCTATCTGCCAAGAAATATACCGTGAATCCAAAATGAAATCCCACGCCACCCATATCTGCTTTTCCTTCGATAGGAAACATCATGCCTGATGTTCTGTTGATTCTGCTGTCTTGGAACAAGAGCTTCTTGTCTTTAACTGGCATTCGTGATGTGGTTTTGAGAAGACATTGTGAAGTAAGCAGTTGTGGCTGGATGTAGTAATGCATCTGGGATGCTGTGTTTTTTTGTTTTTTTGTTTTTTTGCCCCTGGCAATACCAGCCAGAGCTAGAACAGCAGAGGGTGGAGTGATCTGGGTCACATCAGTGATGACACAAATGGGAGAGCTTATCTCTGAGTATAACTTGCCAGTGTGACAACTCAAACCCCATGCTGCCACTGGGAGGATAGAGCTAGTAAATTGTGTGGACCCCCTAGGCTCTGGATGTTAGGAAGCAGGCTTGGGGTCTGGGTAGGAAGGTGAATGCAGGAACAGGCTGAGGGTGGGCAATCTGGTCGGTAGTGGGGTGCAGGCAAGGACTGGATGGGTGTGGTGTGGGTAGGAGGGGATTCAGGAAGAGGCTGGAGGTAAAAGTCTGGCCTGCGGCTAGCCCAATGCTGGGGAGGAAAGCCATGGGGGCTGGATCTAGACAAGCAACAGGCTGGGTCCAGACAATGGGATGGGGCTCCTCCACCCACTCTAATCACTTGTTTCTCAATGCTATGGCCTAGTCATATCCCTGCTTGGCAGCAAGATAACCATGGACTGATTTTGAAGACAAATCATTTGAGTAGCAGTCTCTAGAACAGCTTAAAAGTGACACTGGTCAGAGCAATTGGGTGATAGTTTTTCAGCTCCTCTGCCTTCTTTCCAACCTTGAGAAGGGCAGTGAGGTGTGAACTGCCCCAGACAGCTGGAACTGCAGTTCTCCAGCCAACTATTTCAGAGTGTTAGCCGCCAGCTGCAACAGGGTAAATCCCTGTCATGCACAAACTCCCTATGGAGGTTGAGCTCCGGAGCCTTGCAAAGTTTCAAGAAAAAAATTGCAGGTGCCCAGTGACTGGCTGGGATGAGCTGGTGTCAGAAGAAGGGACTGACAACATCTTTCAGGGAGCAGACCACGCCCGCCAGTAATAAATGCTATTTGTAATTACTGGCTGGCTGGCTACCCAATAGCCCTGCAGAGGGCTACCATTGTTCTTGTAGAGAGATGCAGGCTGTCTAGGCATCTGCTCTGCCTGCAGGCCTGGAGGAAGACCCCCCAGGCCCTACTGCTTGAGCACATGAACTCCCGGCTTTCGAGATATTCCTGCCTCTTAGCGCAGTAGCAGCTTGTGTTGTCCCCTCAGGCAAAGCCGACTGTCCTGAAAGATTCAGTCACAATCCCAGGAGGGGAGAGGGAGCCTGTAAAAACACGAGGAAATGACTTTCCACAGACACAAAGGCCAGTTCCACATCGTGCCAAATCTCTCCCAGCCTGCAGCTGCAGGGAGGTGAAGGGGCCCCTTGAAGTAACCCTCTTCTCCTCACCCCCAGTGCAGCTTGTCAAACTCAGGTTTTCCTTGGCTGGTGGAGCAGCTTCATAGGGAACCCAATGTAGCGTAGAGCCTTTGGGGCAGGTCGTGGCCTGGCAACCATTTCCTGAGGGCAGGGGATAAGAACTGGGGGGGGCGGCAAAGCGCACACGTTTTGTTTGGCAGCTG